>NC_066582.1:85721859-86341217 GCF_024323335.1 Lathyrus oleraceus | reverse complement strand
ATTAGGTTCATCTATGTACTCTTTCTGCACCCACCCTACTACTTCATTTATTGGCAAATCAATGTCTATCGCACTAGTAACCATACATTTGAATTATGCATCTTTTTGAAGAGTGCACATGTCTTACTTTTGACGTGTTGGATGCATAATTCCACTACTAAGTTCTAGTGAAATAAAGGTATACATGAAATGTTTTGGTTAATTTATTGATTTGACCCGCCATTGCTCAATGCTAGAATTTTCAATGATCTAATATTAGCACAAAGCAATATTGTTATAACCAGAATGAACTTTATTGTGAGGGTATATATAACGTACAATGTACTTCCAGCACACTTTTTCTTTTGTTACACAACAATCAATCAAACACGATTAAGATTTTTTTAAAGTCTAGAGAACTAGACCCAAAAGTTTCAATGGGTCAAACGGTAAGAGATATTGACGTCATATATCAATCAAAAACTTTTAGGACATAGATGTTTGAGTAATCTCTCCCGCAAGTGTGAATGACTCATATCGCTAGCATTGATCTACACTAGATCCACTTCCGCTCCCGTATGACTCATATCAGTAGCATTGATCTACACTAGATCCACTTCCGCTCCCGTCTAAGGAGTCAACCAGGACTCTGATACCATTTGTTGGAAAATTTAAGGAGCACCAAAAGTGTCAACGAACATATCTATCCAAAACCTTAAGGCTTTTGATGAATATTTGACGTCAAAGTTTCTTAGATCCCCAACGTTTGGGGAGTCAGGGGAGCGAAGCTCGAAAGTTTTTAGTCCGTATTGTTAATTTTTTTTAGTATTTTGATCCTTTTACAAATTTCGAGACCAACTTTTAATAACATAACATTAGTGGTGATGATGTGTCATTGTTAAATATACACCATTTTGTTACATTTTTTTTAATTCATCATTATAGGAATAATGTAAATATATAATAAAATTAAAATAAATCAACAAAAGAATTTTCAAATCACACGATTCTTCTTCCCGCAAATATAAAGACTCTAAAGATATACATTTTCTTATCCCTCGTGTTCCTCCCCCCTAAACACAACCCTAAATGATTTATATATTCTTCTTCCACAAATTGCAAAAACTCGTTTGTGTTCGTCCTCAACTTTGCTTGTGTTTTTTCATCCCAAACTGCATTCATGCGTTCATCTTCCATTGCGTTTGCTTCGTTTGTCCTCAATTGTGCATTCGTTCATCTGAGTTCAAAAATGTCAAACACATCCTTTGTATCGAGGTAAGTGATTATGTCTTGCATTATTTTTGCATATTTTGATTTGAAACCAGGCCTTTTGCATATGTTATGTCTCGTATGTCCCTAATGTCTAAAACATGTATTATAGTTCTTTCATGAATATTTTGATTCTTGTGTTCTCCAATGTATGAAATGCTTGTTGTTAGTTTATTACAGACATGTGGTCCCTAATTTCTATAGCGCTTATTTTATTACAAAGTTGTGGTTCCTAATGTTTGTAATGGTTATTTGATGTAGTTGTTTTGTGTAGGCTAGTAGGAAAAAACGGTCATACTTAGAATACATCATACGAGACAATAATGTTTGAAATGGATTGAGATTGGGACGTGGACTTAATGATCTATATGCAGATTGAAAGTATGATAAAAAAATGAAAGTTACGGTAGTATAAGATGTCTATGGTATTGTAACCCTAAATTTTATTTTGCTATAGGATTTATACCATTCAGCAATGACCAAGATGTGTTAACATTTATTGAAGATGTTAAAGGAGTTAATGTCATTAATATTTATGTTGAGCACAATGTTGACATACATGAAATTACTGATGATGAGGTCGAACAAATTAATGTTGAAAATGTTAATGCTTTTGTTCATGATGTGAATGATCAAGTTAGTTTGAATGATGTTGAAGCTGATGTGAATGTACATGATAATTGAGTTGGTGTGATTGTGGATGATGATCAAGCTGATGTAAATATGGAGGATGTTCAAGCTCATGTGAATGTTGAGGATGTTCAAGCTGATTGTAATATGAAGGGTGTTGAAAGTGAAACTGGTCATGATTACGAGGAAGCTGAAGGTGATGAGTGTGATTTAGGTCTCGATGTTAGTGTAGATTAACATATCTTCCTAATGAGCAAATTGAACAATCTTCCAGTTATTTATGATAACGAGATTTATGCTTCAGATGAACTACACACTCCACCAGAAAGTGATCTTGAAGATGAGATGGAAAGGTTTCCAAAATAATAAAAAAAAACACTAAATTTGAGTTAGACATGATGTTCAAAGATAGATTACAAATTAGAGATGCTATAAAAAACTATTTAATGGTTAATAAGAAGATTGTTGTCCTTAAAAGTGACAAGAAGAGAATGGTTGTAAGATGTATGAAAGGTTATCCCTTTTATATAAGGTTTAGTATGAGGACCGCCAATCAATTTTGGCAACTTGTTAGCTTCACTGAGGAACATAATTGTCATAGAGAAGCTAAGAATACACAAGCAAAAACTGATTGGTTAGCTCACAAATTTATGCATACACTAAAACATGGCCCTTATATGTTAACTTACTAATGTAACTTTTTGTGTGTGTCTAGGAGGTCTACTATGATGGGTACATAAAACCATATCATCCTGCCAACTAATGGCTCATAATTATGACCCACTAATGGAACTGAACCAATCAACCCTATGATCATGAGGAGAGCTTTTGGTTATCCAAAGAAGAACCATAAAAGGAAAAATAATGAGCCGATAAACACAAACACTTTACCCATAAATCTTCAAACTGTGAAGTGCCAAAAATGCGAGAATATGGGATATAACAAGCAAACATGCAAAGGAAAGAGGGCTGCTGAGAGAACAATTTCTAAGAGTGGCAATAAAAAGGCTAAAAAGAAGGGAAAGAAGTCGGAAAAGGGTGTTGGACAAACAATTATAAAATGGGGGTCCAAGCACCACAATCAACATAATACTAGTTACTAAATTTCGAGTTTAGATTTATTATGTATTTTGGATGAAAACGATTATGTAATGGCTCAATTATGAAGTATTGAATGTTTACACTCTATAATGGCTCAAATACTATGTATTTTGAATGAAGATCCTACTATTTTGAATGAAAATTATGTTTTTGTGATGTCATGTTGGTTATGTATGATTCTGTTATGATTTAAAAATTAATGGATGAAGATTGATTTTGTTATAATTTGAAAATTAATGCTTCTCTATTTCTTGTATGATTCTGTTATGTCCTGTTGTGTTTTGCGAGAACCTATATGTCCCGCTAGCTTCTATATGATTATGTTATGCACAAGAACTTGAATGTACACTATGGACTTGGTATGAACAATAAGGACCTAGTATGAACAAGTTCTGGTTCTCTCCCATTTATGAACTAGGTTATGAACCAAGCACTGAATGATTGCAAGATACAGGTACATGTTCATGTTCTGTTATGAACATGTTCTGGTTATGATCCATTTATAAACCATGTTATGAACCAGATTATATGTTTGCAAGATACAAATACATACAAGTTCATGTTCTGTTATGAACATGCTCTGCTTCTATGCCATTTATAAAATATGTTATATGTTATGAACCATGTTAAGCAAAACCATACATAAGCACACAAAACAATATTATAAACCATGTTAAAAACATTTTTAGAAAAAAACATGTTCACAAACAAATGTGTTAAACATCTATTTTTATAATATCAATGACATTACACAGTACAACCAAAGGTTATGCCAAATTCATTTCACAAACAAATGATTATAAACATCTCTTTCATTAATTCAACAATATTACACAAGACAATCCATTAAATACTTTCACAATACAACCAAATTATATTACTTCAATATATGTGTTACAACTAATTCAAACATAAATAACAGTACAAACATCATTGACAAACCCATAAAATAATCCATAAATTTATTCTTTATTTTTTTCTGTCGCTCATATCTTTATAAGTTCGTCATTTATGTCTTTTGTGATTTTATAACCTCCTTTATGCGTTTGTTCACTTCTTCAAACCAATCAAAATAACTGCAACAGTTTTCCCTCATCACCTTAAAACGACTCAAATCATAAAAACTTCTTCTAGGATTCTCATAAGTCCATGATGTCATCAATGATGATTTAGTGTCATACCAACATTTATTCTCCCTTCATCTTATACCAGATTGATTAGGTGAATGAGATTAGAGTTTCTATATTTGAGAGGAAGAAAATTGAAAGAAAAAATTGTTCTATATTAAGAAGAAAATTGGAAAAAAAAATATAATACATTTTACTACTTGTTCCTACATTATTTAATAGCATTGAACAAAACAAGCATTAAAATGTATTACATTTTTTTTCTTTCAATTTTCTTTTTAATATGTATTACATCTTCATTCTCATTGTTATTAACTTTAGTGTTTGAGATGGCAACACACAATGTTGTGATGGTATTTACATTATATTTGGATTATACAACATGGTGATGGAGAAGAAGAAGAGCAAGATGAACAATAAGAAGATCACCATCTCTAGGGAGATTTGTAACCTCCACAATCTCACGCTTTTTTTA
Source organism: Lathyrus oleraceus (assembly GCF_024323335.1). NCBI lineage: Eukaryota > Viridiplantae > Streptophyta > Magnoliopsida > Fabales > Fabaceae > Lathyrus > Lathyrus oleraceus. The sequence continues at coordinate 86,336,636 of NC_066582.1, read as the reverse complement.
GTCAAACAAGATGTTGCCTTTAAGTGACATGGCGTTCAACGACATCTTCCATTAGAGTAAATAGACGGTAGGAACCAAGAATATGAGCGGTAATTATTAGGAGGACGATTCTTTGAAGAAATTATTTTAAGGACTAAAAGTGAAACAGTCAATATTTAGAGGGGTTAAAAACATATTTAACCATTTTAATAATAAGAAGTTATTAGTATTATTAAATATAATTTTTTTAAATAATTAACATAATTAATTTTAAAAAAAACATTTATAAAATACATCAACATGACTAATGTCATATCATTAAAAATTGACCTCAGTTAAAATTAAAAGAGGACTAAAATCCTAAATAAAAAATGAAATAAAGAAACTAAAAATTATAATTTTATAAATAATTGTTTTATAAAGAGACCAATAAGAAGACTAAAGTTGCAATTAAGAAAAAAAAAATCATACTTTCCATAATTTAAGATTTTAACACATGTTAGAAGACGAGTCCGTCCAGACTAGTTAAGTTGAACAAATATTTATAACCATGACAAACAATTATTTATAACTAAATTTTAATTTTTTAAATTATTTTTTTACTTAAAATTTAGAGATTTGAAATCTTTATTTGAATTTTTAAATCCTTTTTATATTAAATTTAAATGCCCAAAATATTTACTTGAATTGTTTTATTCTTTGGTCATTTCTGCCGAACACGACATGAATCTCTCAATAATTTTATTGAGTTTTTCAACCATTTCTGTTAAAAATCTTATTATAATAGAACACCTAAATTGTGAGAAAGATATACTAATTCCTTCTGGCAATTCAATCAAAAATTGACTTAAACATGAGTATTTGAAAGTAAAACATGTTTTTCAAGATGTTTAATTGATACATCACATTTTTATTAATTTTGTCGTCGATCAAAATACATTTAATAATTCAAATTATAATATATTTTCTTAAAATATGTTCAATTTATTTAAAAATTTAAAATATCTTTCTATGATAAAAAATTATAAAGTTCTTAACGCATGCCTTTAGATACTACAAGGTAACAAAACTTTTTCATTTATCATAGTTATGGAAGTTGGTCAAGGATCTCATGTGGAGATCAAGTAATAATAACCTTACTCTATAATTTATATTAATATTATCTATGCACTATCAAAGAAAGTGATGATTATCAAATTGTTACTACAAAGGCATAATCAATATCATATTCAAGCATCCAATTTGTCTCAAACTTTATCATATGAATATTTATTTGGTAGGCCCATTTTAATTACGTCATGTAATTAGAATTATTGCTTGAAATGAGAATATAAAAAGGAGTTTGTCTGCTTAATGGTGATGGAGTTTGAAATATTAGATATCACTTTGCTTATAAAGTCTTAAAAAACCAACATGTGACAAGGAGTATCTAGCTGGAAAGGTAGTATTATTTCATATCAAGAAGCATACTTGAGGAATATGAAATCCCATTGATGTGGAAAAGTATGGGACACTCTATAGATACGTATCGTTTAAAATAAGATATTATGATGCATGCACCCATATGTCATTAGTTATTGGAGTAGTTGTAGATTTTTAAAAAACAACAAAGCTAAATACTTATTTCATATTTGTCATAACAATATTTACAAAATAATTGGAAATAAAAGAAGCTAAAATGATGAATAAATAAAAGGCAAAAGTAATGATTTATAAATAAATAAAAATAGATGTGACTTTTCCTTTTTGTCTCCATTGGTAGGAGCACTAGTAAATTTGCAATGAGAGTAAACACACTTAGTGCATGATCAGTAGGAGACCACGCCCATCACAAGCATCAATTAAAATCTACTTGGCTAAGATTCCATCTCATGATGAAAAGATAAAGTAGTTAAACAATAGTTGAAGGTTTAACTACAGCATTTTTGGCTTTAGGCCACGGAAAACTTGACAACAATTAATTCCGTGGCTGTAAATTGTATAGGCAACGGATTTAATCGTTGCTGTATTTTGATATTTTGTCTAAAAAACCGTTGTCTGTTCCTTTTAGGCTGCGCTTTGAAAAATGTGGGTAAAAAGAACCGTCGCCTACTTTATATAATACTAATTCATCACTATTGATTATTACGTTTTCAATGCAACTTTTAGTGAAAACTATTTACTTTATCATTTCCATGTTTTGATGTATAATATACTCTATTATTATTATTATTATTATTATTATTATTATTATTATTATTATTATTATTATTATTATTATCTTTTTTCAATATTAAAAGTCTCAACAACAACAAACTATATACCTTACTTTCAGCTGACTAAATATTATGTCATAGTATTGCAAATTTAATGTATACAACGTATAGTTATAATTTATAGTTAGTTTTAATAATATCATATATAATTTTTATGATATAAAAATTTGTTGATTTTTTAATTTCCTATTTTTTAATTTATGTAAAATAACAACTTAAAACTATATTTTTAAAAAATATTAAAGTATTGCTTGTTAATTTAGACCAACTCCTAGATTTGATTATTTATTCTATTTAATTAAGAAACATTAAAATTTTAAAAATATGTAGTAAATTTTTTTAAAAATTTATAACCACTAAAAAAATGAGCAGTGTAAACTAACATATTTTATGTTGATTAAAGTTAAAAACTAATCAATTTTATGTTAATTAAAGTTCAAAATATTTATATCTCTCAAAATTGTCAATAAATGTGTCGCATGGTCACCATAATCGACAGAAGAGCCACTATAAAAAAAAGTCCAACATAGCTGACCAAAATTTTAAAATTTTAAAATAAAATATTTATAAACTTCAAAGTCTCAATTAATTTTAAATCTTAAAAGTATCGTAGAGTTCCTTTACATCTCTTTTATTTTTTTTGTCTACGTGTATTTTGTTTTTCATTCTGATCCGTTTTTTTTCTCATTTTAATGTAGTTTTAATAAAATCATTGCAATCCTATAATATATATATTATATATATATATATATATATATATATATATATATTATATATAATATATATATATATATATATATTATAATATATATATATATATATATATATATATATATATATATATATATATATATATATATATATATATATATGACGCTAAGGTGTTAAATTTAGTAATATAACACATATGATAACTCTTCACCACACATTTATATAATAAAATTTATTATTTAATTAAAAATTATTATTATTATATAGATCATCTCTATAGAATTTAACATCAATAAAATAAACTATAATTTAGACAAGATCCATTTAAAATATTATAATAAATACTTGTGGCTCCCTATAATATTTTAGACAAGATCCACCAATGACTATGATTTATTTCACATATCTCTATGAATGGCCATATCATCAAAAGTAAACAAGTTATTTGGTGGTTATGATCTAAGTATTACGAGAATCTAACATCTAATTTGTATATATTATTTGTTAATTCTAATTTGAAAAGTAAACAAGTTATCTGATGGTTATGATCTAAGTATTACGAGGATCTAACATCTAACTTGCATCTAATTTGTATATATATTATTTGTTAATTATAATTTGGATATTTTAAGATAAAACAAACTCATTCATTATACCTCTAAGCTAACAAATCATATCAGCGACTCTATTCCAAATCGTTTTCACGTGACTTTATAATTAACAAGGTGAATTAGGATTTGAATCGCACTAAGATACAATATTTTAGGATCAAGTAGTTCTTCGTCTTCTTATTGAGGTTCGAAAGGATATTTCCCCTGTCCGATATTCTAACAATAATTGGGATAGATGACCGATGGTATTTTTCAATATAGAAATGATTTAACACTTTTGTTATATAAACTTCTTCATATAAAAAAATGTCATTGTTTAAATGCACAATTTATAATCCTATATAGAACTTCGTTTTTTCCAATCTCAAACTCTTTTTTAAGCATGGTGAAAGTGGAGATTATATATTATGTACTTTAAAATCCTTTATGAAGGTATTTATATCTTGGATTTAATGGAGCAGGCAGAATAAGCGGGCCTCGTATTATTGGGCATTTAACTGACACAAAATACCTTCGATAGTTATAACTTTAATTTTTATCATTTTAAAGTTTGATAGAATTTCGTGTTGATAACATTTTGTGAAACTATATAAAATAGTAGAAAAGAGAAAAGAAAAGATAGTATAGTGTATTATTTTCATGATCACTGTCTGTTTCAAATAATATGAGTTTTATTTATATGACTTATAGGCCGAATGGAGAATCAATATAAAATTCACTCATTAATACTCATTAATGGACATTCATAATCATTCCACTTATTAAAGTTACTATAATAATTAACTATATATTAAATGATTTTAATACTTTTGATTGACTGAAAATATAAAAACTCTTTAAGATGTATATAAACTAAAGAACATAATAACTTGTGTCTTGAAAAAATCACATGTACAAATTTTATATTGTAACTTGTACATTGACTTTCTTAAAAATGTTATTTTTATTTTTTTTACATAAAATTTATATTTTTAAAAATTTGAAGATATTGTTTAAAAATAAAAAAACTGTTTTTAAAATATAATAATAATAATAAATATTAATTTGTTATTCTAATAAAAAACCATTTTTAAAAATAATTAATTTGTTTAATCATCTCTTTCAAAAACTATTCCCTTCAAATTTCCCAAAAAATCTTAAAGCTATAATTAACATGATTTTAAATTAATATTTTTTCTGTTCATTTTTAAATGTCACTTTTTGATAAAATTGTATTTATAATTATTAAAGTAGTATTAATTAAATTTTTGTCAAAATTATTTTTAATTATTTATTAGAGAGAGAAACTCAAATGAATATAATAAATAATTAAGGGTATTATAGATAAAAGAAAAATTGTTGTTTAAAAGTAACAAATATTGATTAACTTTCTTGATATCTGTATAAAAAAAATTAATTTAAAAAAAAATGGAGTGAATAAGTTAAAGAATGAAATTTGAAATTTGTTGAGAATATATTAAATGTGAGTAGTGTGTGTAATAGTCCACATTGATTGGAAATATGGAGATTTGAGTATTTATAAGTGAGAGAGTCTATCCACCTATCACTTTAAAGTTTTAGGTGAATATGTGGTGTGTCACTCACAAAGGTATTGCTCTAAAAAGAAAAAGTCTCACAAACTCCTCCAACAGAAGTGAATTCTCTTCACTTTTTCTGTCACTCTGTCTGAAGTGCAATGAAGTGTTGGATTAATCCAATAATAAAAAGACAATAAAGAGTAAACATTATCATATTAAAAAGAGAGAATTATGTATCAGTTTTAATTTTCTTTTATTAATCTAATATTTAAGAGACAAAAATGAGTATATTTAAAAGTGAAAGTGTTGTCCCGTTTGTCGCATTACGCGAAAAACCGGCGGGAAAACAAGAACAACAGAGCCGCCACCGTGCGTTATTTATCCCAAAAGAGGGAAAGGAAACGCTCAGAGTAAACCTGGAAAAAGCATGGTCTCGCGACCAAAGAGAATGGGATCGGGAGTCGGTTATGCGAAGGGAAGGTATTAGCACCCCTACGCGTCCGTCGTACTCGACGGGATCCACGCACAATAGGAAGGAAAATGGTTGCTAAAACACTGCTCACACACACACACTGGCTGAAAGAGACCCAAGAAAACAAACAAGACTGACTCGGCAGGATATCGCATCCTGGGCCTACTTAGTCTATCAGGCATAGACATCAGAGTCAAAGTAGTTCGGACCGGGGAAACGACACATGCTCGCTAGGATGTCGCATCCTATGCATACGTATCTCCTTAGGACGAAGGAGAATCAGAGCATCCGTAGCTCGGCTAACACGCACACAAGCAAACACAGGCAAAGGCAAACGTGGAGCCTGAATGCCAATCACTGGACTTACATCAGCATCCGAACCAAAACACACACAAAAGGCAAACGTGGAGCCTGAATGCCAATCACTGGGCTTACATCAGCATCCGAACCAAACAAAATCCACACTGGAACCCGAACGCCACTCGATGGACTTACATCAGCTTCCAAGCACACAACAAGACAAAACAAAGACACAGGCGCCCGGAGAGATCTGCTCATCTCCTGCCTACGTACCTCATCTGGTATGAGGATCAGGGCGACGTAGTTCCCCTACGAAAGGACACAGGACTAGCCTAACCAGATAACAAAGGGAGACACAACTAGGGAGACTAACTCGAGCCTAGATGTTATCATGCAAAATCGTCCCTAAGTTAAGGTTTCTAGCTAACTTGCACAGGAAGCAAGCCTATCCTAAAGCACAAGCAAACAACAAATCAAGCATTCACAAGTAGCACACACTATATGCACACAAAAGGGGCTCAATCAAAGGGTAAGACCGCAAGAGCAAGTCATCTGTACAGGGGTATGGTTAGCTCTTAACCTTGCCATTAAGGGGCTAAGGTGAAGCTGATGAGAGGAGAGTGAAGACAAGACTTCACAGCTCTTATCCCTGGTCAGGGAGAGCTTCAGACAAAGGAGCATGGGTTCAGAATGGAGGAACCCTTCTACATTCAAGACTCTGACACAACTGTACATTGTACAAGATCTTGGGTTTGTGTCCCAATGCATCAACACAGTGGTGTGAGCAGAGGGACGACTCAACAGAATAGCGGGAGATAGATTGCATATCTCTTATATCCGCCAATTGCCTCATAGAGGTCTTTACCTGCTTGGGGACAAAAGTAAACAATCACAAACATTGCCTCTTAAGGAGGGCTTCAGACAGGTGCCTGGCCAAGTAACAGGCCAGGTCTTCCAGACTACATGGAGACAAGAATGTTATACCTCAGTGCAAATTGCTTATCAAGCAAAGCAAAGCGATATTAGCAACTAATGTACCTGAAATCAATCAAATATCGTCAGTATACCAATCACAGAATTAAACAGCAAATGGTTCACAATTAGCTATACACAGACAAACACAATCCAATGCACCAAAGTGCAAGTCAACTCAAAGGAGTCAAGCATCCTACAACATAAACCAAGTTAGTTTACAATATCAAATGACATCTCAATCAAATGTGAATCCACCTCCTTAAGGTATTTTGCTTCTTAACCTGAAAATCACATTCAAACATGAGATACAAGACCGCTAGGACAAGCCTAGGGTCAAAAAGAAGTGAAAAAATCAAAACAGTAAGTGAAACATGACCAAAACCAAGATAAGTCAATTACAAAGAGAATCCAATTGGTCTCACATCTAAACTATGCACTAAATTTATTTCACGCACAATTTAAGTCAAGCTAGGCAAATGTGAATCATATATGAGCAAACAGAATGATCTCACTCAAACAAATACCTAAACAGCTCAATAAATTCCACAAAAATTCCAGCCTAAAAAGGACACATTCAATGAGCTACATATCAATTTTCATGCCATTTGGACAAAAGGAAGTAGGTCAATGAAAATCATAAAGTCAGCAGAAATCCAAACAAGCCAACACATGGTAGCAAAATAAGCATCAACTTCAATCAAATGTAAAACAGTGAGAACAACTAGGAAATGAATGGGACCAAAGCCAAAGTGAACTCAAACATGTTATGAATCACTCCATCAAATTTCACATTCATATGATATGGTATGAGCATTTCACAAGACATGGAAGTCAATCACTCAAACAAAACCCTAAAATGTCTAAACAGCAAGCAAAAATCCCAATCAAATAGTAAATGGCTCAACAATTCCTACAAAAAATCATGGCGAAACTAGACATACAGAGGAGATCACATGCAAAATTTGAGGTCAATTGGCAAAGCAGAGGCATATCAAATAAAATCATGAAGTTGACCTAACCTAGTGTGACACACATTGTCACACTCAACTTGCACACATCATAACTTGCAAACCATAAATCCAAAATTCACAAACTACACATCAAAATCACCAACAATGAGTCAAGAACAAGCATGTGAAATTTCATTCAATTTGGATAATGCATGATCATTTCATGTTAAAAATGGTAAAACATACACAAAATATACACATGAACAAGATCAATAGGCAAAGTCAAAAATTCTCCAGGCACAACTTGAGTTACTATGCCTATAAAAAACTAGATTAAATTTGGAATCTAACAAAAAAATTCCCAATCAATTTGGATTAAAATTGGATTTGTTTTGATTTTTTGAAGTTTGTTGAAATAATGAAATATTTATTTAGGTTTTCAAATGAATTAAAATGGAATGAATTAAGTCTGGTGGCATTTTTGTAATTCATGGATACAGGGACCAAAACGCAGCGTGTAAATAAATTGCTTGGCGCGCTCTGATTGGTTGCCCCTAGCGGGAAACACGTTTTTCAAATGGCAACGCAGTATGATGGATCAAACGTACGCATTTGCCCAGAAATCTCATGTTCTTCATCATAAAAACCAGAAAATCCAAAATGCTCAAATCTTAACCAAAACTAACAAATCATATATGAATAGAACCGTCTAAGCACGTAGATTACGAATATCATGATGAAATTGTCCAGAAGTCCATATACAGCAAGAATCGAACAGAAATAGTTTTGACATCTCAACTTTAATCCTAGATTTCTCTCTCAAAACCTAACGATTTTTAATTCTACAAATTGCTACGCACTCTACAAACTACGTTCTACAATATACACATCACAATTTTGAAAACGGTTAGAGTCGAATTCCAACCTTGGATGATGGCAATTGTGGAATCCTTGCTTGTTTTGCTCTAATTCACGGAAACAGATGTAGTGTAATGACTATGAAGATGATTGATGAAGAAATCTCAGCTCAAAAGTGCACGAATCAATGGATTTTCGCAGCTGCCATGGAAATCCAAGCTTGCAACAGTTGGTGTTCTTGCACGATTTCCACAAGATCTTGTTCAACAGAAATGCTACAGCACCTGCAAATGAAGAATCACCAAAGCAAACACGAAAAAATGGAGGAAATCTTGATGAATTGTGAAGAAATGTGAAAATGCAAAGTGGAGAAAGATGAGAGAATTGGTGTGATTTTCTATTTGGATCTGAGAAAATGATTAGTGATAATTGAAAACAGTTACAATTAACAATATATACCAATGCCTTAATCCAAAATTAATCATGATTAGCAAAATGGAGATGATTAGTGTTAAGTGCATTTTCAAGTGTGTGGCCAAAATGCCCTTTCATGATGCAGCTAATTTTTCTGTCCAAACTTGGTTCAAGCAAGTTCTAAATGATATTTTGGAAGTGTTGGAAAAAGTCCCATGTGAAAATTCCAAGTATTTTGAGATTTGGACCATTTTGCCCTTGCTTTTTAATTGGTACACTTGAAAATTGACCTTTTTATGCGAAGGCTTTTGGCAAAATGTGATGATGGATTATGAAAGTGCACATCAAATGTGGTTTGCTCAAAGAAAAACCATCCAATTTGGCCATTCCATGTGAAAGTTATGCCACTTTGATTTTGGGCATTTTTGGAAAATGACTGGACCATATCTTGCCAACCACACATGGGAATTTCAAGTTCTTGGACTTTTTGGAATGGTGAGATCAAGATCTTCAACTTTCATGTTGGACACAATTCCATTTGAAGCTTGTATGATGAAGTAATTTTGGGGAGAAAAACTTTCCATTTTGGGCAGTTGAAATTACAGGTCACCTGCCATTTTTGGAAACTTCTTGTCTGACCTCCAATTCTTCAACCTTGGTCTTTGATATGTCAAATGAGACTTGTATGGACATGAATGAGGCCTTTCAAATCATCTCACACCTTCCAATCCATAAAATCAGGCACAGTTGACCACAGTTGACTTTCTATGGTTCCAGCTGAAATTCAGCTTGACTGATGACTTTTGAGCATCCAATCTTTGTCCAAATCACTTCACAATGATCCTTAGACCATATGAACTTGATAAATCAACCCTAAGGCTTTGTTCCAATGAAAATAGCACATGCTTGCTTGCTTGACTGATTCTCCTGACCAGTTTGACCTAATTTGTCAACTGAGCTTGCACTTGGGCAAATGGACAATGCAATGTTATGCAGTGGCCTGTGTTATGCTATGACCTAATATAAAATGAATGTACAAAAGGTAGGGTGCAAATTCGAGGTGCTACACTGTTAAGACAACTCAATTCATAATTGTATAGAGATATCAAATACAGGGGTGCAAGTTCAAACCCGTGACATTTTATTTGTTCATCTCTAATAAGGCGAACTCCAATTATTAGGCTACTTGGAATGTTTAACATGTCTATTTTTATTTTCTTTAATTTTAATTGTAGTAGTATTTTTTTGCATATATTATTACTACAACAATCAACTCACATTGATGAATTTTTTACTCAAATACCCCATATTTAAAAAAAAATCCCCAAATAATCTACTTTTTGAATTATTTCCCAAATTACCCTAGTTTAAAAAAAACATAGGTGCCAGATCAATTGGCGCCTACTCTTAATTTCAAAAAAAATGTTTAGTCGGACAACATAGGATAAATTTGGTCTCCCCTTACCGTTGCAGTGAGCATTTATAATATATTTGGGTGTAGATGACATAGTAATATAATGAAGTTGTGGAGGTTTAACAATGAATTTGTGTTGACTTGAGGATGAATTTGTATTTGTGTTGGTAGGAGGGAGAGTATAAATAGAATGTGACATGGCATGCATGCAAGAGCTAGCGACATTCCATTTGGCGCCTGCTTGTAATTTTTGAACATGAGCTCTAGTCCATATGGCGCCTTGTGTGTGCAGACCTCAATATTCCGCGTTGCATGCAAATAGCCATGCAGTCTAGTGAAAAAACCATGCATGCAACCTGCCACGACCTAGGAAGCGTCAGTCCATATGGCGCTAGCACCTAACAAATACATGTGCACGCCAATCCAATTGGCGTTAGCTTGCATACTCAATTTTCCATGCATGCACACTTATGCATGTATCTCACTATAAATAGCCATGCAACTCACCACTTTTTCATCAGCAACAATCACTTCTAACTCTACAACAAACACTCTTTCATCTACAATAACCATTGTTTCATCTGCAACACTACGACAAGATGTCTCTGCTCACTATGAGTGAATCGCGTAGAGGAACAGTTGCAAACATAGCAACTTATGTAAGCGTTTACTTATTGTCAGATTTTTCTAACACATTTTTTATAAAGTAACTTATTTTTTTGTTTATTTTTTAGGATGTTTCTAGATTTCGAACTCGTGTCCACGAGTTTGTTGCCATGGACGTGTTGATTCAACCTTATGTCGAACTCGCCAGTTTGGGACATGTAAGCAAAATCATGTCTTGGCCGGTTGATATTAAATTCATTCTTGCATTATGTGAAAGATGGTTTCCCGAGACACACACATTCTGGTTTCCAATCGGTGAATGTACCGTGACGTTAGAAGATGTCTACATGTTATTGGGACTGCCTATCGATGGTAAGGCGGTAAATGGTAAAATCAACTATGCGAATTCAATTTGCATGGACCTCTTGGATGCTGACTTGTTAGATGATAACTCGAGAGATCAAGGTATACTCTTTTCACGTCTTAAGGTATATTACAACAAATTACAGTTAGATGAAAATTCTACCGAAGACGCTCAAATAATAAAAACTAGGTGTTATATTATGCTTTTAATTGGTTTAATTTTATTTCTCGAAGGTAGTGATTCTAGTATGCATGTTATGTATTTACCTTTACTAAGACACGTAGATAGAATAAGAAGTTACCGTTGGAGGTCCACTTGTTTGGCTTATGTTTATAGCTCTTTGTGTAAAAATGCACACAAAGACACATCTACGTTTTCTGGATGTGTTGTTTTGCTCCAAGCATGAGGTTGTCCAGATTATCGTCCCTAGTGCCCGTCAACCACAACCTGTTCACATTCCCGTACGCACAAAAGTAAGTTCTTAATAATAGACTGTATTTACTTACTTTACCGGTTATTATCTCTAAATAATATATTTACTTTTATGGTGCAGATGGTCGACACGTGGTATAAGTTACAACAGATGTCTTAGACACTGTATTACCCAGTATCGCAAGCTCTTAGATCACATTCGACCAACAAATGTATTTCCATTAACCTAATTAATTCGTAATAATTTGTTAATTTCTTCTAACAAATTTATCATCTAATATATGTTCACATTTCAGTTCATTTGGTGTCCATATCTAAACTTGGACCATGACCATGAAATCAACGAATAAGACGCCTCCGTTTGGACAACATGCACATCGATCATAAGATTCGCCACTGTGGAGATGCACCATAGCGATCGTGTTAAATTGCAGTTCGATATGCTTCAACACATCCCAGATCCCCCGACAAACCTCAGAGAATGACATCTACGAAAAGTTAACGATCAATGAAACTTTAACCCTTGGCAAAGCTTCGTTAGATCTGAGTGTCGAAAATGGAAGCACTGACATGACCATGTCTTAACTGACGTTGTGATGTTAACCGAAGAAAAGCCAACTCTTAATTATATGGCATGGGACAAATCGATTGGATTTGAGTTCCTCGACGAGGATATGTACCTATACGACCCACGCCATGTAACTTACACACAAGAAGGTTCAACATCTAACCCCAAATAACATTGTCAAACCGGTTACTCACAACCCTTTATCCATCAAAATTTTCAGTCCACAAGCACACAAACCTACGACCCTTACATGTCAAACACCCAACCACAATACCAAAAGCATACCCCGTACCACCACTAACAAGTAGATCATCATCAAGACACCCAACATTACTATGTGTCGCAGCCTAAAAAAATATAGTGTGCGAAAAAAAATAACCGGCGAAAAAGAAAGACAGAAGAGTCGCCACCGTGCGTTATTTATCCCAAAGGAGGGAAAGGAAATGCTCGAAGTAAACCTGGAGAAAGGAAAGGAAAAGACAAGGTCTCGCAACCAAATCTTGGGTTCGGGAGTCGATTATGCGAAGGGAAGGTATTAGCACCCCTACGCATCCGTAGTACTCTACGGGATCCACTCTTGTTGTTCTTGTCTAAAGGGTGTGTGTAATATTTAATGTACTATTTACTAAAAGAAAAGGGTCAAAAGAAAATGACTCGCACGGATGTCGCATCCACTGCATACGTATCTCATATGGAATGAGAATCAGAGTCTTCGTAGCTCGGCTACCTATGGGTTAGAGAGAAGTGTGCTCGCTAAGACATCATGTCTTATGCCTACGTATCTCATCTGGAATGAGAATCAGAGCAGAACGTAGTTCAGCTAACTACGGGAACAAAGGGTCTCGATTTCAACTAGGGCAAGAGAAAAGGAAGGTCTCGATCGCAACGAGGGCGAGAGAAAAGAATCGTAACGAGGGCGAAAGCAAACAAGGATTAGTTGTTAGTTGTCAGTCAAAAAGAACTCGGCAAGACATCGCGTCTTGTGCCTACGTATCTCATCTGAACATGAGAATCAGAGTTGACGTAGTTCGGCTACCTATGGGTTAGAGAGAAGTGTGATCGCTAAGACATCGCGTCTTATGCCTACGTATCTCATATGGAATGAGAATCAGAGCAGAACGTAGTTCAGCTAACTACGGGAACAAAGGGTCTCGATTGCAACTAGGGCAAGAGAAAAGGAATGTCTCAATCGCAACAACGGCGAGAGAAAAGAATCGCAACGAGGGTGAAAGCAAACAAGGATTAGTTGTTAGTTGTCAGTCAAAAATAACTCGGAAAGACATCACGTCTTGTGCCTACGTATCTCATCTGAACATGAGAATCAGAGTTGTTGTAGTTCGGCTACACAGGGATTTCCATCTGAACATGGACTTACAAAGGAGGACACCAGTTGTGTCAAAGGAGAGTGGGCAATGTGTTCATGTCCTAGCAGCAGGTGTCGCAGCTCGCTGAATCGAGTCTTAGGCAGTTACCTCTTTGCAATAGAACAGAGTGACATGCCACAGGATCGGAGATGCACGGAAGGTCTAAAAATGGGGAAGCTCTGCCCTAGAGTTGTCATGCAATGTGAACCTAAGTGTTAGGATTTATAAATGGGAACATCTACTTAATGTTAGCATGCAAAGAATAAGGGAATTAAACCTATGTTATCATACAAAAGAATATGGGAATTCTACCTATGTTATCATAGAAAGGGTTCTACCTAATGGGTGCTATCTAAACGGAACAAGAATCGACGAATGGAGCAAGGAGAGGAGTGGTAAAGGGTAGATGGCGATGCATGAAGCAAACGATTTACAGGTAGATGGCGATGCATGAAGCAATCGACTTACAGGTAGATGGCGATGCATGAAGCAACCGACTTACAAGAGAAATGGCGATGCATGAAGCAATCGACTTACAAAAGAATGGATGAATACGTGCTGGTTTTGTTAAGTTTTGAAAATGATTACTCGACGTTGGATCGAGGTTTTGATCTTGTTTTGAAATGGTTATCGGATGATCATTTTATTTCTTGTATTAACAGATGAATAAAGAATGAAAGAATAAATATATACACTTCATGGGAGAGGGGTACATTTGTTATGAATGGGGATTGTTCATGGAAATCAAACAATAAAAAATATATGCCTCATACACCATACAAGTAGGCAACAGTTAATCAAACAGATAAAATATAAACAAGTATATGATCAAATCAAATAATCAAAGAATTAAATGAATGAGCATTAGACAATGCATGAGAAGTATAAACATGTTAAACAATCAAACAATAGAAGCATGGATGAAAGAAACAAGTATAGGAAATATCAGATGAATCAGACAGATGCAACTATACACACAAAGGACCAATAAATAATTTAATCGGGAAATGATGCAAGGATCAAATAAAATCAATATGAGAGGCCTCTAATACATGGCCTATGAGATGAATAAGGGAGGATCAAAAGATCTCTTCAATTGCCTTAAGCAATCCCTATGTCAAACATCAATCATAGAAAAGTCAACCGAAAAGTCAAGTCAACTTGAAAATTATCAAATAAATAGTAAATTAATCACAAAAATTATGAAAAACTAAAATACGTTAGGTGAGGTCAGGACATCATCATCCCCCAAAAAGGTTTAAAAAATAATGAAAATTAGTGTATAAATTATTTGAAATAAAACAGAAGTCAAATGAGAAGTCAACCAAGCAAACTAGGTCAAAAATAAATCCAAAATAAATTAAAAATGGAAAATAAAATTCCAAGAAAAGGTCAGGTTGACCATGAGACATTGGTCAACCCTCATCCTAAAAATCAGAAGTTAAAAATAATTTTAAGTCATAAAAATAAAATAAATGAAAAAATATGTGTTAAAATAGACTATTTGAAATAAATAATTAAAATAAAATATTAACATTAAATAAAATATGAAAATAAAAATTAAATAAATTAAATAAAACATTAAGGAAACTAAAAAATATTTTTTGGTATTTTTATGAATAAATAAAATATTTTTAATAATTAAAAAGCAAAATAGAAAATAAAAAGAATTAAGAAAAGAAATGAAAAATAAAATGTGAATAGCAGTGGGCCTTGAATACATGGGGGTGTGGATATCGCGTGTGCATAAGCCCGGTCCAGCAAGAAACGTGACAGCATTTTAAATGAAAAGAAACAATTAAATAAAAACAGCATGTAACATTCCCATCAATGAGTCAATTGCATTTTAAATCACATAAGACAAAACCAAATGCGCACGGCCAGGATCGAAGGGGCGCGATCGATCCAACAACCCACGTGATGCCACGTCTGGGCTTTCTCATGCAACGTGAAAGAAGAAAAAAACAGTAACATGCAGCTAGTAAATTCGCGAAACGCAAGTCATCTTTCCAAACTTCTAACCAATAAATCTCATGCTCTAGTTCACCAAATGAGATGATGTAAAAATCAAAACTCAAGTTCGAAATGAGTAAAACACAATGGTGTTTTATTTCATTAAAAATAGTAATCTTATCATAGAGAAATATGGACAGCAAGGGGGGCTCATGCAAGGATACGGCAAAAATTCAATGTTACAAAATCAAACTCAATCACAATGCCTCTTGGTGAGGGCTTCATAGACAAACATGACACATTATTTACATGGAAAAACAACATGATACAAGCATGGCCATAGCATGAAAACAATAGTAAGCATAAACATGGTAAGCATGAAAAACAATAATGAGCAAGTAAGATATTCATGGCCATGGAAGGTTGGGATAAGGAGGTTACCTAGTGGAAAACAGTCCACTGCTTCTTGGTAGTGGAAAAGATAGAAAAGGAAAATGCTCTTGGTGCTTGTGCTTGAGAAATGGAAAGTGAGGAATGGATCTTGAAATTGCCAAGTTGCTTTGCTCTTAGAAGATAGCAACCTTCAACCTTAACTCGAAAATGGCATTAGCTTCTCTTCAGATTAGGGTTTATGCCCTTTAAATATGGTGGGTTAAAGTGCTCTTAATGGGCTTAAGTGTATGGTTTTGGTTCATGAGCAAAATGCCACAAAAGGTGAGGTGTGAAATGAAACTCTAAATTTGGCAAAGCTTAAGTGAGTGAACATTAAAGTGCATGACCAAATGAGGTAAAAAGTGTGTTGGTTGGTTTTTCTTGTGCAGCATAAAAACAAACCAACTAGGTGACTTTAAGGCTTTGTAACTTGATGAATACATGTCCAAATGGTAAGGCAATGCAAACAGTAGAGAGAGGGCATGGAGCTTAACATCTTTCATGTTGAACACAAATTGAAATGATGAGTGGAAAGAGGTGAAAAATGGCCATAAAGTTCAGGTCCCATAGCTGCAAAATGGTTGGGTCAGTTTTGCCTAAATGTTGTCAAAAAAATCAGCCTATGATACCAACTTTAGATGAGTGTATATTCCAAACCAATTATCCAAATGGGGTGGTTCCAAAAAGGTGTGAAAGAGGACATATCAAGGTACAACTGTCATGAAGAAAGTGTTTTCAAAAGATGCCTTGAAGTGCAAGAAATCTGGCCCATAAGTCTTGACAAATTTTGCAAATTTTGGACTTAGAAAATTTTCTAAGTGTCCTAAAATAATGTCTTACTTTGACCAAGCATAACTTTCTCAATTTTAATCCAAATGAAACACACTTTATATATCTAGAAAGCTTGTAACAATAGGAACAACTTTCATGTTGGAGAGATTTTCAAATGGAGCTTTCATCTTGATGGAATATAGGCTTATAGTGGGTGCAAAAACCATAAAAACTTGCCTTAAATGGAAAGTCAACTATTTCCAAATTTAGTAACTTTTCCAACTCCTGATTAAATGATGAATCCATGATCCAACCTTGATCAAATTTCACATGTAGGCTCCCTTAGGCATGAATTTTGAGATTCCACTTTCAAAATGTCAGGAGTTGACTTTTCTGGCCCCACAGTTGACTTTTTCCCAATCTGTCTGATTTCCGATTCCAATGATCAATTGAAGCACCTCTGGCTCAAATAAAGAGCTGATTTTTTGCATGTAGATCCTTGTGGACATGTGGAGGGCCATGGAAATGAGTTTCACTCAAGGAATCAGAAATAGACCGATTTTATACCAAACCCTAGTTTTAGGGCAAAAATGACTAGGAACTTATTGCACTGATTGCCAATGGATCTTTGTGAGATGATTGTGGATCTTTCTAGGCCAAGATGCCTCTCTAATCATGACATGAATGAGCCCCCTTCACTTCCAACCAACCTTGCCTGTTGCAGATAGCCATGAAACCCTGATTTCTGATTAAATCCAGATGCACACTCTGAGAGCTTTGAATCTTCCACTGATGAACTGGGGACCATAATAAGACATATGGAACCCCTTGGGACTTGTATATTTAGAGAATGAAGTTCAATTCTTAGTCTTGCTTTGTGTGGGCTCCTTCTGTTAAGGAGTGGTCAATCAAACCCTGATTTCCCAAGTCACTGATGTAGTATGCAATGAGTATGACCTAGTATGATGCTAATGCAATGTGAAACAATATCCCATGCTTCCATGAAAAATGAAGGGTAAATTTTGGGGTATTACACTATGCACCCAACACATCACCCTACCATAGCCGCCTTAGCCAAAACACTCAGCACTTATTTAACATCAATTGTCCGTCCTCCTACTATAGCCAAGAAGCCCAAACATCACAAAACCAAAACATACAACAACCATATGGCTACCAAACACCACAACAATCATTTCAACCTTTCCTCGACGCATCATTCACATTAATGTCGGTCTTCAATCGTCCCGGTCGTCCTCCAATAACTCAAACACAACCAACTACTCTAGCATGGGTCACGAACTCAACTATGGCAGTAGCGCTTCATTGCATACACATGACTACGTGGATTTGTCTGAATATCTTGGGCAATCTTCTGCAGGTGGTGGTGATGTTCCTGGACCCTCAAATGATCAAACACTCAAGGTGAATCAACAACATGAGTTAGGGTCACGCGTTTGGGTAGCTAGGGGATGTGGGACCGGGAGTCAATTAGGTCATCTCGATCAACGACATTAGTCTTTTTGGTTAACGTATGTAAACACATATTAATATTAATATCAATTGATCTGATTTTGACTTTTATCTAAAATGTACATTGTTTTTCAAAAAAAAATTACGAAACACACATAGGTGTCAGACCAATTGGCGCCTCCTTTATAACATAACATGCAGGCGCCAATTGGATTGGCAGCACTAGGTGCACAAACCAATCCAATTGGCGCCACCTCTTTAACTTAGAGAGCAAGCGCCAATTCATCTGACGTCACCTCTTCAAAGTGGGGTAGTTTGAGAAATAATCTGAAAAGTGATTTATTTTTTGAAAAAATGGGTTATTTAGGTCAAAAATTCCACGTTGATGGTGGTTATACGAAGACATTTCAAAATTAATTAAAGAAGATCAAAATAATCATCTTTAAAAAAATCCAACCTAATGAAGATCATGTCGGTGTCATCATGAAAAATCATACATTTAACCGTGAGGTCTAGAATTCGAACCCTAGTCATGACATTCAATCTTACAATAAATATTTTTTTTGTCAATTGAGTTATGATTTGCGAAAAATATACTAAATTTAATTGATAAGATATTTAAAAGTTTTGCAACTAAATTACTCCTAGAGAAATAACTGGAATATAATTGAAGTGTAGAAAATTATATTTAAAGCATTATAATTATTTTCATTTTTAGTTTGGTGATTTTTTTTTTTTGAAAGAGAAAAACTCCATTGATTTATTTAAAAATAGACTCGAAGGCCTAGTTACATCAATATTGAGCTTTTCCAAATGAATCCAGGTTTGGGTTGTAACGGCACTTTGTGCCAGTTTTGGCTTGGGTGCTCAATGGTACCCAAATCAAAAGAATATAGGATAACCCTTATGATTCCATGTCATATGAGCTTCAATGTCGCCATTCTCCTTTTGAATAAGGCATCTTGTGAAAAAAACCGGCTCTCCATAATCAAATTGGTATCCAAATAGTTCTACTTTTAAAAAACCAAACCAAACCAAATGCTAAAATAAAAATTTGGATATCCATTTTATTATCCAAATATAAACCGTTATCCATTATAAAAATTTGGTTTTGTTACTGGGTATCCAAATTTTACTATGCGTTAAATTTTTATATTTGTCTGTTTTTATGTTTTATCACATTATCAATCAATTTTATATTTTAAATTTTTTTAAATTTCATAAAAAATTATTTTAAAAATAAAATTCAGAATTTTTTTTTCTTTTACGAAAAATATTATACTTGGATGTTTTTTTTCAAAAAAAATATATTTTATATTTTTTTCAAATAAAATTATTATTTTCTTCTAAATAAAAAAGATATTTTTTATCAAAAATATTTTGTATTTTTTTCAGTAAAAAAATGTTTTTTTTTAAATATTTTTTTTTGATAATTTTTTTAATTTTCAAAAAGGTTATTTTTTCAAATTTTCAGAATAAAAAAAACTTTTATTTTCAGAAAAATAATAATTTTAAATTTTTTAATTTTTTATAATTTCAGAATAGAAATTATTATTTTATTTTCAAATTTTTTTTTTCAATTTCCATTTTTTTAAAATAATTTTTTTTCAGTTATTTTTATTTTTTGGAATAATTTTTTTAAAGATTTTTTTTCAGAATATAATTTTATTATTTTCAAATTATATTTTAAAACCTCATAAAATTTGTTTTTGAACAATTATGAGAGATTTTAGAAGTTTGAATAATTTTTTTATGAATTATTTATTTTATGAACAATTATGATTTATAGAGATATGATTCTTAATTATTTTATTTTATGACCGTTTTTATGTAATACACCATACTTGGGATTATTTTCAATCGAGATATTATTTGTGGTGATTATAAAAGTCAAATTTAAAGTAATTTTTTAAAATAAATATTTTTTATATAAAATAGTTTTATAATTAGTGAAAAATAAAAAAGTTAGTTAAAATAAAATAAAATTATTTTTGATATAAAATTGATTTTTTAAAAATATAGTTTTAAAAACTATTTTTTTTATAAAATTGGTTTTGAAATTGATTTTTTTAAGAAAATAAAAAATTGATTTTAAAGAAATTGATTTAAAACTGTTTTTTTTAACTATTTTTTTTGTTAAAAACCGATTTAAAACCAAACCGATCCACTTATAAATCGATTTTAAGAAAATAAATTGGTTTTATGAAAATGATTTTAAGATTCAAACCGAATCATATATATGGTTCAATTTGATTTGTTTTATGATCCATGCACACCCCTAAAAGGCATCCCATATTCCATTTTCCTTTGGCGATATTAAGAAAACAATAACTTCGATTAATCTTTAGTCAGAAACATTATTCTGTATATATTTTTATAATAAATGATAATAAATATATTATAATTAATTGATTACTTTCATATACAAGTATTTTAATTATTATTAAATTAAAATATATAAAATATTTATTTGATAAAAAATATTAAATAAAAAATATAAAAAAAAACATGTTTTAACAAATTATGCGAGATGTTGCGATCTTTTTGATAGTTTTTTGTTTTCTCAAGTTATTATATTAGTATTTGAAGAAAATAAAAAAAATTAAAACTGATATATATTTTTCTCTTTTCTTTAAAAATATTTGTTCTCTTTATTATTTTTTAATTATTGGATTAATCAAACGATGCAAAATTAGGATATGAAAGAAAATATTAGAGAGTATTGTGATCTTTTTTATAGTCTTTTATTTTCTCAAATTATTATATTAGTATTTGAAGAAAAAAAATTAAAACTAATATATATTTTTCTCTCTTCTTTAAAAAGTATTTGTTCTCTTTATTATTTTTTATTATTAAATTAATTTAACAGTTCAGAATTGTATACGAGAAAGTATCATTTTTTTAATTATTAAATTAATTTGACAGTTCAGAATTGTATAAAAAAAGTATTATTTTTAATTATTAAATTAATTTAACGGTTCAGAATTCCACACAAAAAATGAAATGAAAGAAAAAAATTAGAGAAAATTTAATTTTATAAAATCCAATCAATTTTAGGTTTTTTTACAAAAATAACCCACTTTTTCAAGGAAATTCCCAAAATATTTTCGGTTTAAAAAAAAATCCCAAAGTACCCCACTTTTAGGAGGAGTCGCCAATTGAATTGGAGACTCCTCTTAAAACTTGCCCTAGCCAATCCAATTGGCGCCCCTGTGTAGGTTTTAAGAGGAGTCGCCAATTCAATTGGAGACTCCTCTTAAAACTTGCCCTAGTCAATCCAATTAGCGCCCCTGTGTAGGTTTTAAGAGGAGTCGCCAATTCAATTGGAGACTCCTCCTAAAATGCAATTTTTTGTGTAGGTTTTAAGCTTTTTGTAACATTGTATTTCTGTAACATTCAATCATTATATATCATTAAGTTTTTGTTACAACGAGGTTCACAACAAACATCCGTACAAAATAAGCTATCTTAAAACATAAATATTTCTAACTGATTACAACAATTAAATTGATGTCGTCTCGACCGAACATCATTTCCCTAACATCCTTATCAGTCTTCATTCGCATCCAACCAAAGATATTGTCAAATATCTCAATACTTCTAATTTTTTCTCCTTCTGATATTTTTCCATCTAACCAACGAACCAGCTCCCGCTTCAGTTGATCGAACGTAGTGATGTTCCAGAACAACATCAGCATCTGAGGTTCGTCTCTCGCATAAATCACCTTACCGTATCGGCGACGAACACCAAACATGATTGCCAAATGATTGTGTGAGATGTGGAACATTTACTCACACAACACATCTATTTATAACACAAAAATTACATTTTAGGAGGAGTCTCCAATTGAATTTGCGACTCCTCTTAAAACCTACACAGGGACGCCAATTGGATTGGCTAGGGCACCTGCCCTAGCCAATCCAATTGACGCCTCCATTCAAGTTTTAAGATGAGTCGTCAATTCAATTGGAGACTCCTTCTAAAAGTAGGGTAGTTTGGGAATTTTTTTGAAACCATGGGTATTTTGGGAATTTCCTTGAAAAAGTGAGTTATTTTTATAAAAAAACCTCAATTTTAACGATGGGATGATGTTAGAACTTAGAGTCCTCTTATCAATGAGTCAAAAGATATATTTATCCTCATTATTATTATTATTATTATTATTATTATTATTATTATTATTATTATAAATAAATTTGTTTTATTTATTTATTTATCTAGTAATTGAAATTCTCGTTTCGAAATAATTATCGTTTAAAATTTTAACATACAAATTAAAGAATAAAATAATATTATCATAAAATTATATTTTTAATAAATCAATGTTATTAATATATTGAAAATAATGTACAAAGTATTTTAATACATTATTATATTAAAAAAATAACAATCATTTTTATATTAAAAAATAAGAATAATATTTATTTTAAAACATTTTTTTTCTAAATGACACTTATTATAAAACATATGGGTATATCTGAATTATATATATATATATATATATATATATATATATATATATATATATATATATATATATAAATTGTTTATAATAGTAGTGGGAGTGTGTACAGTGTTATTAATGTCATGTAGGAACTTCATTTACAATTACATTATTCCTAGAGTATAAATATCATTGAGGAGTCATAAAAAAAAATAGGTCAAAAAACAAATAGAGAGAGAGAGGTGACTTTCCCTTTTTGTCTCTGTTGATAGGACATCTAGTAAATTTGCGAGGAGAGCATACACACTTTGTACATGATCAATAGAAACCAAACCCATGAAATTCTTAAAACTCCATCCACAAACATTAATTTAATCTCTTAGTCTCAGATTCTAATTCATGATGAAAACATAAATACCACTATAGTACATGCTTAGTTAAACTCTCATTATAATTTCGGAGATATAAGTATGGTTAAGCTCTTAATTATGATAAAATATTACATTATTAAGTAATAATGGGATATAATATTTTATTAAAAGATATTCGCTTTTACTTACTTATGAGTGTACTTGATATTCAAGATTTTTTTTAAATAATCATTATTTAAAATAACAGAGACAAATATTTTAATTTTTTTTCTCCAAAATAACCATATTTCAAAACAGATGCGTCAGATGAATTGACGCATCTATTTTGAAACAAGAGGAGGTGTCAGCACCACATGCGCATGCTTTTGAAGCATTGCATGGTGGCGTCCAGGGTGCTAACTCATATGCTTGGCCTTTAGTGTATGTGTCAATTCATCTGGCGCATACACCTTTGTATTATTTATTTTTTTAATTTTTAATTTTTTTAATTTTTAATTTTTTTAATTTTTAATTTTTTTAATTTTTAATTTTTTTAATAAATAGTGAAATATAATATTAAAAGAAAACTTTATTCATGATAAAATAAAAGTTACATGGCATTGACAAAAATTTAATGATCGACCTGATCGAAACGTCATCCTGTTCCACATCCAGATGCGTTAGTTTGTCTTCGAGGTCTCCCACGATTTTTCTGAGGTGTTTAGGGTCTTTGCGTGCTGCCCTGATCCAATGATGACCGGTGTGAATGTCTGGTAGAAGTTCCAGCGATATTTGATAGATGTGTTACCTTATTAATCCCAGAGCCCCCGACTATTGAGAACAAATGATAACACATCTACCAAATATCGTTGGAACTTCTGCTGGACCTTCACATCAGCCATTATTGAATAAGGTCAGCACGCAAAGACCCTAAACACCTCAGGAAAATCGTGGGAGACCTCGAAGACAAACTAACGCATTTGGATATGAAACATGAGGACGTTTCGATCGGGCCGGTCATTAAGCTTTTGTCAATCCCATGCAACTTTTATTATATCATGATTACAATTTTCTTTTATTATTATATTTTATTATTTATTATAAAAAATAAAAAATAAAAAAATAAAATAATACAAAGGTGTATGCGCCAGATGAATTGATGCATACACCAAAGGCCAAGCATAGGCGCCAACACCCTGGACACCACCATACAATGCTTCAAAAGCATGCACAAGTGGTACTGGCGCCTCCTCTTGTTTCAAAATGGATGTGCCAGTTTATCTGGCGCATCTGTTGAACCGACGCATCTGTTTTGAACGGTGCTTTATTTTGATTTTTTTTTAAAATATTAATTATTTTGGATTTTTTTTTAAAATAATGATTATTTAAAAAAAAATCGATATTCAATGTTATTTTATACTATTATTCAATAAGAATTCATTAATCTTATTATATTAGTTTAAAAATTACTGTTGAGGTAAGTGAACTTTCTGTTAACTATAGGTAAATAATTAAAATAAATCATTGCAAATGAAACTAAAGTACTCAATAAATGGACCCAAATGCAATGAAACTAATTATTCATTTAAAAAAGAGAAATCAACTCACAAAATCATATATACGTATACAAATATTCCATATATGATAATCCAATCCAAAACATGATTATAATAACTATGAGTGTAACAGGAATTTTGTTGGCCAGCATACACTTATTCAAAATATTTTATGAGCAAACATATAAAAAGTGACATGTTACTAAAAATAAATAAATCTTCAATTTTGAATACAAAATATTATAGGTGGCTAAAACTCCTTGAATATAAAATAGAGATAAATTGTAAAAATAATTTAAAATAAGAGAAAAAAATTATAATTAAACTTTAATTTTTAAATTGATAAAATAACAATTTGTTTATTTTAAAAATATCGATATATTAAATATTTTCTCAAATTTTAGATCAGAATTTGAAGGCTCAATATTCATTTTGACACAATAGAAGATTATATATATATATATATATATATATATATATATATATATATATATATATATATATATATATATATATATATATATATATATATATATATATATATATATATATATATATATATATATATATATATATATATATTGGATTTAATAAATGTTTATTATAATTCAAAAGTATAGTTATTTTGAAATGTCAAAGGCAAGAAAACATGACATATGACTAAAGTTTTTTTTTGCATTATTAACATATGGTAAACATTTTTTTTTGTACAAGTGTAATTAATCATGAATATTTAAATTAATTTTTATTAAATTATTAATTTGTAAATATTAATAACTTATCAATATAGAAATTTAAATAAATATCACTAGAGATTGAATATTAGAGCAAATATTAACTATCCTATATCCACTTCAATATCTAAAATTAAATTTGAATATAAAATTACTTATATATATTTAAATACTTAAGAATAACCTAAACAATACAGCTAATATAAAAATCATATTTAATTTAAAAACTAGATATCTTTAGCTTCAAAAATAAATATATAATACTCCACTTTAGACAAAATAAATTTTACTCAAAAACTATCCGATCTTTTAAGATTTTCTCGTTCTTATTTCTATTTATAGTCTAGGTCATCATATACCTTCGAGTATCGTATTATCCATAAATATTTATATATGATTCCCTTATTTTTTATTGATGAAGTTTGCTCGATTTGACGTGTTTGAATACATTTCAAAAACACATTATTTATTACAAGGTGCTTCCATGATTTAAATATCGACATGATTTTATTAGAGATGTTATATTTAATATATTTAAACGTGTAGATGTATTTGTAAATAAAGAGACTAGAAATACTGAATCATAAGAGGGAATATCGACTCTAAGGTCTGCTGATGTTCTGGTGTATAGATGGATAGGAGGGAAACATGCATGTGTCAATTTGATTGGAATTTCTTTATTGGTGGGACTGAGGACGGCATGTTTTAGTGTGGGTCAAACAGTTCTCAAAGTCACTTCAATCAACATGCTTCCATACTATTTATCTATAACATTTTTTACTTTTTAGCATTAGAAATAGTTGATCTTTTTCATAGAGTATAAAAGGTAATGCATAACAATATTGTGTCACTTAGAACAATGAATATAAGGTTGAATTGATTTTACCATTTGAAAGAAGATAGCACTGCAACAATTATCTATCTATCTATTATTTATGTATAATTTTGATTATATATACTTCGAAGTGTTATTTTTTGACTTTTTATGCATAACAATAAAATTAATCATTATTGTTACTTTTTCAACAATAATTCTCATTTTACATATAATACCATTAATTATTTATTACATTCATTTTTTTTTTCTATAATAATTATCTACTCAGTTTTAACAAAATATAATTAATAATATCTTGAACTTTGTAAATGACAATTAAAGAAGAATGATTTTTAAGAACGGAGGGAATATATATATATATATATATATATATATATATAAATTAAAATGTTTCGAATGAAAAAAAAAAGCCTTAGAATGAATTCTATAAAGTGAAACCAAACATAAATTAAATAAAATGGTTTGGAAAAACATCTTTCATAAAAAGTGGGTCCATAGTATTTTGGTATGTCAATCTATTGTTCCCTTGTTTTTGTTAGTCTTTTGCTCTAATATTCAACTCAAACACCACTGAGTTTTAGTAGTTGTTGTTGTATATTTCACAGTTTTGACTCTCCATACAAAAAAAACAAAACACTATCTTCCAAATTCCCAACTTGTCAAATGTTCTTCCTTTTCCTCAATCCTTTCCAATTTTCTATTTTTACCCTCTCTTCTACTTCTACAATCTCTCTTCTTCTTATTCTTGGTACCTTGTGCCGTTCTGGCCATGGGCCCTAAACTCCACTGATATTTCATCCTAACAATCAAAACAGCATCTTTACCTCTTTCAGTGCTTACCCTTTCTTCTCAATTTTGTGCTGTATCGCATTTAGCTTGTTTTTACCCCTTTTTGAGCTCACAAGATAAGAATTAGGGTATTTTGTTTTACTTGATTCTTTCGCAATTCTCGATTTGGAGTTTTTTATACCCCACTTGGGTTTTCTTGATCATGTTATTTGAGTTGGAAAGTGTAGCTCAAATTCCTTTATGAAATAAATCCCAATAAAGGGTTGGCTTATGAAGCTTGATTCTCTCTAATTTCGTGTTGGGTATGGTGTTTGAGGGATAAAGACTTGATTTTTGAGGTGCTTTTTTTATTGAACCATTGAAGCTCTGGAAAATGGATAGAGTTCTTCAACCTCCTTTGGTAATTTGCTTTTACTATTTTCTTAATCTCTTTACTGATCTAATTGTTGAGTTTTATCTTACCTAATGTGTTGTTTCAGAAGAGCTTTAGATTTATTTATGAGCTTCAGTGATAACTTTTTTAGGTTGTTGTTGTGGGGATTAAGGGAGGATTTTAGGGGTTGATTTTGAATAAGCTGGTTGTTATAAGGTGTTGAGGTTTTGATGTATTGAAAGTTGAATGCCATTACTCATTGAAATTTTCTTCTGTTAGTCTCTTGTGTTCTATTCTATCTTTGCCATTTGAACCTCACTGAAATGAGGGCCAGGTTCAATATCTGTGTCAATTTCTTTGAATTGCTGAGATTCATGTTCCTATAGGTTCAATATCTGATTCTTGATTCTTCGATTTTGTTTGTTTAAAATGGTGAGATATAGATTATATCACGTGCTTGAGTTCAGAAATCATAACTTGATTAACTTCATGCGCGTGTGTGTGCAGGTTGATACTACTGCATGTTTATGTAGAGTAGATACAGGCCTTAGAACTGTTGCTGGAGCAAAGAAGTATGTTCCTGGAACCAAGCTATGTCTTCGGCCTGATATAAAACCGTCTATTCACCCTACTAGGAACAAGCCAGCACGTGGTGACAGAAGCCGCAATCAATCCCCGTTACTACCAGGACTCCCGGACGATCTTGCTATTGCTTGCCTAATCCGAGTCCCTCGTGTTGAACATCGTAAACTTCGGCTAGTCTGCAAAAGATGGTATCGACTTTTGGTTGGTAACTTCTTTTACTCTCTGCGCAAGAGTCTTAGACTTGCAGAAGAGTGGATATATGTCATCAAGAGAGACAGAGATGGGAAAATCTCATGGCATGCTTTTGATCCTGTATACCAACAATGGCAGCCCCTGCCGCCTGTTCCTAAAGAATATTCCGGAGCTCTTGGTTTTGGATGTGCTGTTCTGAATGGCTGTCACCTATACTTGTTTGGTGGGAAGGACCCTCTTAAGGGATCCATGAGACGCGTAATTTTTTATAGTACTCGAACAAATAAATGGCACCGTGCCCCAGACATGCTTCGTAGGCGGCACTTCTTTGGCTCCTGTGTTATAAACAATTGTTTATTTGTGGCCGGTGGGGAGAATGAAGGCGTGCACCGGTCCTTAAGATCAGCTGAAGTGTACGATCCCAACAAAAACCGATGGTCATTTATTTCAGATATGAGCACTGCAATGGTTCCTTTCATTGGAGTTGTCTATGACAGGAAGTGGTTCCTTAAGGGACTTGGTTCTCATCGACAGGTTCTTAGCGAGGTCTATCAGCCAGAGAATGATAGTTGGTGCCCTGTTCAAAACGGAATGGTTTCTGGCTGGAGGAACCCTAGCACTACTCTTAACGGAAAGCTTTATGCTTTAGACTGCAAGGATGGCTGCAAACTTAGGGTTTACGACAATGCTACTGACTCGTGGAGTAAGCATATTGACAGTAGAATGCATTTGGGAAGCTCACGGGCTTTGGAGGCTGCAGCCCTCATCCCCCTCAACGGGAAACTCTGTATTATCCGGAATAATATGAGCATTTCTCTAGTTGATGTTTCAAAACTCGAAGATTTGAAAGGATCTTCTGCTGAACAGTTATGGGAAACTATTGCAGGGAAAGGACAGTTCAAAACCTTGGTCACAAATCTGTTATCTAGCCTTGCTGGTAGAAACCGTCTCAAAACTCACATAGTTCACAGCCAGGTTCTTCAAGCTTAAAGGTTGCATAGTGCTGAAAATCTTCTAGGAATTTTATCACGATCCTATACATGAAAAGGTTCGTCAAATCTTACCAGAACACCGTAGTGCAGTTCAACGCCGCATTCCATCTTAAACCCTTCCTCGCGAGAGGTGATATATTTCACCATGTCTCATGGTTTATCATTAGCCTTTTGTTTTATGTTGTTGCAAACAATGTATAACATAAAGAAGACTCAGGGTCAGTTTGGTATTCTCATAAAATTGAGGGTGAAAAATTCAAGAACAAGTTTTGAATATAAAGTTTCATGTAAAACTCATCTATGTATTTTTCACCCTCATTTTCTGCTGTGACTACCAAATGTTTGTCAACTCTAAATTATATATTTACAACTCTTGCAATGCATAATCTTATACGTGTAAAAGTGGTATTGACTAGCCTTATGTTTTTTGTACTATATGATAAAAGTCTTTTTGGATGAAAAATTGCAACCTTCAAAGTCTAGTTTGGAGTGTGCAAACATTTACTATCATGTTTGACTAAATTGTGGTTGGATTGTGAGTGAATGAATATATTTTTTAGTGATGTCTAAGTATGTATGTATCTTCACGTGTTAGATATGCAAGCAATGAATGCATTAGGTTGGGTTAGGTGCCTAATGCCACAGCTGAATTGTCTTGATGTGGATTATTATTAGTACTAAGAGGATAATTTATTTATGATGATGATTTTTTCAACAACTCTTGGAGTAACTTCGATAAACATCATTGAAATTGATCCGTGCATACCAGAACTGAAGGAGGCTGAGGCATTAAATGGTATTTAGTATTGATAGCATACAAAACCGAAAAGACCATACTCCATAGAACATGAAACGGGAAAGAAAAATTCCTCAATCTAGCTAAAAGCTGCAGCACCCAACACAACCATAATACAAGCTAACCTCAATAAAACCCCACAACCACATAAAGCTAAAATAACAACCACTTATCTATGTCTATTAGGGGTATGCAAAAATTTGGTTAATCAAATTATATTATTAAATTAAATTGCATTACATCATAAAATAATTGAATGGTTAATGAATTGAACCATTTAAATCAAACAATTCTAATTCAGTTTAAAATCGGTTCATAATCAATTTTCTTTTATAAATTATTTTAATTATATAAATAATTTTTTTATAAGAAGAATAATTATTGAGAGTGAAAACAAAAAAAAATGGAAATTAAAAAATATTTGTAATTATGAAAAATTAAAAATATTTTATAGAAAATTAAAAAAAAGTATAGATTTTTTAGAAAAACAATCTGAAAATAAAATATTTTGTATTCTGAAAAAAAAATTATTCTGGATTTTTTTTCTGAAAAATTAAAATTAAAATGATTTTTTTCCAGAAATTTTTATTAAAAAATCCGATTTTTTTACTTTTTTTGGAAAAATAAATAATTTAATTTAAATTTTGTAAATAAAAGTTTTTTTTTAAATAAATATTTTCAAAAATTATAAAAAAAAAGAATTTTAAATTAATTATTTTTTATGAAATTAAAAAAAAAAATTTTAAAAAATTCAAATTATAAATTTGGTTTATAATTGCAAACTGATTATAAACTAGTTTATAAACACAAAGTGGTTATAAACTAGTTTATAAACTCGAAGTGGTTATAAACTAGTTTTAAATTAATTTGAAACCATTTTAGAAATTTTTTACATTTTTATTGAAATGACCACCTATAAATGCGGTTTTGATTCAGTGCGGTTCATCATCCATTATCAAAATCAGGACAATTAGAAACCAATGCTTCCACCTGAACTACCATGACTTAGGTTAAAAGAAGTGTATCAGTATGCACTACCGGCCAAGACTATCATCAACCGAATACCGCCGAAGCCGCAGGATCATCACTCAAGATAAACGACCTGTCTGCAGCGATAAAGAAAAAAAACATAGCAGATCTGCGACACCAACATTAAATAAATCAGGGATACAACTCAAGGACTGCCACCTATTGGAAAACCTCCAACCTAGACTAAAATTGGAGCGACAAAATTAACAGCTTTCTCCTCCAAATGCATTATATATCAATACCGACGGCACCTTCCTTTTGATGGTCATCCTGCACACGACAACCACCATTATCCCCATCAAAACTGCACCAAACACCTGTTCCAAAATACCTGTCAGCAATCAAACAGCACTCCAAGACACCCTCTAGTATGCGTGAACCACTACGAGATGTTATCGAACATCCTGCTCGGTTTGAATCAAAGTCACTTCCAAGATAGAATTTTCACCTCTTCAACCATAAATAACAATCATAAATAATACATGGACAAGTATACAAATGTTCACACATTTAAAAAGACTTAAATGCAAACAAGAACAATAAAAACATAAGTTTGATATGAATGAGTAAGATAAGGAGGATATAAACAAACCAACACACATCTCTAGAATAAACACATAGAATGATATAAACCGGATACAAGAGTTAAAGAGACATATCATTGTAGTTCGGTAAAAGTTATTATTTGCTACAAAATAGTGTCAGTGAAAACAAAATATATAGCAAATGAAACTAAACAAAATCATCATTCAATTTAAGGCGTGAAGAGTCTAAGACTCCAAAATCCCTACAAATCTTAGGGAAGGATCCGATGATAATGACTTTGTAAAAATGTCAGCAAGTTGACTTTTAGTGTCAATGTATTCAAAAATAACATCTCATTTTTCCACATGATCTCTGAGAAAATGGTGTCAGATCTCGATGTGTTTGGTCTGTGAATGAAGTATCATATACTTAGTAAGGCTTATTGAACTAGTATCATCACATTTAATCGGAATGCAACCAAGTTTTAAATCATAGTCTAGTAATTATTGCTTTAGCCATAAGACTTTTACACAAAAAATACCAGCGACTACATATTCAATCTTGGCGGTAGAAAGAGCAACACTATGTTGTTTCTTACTGTATCCAAAAATTAAATAGCTTCTAAATAAGTGACAGGTAGCACTATTACTTTTTCTATCCAACTTGCATCCCACAAAATTGGAATCACGAAAACATACTAAGCTATAAGCACTACCTTTAGGATACCAAAGACCGTGATGGGGGTTCCGTTAAGATACCTCAAAATATGTTTTACGATGTTAAAGTGAGAATCCTTAGGTGATGTTTGATATCTAGCACACATGCACACACTAAACATGATATCTGGCCTACTTGCGGTTAAATAGAGTAAGGATTTGAGTATACCTCTGTACTTTGTTACGTTAAAATCCACTCGTCTTTCATTTTTGTCAATAAGCACATTTGAGGTCATGGGTGTTGAGATACCCTTCGAATATTTTATATCGAACTTCTTGATAAGATTTAAGCAATATTTCGTTTGACTTATGAAAATGCCTTCTCTAGCTTGCTTGATTTGCAATCCTAAGAAGTATGTTAGCTCTCCCATAAGTGACATCTCAAATTCTCCCTGCATCCAACCTGCAAATTCTCAACAAAGAGATTCATTAGTAGATCCGGGAATAATATCATCTACATATATTTGAACTAAGAGAATTTTTTTTCCTTATGTCTTATAAATAAAGTGTTATCGACTTCCCCACGATTGAATCTTTATTTGATCAAAAATCCACTTGATCATTCATACCAAGCTCTAGAAGCTTGTTTGAGACCATATATGGCTCTTTTCAATTTAGAAACATGATTAGGATTATCGTGATTCTCAAAATCCAAGGGTTATTAGACATACACCTCTTCGTTTATATGGCCATTAAGAAAAGCATAGTTAACGTTCATTTGTTAAGCTTAAAGTCTAGGCGACAAGCGAATTCCAAAAGGAGTCTAATAGCTTCTAGACGAAGTACAGGAGCATAAGTCTTCTCGTAGTCTATTCCTTCAGCTTTATTATATCCTTTTGTCACTAATCTTGCTTTATTTCTAATAATTACACCATTTTCACCAATCTTGTTCCTAAATATCCATCTTATGTTAATGATGATATTGTCAACCGGACGTGGAACAAGGTCCCAAACATCATTACATTTAAATTTGATTAGTTTATCTTGCATATCAAGTAGCCATCCCTCGTCAAGTAAAGCATCGAATATCGATTTAGGTTTAATTTGAGAAATGAAAGTAGAGTACTTACATAAATTATTAACCTGTCACCTAGTACTTACACCTATTTTATTGTCTTCCAGGATTTGATCTAACGGATGATCCTTTGCGATTGTTCAATTTTGAGGCAGCTGGGTCGAGGTCTCTTATTTTTCATCCTCATGTAAGCTTTCCTCTGTATCTTCCATAATGTCCTCATCCTTTGTGGAATGAGTAGGATCCTCTTTGGAACTTTTGTCGTCGATTAGCTTTTTCGTTATTACACCTGAAACATCAAAACAAATATCCTTCCATGTCTTTTGGGGTGAGGAATCATCAAAAGCAACATGAATTGACTCTTCTACAGAAGTAATTCTATGATTCTAAACCCTAAGAATATACCTTCATCGGATTTAGCATTGACTTTACCAATATTCTTCTTTTCGTTATTTAAAATAAAGCATTTATCAACGAAAACACAAAAATAATAAATATTAGGTTTCCTACCCTTAAGTATCTCATAGGGTGTCTTCTCTGGGATGGATCGAATGATCACCCTGTTTAAGACATGACATGCAATATTAATCGCATCCACCCAAAAATACTAGGTAAGCTCATTTCATCTATCATAGTCTGGGTCAATTTTTCCAAAACACTATTTTAGCGCTATACAACACCATTTTGCTGCGGAGTTCTCGGACATGAGAAATTATGAGCAATTCCATTTTCAGTGCAAAGGTTTTGAAATTGATGGTTAACAAATTCACCGCCATGATCACTACGAAGAGTGGTGATTTTAAAACCAAAAACATTTTGGACAAGCTTAGCAAAATCAACGAAAGCCTCAAAGGTTTCATCCTTATGGTCTAAAAACAACGTCCGAGTAAATCTAGAGTAGTCGTCAACAATCATAAATCTGTAATAGTTGCCTCCTAAACTTCTTGTCCGCAAATGGACAAACGAGTCTAAGTGAGAAGCTCGAGAGGTTTTGATGTTGAGATAACCTTCTTCGGTTTAAATGAAAATCTTGTTTGCTTTCCCATTTGGAAAATATCACATAATTTGTCTTTTAAAAATTTTATTTTAGGAAGACCAACTACTAAATTTTTGGATGTTATTTTATTTAACAAGTCAAAATGCACGTGACTTAAGCGTTTATGCCATAACCAAGAATCTTCACTCTTGGATACCAAACACTTAGTTCCATGCATTGACACATCATCTAGATCAAGCATATAGACATTTTCAATCCTATAACCCTTAAACACAAGGTCCTTAGTAGTCTTATGCTCAATTATACAACTAAGAGTATCAAAAACTACATAATACCCTTTGTCGCATAATTGGCTAATACTAAGTAAGTTGTGTTTAAGCCTTTTGACTAAAAGCGCATTTTCAATGGTAATTATGGAGTGATTTCTCACAACACCTTCACCAATAATTCTACCTTTCGCATTGTCTCTGTACGTGACATACCACTTTGCTTATCATTGAACTTGATGAACATGGAAGCATATCCCATCACGTGTCTTGAAATCCATTATCTAGAAATCATAATCTTTTTGTGGAGGCAAGAATTTCCTGTGACAATTCAAATAGGCAATTTAGGTCCCAAACTAGTGGGTCCTTTAGGGTTAGTTAAGTTGGATTTATGAATCCATGTCATTTTTCCATTGGAAACTAGAACGTTCCCAACATGACAATGAGGCCTAACGTGACCCTTATCTCCAAAATAATGGAAAATAGCTTTAGATGAAATGCTTCTTCTATTTTTTTAGTGACATGAGGTTTTTTCTTTTAAAAACCTTCCTTCTTTCACTCGAAAAACTAGAACAAGTACAAGATAATGAAGTAGCATGTGTTAGTTGTCCCTTGAGAGTTTCAATTTCAAGTTTTAAAATTGGACACTCAACACATTCCACAACTTCCATATTTTCAACTAAAGTATCTGAAATATTACAACACTCATCCATTAGAGATATATGTGATTCCTTAAGAGATTCTAAATCACAATTAAGAGGATTTATCTCCTCTTAAATTTTTAAAATCATTTCTTTTTAGAGAGAAATTTTCTTAAACGCTTTTATAGAATCCCCACACATGTCATTGAATGCTTTCGACAATTCACTATAAGAATACTCATTATCATGATCAGAATTATATACCTTTGACGTTTCACCTTTATTATGTGCCATCAAATAAAAGTTGACACATTAATCATTTGAACTCAAGCAAGAATTGAAGGAGGAACTTTCATCTTCTTCTTCTCACGCGATGCAGACTTTACGACCTTTGGAACTTTTTCTCTTCATCTTGTAGAATTCCTTGTCTTTACTTTTATGATGTTTGGTGAGACATGAATATATGGTTCTATAATATCCCAATTTTCCATACTTGTAACATGTGATATCATCATCATTTTTCTTGTGATCTTTCTTGGGTTGGTGAGTATTTATGAAATTTACTAGACCTTTGTCGGTATGCTTGAGCTTGTTTCTCCTTAGATATCTATTGTAGCATCTGACAAATAAACTCATCTCTTCCTTTTTGGAAGCTTCTTCATCAGAGTTGTCACTTTCTTCCTTTGACTTCTTCCCTTTTGATGATGAAGCTTTCAAAGAAATATCTTGTTTCTCTTCTTTACCTTTCTCTATTCTTTTTTACCTTACTTCGCTAGGGCGAGTCATTTTAGCTCATTCTCATGATTGGCTAACTTTCTAAATAGTTTTGTAATATCCAAAGTACTGAAATCATTTGATTCTTTTATAGTAGTGATATTTGGTTTCCACTCCCGGCACATAGATCTCAATATTTTGTTAGTAAAATCTTTGTTAGGAAATATTTTATCCAAATTTCTTAGTTTTTGATTAAATTGGGGAATCTAGTTTGCATGGAATCCACAGATTATCCGGGTTCCATACGAAGTAGTTCAAACTCCTCTGTAAACATATTAATTTTAGAATCGTTGACGTTATTCATTCCATCATTCCCTCATTCCCTCATAAAGAGTTCAGAGAGTGTCCCACATACCTTTAGCACTCGTATGATGTGAATTAAGTAGAACATGTTTGCGCTTAAAGAAGAAATAAGTATGTTCCTCGCTTTCAGAATCATTCCAAACTCTTGGATATTTAGCAACGCCTTCATCGCCCTTGAAAATAAATGGTCCCTCAGTGATGGCATGCCATATATTTTTGTCAACCGATAACAAGTATACATACACGTCCGATTTCTAATAAGGATTGTTCTCGCCTTTGAAAACAAGTGTTCTATTATACGCTCCCTTAGGATCGTCATCTTCCGCCAATATTTACAACTTTTGGATGTTGATTAGAGACAATCAAAATACCGTCTCTTGATGTCATTGGTAGGGGTGGCAAACGGGCATGCCCGCCCCGTTTAGGTCCGCCCCGCAAAAGCCCGCAAAAAAATGGGGCGGGGCGGTCATAGTTGAGGATGTGGGCCTAAAACTTAGGCGCGCCCCGCAAAAAAGTGAGGGCGGGGCGGGGAAAGCCCACGGGCACTACACTCTTTAAGCCTAAAAATGCAAAAATTTATGTAAATGCACGTGCCCGCAAAAGCCCGCGAAAAAAACGGGGCGGGGCGGGGCAGACACAATAGAGGGCGAGGGCCTAAATCCTTGGCCCGCCCCACACTAAAGTGCGGGCAAAACGGGCATGCCCAGCGGGCCGGGCCCGTTTTGCCACCCCTAGTCATTGGTGGGTGTGAATGTGGGAGTAGAAAAACGGTCTAGAAGGGGTGAATATACCCAAATAAAATCCATCGCCTTTTAAAAAGTTATCAGACTGTTTTCAAAAGTTGCAAGCGAAAGGTTTGATGCGAAAATATTAAAATTATACTATTCTAAATTTTGATTAGGTTAACACTATATCATTTTACAAACACTAAAGATGAATATGATGAAACATTATGTATTCAATTGTATAATTCACAAGGTGTGTTTATACAATTATTCAATATAGAGAATTCTAACCTCAATTGTTTCTCAGAATTTTAACCACCAATTCAGCTCAATGAAGTATCAAATTATAACAAAATCTAATGCTTACGTAATAAATCACTATTAATGAAATAAACGATAAATTAAGCTATAATTGAAATACTTAAGCATGCAAATACTATGAAATCAAATGTGATATATATATATATATATATATATATATATTAATATATATATATATATATATATATATATATATATATATATATATATATATATATATATATATATATATATATATATAGAGAGAGAGAGAGAGAGAGAGAGAGAGAGAGAGAGAGAGAGAGAGAGAGAGAGGAGAGATGTTGAGAATGTATCAATTGTGAGTAATAGTCCCATATTGGTTGGAAATATGGATGCTTGAGCATTTATAAGTGAAAGACACACCACATATTCACCCAAAACCTTAAGGTGATAGGTGGTGGGT
The DNA here is from genome assembly GCF_024323335.1 of Lathyrus oleraceus. Classification (NCBI taxonomy): domain Eukaryota; kingdom Viridiplantae; phylum Streptophyta; class Magnoliopsida; order Fabales; family Fabaceae; genus Lathyrus; species Lathyrus oleraceus. The sequence goes on along the minus strand of NC_066582.1, from coordinate 86,298,831 downwards.
TCTCTCACTTATAAATGCTCAAGTCTCCATATTTCCAACCAATATGAGACTATTACTCACACTTGATACATTCTTAATAATCCCCCTCAAGTGTGAGTCCACAATGTTCTCCCTCAAGTGAAAGCTCTTGTACCGCACGAAATGCTTCTTATTCACCATCCTAGCGTTATTGACACTCTTCAACAGAACATTTCTGATTCACCACACTGGCACCGTTGACTTTCGATACAAGTAACTCGGTCCCTTTCTCAAACCAAAGGCTCTGATACCATTTGTTGGGGGAGTTTTTCACTAGGGAGCATTGAACATTGTGGGTTAGAGCAATACCTTTGTGAGAGACACACCGCATATTCACCCAAAACCTTAAGGTTTTAGGTGAATATGTGGTATGTGACTCACAAAGGTGTTGCTCTAAAATAAGAAGTCTCATAATATTTAATGCTCCCTAGTGAAAAACTCCCCCAATAAATGGTATCAGAGCCTTTGGTTCGAGAAAGGGATCGGTTTACTTGTATCAAAAGTCAATGGTGCCAGTGTGGTGAATAAGAAATGTTCTGTTGAAGAGTGTCAACGGTACCAGGGTGGTGAATAAGAAGTGTTATGTGCAGTACATGATCTTTCACTTGAGGGGGATCATTGTGGAATCAAACTTGAGGGGAAGTGTTGAGAATGTATCAAGTGTGAGTAATAGTCGCACATTGGTTGGAAATATGGAGACTTGAGCATTTATAAGCAAGAGAACCCACCCACCTATCACCTTAAGGTTTTGGGTGAATATATGGTATGTCTCTCATAAAGATGTTGCTCTAACCCACAATGTCCAATGCTCCCTAGTGAAAAACTCCCCCAACAAGAGAGATGGAGAGAGAGAGAGAGATGACACCAAGATTTATAGTGCTTCGACGTACGTCCTCGCTTTATCTACGCACACTCTTAAATGGTTTCCCATAGGAACCTGCATTGTTCCTTTTTATTTGACAAATATTTTCAAGAGTTCATACAATCACTAATCCACAATAATGTTGAGAAAATTAAAATCTCCTATATGTATCTTGACTTGTATATAGTGCAATGGCATACTCTTCTATGTAATCTTTACTCGATTAATGATTTTTGAATCTTCCAATATCACTAATATGCTTTAAGCCTTCGTGTGTAGAAATCAACCCCTTGATCCTATTAATTCCTTGAGAGATGAATTGTCCGAAGATTTGAGAAGAACTCTGCCTTAACTGTAGCATCCCGCACAGACAATTCTAGTGAGAAGAACCCCCATTACTATTGACAATCACCTTAATCTTGAAAACAACCTGAAAATCTCAACCAAATATTCAAGAACGATTAGTTTCAAGAACGCGTCTTCTTCAATCAATTACAAATCTCTTGTTATCAAGATTTGAATAAAATTGAATTTGAAGATGCAAGAATTTCATTGCAAGAACTTTTAAATTTTAAAACACATGAAATTGAATTTTCACATAATCATAATGTTGACTATGATACTCACTATGATTCGTTACATGAGAAATGATTACAAATATATTTTATATATGCTTGAGATTAAACACTGAAAATGAACGAAAAAAATAGTTACATTCGAACCAAGAGTATTTAAAGATTTAAATCAAATGAACAAGTGAAGTGGAATAAAATAAAAATAGAGTTTTAACTATTTTTCAGTTTTTTTTAATCAAGAGGAAAGTGTGATTCAAATCAAACACCTCGTGATTCGAATCATGCGTTAAATTTTATTCGAATCAAACATGCTGAGCTAACTGAAAAAATGTGGGAAATTGCATGATTCAAATCATGTGTAAATCGTGATTCGAATCAATTGAGGAAGAGGTGACCCAGAGTTTGATGATTCAAATCATGTGTAAAATATGATTTGAATCAAATTGTTTTGAAATTTTCTGGTTTCCAACTGTCTAAAATGATTCAAATCAGGATTTGTGCTTGATTCGAATCAAACACCCAAAATCCAAAATTTTCCAAATCTTAAGGAGACTTTGAGATTTTTATTTTCATCTAACTTGAATTAATATCATATATGGCTTTTATTCCACTGACACATGCAATTGATTAAAATCATCATGATCAGGTTCAAACCTAAACAATGGTGTATGCATGCTATAAACGAATCATTTCAAAACTTGATTCAGAGACGTGCAATCATGAATAAGATTCAATAATTGAAAGTAAATCAAAGGTGAAAGCGATAAGACAAGCAATAAAATAATTGTATTGGGGTGCTCCCTCTAACACCCTAAACCCTGACTCTTAATATAAAATATAAATTCATATTTTTAGGATGTTACTCAAAACACAACATGCAACTTCATGAGTATTTTTCAAAATCTCGCAGCAAAACTCAAAATATCTCATGAATCAAATAATTATTTAAAGGAAAAGAAAATAAATTCCAACATCACTCAAAACAATTAAGGCGCCTCATTCCCGTTGTTACAGATCAGGGCATATAGACCAACTAACAGTGATAAGCGATTAAATAAATGAAGAAGAGCTCCAATACCATCTTCCAACTCAAGCTGCTACTCTTATACCTGATTGACTTTACTTTAGAGGAGCATAGATGCCACAACAACAAAAATGAGTGAGAATACACCTTACAAATGGTAATGGTAAAAATTAACTACATGATGATAAACAACCACAACAATAACAACAAGTATGATACTCTCACACAAAACAATCACAATCCAATTTATAATGCAAATGCTAATGTCACCGGAAATTCTAGTTATCAGACTTTAGATGTCACACGGGTTGTTATGACATCCAATTCTGCACAGACAAGAATTATGCAGAACTTAACAGTAAGTGCAGTAAATAACACAAGTAATTGTTTACCCAGTTTAGTCCAACATGACCTACATCTGGGGGCTACCAAGCCGCGGAGGAAATCCACTATCAGTAGTATTAATTCAAAGCTAAACTCACTCGTTTACAACTTGTCACTTAATCCCTACCCAATGCAATTTCAACCTTACTCTAAGATCAGAGTTCCTACTCACTCCCCCTCAATCACCTCAGTGATTACTACCTTTAATCAATATTAAAGACAACTTTGAAGTCACACTTCAAACAACTCTTGATTGTGCTTAACAGCTTTAATCAAGATACACAGCACTCACGCTTAAAAGCTTTGAGCGACACAACACTTACAACTCAATGAACACCCTATACCAAAACAATCATCCACGTGATAATGGCTTGGCTTACAAGATATGTCTAATACAAGACTCTCAACAATACAGCAGTGAAGTATGATGGACACACTTAATCTTCACGCCTCAAAATCCCCAAAACTGAATGAAGGAACGACTTCCTTTTATATTGCAGTACCTGGGCTTTTGCACTTGTATTCTCCTGAATTTAAGTTCACGCGAGTTCCCATAAATTCAATATCTAGGTTACTAACAAATAGGCTATTTGTTAGGTTCATTAAATGTAGCTTGGTTGTTGATTTCCTGGTTTTTCTCTAAGCTGTTGAATCCCTGAAGAATAGCCTGAGAAAAAGCTGAAACAGAAAACTGAACAACCTACAATATAGCATATGCTGTCAGGAATGAATGTCACGACATTCAGCTTGACATCAAGGATCATATGCTGAGTATGTTTTTCCAGAAAACAGACTGTACAATTTTGCTGACCTGTACATGACCAAAAAGACCATACTACAGTAACAACTTACATTAATAAATGTCAAAGTATCCAATTTGACATTTACACATTTGGCCTTAAGTTAGTTCTGTTATCCTCTTGAAGAACAAACTAAGAAACATACTGAAGTGTAGCAGAACACCACTCTGTCTATTATTCAGTATATATTGTCCATGATGAATGTCATAACATCCAGTTTGACATTCATACAATAGGCCTTATGCCAGATCTGGTTCTTCCTTGATAACCAGACTGCAAATGAATACTGAGCTCTAATAGAACACCAACTGTTCTATTCCTCGGTAGCTGCTGACAGGGATGAATGTCACAGTCTCCAGTTTGACATTCAATAAATCCTGTATTAGCTAATCCTGCAGTAACTACTCAAGTGTGTCATGACATCAGTCAAGACATCAGAGTACAGTTAGATATTCTAACCTACAATGCAGTCACACATACACACCATGTCATGACATCAGTCAAGATATTAGAATCCAGCTAGTGTTTTACCATATAATGCAGCCAATTAAACACCTACATCACCAACTCCTTCATCAATATGCATGTGGTACCTATATTTTGGGATCAGAGGTTTGTTACAAATTGCCTATATCTTTGATTCCTCTTGAACTGTGTCCCTCTTTGGGAAAGAGACCATCATGGTTCCTCTTTGAACCTGACTATCACTAGACTGAAGTCCTACCTAATTCAAAAACATATGCATGCATGATCATGTATAAAAGCAAGCATGCAACTCAAACAACCGTCACAAATCGTCATAAAAAATTACCTCGAAAATCATCATCAAGAATCCTCATTGAAATCATCATCAAAATGGGGTTATACTCTTAAACAATAAGGTTGCCAATCACATGCCTCATTGTAATCCCACTGGATCACTACTCTCAAAATATAATTTTGCCAATAAACATGCCTCAATATAATCCCGCTGAATTACTAATTTTAAAAGTATAATTTTGCTAATAAACAGGCCTCCTTGTAATCCCACTGGATTACTAATCTCAAAAATATAATTTAAATACAAATACTTTACACCTCAAATAGAGTAAAAGTATGTTGTTACGCAACAACTCTAAAATCTACCAAATTAATCAGAAAGTCTCAAATTTTTATTGTATTATTTTATAACTCAATAGAGTTCTCAAAAAGCTCAAAAATAGCTCAACAACAACTCTTAACTCTCGAAATGACTCTAAAGTACTCAATTGATAACTCTTGCATATAAAGATAAATCTTATGAACTCTATTGGCTGGCGGTATGACTCGAGTAATACTATAACTCAAAACAACTCTAAAGAGTTAAATACTTTCAATTCAACTCTAAGCTCATCAGATTTAACTCTAAACAAGTCAAAAATAAATCTGACAACTCTAAAACAACTCTAACAAGCTCTCACATAACAAATATGACTCTTAAACTGTAATATCTCATATCCCCTTAAGTGCTTAATTAGTTGTCAGTTGAGACCAATTGAGTTTATATGTACTCTATCTTTTGTCAGTTGTAATAATTAGAGCTCTTATGTGCTCTAAATGTCGTAAGTTGTGACCAATAGAGTAATCAGTGAACTCTGAAGATATTAATTATTAATAAAAGAGACAGATCAATATTAATAAGTACAAGAGATGACATCTTGTTAACATTAATAATTGGTCAATTGGTACTAGAAGACAGAATATTAATTGAGATATTATATATTACTACTTTATATTATATATATATATATATTATATATATATATATATAATATATATATATATATATATATTATATATATTATATATATATATATATATATATATATTATATATTATATATATATAATATATATATATAATATATATATATAATATATTAGTGAGAAAGAAGAAGAAGTGGATAAGAATGAAAGAAAGAAAGAAATAGTACGTAAGAGAGAAATAGACAGGAAATAGGAAGAGAAGAAAAAAGATAAAGGAAGAGAAAGAATGGGAAGAATAAGAAACTCATGGAGGAAAAATAAGATTGGTATCATCTTCATCATTACCCACCATTTTCTTCACCAACCTCATCATCTTCTCCATAGAAGGTGAGTTCTTAAATAGAAATTAGCTTTTGAAGGGATATAATATATGTTTTGGGAGTTAGGATTGGTGTGAATCTATGATGAAATTATTGTTGTTCATACTTCTTCTTAATTCTATATGTTGGTACTATATTATGTTGTTGATGTTGCTTTTATGTTGTTCATGTTGTCTTTGATTCCCATGGTGGCATATGTATGTTGTTCTTGAATCATACTTTGTAGTCACTTAATTTGGTGTGGGTTTATGTTAGTTTATGGTTTTGAATGGTTTAGAATGGTAAGGGATGGAAGAAGACATGTTTAGAAATGTGATTTTTGGAAAATTTTCGGGTGTCAATCGATTGACACCATGGACCAATCAATTGGTCCCTTCCATTTTAGTGAAAAATTATGGCAGAATGTTGATGCAATTGATTGGGCCATGACATCAATCAATTGGTTCCCTTGTCTTCACTCTAAAATGAGTTTTGTAACTCATAATGAGGTATGGTTAGATGCGTTGGAAAGCTAGTTCAATGCTCTATTTCTTGGTAATATATAATCATGCTTATAAGTGAATTATAACTTACTTGTTAGTATTATACTATTATGTGTGTTTATAAATTATTTCCATGTATCCACCATAAAACGGGAATGGTAAATGTGATAAACGTGAGGTCGGACACATTGGAAAGGTAGTCCAATGCTTCATCAATTAGTGAGAAGAAAAACATGTTTATACTACAATTATTGTCTATGTTTTGGTAATGAATTGGTTATGTGTATTCATGAACTATATTGTGAAATTGTTGTATGTTGATTGTGTAAGTATAAGATTAAAACTTATGAGTGAGGTAAACCTAAGTGAATGCTAGGTAAATGACTTAGAAAGATAACTTAAGTCATGAAATGAGTTTGATAGTGATGCTTGGATATAATCATATCGCGGTGTGTACAACAGACAAGTAGTCATGGGAATCATACATTAACATGCTTTGTATGGAACATGTGTGATTTATGTAATGAGAATGGATCATGTTATGATGCCATGAGAATTGATATGATATCATGAGAATTTGTTTAATATTTGGTGAGGAACATTTATTCCAAAAGTCCTATTTTGGTGAGGAGTCTTGCTCTGAAAGTCCTCTTTGTTGTTGAGAATTAATCACGTATTCAGAATTAGTTGCGATTGTGAACATTGAAGGAGAATTGCGGTCCAAAACGCAGCGGAAATTAAAATTTTCTCCTTTAGAGATCCTTACGAATGGTCATGATCAGTGATAAAATATTTACCTCTTATGACGATTGAAACCTTTGGTGCAGATCTCTTGTGACGATCAAAACCTTTGATGCAAATCCACGGAGCGATCACGAACGTTGAACGATGACAACGTCTCTACTCAGTCCACACGAACGGGTTCCTTCAATCTCAGTGCTAGCTGGTACGAATGAAGGCTTTGAGTGTGTGTGTGAGAGAGAGAGAGAGAGAGAGAGAGAGAGAGAGAGAGAGAGAGAAAAAATGAAAATAATGCAACCGCCATTTATGCTTCTGCACAAGGGTTCTATTTATAGAACCACTTGTGTGGGCTTCAAGCTAAAAGCCCACTTAAGTGTATTTTGGCCCATATCTTATAATATGCCCAAAATCACTTAAGCCCATGGTACCTTACCATATTTCGTATTCTACTCAAGTACACTGTACCTTACGATGTTCTATAATTCACTTAAGGGCACCGTACCTTACGGTATTCCTTAGTTACTCTATCTCTCATCAATCCGTCCTTTGTGTGTGACCCTGTAGGCTTTCGTGACGTTCGCAATTATATTAAATCACACATTTAACATAATAAACAGTGAGCGGTATCTAGCAACACATCACTGCTACCCAAGACACGAAAATGTCATGTGATCTGATAATTCCTTCTGTGATAATAATTATGTGTATAATTACCCTTTTGCCCTTATGTCTATATTGAACACAAGGCATAGACCGTGTCATCCTTGTCCAGTTCAATATTGGGCCCGTAGACATTTATCCTGTTATGCAGGATTGGCAAATTCCATCTAGGTCACTCATGTCCCTCAGCATGCTTCGTGGAGTACCCATCAACTGTCTTTATGGTTATCCAGTTACGGACAACGTTGGATCAGCAATAAAGCACTCGACTCTACATCTAGGATCCATAGTGGTTTCAGGTCGAAGAGTGGAATACACTATTATCACCATGAGAATAACTTATGACACTTTGCATAACTTTTTATATAGTATTCTCATAGCGGGTCAATCCGGTATAAATATTACTCCTAATATTCATACGTATGTTTAAGACTTGATAACTCTTTATCCATGATCCATGAGATGTGATCATCAGTCTACAAACATAATAGTCTTAATGCTTTAATGTTATCCCACTTCACACTAAAGCTTGACTACGGATACTTTAAGAATAGTGTCCTTATGTTTAATGTGTTCTCATGATTAAGTCACACTTAATACATTAAACGGACTATCTATTCCAGGGACTTTATTAATAAACCATAATAAAGAAAATGCCTTTTATTATTAATAAATAATTCGATACAAGTACCAAAAGGTATTGGCCTCTAGGGCTTACACCAACAATACCACTTCAAGGGTTTAGGTAAAGCGGTAAGTGGGGATGTGGCACCAATGACTCGTGTCTCAATTGGGTTTGAGCCCCAACCATGGCGGACATGGGGGAAAGGTGGACACCTAAGTGGGTTAGAGACCCATGCAGTGAAAGATACCCAAAATGGGTTAGAGGCCCATATGGGTGACGATCGCTTGAATTGAGGATTAAGCCTGATAGAGGACCCGATATCCACCATGAAAGTCGAAGCATACGAGCATGTATGAACCGAGCCTGGCTTAGACGTAAGTCCATTCGGGGATTGATGTTTCGTGAATCCGAATAGTGATTTATTGAGTTATGTGAACTCAAGTGACATGTTTCCATACATTGTGAATATCCCTCAGTTGCTTAAGTCCTAGTTACATTATGTAAGTGATACACAAGTAACGAAAGGTGAATACTTAAGTTAGAAATCGGGTAGCAACCCTGTAGAGCCGAGTGGATCCATAGGATAGGAGAACTCACTGAGATTATTATCTCATCCCATTATTGTTGTTATTTTTCATGTATACCTTGAAGGTTGAATTCATGAGGAATTTTTTACTGATGTTTCAAGGGATGCTGATTATTATGATCTTCCGTTGTGAAGTTGTGTACAATGAAGATATTTTACATAGTTCTTAGATTTTATTCTTAGGCTTCATTGTATGACATGTCTCATTGATGTTTTTAGTTTGGACATCTGTATATAATAATGTCAATAGGCACTTATGATTATGTCTGTACCAAATAATAACACTTGTATGATATTATTCTAGATATATATTATACGGGTTGTTACAGTTGGTATAAGAGCAGGTCGACTCTCGACCTAGCCTTGAAACATCATAAGTAAATCTATTCCTGCCTCATATGTGTGTTTAGCCAACATGATTCTTAATATAATTGTATGTAGTAATGCATGATCAACCTAGTTCTATGTGCGTGGTTGGTAGGAAGGATCATGGTTGAGCGACCAAGAGGACTCCAAAGTTTTGGTTGAACTTTTGGTTTGAGGGTAGGCTCAAGCCAATAGTTAGAAATTAAGGAGAACCATAACTCAGTTGAATTTTCAAGAGGAGTTGTGATTCATGTAATATGGAATTGAAGAGTAGTGTATCGTTCAAGCAATTCTGCAGTGTTAATGGAGTTGAGAAGTTGAGGAATTCTATCAGATGAGTTTGTTAGAATTTTGAGGAATAAGTGAATTTGCCAGTATAACAATATTGGCTCACTGGTATGGAATAAGTGTTGTAATTAATACCATACAGTGAAGGAAAGAGGATGGTTTTGTTGCATGTATGACATAAGGTCTGGAATTGAAGTAGTGCATCGATGTTCAACTTGTAAGGTCACTAGAGCATCATGGAAGAACGAGAGCACTTTTATATTTAGAATGGTACCTTCTAAGTGGTTAAGAGCTTGAGAGATAGGAACCTTCAACATCTTTGTAAAGGCCTAAGGTAGTGGTGATGTCTAAGGAGAGACTCGAGGACATGACTGCCTATTCCAAGTGAAACAGGTATGCACCAAATGAAGGTTAGAAGATAAATCAAGTATATTAAGTCTTAAAAGGGAAATCAGATTCAGGATAACTCGTCAGAGGTTTAGTGTTAGTGAGAAATTGTTATGGAATATGGAGTTACTAGGGATCAGTTGAAAGAAGATTTGTGTCGAAGAGAGAATAAGCATTATATAACAACATAAGCTCTAGTAGAATTTCTTGAAGGAGATTTATGTTGAGGAAAAGAGCAAGTAATTTGGATTCGAGGAATTCTAGTAGAATGGTTCTATTATTGGAGTTAATGGGCTTACCGTAGAAAAGAAGCAGACATAGAGTTTAGGAGCAGTGTAAACTTTGCATTACAATCATCGTAATGGAATGCACTTCAGATAAGGAGACTATGGAGTCATAAGGATTTTATTAAGGCTGAGATAGGGGTGTGTGGTTGATAATCATTCACATGTGGAGATTTATATAGGAGGGAGTGTAGTGGAAAAATTTAAACCTTGGTATTAAGAGAAGTATATGATAATAGCATTAAGGTCACAAGTGTGTGTAATGGATCCCTTGTCTTGAGATAGATGCGAAGTAACACACACTTTGTTGAGTAGTGAGTCTTGTGTTCTGAGAAGTTGAGTTTATGGTACACAACGAAAGACAAGACAAGCTTAAGTATGGGGACTAAGTGTAGGATGTGAAATAAGCTATGTTGTAAGAGCTTATGAGGAGACAATAAGGATTGTCTGTAGCAAGTCATCTATACAACTAACCCTGGTATGATGAAGTGTGTAGCATGTATTGGTTTAGAAGAAAATTTATGTCATAAGTGTGTGGTAATGTTAAGGTTCATCTTAAGTGCATCTTGTTTGAATTGCAAGAGTAATAGTGGCTTATTGGAAGTCCGATTGTTATTTATCTTCTTGAGTAGTGTTTGGTTGGTTGATCACGGGGTATAACAGTCACACCTTGTTAGAGCTAAGGGTATCCTAAATGTCATAGGTGTACCATTGTGAATGTACAAATTGAGGATGGAGTTACAAGTTACCACAAGTCAAATTGATAGTTTTGAAATTGGGATTTTTGAAGGTACAGTGCGTAATTGGTCATCTGTAGAGATATCATAGAAGTAAGATGTTTGGGGAACCAACCTAGTGAACCATGCTCAGTTTAAGTAAGTCTTGGAAGTACCACTATTATGACTACGAATAACTATAAGGAGCGAAGCTGGAAGAGACTTACCGAGTGGTGATCTTGAGGAGGTTAGTTATGTATTTTACATATATGTTAGTAAGGTGTAAAATGGTTAGTCAGAATATGGCATTCGATAATTTATTGGATTCATAGCTTTGGATGTGGACCCCCACGAGAGTAGTATTTTTTGTATACAATGATACTCTACCCTATTGGAAGGATTCATGAGTGATACTTCCAAGGAGGAACAGGGATAAGATATTCCTGAAGTTAACCATGTAACTCAGGTTGTATATTAGTAAGAGCATGAGCTAAGATTATTGAAGATGGACCAGGACGTTGAGATGAAGGGTTCTTGATAGGAAGTGCAATGTTATTTATAAAGGTGTGAAGTGTTGTATAACTCTGTCAGTAGTATGGAAACTCATAGTTACATTCTATATTGCTTAAGGTTCCTTAGAAGTGGTGTCTCGTTAATGACTTGAAGTTCCTTTATGGTGTTATTTTGTTATTGGTCGAGATCTTGTGTCAGCAGAAACCTTGAATGAATCAGAACCCTATAAGAGGATTTGATATGGAATATCGTAACCAGAATCGTATATTGTCAAACTAATTTGGATTATTTACTTCGAGCACATGATAAATCTGAATGTCATACACTTTTATGGTTGTAGTCGTGTGACTCCTGTATATCTATCTTATGGAGGGTGTTGGACATATTATAAACTTTTGTGTGTCAGCAAGAAATTTATTCTACTAATGGATGTCAATGAGGTCCTAGTATTATTTTAGGTGGTGGGTACTCTGGAGGATAGACGTGACCTTCTATGTAGAGTGTCAGCTAACCATTAGTGCCTAGGAATCCCAGGTGTTCCACTGTTGGAATTAGAGTAGCGCAGTGAAAGGTGATAAATGAAAGAGCTCAATCAAGATTATGGGGATCATATAGATAGTTAATTATAAGAATGTGAGTAAGACAATCTTGTGCTAAGGATGCTGTCTTATTGGAGTAATACGAGAGAAGTGAAACAGTAGGAGTAAATGCTTACAACATATAGTATCATATCAAGTGAAGTTGATGAGATTATCAGTAGATGGATTACAAAGTTGTCGCATTTGTTGAAGGAATAATAAGAGAAGAGTAGTCAATATTGTGTGTAGTTAAGGAATCAATAAGTTTTCTTATGAAGATTTAATGAGTATTGATTATCCAAATTAAAATAAGATGTCGTAGGTATGTTTTGTGTGACTCAGTACAAAAAGAGTAGTTGTGGTTTCCGGAAGGAAAGTGACCAAATGATTTAGAGCGGTATATCAGATGAATTAAGTGGGTGAAAAGTTAAACGTTAATCCAACATTGGAATGAGAATATGGTTAAGATCATGAAGTATGAGTTCACACGAGAAAGAAGTTTTCCAAGGAAGACAAGTTGGAAGAATGAATATGTCAGAGGTTTGAAATCGACGAGAAGTCAAGTGTCAGTCTAAGACGTTGATGCAAGAAGTGTTTATTTGTTGAGTGGAGGAAATTCGGGGGAGAATTTCAATTTAAGGGGGGAGAATGTAATATCTCGTATCCCCTTAAATACTCAATTAGTTGTCAGTTGAGACCAATTGAGTTCATATGTACTCTATCTTTTGTCAGTTGGAACAATTAGAGCTCATATGTTCTCTAAATGTTGTCAGTTGGGACCAATAGAGTAATCAGTAAACTTTAAAGAGATTAATTATTAATAAAAGAGACAGACCAATATTAATAAGTACAAGAGATGACATTTTCTTAACATTAATAATTGGTCAATTGGTACTAGAAGATAAAATATCAATTAAGATATTTTGTATTACTACTTAATATTATATTATATATATGTTATATGTATTTATGTGGTGAGAAAGAAAGAAGATGTGGATAAGAATGAAAGAAAGAAAGAAATAGTAGGTAAGAGAGAAAGAGAGTTATCAAAAAGAAAGAAAATAAAGGAAATATGAAGACAAGAGAAAAGATAAAGGAATAAAAAGAATGGGAAGAAGAAGAAGATGAAGAAACTCATGGAGGAACAAGAAGATTGGTATCATCTTCATCATCACCACCATCATCTCATCTTCATAATTACCCACCATTTTCTTCACCAACCTCATCATCTTCTCCATAGGAGGTGAGTTCTTAAATAGAAATTAGCTTTTGAAGGGATATAATATATGTTTTGGGAGTTAGGATTGGTGTGAATCTATGATGAAATTATTTTTGTCCATACTTCTCCTTGATTCTATATGTTGGTACTATATTGTGTTGTTGATGTTGCTCCTATGTTGTTCTTGTTGTCTTTGATTCCCATGGTGGCATATGTATGTTGTTCTTGAATTATACTTCATAATCAGTTAATTTGGTGTGGGTTTATGTTAGTCTATGGTTTGGAATCGTTTAGAATGTTAGAAGTGTGATTTTTGGAAAAGTTTCAGGTGTCAATCGATTGAAACCATGGACTAATCAATTGGTCCCTTCTAGTTCAGTGAAAAATCGTGGCAGAATGTTGATGCAATCGATTGGGCCATGACAATAATCGATTGGTTTCCCTGTTTTCATTCTAAAATGAGTTTCGTAACTCATAATGAGGCCTAGTCGGATGCGTTAGAAAGATAGTTCAATGCTTTATTGCTTGGTAAGATACAATCATGCTTATAAGTGAATTATAACTTGCTTATTGGTATTATACTATTATGTGTGTTTACAAATTATTTCCATGTATCCACCATAAAATGGGAATGGTAACTGCGATAAACGTGAGGTCGGACACATTGGAAAGGTAGTTCAATGCTTCATAAATTGATGAGAAGAAAAACATATTTGTACTCCAGTTATTGTCTATGTTTTGGTCATGAATTGATTATGTGTATTCATGAACTATGTTGTGAAATTGTTGTATGTTGATTTTATAAGTATAAGATTAAAATTGATGAGTGAGGTAAACCTAGGTGAATACTAGGTAAATGACTTAGAAAGATAACTTAAGTCATGAAATGAGTTAGATAGTGATTCTTGGATGTAATCGTACCGCGATGTGTACAATAGACAAGTAGTCACGGGAATGATACATTAACATGCTTTGTATGGAACATGTGTGATTTATGTAATGAGAATGGATCATGTTATGATGCCATGAGAATTGATATGATATCATGAGAATTTGTTTAATATTTGGTGAGGAACATTTGTTCCAAAAGTCCTATTTTGGTGAGGAGCCTTGCTCTGAAAGTCCTGTTTGTTATTGAGAATTAATCACGTATTCAAAATTAGTTGTGATTATGCACATACCACTTCAAGGGCTTAGGTAAAGCAGTAAGTGGGGATGTGGCACCAATGATTTGTGTCTCAATTGGGTTTGAGCCACAACCATGGAGGAGATGGGGAAAGGTGGACACCTAAGTGGATTAGAGGCCCATACGGTAAAAGATACCCAAAATGGGTTAGAGGCCCATACGGGTGTGAGTCGCTTGAACTGAGGAATAAGCCTGATAGAAGACCCAATATCCACCGTGAAAGTGTGAATACATGGATATTTGGCCTCCCTATTCCTTTTTTTTGTTCCAAGTGTGAATACATGGATATATTTTGCGTGTCAGACACCTTTTCTTACATGACATGTATTTTTTCTTAATCACATCATAAATTATACTAGAACTAAGTATTATACTTTTTCTATTGGGGATTACAATATGGATGAATATGAGTTGCTAAAATTGCAAAGCAACTCATCATTGTGTACCTCAATATTCATTTTCCTTTTCTCAATATTACTTCTATAAATGGTCTCATAAGAGAAAAGACTTGAAGACTCGTCAGATAAATCTTCCCAAAGACGAATTTACTAGAAACACCATCAATCTCAGAACTATCGTATATAGTTATTGGACTTAAAATTAGGGCAAATATGCACCAGAGAAGTAGTATTTGAATAGTTTAGGGTTTCTCCCTCCACAGATGAATAAAAATCGCTATCAACATGGCTACTTCCCAAATTAGTAAGTTGATCATTAGTATGAGTCATTGCAAAGATAAAGGTATACAAACTATTAACCAGGAGCCAAGGGTTGGAAATAATACCTAAAAGCAAAAACTGATAAAGAAAGTGAGGGAAAACAGAGGAAAATGAAAAGTCGAAAAAGACTAGAAAGACACACTACTCCAATAGAGATGGAAGACACGATGATCAAAGATTGTTAGAAGGGAGGAAAATGATTTCTCAATAGCCAAGTATGATTCAATAAGTAACGAAAGCGAAAGTCCATTTAGAAAGTTAAGCGACTCTTATATAAGAATGGCTAAACCAAACAAATAATGATCTTGATGAAAAGGAAATGAGAAGACGGAAAACAACAGTCATATCACGTCTCTAAAATACCACAACATTGAACTACACTTAATCACTCTAAAAGGAAACGCCACGCCCTACCTGCAAGCATAAGACCGTGTGTTTAAAATTCACACGAAGCATCCCAATGATAAGAAAGACATTTAACGCAATTGTTCCTCACTCCCATCGGCCGGGCACATCGTTACTCGTGCAAGGTCAAGCCGGCAAAGTAAGGCCAACATGAATTCTAAAAGACTTTTCGTTCAACATTTCACAACAAACCTTAATGACAATTGTTCTAAGTCGACCAATTATCCAATAAAGAAGACCCACCTATTTTTAATACTTCACTCTATTCCTTTTTGAACTAATTATCTGGCTTGAGTGTTAACGTACTAACCATACAAGTTCACTCTCATGTTATACTGCAAAAAAAACTTGCATCACCGAATTAGAAGTCCAACACCACAATTCAAACATAATTCTAGTTCCAATTGGGACATATATTTATATTAAAATAATGTAATTAATTGAAATTTGATTGTTTATATTTATAATAAAATAATGTAATTAATTGAAATTTGATTGTTTATATTTATATTAAAATAATATAATTTTAATTCATCTATGAACAACTCAAATATTAATAAACTACTTTAATTATAGTCATAAACACGTAATTACCGACTATGTTAAAATTTACTATTGACTTACATTGTATTTGATTATTTTACACAAAGTAGTAACAAATCCGTGCATACCCACGAATCACGTTTTTGGAAGAAATATGGTTTTTGATGTGCACTTGTTTGCGGATTGTAATATAAATAGAAAGTTGAAAAAAAAATTAAGAATAATAATACATTTAAATTGAAGTAGTGATACATGTAGAAGATGAAATGTAAACAATAATATTATAAATAATATGATTAAAAATAAAAACTATTGAAACTTGTATCTAATAAATTAGTTATTTTATGTTTTTATGAAAATGACAATTATTTTATAACAGAGAATACAATTTCAAAGTATCTACTCGATCTTTTTTAATAAGTTTCCTTAATTTTTCTCACATTTTTAAAAGAAACGGTCATAAATTTCTATTATTCAATATTTGGATTAGTAGTTTCAATTTTACTGTTTCATATAATTTTTACGATACAAAAAAACAAATATTATTAAAATTTTATTGACTAATTACATAATTGGATCCGTAGTTTCATTTTTCCTGTTTCATATAATTTCTACAATATGAGAAAACAAAATTTATAAAAATTTTATTGATTCACTATGTATTTGGATCAGTAGTTTCATTTTTTCCATTTCATATTATTTTATACGGCATAATTGTACTCAAATGTACATTGAAAACAATATATATATGAATATTTTCTTATCGATATTTAACTGGTTGTGTTCCGTGCCACTTTAAAAATAAAACAAAACTAAAATTATTCGGAATAAATTTTAAAATCAATTATATTTTATACTTTATTCACATGCATTTAAATTTAACTAATTTTGTTTTCAAGTTAATCAAATCTATTTATTATTTTATGATAATATAATACTCATTTTATAAATAAAAACTAATTTTACAATAATATATGTTCTTCTCAATCATTATCAGCAATAACTAAGATTTGAGGTTAACACAGTGATAGAAGAGATTAGTGTTAGAATTTCATGTTAGAATATAAAAAATGATATGTATCAACATTGTTAGTAATTAGTCCTCATGAATACCATGTTATTTCCAACCATAAGCTCAATGAATTTTCATCTATAGCATCCTCGTGACAGTCAAGAATAAGTCCATGTTCAAGCGAAAATCAATAAAATGCCATCTTTGGAACAATTTCAATTGTTGTAGATCCATTGTTTGAAAAAATAGTAAAACATCAAACTGAAATTGTAGTTAACATAAACTAAGCAGTTATACACCGAACAATGATATTAAGAATGTTTCTAGTTATTGAACCACAATAGTAAAATTAAAATGTCATGTCAACTGATAATTTTAGCGTTATGAATTTTAGAGAAAAAACTATTGTTTTTCTCTTCGTATCAAACTTTGAACTCGTAAATTTCAATTTGCACAACCTTAGCTCGACCAACGTGTAGAGTTGAGACGATTATATAGATGCCATTATGTTTTATTTTATAATTTAGAATGCATTATTAATTATATTTAATACACTGATAAGTCCTATTTATAAGAAACAAAAAGCTCAATAAAAACGATCTTCCTTATAGTAGAGCATTTCCATTCAAAAAGAGACTTATTGCACCACAAACGATCTTCCTCAGACATGATGATGTAAGAGCCATGAGCACATTCAACAAAACTATTATTGTTTTTTTTCTTATAGTTGTAAGTTGTAACAATCTAAGTGATAGACTCTTCCAAGGTAGCCCATAAAAGAAAGGCAAAATAAGTGATAGACATGAAAATAGTTATAATAACAGATTTTATTAAAATAAAGCTCCGTTGTAGTCCATTTTTCTATGATTTTCTTCTAGATTGCTATTAAGAAAGTACATATAAAGTTGCAAAATAAGCAGTTACACAAATACCTCTGATAAAACTTACAATACACTACTTCTTTATGAAAGTGTTTATCATTTTTTTCTTTCAATACTGTGATTATCTCATCTGGCTAAGGCTTGCATAAAGATGAATTATATGCATTCGTGCTAAAGAATATAGGTGATAATGTTGTATAAGCATGTAAATAATAAATTAAATACATCTGTTAGATGAAGTGAAAAGTAAAATTGCCACATTTATCAACTTGTGGGATACGCGTGCATCCGCATGAGTACTCGTATGATAGGTTTAATTATTACTAGTTGTTTGAAATTTTGAAAAGAAAAATAGAGGGATGAAAAAATACGAAGAATATTATTATTAATTAATAATGAAAAAATAGAAAAAGATGTGTTGTATATAGATACGGTGAATGGTGAATGATAGAAGTTGTAGAAAAAAATTAATATTTACAAAAGAAAAAATAAAGTAAGGATGTGGTTGTTTTAAGGTTGTAAAAATTATTCATGAGAATATTGTCATGGGAATGCAACATTCTCACGTTGATTCCCAAGATATATACATTCTCACGCTTGATTCTCAAACATTTTATATTCCCATAAATTTTATTGACACGTGGTTCTTCTATTTTTATTCTAAGATTTAAAGGGTGGGAACCCAACATTTACATGGAAATAAAGTTCAACTAACTACAACTCTCCACTATTACTCACATTAATTTATTTTTTATTTTTTGTAATTTTTAAATTAAATAAATATTATAATAATGATGGGAATAGGATTCTAAGGAATGTTACTTTTTAACTTGAAATAAACACGATTTTTTTTCAAAATAACCAGTATTTTCAAATTAAATCCCTAAATAACCATTTTTTTCAAAAAAATAATACAAAAATAACCATCTTTCTTAAGCTAGAGAGGAGACACCATTGGAGCTGACGCATGCTCCTAATGGCTATGCATGTAGGCGTCAGGTCTCTTGGCGCATGCATGTGTGGTGCCACATGAACTGACGCATACATAAATTATATAGTATATGCGACAATGCATGTGACGAAGAGGGGTGATTCTTGGGAGGTTGGATACATGGGTCTAGTTCACACATGCATGCTCACGAACCCAATGCAAGACCATCGAAAACTTAGCTATCAGTTAATATGCGATGAAATTTTGTTTGTCATTAGCGACAATCCGTCGTTAAAGGTGTAAGACCCCAATTTTGACCCTAAGATCCCTCATGTTATCTCATCATATGCATTAGCATTGAGATCACACCTTGACATCCTCCTTACCCCTCATTCATTGGGTTTGCATTGGGAGAGGTCACCAAGCACTTTAGATTGTATCATACTTTGTTTTTCATTATTTACTAACCAAAATACCAAAAATATGTCAATGTATAGTTTGTTGCTTTTGTAGGTAGTGTGTATACTCACCTATGCTCCATCAAGATCATATCTAGGATTTGAGACCCTCAATGTAAGGATCTCAATCAAGAATTGGTTTACTTTGGCTCTAAGCGTCATATACGGATCCCCATGATCTTCACATGTTGTTTTGATTAAGAAATCATCAAGAGTTTGGAGTTTGTTTGCCTTGGAAATCCTAATTCATCTGGGTATCTTGTGTGACTTCTTCAACAAGTTTCTTCAACAATTGATCAAGTATTTCAAGAGATACTTCATGTTACATCATCTTATGCATGTATGATCCTCCATGATCCCCAAAAGTCAAGATAATGTCAAGCTAGCAAGTTGGTTCATGGTGGTTGACCAAAGAAAGTCAACTGGTCAAAACTGGGGTTCCCTAGACCCTATCTTCTACAATTTTTGTCATATGAAAATGATTCCAAGAGAAAAAGTTACTCTAAATGACATTCCAAACAACTTTCATGTTTAGGTCTAGGGATAGTTTTGCTTGGAAATTCACTTTTTATGATGAAATATTATAGGTCATTTTGGGGCAATACCATTGAACAAGTGATTTTCCTCAACTTCTAAAATGCATAACTCCTTCATCACTAATCCAAATAATGTCAAATTTGTGACCAAATTGAATAGGTTTGAAAGGGATACAACTTTTATGAGGGAATTTTTCTCATTTGAAGTCCATAGAAAAAATTATTCAAGGTGGAAAAAGTGAACATTTGACTTGGGACTTAGAAAATTTTCAAATATGTTTGATTTCCCAAACTTCCACCTCAAAATTCATCATGATCCAAGCTTCAAATGAAAAAGTGTTCAACATGAAAGTTGTTCCCCTTGATTTAGCATTTCCAAAACATCCAAGATCTTCTCATTTGGATAAAAATCGAGGTACTTGCACATGGGTGTAAGTTAAGGTATCATTTGGTTAATTTTAAGTTCCACTTTTCATATACATTTGCATGAGCTTCTAACATGATTTCAGCATGAAGTACATTTAATTATGGATCAGAATACATCATTTCATGGGCCTAATGTACACCCATGCATCCACTCAAGAGAGAATTTGAAAATTTGCCAAATTTAGAAATGTGCAAATATCATTCACATTGGCTATAAATAGAACCCTTGATGATCAGAATTGGGATCCCTTTTGCCCAAGCTTTGATCCTCTCCTCCCCAAACCCCATTGAAAGGATAATCTTGAAGGTTTCTTAAGAAACCGAGTTTCAATTCTCCTTCTGTTTTAGGATTGAAACTTCAAGAGTCCAAGCCTTTTAAACATTCAAATCATCTTCTGCAAGCTTCTAGAGTCAAGCCAAGCCAAATTGGAAGCCAGATCAAGCAATTCTGAAGCTCCTCGAAGGTGAGATTTCAGCAACTTCTTCTTTTTGATTCTCTCTCAATTCTCCACTATTCTTGTTAATTTTTGGTTTGCTGAAGTCCTACCAATGTAGGCAACAAGATTGAGTTGCTTTGAGGTCAAATCGAAGCAACTTAGTTCGTGATCCTCAAAATTCAACTCCTTGTATCTTTTCATATACTTGGAATTGGACAAAATTGAGGCCAGATTCGAGCTCATGAGCATTTTTTCTTTAAATTCATGTCTTGCTTTTTCATTTTGGTGATGGTTGAAGGTAGACCAGTCCGGTGAGGTCTACCGGAGAAGAAGACTGGAGCTCTGACTCCGGCGATGTGTTGGCAAGCATCTCAACCATAAGATCCATTTAAATTGTTTTAATCTTGGCGTTGCTTTTGATTACCACGCGTGCGTCTCAGTTGACCAAGGCACGTGTGGAACGCGCGCTAATCACCATCTGATCTGCCACCTCAATTAATGAGGTTGATCAGATGATCCACGCTTTTTTGAATTTCTGAATATTCCATTTAATTGCTTGTTTTTAATTAAATCATATTAATTTCATTATTGATCCAAAAAAATATGGGACTTTCACCAAAAAAATTTAAATATTTTTCTCGTTCATTTTCTGAATTAAAATTATTTTTTGGATCAATATTGATATTTTTAATGATTTAGTTGTTTTTCTTCATATTTTTAATTGTTTAAAAATACTTCTGACTTTTCAAAAATAATGAAATTTTTTCTCCAAGGTCTTTTAACCTTGTTTGACCCATGATAAATCTCTTGGCCATTTATTTGGTGTTTTGAAGAGGTTTTAGGTTTTTGATAAAACATAATTTAATTTAATGCATTTTAATTTGATTTTTAATTGTTTAATTGTGTAAAAATTATGTTGAGCCATTTTTATTGACTTGTGAAGTTTCACTATGTGTTTGGACCTTGGTCAAGGTTGATTTGACTTTTGTTGGATTAAAATCATTGGATTTAGGGGATTGATAAAATGTACATTTCATCTCCTAAAATGAATGAATGATTTTAATTTGATAAAATTCCTCTCATGACCAATTTGTGTTTGTCTCATTTCCCCTCCTCTTCATCTTCAATCCCATTCTATCCCATCCCTCTCATTGACCAATGACATTTCAATATCCTAAGGTTAATTGGTACATCAATAACTTTGTGTTAGATGAACCAATACAAGTATGGATGAGATTATGTCTATCCTTTGATCATTTTCTTTTTTCTGTGTGGTATGTTTTAAGAGTATGGTTCATTATACCATATCTCTAACATGCATTAACACCAAAATTTCTATTGCCCGACCTCAGATAGTTGTGACTTCTACATAAGTCCAATTACGATTGCTTAACATAGTGCTAAATTTTGACCCAAAGACATAGCATTCTAGTAAGTGAGATTGTAAGTCTCCCCCCTTTCATGGTATTGTGTGGAAACTTGGTTTTTTTTCCTTTCCTTTGGAAGATGTCTTGGTTCAGTGATCCATGCTTGTGAATAGATGGTTGAGTGTTCTCCAAAGAATGATTTAAACAATTGAAAAGCAAAACTCCACTAACATTTAATCAACTAACATTTGACTAACTCTTATTATTATTTGCTTTTAATTTCAAGTCATTTACTTTATGCCATTTAAATTCAAGCCATTTATCATTTGCCATTATACATATCATTTAACTTGTTTATTTTAATGTCATTTTCCCTTTGCTCACTTGAGGCAAAAATGAACGTCTCGGTGGATTGAAAATCCGAAAGGGTAATCCAGGTAAAAATTAGAGACATAAAACAGAAAAATTCATCCTGGTAAATTGAGTACCCCACCTTGGGGCAATCTAGGCAAAAATTAGGGATTACGAAGAAAAGATAAAATTATTTAATCAAAAGAGTTTATTATTTTTAAAAGAGATAATAAGCTCGTGTCTATAAACTTTTAGATATATATAAATACTTTAATCGATAGTATATTTTTTCTATATATAACTATTATTTTTGTTTTAACATTATTTATATTTGAATCAATAGTAAATTTATTTCCGTATATAAATTTTAATTTCAAATTATTTTTTTTGGCGATCTATTCAAATGTATTTTTAAAAAATAAAATAAAACACATTAAAATCGATTATACATCTTGAATTTTTCTTAAATAGCAATTAAAGATATATATATATATATATATATATATATATATATATATATATATATATATATATATATATATATTATATATTTTTTTTTTAATCATTCATTTATTTTTAATTTATTATAGAACGGTTTAAGTTCTAAATCTTAAACTTATATTGATTTTTCTTTTTGTTTTAGTACTTTTATAAATTGAAAAATACTAGAATTTTGCTCTCTTATATAAATTTTAATTTAAAATTATTTTTTACGAGATCTAGTCAAATCTATTTTAAAATATAATCAAACACATTAAAATTAATTATACATATTTAAAATTATTTTTGATTTTTTAAAATAGAAATTAAATATACGTTTCTCAAATTTTAAAAATATATATTTTCCCTGTTTATTCTTTTGTGTTTGCATCAATAAAAAAAAATATTTGTATCAATAATATTTGTATCAACAATAAATTTTTTTCATTCATAAAAATATTTGAATTAATAGTTATATTTTTCCGGTTTCTATAAAATAAGTAGAAATCAAATTTATAAACAAGATTGTAAGAAGACAGAAGGAACATCATTAAACAAAACAAAATAAACCATTAAATAATACGAAGTAGAACAAATATCAAATGACATAAAAAAAATAGAGGAACATTTTACCATTAATTTAAAATTTAATGGTGACATTGTTTTATCAATGACATATATAAATTTCAGTTATAATTATACATTATATTGGAATCATGTTTAAATAATTAAAAAATAATATATTTTATCTGTATTTAGATTCATACATTGTTTTAAAAGTATTTATTAAAAAAATTTAATTGTATAAAAAATATAATAATAATTGTATAGTACGAATGATGTAAAATAATAAGTTTTTTTTTTTTAATTAGATTCATACTCATTTAAGCGAATCTCTAATTATACTCCAACTTTTTTTTTACTTCACTATATTCTTGAGTTTTAAAATTGAATTAAAGTTCAATAAAAATATTTCATCATAAAGTAAATTCATTTGATCATTAATAAACTTTATTATATACTAAAATGCTATTGGTATTTGAGTCATTTAAAAAGTGAATTGATGAATTTATCTATCTTTTTCATAAATATTTAAACATGATAAATTAAATTAAATAACATATTATAAAAATAAATCATTTTAAATATATTAAAATAAATCTTATAACCTTTAAATAATAAAGATAAAAAAATAGCAAAAACTTTTGTCTCCAAATTTTCAGATCCATTATGATCGGATAAAGAAGTCGGTATGAGATTAGCAAATCTCATAAAACAACATAATCATTTATCAATTTCAATATTAATACACATATATAATAGGAAATCAACATAAATTAAAAAGTAAAATAAAATCATTCCTTATTTTCAATATCAATACATTAAATTAATATTAAACCATAAACCCACATCGGACAGGATCCTCTGTGTCCGCTTTCTTACCTTCTGCTTTCATCTAGGCCTTTAACTTAATCTAATAGGATAGAAAATAAAAAAAGTGAAAGAAGATTAATCAATTAAAATCAAATCCAACTGCTAACATTGCACAGGAGAGATCACATAATAAAAAATATTGGAGGGATCTGTTTCCCACACCTAGTGATAGGATGAACCAAATCCACTTATTTCTTGTCACAAACATAATTTCTTGTAATCACAAAACAAAACAAACAAAATCAAAAACATAAACCTAAAAAGTTGACAGAACAAAGAAAGATCACAAACTTTGAAAGACAATTGAACACCTTCAACGATATTTCATCTAAACACATACAATCTTAAACATCTTTAACGATTCTTCATCGAAATCCAAAAATTAAAAAGTATAAACTGAACTCAAAACGTAAAAAAAAAAATCAAAGAACTCTAAACAACATTAATCTAGAAAATAAACATGAATAACTCAGAAATAGATCAGTAAACAACATTACTCCAGAGAATTTGACGTGAATTTTAATGTATTATATAAACAGAACCAGAGTAAACAAATATTACGAAAAACAATACATAATGGACATAGAGCATTTTTAAAGAAGAAGAGATGAAGAAGGTGAAGATGGAAGAAATTTTTTAGGGTTATAGGAAAACTTGATTAATGTTTGGTTGGTCATGGAAGCCAGTGAAGAAGAAAGGCGAAAGATTTTAAATTTTTTTAGGAGAAATTGAAAAAGGATTAGTGACCGGTAAGACATTGCAATGTGGTGTGATGTTTGAAAAAAATAGTATAAAATTTTCTAAAAACATAGAAGTTAGGACACATGACATATGCCGGGCAAATAAGAAAAAATTGCAAGATTATATGAACCAAATAGGTTCAATAGAAAAGTTGGTTTAATTTTTAAAATTTTGGACCAAATTATCCACAATTTGATGATGTGTTAAATAAAGATCAAATGACATATTAGAGTTTTCTACATCATATTATTTTTTTATATTATAGATTTAAATAATGATAAATGAATGAAAAATAATACTAATAGTTTAATTAAATAATTTTATCGCCTATTAATATATTTTAATTTTATAGATGCAAATATAAAAAACAATAACATGAAAAATTTGCATAAAATATTAATGAGATTAATTGAAATACATTGTAAATGTAAAAAGGTTTTACATCATCAATTAATTATAGACGTTGGATATTAAAAGAAGTTTGACTTTTATTTTAAAAATCTATAAAGTAATACAAATGGGTGATAGTGATGAATCGACGGTGTAAAACTTTTTACACTAACAATTATTAAATAACAGAGATTTTTTTTTTATAATTAGTTAAAGTATTTGTCAAGAAAACTTATAATAGTTTAATTCTAAAAAAAATTATTAGCCCAAATACACCACGTGATTCTTTGAATTAGATAGTCTATAAAAGGCTAGTCTTTAAATATTTATATAACTAGTTAGTCCTTTAAATTTTTCTACCATATTTGTTAAACACTTTTTTTTTTTTTTTTTACGTATATAGTTAAATACTGAGCTCTCTTAATAATAAATTTATAAAATTATATAAAAAAAAGTAATGAGTGGAGCAATTTAATATTTGAACCAAAGAATCCGAACACAAACAAACATGAATAGTGGAAAATGCATCGTAAAGTAGCTTGGTATGGTTGGGTTTTCCCAAACAAGAAAAAAGAGAGAAAACATCGTAAAAGCGAGATGAGAATGAAAATGGCAGCATATAGTAAAGAAAATGGGATCCACGCGTTTCAATTCTTGTTTGTTGGAACTCATTCACTTCACACCCTTCACACTTTTTCACCTCACCTCACAAGCATTCATTTCATTGTTCAGCACCCTGCAAATACCCTACCACTCTACTCTCTACCTAGCAGCTTTTCACCCAATCCTTGTCCGCCACGTGTCGTAACGGGTCCCTTCAATCCCACCTTTCCCTTTCTCCTTTCCATATTCCTATCGGACCTTGTAATTAATAAATTCACTTTATTCACTTAATTGTATTAAATCTCTTCCTTTCAAGGGTCGTTTTCTTTTCCAACACTCACTCTTTCTTTCATCTTCACTACTATACTACGTTTCAATTTTTCTTCACTTGCAACATTTCAATACTAACCTAAAACAGTTTTTTTTTCCTTCTCTTTTTGCAACCACTCACTCTCTCACTCACTCACTCACTATGGCATGGTCTGATTCAACTACTCACAAACAATCTCGTCCCTCTCAACCCCTCTACGTGCCTCAATTCCGTTCCAATGTTCCTCCTCCCTACAACAACCGAACCCATTTTCCTCCGTCCGAGGATTCATCATCTTTCAATCGCTCCACTCACAGACCACGTGGCCGAGGCGGTTACGGTTATGGTCCTCCACGTCATTTCCCTCGACCCGAACAACAACAACCGCCGCGGAACTTCAACTACAACCACGATCCTCCTCATCGGAACAATCGCCCTCCGGTTGAGCCCCGCATTGAGCCGGAAAACGGCGTCGTTGCGAATTTCGAAGCGTATGAATCTATCCCCGTTGAGGCTACCGGCGAGAACGTGCCTCCGCCGGTGAATGTCTTTGCTGAAACCGAACTTCATGAGGATTTGAAGAATAACATTGAGAGATGTAAGTATGTGAAACCTACTCCGGTTCAGCGTTACGCGATCCCCATTGCTGTTGCCGGGAGAGACCTTATGGCCTGTGCTCAGACTGGGTCTGGTAAAACGGCGGCGTTTTGTTTTCCGATTATATCTGGGATTATGAAAGATCGTTTAGGTTCTGGGTTGTCGGCTATGCCACGTGGCGGTGGTTCCGATGTTGCGTACCCCACTGCACTCATCTTGTCTCCAACTAGGGAGTTATCATGCCAGGTTTTTTTTTGTTGTTTTACTTTTCTATCTTAATTTTTTATTCTTTAAATACATATTTTGTTTAGTTCAAAGTAGAAAACAACAACATAGTTTGAATCTAATTTTTGTTTTTTTATATGCTCAAAACTAAATTGGTTAGATACATGCTGAAGCAAACAAGTTTGCTTATCAAACAGGAGTGAAGATTGCGGTTGCTTACGGGGGTGCTCCTATTGGTCAACAGGTTTTTGTTTTGTTTTGTTTGTTGGTTTGTGAGGTTTTATAGTGTGGATTCAAATTCATTGTTTGTGACTGTAAACAGCTACGTGTTTTGGAGAGAGGTGTTGATATTTTGGTTGCAACTCCTGGGCGTTTGGTGGATATGATTGAAAGAGAAAGGGTTTCTTTGAAGAAGATTAAGTATCTTGCTTTGGATGAGGCTGATCGGATGCTGGACATGGGTTTTGAGCATCAGATTCGCAACATTGTTCAGCAGATGAACATGCCTGCTCCGGGAGCTAGACAGACTTTGCTTTTCAGTGCCACCTTTCCTGATAATATACAGGTTGGTTAACTTTAATCCCTGTGATATAGTTTTTTAGTTACTGTATTTGATGATGTTCTTGATGCTTTGAGAATTGTTTACTGTTTAATTGATGTGTCTTTGTAATGTTATATTCAATGGTTTGTGTATTGTATAACGATTTCATACTTTGTTGTTGTGAACTGCAGAAGCTTGCATCTGACTTTTTGTCAAACTATGTGTTCCTGGCTGTTGGAAGGGTTGGTTCAAGCACTGAATTGATTGTACAGAAAATTGAATCTGTTCAGGATATGGAGAAAAGGAATCGTCTTGTGGATCTTCTCCGACGCAATGTAGTCAATGGGAAGGTAATATTGCAATGTAAATCTACAATTATTGTTGCTTCTGTACCAGCTGTTTTTGATATACTTTGTGTTTGATAATATTTTTTTATGAAGTGCAGCTTGCTTTATCTCTTATATTTGTTGAAACAAAGAAAGGAGCAGATGCTTTAGAAAGTTGGCTATGCAGAAGTGGTTTTCCAGCTATTGCAATACATGGTGACAAGGTTCAAATGGTTAGTAGCTTTTGTTCTTTACTTTATTTCCTCTGTATTCTTTTACCGAATTCAATGTTAGTCGTCTATCTTATGTTGTATTAGCTACTGTTGCAGTGCCTTATGCTTTATTTGTTTCTGTATTTGTGGTCCCTCGTGCAATCAATTCCAACATTTTGATCATAGAATCCAAAATAAAAGGTGTCTAGCTTGTGACATCTATTCTATTTTTGGATCATATAATCCAAAATATGGTGACTATAACGTGATATCTATTCTATTTTGCATTGTACAATTCAAAATATTACTGTACTCTTTTTGTCTGTGTTATTACTTAAAGGTATTTTATTTTTCTATATTGTTGCATTTTGTTTTTAGGAGCGGGAGCGAGCTTTGAGATCTTTTAAACGTGGTCTTACTCCAATAATGGTTGCAACAGATGTTGCTTCTCGAGGATTGGATATACCTCATGTGGCTCATGTTATAAACTTTGACTTGCCGAGAGACATAGATGACTATGTACATAGAATTGGTAGAACAGGCCGTGCTGGTCAGTCTGGTTTAGCAACTGCTTTCTTCAGCAGCAAAAACATGCCACTTGCGAAGAGTCTTGTTGGACTTTTGCAAGAAGCAAAACAAGAAGTTCCTTCTTGGCTAATCCAGTATTCTGAGTCTTCAGCACCAGGTGGACGCGGCAGCTTTGGATCTCAACGGCCGCCCTGGAGAGGCAATTATGGAGGGCGTGATTTCCGGACTGCAGCAGAACCTGTAATGGTGGAGAGTTACAATAACTACAACAGTAGTTACAGTAATTATGGTGATAATGGTTTCCATAATGTTCCCGAACAGGTGCAGAATTACAACTACAACCGCACCTACAGCAATGGAGGAGACCATACTGCCAACACTTATACTGATACCTCTTTAAACAACCAAAACTCTAACAACAATACCGCTTTTGACAGCAGTAATACAGAGGTTGCTGGTGGTTACAATTATGCTGATGTTGGTTTGTGTGAAGGCAGTGATGGCATAAACGGGCCATGTGGTTATGCATCTGTTGTGCCAACTGGATGGGACTGACTTGGCTAGCATCTTGCTCGTTGCATCCTTTTTGCTAATGATTTTGATGGATAAGGTAACATTGTATACAATGATGCCAAAGAG
The DNA here is from genome assembly GCF_024323335.1 of Lathyrus oleraceus. Classification (NCBI taxonomy): domain Eukaryota; kingdom Viridiplantae; phylum Streptophyta; class Magnoliopsida; order Fabales; family Fabaceae; genus Lathyrus; species Lathyrus oleraceus. The sequence continues at coordinate 86,269,341 of NC_066582.1, read as the reverse complement.
CAAATAGCTAGATCCCTAACTTTAAGATAGTTCAAAATTTGCTGCAGACATTTGGTATTGAATATTGTTTGGCCTGAGACCATTTCGTAGTTCGAACTTACTATACAATGTGTGAGCTCGAATTGTGGATAGGATCATTTGCGTTTTGGAATCTTACAAGTTATACAAAGGATGGGCCTGATCTGTGGATTTAAACATTTATCTTTTAAGATTCGCTATAGTTGTACTATTTATATCTCAATATGATTTGGCTTTTTAGCTTCACTCTTTTATAGTTAATATAAATCAGGAGATGTTTGGTATTGAAATTATTCAATCCCTGATTACCCATGGATTCCCAATCTTGAATTTAAATTAAAACCCTTATCTTCATGCTAAGGCTTTCCTCACTAGCTTTCAATGCATCATCATCACTGAGTAATCCTTGAAACCCTGTAGTTTGAAAAGTGGAATCAATATATTTCATGGAAGAGTTTAGTAGTGGACGTTTGGTGAAATACCATAACTAAAACCAACTTGACCAACATTTGCAAATAGAGTAGTTGGATGAAGATTGGTCTCATAACCAAACTTTATCCCAGAACTACATATTGCTATGTCTTTGTAACCATGTTCAATAGCCATTGATATTAAGCTCCAATACAAGTTTTTTATTTCATGTTTAGGAGAAATGAGAATTTAAACAGAATATGCCTCTGCACAACTTCGGAAGAGCTGAAAATAAGAATAATTCAAAAGGCAGTATGAAAATAAAAATAAAAAATCCAAATGGAGGAATTAAGAAAGATAAAGTTGAAAACACTCATTGCATGGGCTTGGTACATAAGGGATGGATTCTCTCCCAAGAAGTATTTTAATGATTTCTTAAGCCTCGTATATATTTTTTAGACATCATGCGGAAATTTTAAAATACTTTCCTTTGGGAGATTCATCTTCAGATACACCTAATGCATACTCAACGTAGGTCATTCTGAGTGATGCTCTATAGGTTGAGTTTTTTATTCTGGAGATGCATTTCTGAAATATTTCAAGAAAATATTCATAACTGATCAGCTTAGTAGAAATTCCGAAGATGCATCTTCGGAAGTTTGGGCGGGATATTGAAATGTTCTGTCAGATTTGCATGTCAGATATTTCCGGAGATGCATCTTCAGAATAATCTTATAAAACACATAGTTGCATGATCACACAACCATTGTTGTTTTTCTTTGAAAATCCTCACCGAAAATCCTTCCATTCTCAATTTATTTTTTCACTCCAAATCTCCAATCTTGTGGTTCATTACACCAAAGGGAGCAAAATAAGTTAAAATTTCAGGTAAAGATCATTTATTTCGAGTTGCATTGCTCACATTAATCTCGTGTTTTGTCTGAAAAAACGAGCATTTTTTCCCAGAAATGTATCTCCTAAACGTGTATGAACTATTCTGGAAATACATTTCCGGTATCAGTCTAGGTTCATTTTTCAGCTCTGTTTTCAGCAGTAGCGTTAATTTACTGATTTGCGGTAAGTGTTTTTATTATATATGGTGCACCCCCATATTTCTCCCCAACAAGTTGTGTCTCCAAATGTTCAATGTGTTATTGTGATGACGACAAATGTAGGCAACCAATTTAAAAATGAGCAAGAGTTTGAATCTCGTGATCAAATGCTTCAATGGATTCGTATGAAGGTCTCCAAACAGGGATTCGATGTAGTCATTGGAAGGTCCGATAATGGTTCAGATAAAAGATTTGTCTTTTTGACAATGACGTGCGAAAGAAGCAGGAAATATAGACCTTCACTCTGGAATTTTAAAAAAGACGACACCAGTTCAAGAAAATGTGAGTGTCCCTTTAAGATATGTGGTTACATGTTGACAAACAAAATTGGAGATTTATTGTCATATGTGGTTTGTATAACCATGATTTGTGTGATAAGTTAGCGGGTCATCCAATTGTGTGTCAGCTCATGCCGGAAGAGAAAGAATGTGTTGTTGACATGACATTGAATTTGGTTAAGCCGAAAAATATACTTGCAACATTGAAACGGAAAAGACTTGAAAATATATCAAATATCAAGCAAGTGTATAATATTCGGTACCAAACTAACAAGGCGCTTAAAGGGGATAGAAGTGAAATGCAACAACTCTTACAACAATTTGATGATAATAGTTACGTGTCTACGTACCGAATATGCAAAGATGGAGTTAATGTTAGAGATATATTTTATACTCATCCTGGTTCCATAAAGTTGTCCAACACGTTTCCTACGGTGCTCATACTTGATTCAACGTATAAGACCAACAAGTATAAGCTTATATTGTTCGAGATGGTTGGTGTTATCTCAATTGAGAAGACACATTCTGCCAATTTGCATTTCTAGAGAGCGAGAAATGAGAGAATGTTACTTAGGCCTTAGAGGTGTGTCAGACAATGTTGAAGGACCAAGTTGAGATGCCTAAAGTCATAGTTATCGGCCACGACACCGCCTTGATAAATTCAGTTGCAAATGTATTTCATACTTCTTACACATTACTTTGTAGGTATCACATAACAAAGAATGCGAGAAGCCGAGTTAAATCCGCAATTGGGACGAAACAGATAGAGTCTGAAGATGGAAAAATGGTGAAGACAGATGTGGTTGTGGAAAAAATAATAGATACATGTAATCTTATAGTAAATTCTTCCACAAAAGAATTATATGCCGATTCTGTTATGTAATTCAGGAAAGTATGTAAAAAATATCCTGATTTTTTGAAATATGTTGAAAGCACAATTCTTGACTAGGTGAAAGAGAAGATTGTTTATGCTTGAACTGATAAGGTTATACACCTTAGAAATACAACAACTAACTGAATTGAGTCTGTCTATGCTACATTGAAAAAATGGTTGGGAAATAGTAAGAGTGATTTGTGTAGAGATTGGGACTCCGTGAATCAAATGATTCAAAACTAGCATTTGAATATCATTTGGTCGGAGCATCACATTTTTGGAACTCCGTGAACATCATTTGGTCTGAGCATCATAGTTTTGGAATAAATATTTAAAGATAATAATATTTATTCTGAATTGGTGGGAAACATATCTCAAATGGGTTTGAATAATAACTTTCACAAGGCTAAACGAGCTGATAATGCAGGCGTCAATTGCGCAAAGTGTGGATGCACAATTATTAAAACATATGGTCTCCCATGTGCTTGTGTTATTACATAAAAGGTGAAACTTGGTAGACTGATAAGATTGGATGAGGTTTTGCACTCATTGGAAGAGGCTTATGTTTGATGATGATGGTGATATGAAAAACGGTAAATCAAATATCTATATTTTAACCGAATGGGAAATGATACAAGAGATATTTTTGAAAGCCGATGACAACATGAAACTCCACATCAAAGAACAATCGAGGAAGATTGCTTATTTGGAAACCACCGACTTGAAACCACCCACTCAACCAGTAAAAACGAAAGGTGCTCTGAAGAAGTTTAATCCTACACCGAGTGACAACTCAATGGTGTGGTCTCCTTTTTTAATATGCTGACAAAGTTTTTTTGGACTCACCAACTCCAAAATCTCCAAAAAGTATTTTCAAAGGAGCTCGCATTAGCAAACCACCCCCTACGTCGCCACCACCAAAGATTCCATTCATTCGTGAGATGTCAGTTTTTATACATAAATACATCGAGTAGATCGTCAATGTTAAAGGGGGGGGGGGGGTAATTATGGATATCGAGTTGTTTCGGCTTTATTCGGTAAATGAGAAGATAATCATACCCTTGTCCATCATCAACTTATTCAAAAGTTGAGGACTCATAAAGAATCATACACACGACTTTACGAAAAAAAAGAACAATTTGATGAAGTTTATGAGTCTCGTGTTCCTTACCTTAATGGACCAGCACCAGAGGCAAATTGGATGAACTTCCATGAAATGGGTAATCTCATAACATCCTCATATGATAAAGTGTGTGTTGATCTTACACGATACAGTTTTTCGGGAACCTTTTTCCCATTGCGTACCGCCCCACCTCAAAATCCAAATGATCGTATTATGTGTATTGGGTGGCTCTCAAAATCACAAATTTTTTTAGCATTTATTTGAAATCGGGATGCCTTATACCACCTACATCATCATACTAGACGACTCATTCAACGACAACAACCGAGACTTGGCCGAAACATTTTATGGAAAGGATGCAAGAGTTCCAAAAATTGAGCAACATTGAAAGAGAATCAAATGCGCAAGTGTCATACGGTGAACTGACTTTGTGTGTTTTTGCTTTGGAAAGCAAATGTCGCGGATAGCAAGAGTTGCCACCGACTTTTCTTTTATCCAATAAGGAAAGGCGGAAAAGAATAGGAAAGACCTTGATTAGATTTTGGGTTCGGGAGGTACATTATACAAAGGGAAGGTGTTAGCACCCTTTGTATCCATGGTTATCCATGGGCTCTTAATTGCTGGATCACGTATGTTTGTCTGAAAAAAGTGTTTGTGAATTGCTTTAAAATGTTTTGAAAAGAGAGTTTAACTTTGTAATGATTCTTGTACGAATGTATACACAGTATTTATCTCGTTTAATTTTGAAAGTGGTTTAGAAAAATATAACTTGGCAATGATTCTAGTACGAATGTATACCAAGTGGTGATTTTCTAGTATTCGCAAAGTGTGAGGTATGAAAAATGTTTTAGGTTGTGAGCCAGCAATTAAGAGTTATACCTACCCAAGGCCTTTATGGACATTTCCTATCCTTATGAGGGTAAAACTGTCCTTACTATTGAGGAGTAAGTAGTTTTATCCTTTGGATGTAAAAGGGTCATCGTAGGGTCATCGATTGGTCATTGAAGGCAACATTTGTAAGGATACCTTAGCATTCGAAGGGACAATCATCATTTAACCGTAGGCTACAACGACGGGACATCGAGGGACAAAATCATATATTCGAAGGCAACATCCGAGGGACTATGATTTATCTTATAGGGACATGATGATTTAACCGAAGGGTCTTTGCTAAGTGTATCCCCACATTCGCGGGACATGACCGTAATACCGTAATACTGTAATACCGTAATACCGTAAGGCAATAAAGAGAGGTCCAAGATCACATATTCAAAGGCAATATTTTATAATCAATTAGGTAATTAGGATGAATCTCCACGTTATAATCAATTGGGTAATTAGGATGGGTCTCAACAAGGGTATCCCACAAATAAAGTGGAATACCTAGCAAGCTACCTTTACGTGAGCCCTTACAAAATTCAGCAAACAGGTCAGAATACCAAATCAGGGTGCAATTGAGAGTTGCACCCAACCAAAAGGAATCACAACAGTAATAATGTCAGGTAAACAATGCATGGTGATAATAAAACATGTCAGATGGGCAAAGATCAGAACAGAAAAATCAGCGACTGTCATGTTCGCTGCTGCCTCGCCTAGCGAGGGTCTGGCGAACACTCGCTGTATGTTCGCTTAGCGATGTGCTAGCGAACGGCTGCGGGTTTTGAATTTCAGAACAGTACGATTTCAGCAAGCTTCACACCCTATGGCATCCATTACAGAGATTACATGGTTAAACATTCAAGATATCCATGCATACTTAAATCCACATGCAAAACTTAAGATATTTTCATGAATTTAATCATAATGCCACATGTAAATTAAGAGTATAAAGCGGTAATGATAATGCAAACCTGTTTGCAATTGCCTTGCAACGTTGAATTGGCAGATCACCCTTGAGGTTGGTACCGGATTGAGTTGGGCGGAGGTAACCTTTGTGCAGATGAGTTTCCTTCAGGGTTTCCTTTAGGGTTGCTCTGAATTCTCTGGGTTAGCCTTCAGGGTTTGCTGTCTATGAGTGTTTGCCTTTCTCCTCCGTTTTTCCTCCCCTTTTTCTGAATGAGGTTTTGGTATTTATAGTGATTTTTGTGACCTAATGGGCTCAGAATGAAGCCCAGAATTTCTGGTATTCGCAAGCTTCGCTAAGCGAGTGGTGTAGCGAAGGGTTCGCTAGGCGAAGGATTTGCTCGCCTAGCGAGCATGCCAGTTTGAGACATTTTCTGGGTTTGGCCACCTGTGAGCTGAGTCTTTGTTCCTTTAAGATCAACGCCTTGAAACACGAGTTGGAGTGCCTTGAAAAATGCCTTGCAAGATTAACGGGTAAATTTTGGGGTATGACAGCTGCCCCTGTTCAATATTCTTGAACCGAGAGAGTTAGAATGGTATGTACGCCATTCGTGGTCTGGAGGTGGAAGATTATTGAACACTAGAATGCCCCAAAAATTTGCACTTGTTAATCAAAGGTTAGTCTTGATGGAGATGGGCTTAAAGATGCCATCCAGGAAGTTTGATGATGAGAGATCAGGATGGATCATACGCTGCTGGGGTAAAGGATCAGAATGGATCGTATGCTAGATCGTATCCGAGTTGCAGAATGAACCGTCTATTAGGCTGCCTCGGGAGAGGTAAAGATCAGAATGGATCGTACGCTAGATCATATCTGAGTAGCAGAATGAGTTATCCATTAGGCGGGTGACTTCGCTGGGGATGAAAGATCAGAATGGATCGTACGCTAGATCGTATCTGAGTTGCAGAATAGGCCGTACGTTAGGCTGTATCTGACGAAATAAGGATCAGAATGGATCGTACGCTAGATCGCATCTGAGTTGCAGAATGAGCCGTACGTTAGGCTGTATCTGAAGAAAGTAGTCGTACGCTAGACTACACCTCGGAATGTACCGTACGCTAGGTAGTATCCGAGGAATGAAGATCCAAATGGGTCGTACGTTAGACCGTATTTGAGTTGCAGAATGAGCCGTACGTTAGGCTGTATCTGAAGAAGAAAGTAGTCGTATGCTAGACTACACCCCGGAATGTACCGTACGCTAGGCAGTATCTGAGGATTTGAAGATCCAAATGGGTCGTACGCTAGACCGTATTGGAGTTGCAGAATGAGCCGTACGTTAGGTTGTATCTGAAAAGAAAGTAGTCGTACGCTAGACTACACCCCGGAATGTACCGTACGCTAGGCAGTATCTGAGGATTTGAAGATCCAAATGGGTCGTACGCTAGACCGTATTGGAGTTGCAGAATGAGCCGTACGTTAGGCTGTATCTGAAAAGAAAGTAGTCGTACGCTAGACTACACCCCGGAATGTACCGTACGCTAGGCAGTATCTGAGGATTTGAAGATCCAAATGGGTCGTACGCTAGACCGTATTGGAGTTGCAGAATGAGCCGTACGTTAGGCTGTATCTGAAAAGAAAGTAGTCGTACGCTAGACTACACCCCGGAATGTACCGTACGTTAGGCAGTATCTGAGGATTTGAAGATCCAAATGGGTCGTATGCTAGACCGTATTGGAGTTGCAGAATGAGCCGTACGTTAGGCTGTATCTGAAAAGAAAGTAGTCGTACGCTAGACTACACCCCGGAATGTACCGTACGCTAGGCAGTATCTGAGGATTTGAAGATCCAAATGGGTCGTACGCTAGACCGTATTGGAGTTGCAGAATGAGCCGTATGTTAGGCTGTATCTGAAAAGAAAGTAGTCGTACGCTAGACTACACCCCGGAATGTACCGTACGCTAGGCAGTATCTGAGGATTTGAAGATCCAAATGGGTCGTACGCTAGACCATATTGGAGTTGCAGAATGAGCCGTACGTTAGGCTGTATCTGAAGAAGAAAGTAGTCGTACGCTAGACTACACCCCGGAATGTACCGTACGCTAGGCAGTATCTGAGGATTTGAAGATCCAAATGGGTCGTACGCTAGACCGTATTGGAGTAGTTGAAGGTCAGAATGGATCGTACGTTAGATCGTATCTGAGTTGAAGGAGTCATATGTTGAGCTGAATCAGAATGAACCGTACACTAGGCTATATTTGATAGTATTTGTATATGTTGTATTTGCAATGAATATCTGGGGTGGGCTTAAAGATGCCACCATTGGGAGGATATCAGAGTGTTTGTCGGAATGGATGTTCATATGGATTATATCTGAGAGCTGTATTTGAATCTTGAATGTAATTGATAAGGATGTCTGTCTGAATGGATCTTTACTTTGACTGTATCAGGAGGATAATTAACCTGGAAAATAAAGTTAGCTTCATGCCATGTCATGATGCATGAGATGTTTTATGCTTTCAAAAGTAAATGCGAACATTGTATGCATGCGTATGCTGTGAAATGATGTAATGAATGAATTATGCGTGGGGAAAGTTTTTTCAGGGGAAAATAAATCCCAATATTCTGGTAGGAGACATTTGTATCGATGACCCTCTCTTAGCTGGGGATACTTGATTTCTGTCTGATGGTAGAGATATTTAACAGAGCCTAGCTGGGGGATGGAGGAGATGATCCGTCTGTCTAGCGATGCCAATTTCTTCTGGGGAGTAACTGGTTTTGCTGGGGAATAGAATTAGCAACCGAATTCGTTGGAAAGCATGGTTAGACCTTCTCCTCGATCCTGAAGTCTTTTAGTAATTGCTATTCCCGTTTTATGCATGTATTTTGATAAACATCGATCATATTCAAATGCATATATCAATTCAAATTAAATCAATGGACGTTTACGCAAACAAAACAGAAAAAGTAAAACAAAAGCATCTTTTTGGAAATAACATTGTATTGATTTTGAAAGAGGGCCTATAAACAGGCAATTTGAGCACAAGGAGACAGAAATCCTAGTAAGAGGAAATTGTCGAGAAAACAAAGAAAAAGCTATGAAGGAAAAGTCCTATTGATTTTAACTCTGCTACTGTCATTATGTCTTCAAGCATCTCATCTCCTGCTGTCGGATAGAAGTGATTGGCTTGTTCAGTCCCTTTGACTTGGGTGAAGCTGACTGAGAACGGGACATAGTCATACGCTTTAATCCCTAATTTTTGCCTGGACCGCCTTTTCAGGTTTTCAGTCCACCAGGATACCCTTTTTTGCCCAAGTCGCCTTTTCAGGTTTTCGACTCGTCGGGTGTACATTTTTATATGTTTATCCCTAATTTTTGCCCGAACCCTTTTGGTTCGCCGGGATGCCCTTACTTTTGCCTAGATACGTCGACCTAGCGGGTCTCTTTTATGCGTAGTATTTTTTGACTATGTCTGCGTTCACGGGATGCGGGAAGTCTTCGCCATCCATTGTAGTAAGCATCATGGCTCCACCAGAGAATGCCTTATTAACTACAAATGGCCCTTCGTATGTGGGAGTCCATTTGCCTCTGGGATCACCTTGTGGTAGAATGATACGCTTCATCACCAAGTCGCCAATTTGATACACCTGTCTCTTGACCTTTTTGTTAAATGCCTGGGTCATGCGTTTCTGATATATCTGTCCATGACAAACAGCCGCGAGTCTCTTTTCATCAATCAAATTTATCTGATCGAGTCGAGTCTGAATCCATTCATCCTCATCTAAGTTTGCCTCTTTCATGATTCTTAGAGAGGGAATCTGAACTTCCACTGGTAAAACGGCTTCCATTCCGTAGACTAAAGAGAAGGGAGTTGCCCCTGTCGAAGTGCGTACTAAAGTGCGATAACCATGGAGAGCAAACGGTAACATCTCATGCCAGTCTTTGTATGTTACTGTCATCTTTTGTATAATCTTCTTAATATTCTTATTAGCAGCTTCTACGGCGACATTCATCTTTGGTCGGTACGGAGAAGAGTTATGGTGTTTTATCTTGAACTGCGTGCAGAGTTCGGTAATCATCTTGTTGTTCAAATTAGTGCCATTGTCAGTGATAACTCTTTCAGGGATGCCATATCGACAAATGAGATTATTCTTGATGAATCGTGCCACCACATTCTTGGTGACAGAAGCAAATGAGGCGGCCTCTACCCACTTTGTAAAGTAATCAATAGCAACGAGGATGAAACGATGTCCATTAGAAGCAATAGGTTTAATCTCCCCGATCATATCAATGCCCCACATTGCAAAGGGCCAAGGAGCCGTCAACACGTTTAATGGAGCAGGAGGCACATGTACTTTATCCGCATAGATCTGGCACTTGTGACAAGTTCTGGAGTGATGGTGGCAATCAACTTCCATGGTAGACCAATAATACCCTGATCTCAGAATCTTCTTGGTCATTGTATGTCCGCTAGAGTGAGTCCCAAAAATACCGTCATGCATGTCTTCCATAATCTTTCCTGCTTCCTTTTTATCCACACAACGAAGCAAAGTCGAATCATGATTACGTTTGTATAATATTCCATTACTCAAAAAGAATTTAGCGGAGAACTTCCTCAGAAATTTTCTGTCATTGATGGATGCCCCTTCAGGGTATTCCTGAGCTTCTAAATATCTTTTTACTTCGTGGAACCAAGGTTTCTCTTCTACTTCATCCGCGTTAAGTTCATAACAATATGCTGGTTCATCTAATCGTTCGATGGTGATCGTGGGAGCTTTATTGTCCCATCCGACTCTGAACATAGATGACATGGTAGCCAATGCGTCTGCTAACTGATTCTCCTCTCGTGGAATATGTTCAAATGTAATCTCTTCAAAATATGGGATTAATGTCAACACCCGTTCTCGATAAGGGATGAGATTCGGATGTTTAGTGTCCCATGCTCCTTTGATCTGACTGATTACTAATGCTGAGTCTCCGTACACACTCAAAGACTTGATTCTTAGGTCTATAGCAGCTCTGAGTCCCAAAATACATGCTTCATACTCAGCCATATTATTGGTACAATCAAAACATAGTCTAGCGGTGAAAGGCGTATGGCAACCCCTGGGAGAAATAATTACAACACCAACACCATTGCCCAATGCATTAGAAGATCCATCAAAAACCATAGTCCATCGGGATCCCAGTTCGGGTCCTTCATCCGGTCCAGGTTCTTCATAATCAGTAACAAGCATGACATCCTCATCTGGGAATTCAAAATTCATAGATTGGTAATCATCCACTGCTTGATGAGCCAAATGATCAGTTAGCACACTTCCTTTGATTGCTTTCTGGGTAGTATACTGGATATCATACTCTGTTAAAATCATCTGCAATCTTGCTATTCTTCCGGAGAGGGCAGGTTTCTCAAATATATATTTGATAGGATCCATCTTAGAAATCAATAAAGTGGTGTGATTCAACATATACTGTCTTATTCGGCGAGCAGCCCAGGCCAAAGCACAGCAAGTTTTCTCAAGCAGTGAGTATCTCGTTTCACAGTCGGTAAACTTTTTGCTAAGGTAGTATATGGCGTGCTCTTTTCGACCAGACTCGTCATGTTGCCCCAACACACACCCCATTGAATTTTCTAACACGGTCAAATACATAATTAGAGGTCTTCCTTCAACTGGTGGCATCAGAATTGGAGGTCCTTGGAGATATTTCTTGATTTTGTCAAAAGCTTCTTGACATTCATCATTCCATATGATCTCTTGATTTTTCCTCAGTAATTTTCTTGTCTACTTCAGTACCCAGATTCAGTTGATTCCTCATGCGGCTGTATGGTCTTTTCTTCTTGCAGTACCAGTCTGGCAAGTTCTCCAGGTACTTCACAATCTTCCTCACTTCCATCCTCGGTTTGGTAGATCGGATTTTCGATGTCATAATTAACAGTAGCAGAACTATTATCAACAGGATCCAGAGTGGATATGGATACGCAATTTGTTACGTGAGTGTGTGCAAGAAAACATAGCTTGTTTGAAAAATGACAGGAAAGATAAAGAGCGCAATATTTGAATGCAAAAAAGTCCATTGATTTATTGAATGTGAATATGTTTATGAAGATGACAAAACCTTTAACAAAATTCGATACACTAAAATAAGCAATAACAATTATTCCTGACTAAAGGAAGTCGGGATAGTGTCTTCAGCCTTTCAGTTACCCAAGTCGTAATCGCTATCAGCATCTTCTACAGCATTGACAGCCTTGTCATGATTAGGCATATGAGCAGTGATGACATTAGGAGTCATCGGAGGATCAAATTCAATTGCCCCGACGTCGATCATATCCTGAATCTTATTCTTCAACAACCAACACTCGTTTGTATCATGCCCGGGGCTATCGGAGTGATATGCACACCTGGCATTGGGATTATAACGAGGAGAAGTAGTGTTGAGATTTGCAGGAGGGCCTCTGAGGGTAATTAGCTTTGCTTTTAGCATACCCTGCAGTGCTTGTGCTAAAGTCATATTGATCTTGGTAAACTGCCTTCTTGGCCTATCTTGTCTGTGCTGGAAGTTTTGAGATGGCGGTGCTGCAATCGTAACTGCCCCAACAGTATGGTCACGATTTTTCTTGTTATGACCCCTTTCACCGTACACAGCATTTGATTCATTCTTTCCCTGATAGGACTTTTTGATGCTTGCAGAGGTAGTTGCCTGTATCTTTCCACTTCGAATGCCGCTTTCAACACGTTCACCTGTCAATATAAGTTCAGTGAAACCCGATGAGGAACTTCCCAATAGGTGGCTGTAGAATGGGCCAGTCAGTGTACTCATGAACATGTCCACTAATTCTCGATCAGTCATAGGGGGTTTGACTCTGCCAGCCAAATCTCTCCATTTTTGAGCATATTCTTTGAAGCTTTCTTTAGAGCCCATAGTCATATTTTGCAGCTGTAGCCGAGTAGGCGCTAATTCAGAATTATACTGGTAGTGCTTGTAGAAAGCTGTCGCTAAATCAGTCCAGGTGCGGATGTTAGAGCTCTCGAGCTGATAATACCACTCTAACTGTGTGCCAGACAGACTCTCTTGGAAGAAATGGATCCATAGTTTCCTATCAGTGGTATACGGCTGAATCTTTCTCACATAAGCTCTCAGATGCATCTGAGGACAAGACGCACCATCATACTTAGTGAAAGCGGGGATCTTGAATTTGCGAGGAATGACCACATCAGAGACCAGCCCCAAGCTTTCGAAATCCAGACCGGGCGCCTTCTGACCCTCCATAGCTAACATACGTTCTTCCAACAACTTGTACTTATCATCTTTTGGAGAGTACTGTTCATTTTCGTAATCTTCATCGTCGTCCTCATGGTTGAGAGGATCAGCATTCTCATCTTCCGAATCATTTTCTGTCTCCTCTTCTTGATCCTTCGGAAGTCTAATCTTGACTCCTGCAGCCTGTCCTTTAAGCCTTCTTCCCGGGTTAATGTAACTCACAGGTTTCTTGTCTTTCTTCTTCTCGAGCAAGAGAGCCTTCAGTTCCTCCTGCCCCTTGGATAAGCTCAAGATCATCTCCTGGAATTGAGCATTTTGAGCCTGGAGATCTTTGACAGTTTGTTCGAGGGCCATTTTTCTGTTTGCAATAGGAAGACCGTGAGAATATTGATACTTTAGAATACCTGTTATGCAATGTTATGTTATGCTATGCAATGTATGAAATGTTTTCAAGGACTTTTGGAATTTAACTTTGCGTAAACCACAAAAAAAAAAGGAAACTTTTATTAATAATTTTTAATCAATATTCATTACAATAAATAATAAAATACAGTAAAAGCTCAAGTCTCCCAGGGGCGGCTTCTTTTTGGGCGAAGATATGCGTTGAGTCTTCGTTCCTCATTAAGCTGGCTGGTGAGCTCTAACACTTTCTTTCTTTCAGCACAGAACTGAGCTTCAAAAGTATCCCTTTCCTCTCTCAACTGGATCCAGGATTTCTTTAATTCTTCAACATTGGTAGGCATATCTGGATAAGGAATGATATGAGGAGTAACTCCTTCAACTTCTGGTTCAACAACCAGCCGTCCGACTGCAAGATATGGCATGACAAGTTCACGAGCTCTTGCGCGTACCCATCTGAGATAAGGTTCCATAAGAATAGAGTTTTTCTGTCCTAAAGTGCTTCTTTTCACCATGCCCTAAGCTCGTACAAATCTTTGACGGAGCCCTTGGGAATCGTTGTCATAGTCAAACACCGTGCCTTGGATAATTATTTCATGTGGACCATCTCTTCGAGCACAACCGAACTGACGTAGGGCTAAAGCAGGATTATAAGTAATACCTCCTCTTATCCCCAGGAGTGCTACGTTAGAGAATTCTCCACAACGGTCAATGATGATAACATTTTCTTTGAGATGAGGACACCAACGGATGTCTGAATGGGAGAGCGACATTATCCTTTGAGACCATTTCAAATTCTGCTAATTCTTCAAGACTGATTGAGGAAGGTGCGAAATAAACCACCTAGATAATAAAGGTACGCAGCACATGAGAGTCCCTTGCCTTTTCATAGTACGAGTGTGAAGGGAATGCAAAATGTCTCCAAGCAAGGTGGGCACCGGGTTATGAGTGAGAAATATCTTAACGGCATTCATGTCTATGAATTGGTCTGGATTAGGAAATAACACCAAACCATAGATTAGTAATGCTAGGACATCTTCGAAAGCATGGACATTCATAACTTTTAGGAATTCTCGGGCCTTATTTATCAGAAACTTGGCAAGTAAACCCTTAACTCCACTTCTTGTTACCCAATTGGTCTCAATGTCGGACTTTGTCATGTGTAAAGTTGCGGCAACCTCTTCAGACTTCGGAATCTTTTCTAAACCACTGAAAGGTATTTGATCAAGGATAGGTATCCCAAGCATCCTGGAGAATTCTTCTAATGTGGGTACCAACTGATAATCTGGGAAAGTGAAGCAATGATGTTTAGGATCGAAGAACTGGAATAGGACTCTCATCATATCTTCTTTGAAACCAGTGGTAACCAAATTGAGGAGAGAACCATGTTTCTTGATGAACTGAGCCTGATCGGGAAGTTCTGACACTAAATCCTTGAGTTGAGGAGAGATGGCTACAAAATTGATCCGGATGGTCTTCCTGGGAGCCATAGCCTTACAAAACAGAGCAACGTTAAATCCCTAAGTCCTTGAAATGGTTAGTACAATGCCATGATGTTATGATGTTATGATGTTATGATGTTATGATGTTATGATGTTATGATGTTAAATAAGTAACAAGCATAAACAAGTCACACAACAATCATTCCTAGGTTTTAAGGCCTGCATGAGTTCCATAGGTAAGTACCCTCCCCACTGAAGTTTGGTTGGTTCAACCTGTCCTAGAATAGTAACCGGGTTCTAGAAGGATCTCAAATCATTGACCTTTCCTTAAGTCCACTTCAGTGCAACACCGAGTGGTTGACCAAAGCTTCCCTAAAGTCCAATCTCAAAGAGTGTAGTATCGAGTCTCAACCAACCCCAGTCGGAACCGAAGTCAGTTATCTCACTACTTTCTAATGGCTAGGAAGAGTCAATTAGGGTTCTAAAGGTCTGGTTAACGCTTTGATGACACCACGCGGACGCCAAATTTTTCCTCAAGTAAACATGAGGAACATCAGGACATCCAAAGTGTCACGTTAACCGTAGCCATCATTTTAACCATTCCAGTATACGCCGGATAGTCGCGATGATCTCTTGCTACTTACCTAAGGTACACTAGATCCGGGTGTAGGATCTTTCACTCAAGCATAAAATACCCAAGCAATCCCTTAAAAGTAAATCAGACAATTCGAATACATAAGTGATCTTGTTTTTTAAGGTAACCTCTCTTTAATGGTCCCCAGCAGAGTCCCCAGCAGAGTCGCCAGATCTGTCATACGGTGAACTGACTTTGTGTGTTTTTGCTTTGGAAAGCAAATGTCGCGGATAGCAAGAGTCGCCACCGACTTTTCTTTTATCCAATAAGGAAAGGCGGAAAAGAACAGGAAAGACCTTGATTAGATTTTGGGTTCGGGAGGTACATTATACAAAGGGAAGGTGTTAGCACCCTTTGTATCCATGGTTATCCATGGGCTCTTAATTGCTGGATCACGTATGTTTGTCTGAAAAAAGTGTTTGTGAATTGCTTTAAAATGTTTTGAAAAGAGAGTTTAACTTTGTAATGATTCTTGTACGAATGTATACACAGTATTTATCTCGTTTAATTTTGAAAGTGGTTTAGAAAAATATAACTTGGCAATGATTCTAGTACGAATGTATACCAAGTGGTGATTTTCTAGTATTCGCAAAGTGTGAGGTATGAAAAATGTTTTAGGTTGTGAGCCAGCAATTAAGAGTTATACCTACCCAAGGCCTTTATGGACATTTCCTATCCTTATGAGGGTAAAACTGTCCTTACTATTGAGGAGTAAGTAGTTTTATCCTTTGGATGTAAAAGGGTCATCGTAGGGTCATCGATTGATCATTGAAGGCAACATTTGTAAGGATACCTTAACATTCGAAGGGACAATCATCATTTAACCGTAGGCTACAACGACGGGACATCGAGGGACAAAATCATATATTCGAAGGCAACATTCGAGGGACTATGATTTATCTTATAGGGACATGATGATTTAATCGAAGGGTCTTTGCTAAGTGTATCCCCACATTCGCGGGACATGACCGTAATACCGTAATACCGTAAGGCAACAAAGAGAGGTCCAAGATCACATATTCAAAGGCAATATTTTATAATCAATTAGGTAATTAGGATGAATCTCCATGTTATAATCAATTGGGTAATTAGGATGAGTCTCCACAAGGGTATCCCACAAATAAAGTGGAATACCTAGCAAGCTACCTTTACGTGAGCCCTTACAAAATTCAGCAAACAGGTCAGAATACCAAATCAGGGTGCAATTGAGAGTTGCACCCAACCAAAAGGAATCACAACAGTAATAATGTCAGGTAAACAATGCATGGTGATAATAAAACATGTCAGATGGGCAAAGATCAGAACAGAAAAATCAGCGACTGTCATGTTCGCTGCTGCCTCGCCTAGCGAGGGTCTGGCGAACACTCGCTGTATGTTCGCTTAGCGATGTGCTAGCGAACGGCTGCGGGTTTTGAATTTCAGAACAGTACGATTTCAGCAAGCTTCACACCCTATGGCATCCATTACAGAGATTACATGGTTAAACATTCAAGATATCCATGCATACTTAAATCCACATGCAAAACTTAAGATATTTTCATGAATTCAATCATAATGCCACATGTAAATTAAGAGTATAAAGCGGTAATGATAATGCAAACCTGTTTGCAATTGCCTTGCAACGTTGAATTGGCAGATCACCCTTGAGGTTGGTACCGAATTGAGTTGGGCGGAGGTAACCTTTGTGCAGATGAGTTTCCTTCAGGGTTTTGTAGCACCTCAAATTTGCACCCTACCCTTTTGTACATTCATTTCATATTAGGTCATAGCATAACATAGGCCACTGCATAACATTGCATTGTCCATTTGCCCAAGTGCAAGCTCAGCTGACCAATTGGGTCAAACTGATCAGGAGAATCAGTCAATCAAGCAAGCCAGTGCCATTTTCATTGAGACAAAGCCCTAGGGTGGATTTATCAAGCTCATATGGTCTAAGGATCATTGTGAAGTGATTTGGCCAAAGATTGGATGCTCAGAAGTCATCAGTCATTGTTCAGTCAACCAGAAACCCTAGAAAGTCAACGGTGGTCAACTGTGCCTAATTTTATGGATTGGAAGGTGTGAGATGGTTTGAAAGGCCTCATTCATGTCCATATAAGTCTCATTTGACATATCAAAGACCAAGGTTGAAGATTTGGAGGTCAGACAAGAAGTTTCCTAAAATGGCAGGTGACCTGTAATTTCAACTGCCCAAAATGGAAAGTTTTTCTCCCCAAAATAACTTCATCATACAAGCTTCAAATGGAATTTTGTCCAACATGAAAGTGGAAGATCTTGATCTCACCATTCCAAAAAGTCCAAGAACTTGAAATTTCCATGTATGGTTAGCAAGATATGGTCCATTCATTTTCCAAAAATGCCCGAAATCAAAGTGCCATAACTCTCACATGGAGTGGCCAAATTGGATGGTTTTTCTTTGAGCAAATCACATTTAATGTGTACTTTCATAATCCATCACCACATTTTGCCAAAAGCATTCACATAAAAAGGCCATTTTTCAAGTGCACTAATTAAAATCCAAGGGCAAAATGGTCCAATTTGAGAAATACTTGGAATTTTGAAATGAGGCTTTTTGCAACAATTTCTAAATGTCATTTGTGACCTGTTGGAACCAAGTTTGGAGAGAAAAACCAGCTGCATTAACCAAGGGCATTTTGGCCACACTTGAAATTACACATTAACACTAAACCTTCCATTTTTGCTAATTGGGATTAATTTTGGGATTAAGCATTGATATAAATAGTTAATTATAACTGTATTGCACTAACACTAATCACTTTTCAAGATCCAAACAGAAAATCACAAAAAAAACTCTCTCAATTCTCTCACTTTTTTCACTATTGAACTTGCACATTTTTTCCAAATTCATCAATAATTCATCAATTTTCTTGCAAATTCGTGGTGTAGTTCTCATTTGCAGGTGTTGATCAAGGACTGTTTGCATCAATTGGAGCTCAAAACCATCAAAAACTCCAACTGTCCAAGATTGCTCATCAATGGCAAATCAAGAATTCGAGCTCCTGGAGTATTGTTGAGCTACCAAAGTTGTACCAATCATCTTCCTAATCAACATTCTTCACCTGTTTTCGAGAATTGGATCGAAACAAGCGCAAATTCATCCACCGCCATCGAACAAGGTTGGAATTCGAATCTAACCGTTTGCCAAATTGAGATATGATATGTGTAGATCTTTGATTGTAGAATGTAGTGCCATTTGTAGAATTAAGTTTCGTCAAGATTTGAGAGAGAAATCTCGTGTTGAACTTTTGATGTCAAATCTTTTTGTGCTCGATTCGTCCAACACAGTAGGATTTAGACAATTTCGTTTGCATATTGTTAATCTACGTTGGAAGACGAAGACAACGGTATATCACTTGTGCAATTTCGTGAAAAAAAGTTCGAAGCGGAAGCTGGTGTTGTTGAAGCGAAGAACATGTGAACGCGGACGAACAGCTTCACTTCCTGGAGATTTTCGCGCTTCGATCTGTTTTCAGGCATGGCACAATTCAAAACGTGTTTCCCACTTAAACTCCACCAATCACGTGCTAACATCAAATAAAATGTTACAGTACCATTAATTCATTATAACATTAATCCAATTAATCCAAATTAATTCGTATTAACATTAAATAGATATCACAATAAATTAACAAAACTTAAAAAATTCATAAAAAATTCAATATTAGTCCAAATTAGGTGGGATTTTTTTTGTTAGTTTCCAAATTTTATCTACTTTTTTTTAGGCATAGTAGTGTAAGTTGTGCTTGGTAAAATTTTGGAATGGTATATTGATCTTTGACATGTGTGACATAATTGTATGTTTTACCATTTTAATCACCAAATGCTCATACATTATCCAAAATTAATGAAATTTCATATGATGATTCTTGACACATTTCTGGAGATTTTCATGTATCATTTGTGATTTTTGGACCTCTGGATTTGTAGATATGATTTTTTCTTTTTGAGTGTGACAATATGTGTCACATTATGATATGCTGAGTTCATGAATTGTTTTTCCATGCTTCCCCTAGGCCTATGGCTCTGATTTTTTGCATGAGATACAATGTATATGTTAACTTTCAACATGAATTTTTGTGGATTTAATTGATCCATTTTCTATTTGATTAGGGTTTTTGATTTCTGTTTAGCAATTTTAGGGCTTTGTTTGTGTGACAATTTTACATATGTTGCTAAATCCTCATCCCTAATCCTATGATAATGAAATTTGGTGGAGTGGTTCCCAACATGTGTAGCTTCCATTTAGCTTTGGTCCCATTAATTTCCCATGTGATATCACTGTTTTATGAATTATTGAAGATGATGCTTATGTGGAGGCCTTGAATTGGCTTGTATAATTATGTCTGGATTTCTTGATTTTCATTGACCTAATTTCTTTTGTCCAATTGAGATGAAAATTGACATGCTATACCTTGAATGTGTCCTGTTCAGGTGTGAATTTTTGTGGAATTAATTGAATTGATTTGGTATGCTTTTGAGTGAGATAGTTCTGTTTGGTTATTTGAAGTTGCAAATTGCATGATTAAGGTTAAATTGTGCATGAAATGATAATGGTGAATGATATGAGCATGGGATCAATTGCATTTGCTTTTGAATTGTTTTAATGTGATTTTGGTTAAATATTACTTGCTGTTTAGAACTTTTTATCCCTTTTGGACCCTAGGCTTGGCCTAGTGGTCTAGTTTCTCACATTTGGTTTGGATTTTCAGGTTAAAAGTGCAAAAGGCTTAAGGAGAGAAATGGAAATTGAAAATTGAATTTGTTTGATGTTGTCCACTAACATGTCTTTGTTTTGTAGGGATTGATGCTTGAGCTTGGGCTTATAGCTTGCACTTGTGTGCATTAACTTGTGTTGCTTTGTACAGATTAACTGATTAACAATTTGCTGTTTACTGTTGGTTTGTCTGAGTACTGATGATACTTGATTGATTTCAGGTACATTTAGTTGCTTACAGTTCTTTAAGAACTTGCTTGCTGCTGCTTGGTTTTAAACCATTTGAGGTAGGACTTCTATTCTTCATGTAGTCTGGAAGACCTGGCCTGTTACTTGGCCAGACACCTGTCTGAAGTCCTCCTTAAGAGGCGATGTTTGTGATTGTTTAGCTTTTGTGCCAAGCAGGTAAAGACCTCTATGAGGCAATTGGTGGATCATAGAGATATGCAATCTATCTCCCACTATTCTGTTGAGTCGTCCCTCTGCTCACACCACTGTGTTGATGCATTGGGACACAAACCCAAGATCTTGTACAATGTACAGTTGTGTCAGAGTCTTGAGTGTAGAAGGGTTCCTCCATTCTGAACCCACGCTCCTTTGTCTTAAGCTCTCCCCGACCAGGGATAAGAGCTGTGAAGTCTTATCTTCACTCTCCTCTCATCAGCTTCACCTTAGCCCCTCAATGGCAAGGTTAAGAGCTAACACCACCCCTGTACAGATGACTTGCTCTTGCAGTCTCACCCTTTGATTGAGCCCCATTTGTGTGCATATAGTGTGTGCTACTTGTGAACGCTTGATTTGCTGTTTATTTGTGTTGAATAGGATAGGCTTGCTTCCTGTGCAAGTTAGCTAGAAACCTTGACTTAGGGACAATCTCGCATGATAACAGCTAGGCTCGAGTCGTAGTCTCCCTAGTTGTGTTTCCCTCTGGCATCTGGTTAGGCTAGTCCTGTGTCCCTTCGTAGGGGAACTACGTCGCCCTGATCCTCATACCAGATGAGGTACGTAGGCAGGAGATGAGCAGATCTCTCCGGGCGCCTGTGTCTTTGTTTTGCGTTGTGGTGTGCTTGGAAGCTGATGTAAGTCCATCGAGTGGCGTTCGGGTTCCAGTGTGGGTTTGATTGGTTCGGATGCTGATGTAAGTCCAGTGATTGGCATTCAGGCTCCACGTTTGCCTTCTTGTGTATGTTTTGGTTCGGATGCTGATGTAAGTCCAGTGATTGGCATTCAGGCTCCACGTTTTCCTTTGCCTGTGTTTGTTTGTGTGCGTGTTAGCCGAGCTACGAATGCTCTGATTCTCCTTCGTCCGAGGAGATACGTATGCATAGGATGCGACATCCTAGCGAGCATGTTTTCCCCCAGTCCGAACTACTTTGACTCTGATGTCTATGCTTGATAGACTAAGTAGGCCCAGGATGCGATATCCTGCCGAGTTCAGTCTTGTTTGTTTTCTTGTGTCTCTTTCAGCCAGTGTGTGTGTGTTTGAGCAGTGTTTTAGCAACCATTTTCCTTCCTTTTGTGCGTGGATCCCGTCGAGTACGACGGATGCGTAGGGGTGCTAATACCTTCCCTTCGCATAACCGACTCCCGATCCCATTCTCTTTGGTCGCGAGACCATGCTTTTTCCAGGTTTACTCTGAGCGTTCCCTTTCCCTCTTTTGGGATAAATAACGCACGGTGGCGGCTCTGTTGTTCTTGTTTTCCCGCCGGTTTTTCGCGTAATGCGACAGCTGGCGACTCTGCTGGGGAAATCTAGAGAAGTTGACCTGTGCTGGTCCTTCTTCCCTGAGCGAGTCTCTCCTAGCGCTCTCTAGGTTAGGGCTTTGGTTGCTTTTTGCTGTGTTATTTATTGCATTCATTTCACTTATTGTTTGCATTTATTGTGTGCATTAATGTTTGCATTCATTCATATTCATCTGCTGTGCTGGCTGTGTTTCTCTGTTTGGGGGTGGGAGTTACTCGAGGTAAAAGGCCCAATACCCAGGCTATGAGTGCACTAGGAAACCTAGGAATAGAGTGATTCATGGGAAGCGGGTGGTGTATGCCACTTAGCGGAACATCGATATCACGAGCAGTTCAGACTCTGATGGGGTATTATCGGTGCATACATCTGGTGTGCACAGGATGATATTCTTGAAAGGGTTGTTTATCCTGCGTTTCTCTCGACCTTACCCTGGCCTAGATGACACCTGTGAGTGGGGAGGGAATGATCACTTTAACAGGTACAGATGGTGACTGTTGGTGACTGATGGTGACTTGTTGGTGACTCAGTATGCTCCTGTTGGTGACTCAGTTTCTCAGATTGGGTTCAGATTACAGTTGACCAGTTGACTTTGGGCTTCAGATGTTTGTGATCAGATTTCGAGCCGAAGCTTCGATCCTTTGTTCAGAGATGCACAACTTGCCAGTCGTGTCTGCATCATGTGCATCATAGCATGTTTATTTTTCAAAAGAAATGCAATAAAAAAAATGATGAAATAAAAAAAATGAGAAAAAAGAAAAAGCTAATCTCTGCATGCATATCATTTCTCAGGTACATTCCATAGTCTGTTCACTGATGGATCCGGGTGCTCATTTACAGATGAAATTGTTGGTACTCATTGCTCTTGTATACCGCGCCGTGTTGCTGCAGATTGCTATCCTTTAAAGATGAATCAGGCTCTTTGAATGCCTGAGAAATGATCATTATCATGTGCATCATATGCATTAGCATCATATTCATATCATTTGCATAACAGGGGTTTAATTCGGGCTCCTCACTCTGGTTCCTGTGTCGGGCAGGATAGCTGATCAGAGACCGCATCGTTACTCAACCAGACTCAATCATCAGAAGCATGGATCAGGTTCAGACGGAGTTGGCTGAGATGAGGGCGAGCATGGCTCAGTTTATGATGATGATGCAAGGAGTTGTTCAGGGGCAAGAGGAGCTGCGAGCCTTAGCCCAGAGACAGGAAGCCATGATTCTGCCACCCAGTCGTGCTTCACCAGAGGGGGTCCCCGTTAATGATCAAATTGCTGCTGTCACTATTCCCGTCAATAACTACGACGTGGATGATGATTTGAGGGGTATCATAATCAATGGACAGCCTCTTGCTACAGAGACTGTTAATGTCAGAACAACCCGGGCTCCGGTTCGCCATCCTGGCTCTTCCAGTTCTTCCGGTTCTAAGAAACCATTCTCTGGGGCACCCAGAAGGGGAGAAGGTGAAACGAATGCTGTGCAGCACAGAAGAAAGGCAAACAGAGGACAATACCGTCAAGTGGCCGCTGTGACTATTCCAGCAACCCAACAGCAACAGAGAAGACCAACTCAGCAATATCAGCATCAATAACATCGTCCTCAGCAGCAGGCTTACCAGCCTCACCATGATAATCAAGCCGGTACAAGTAATGAGAGGAAGAGGGTCATTTTTGATCCGATCCCTATGTCTTACGCATAGTTGTATCCCTCTTTGATAGAGCGGGACTTGATTACTCCCAGAGACCCGCCGGCTATACCCGTCAACCCCCGGTGGTGGTATAGGCCTGAGCAGCATTGTGTGTATCATTCGGGTGCTCCTGGTCATGATGTGGATAGTTGCTTTCAGTTGAAGATGAAGGTTCAAGACCTCGTGAGGTCAGGTATTCTGAACTTTGAAGACTTGGGTCCCCGTGATAATCAAGCTTGAAGATAACAAGTCACGGGCTGGCGCTGACTTGTCTTCCGAGGTCTTCGACCAAGAGGGTTGTTCAAAAGCAGAAGCTGTTGATGCAAAGGATACTGACAGTTGTCATCCCTGGTGGGATCTATCACAATTGGGTCACTGTGGGCTTTCCTACAGTTGTTCTTAAGTCAGAGTAATAATCACTTTGTTTAAAAACCCTTCTCCCATGCCAAAAGGAGAAGTGATGACATTGTTGGCAACATTTTGTGCAATGATATTTTCATTCAAGTAAATGCATGTTAAACATTTGTTTTTCCAATTGTTCTCCCTTTTCGCTTTTTGCATGAAATTGGTGATCACAAAAAACCCTAAAAACAGGAATAAAAGCAATCTTTTCATCTGCATAATGATTGTCTTGTTTGTTTTCCAAAAAGTTTTTCATATCGAAATCATTATGCAGGTTGTTTCTCAAACCCATTGAACATAATGATCGGACGTCATCTCCCAATTTTGAATTCCCTGTATTCGAAGCGGAAGAAGATGATGTTGAAGGGATTCCTGACGAGATTTCCCGACTTCTTGAGCAAGAAAAGAAGATCACTCAGTTGCATCTCGAGAATCAGCAGAACAGCCAACTGGGGCATATACATATAAAGAAAAAAAGGGAGGAGGGTGCATAACAAAAGAAATCAAAAGAAATCCAAGTCAAAAGAAAGAAACAAAAGAGAGATAGCACCCTCAAAGTCCCAAGTTGACTGATGCTGAATCGAGAAGGAGAGATTGACTGCCATGTGTCATGGTCAGTTATATCAGCAGAGAGTGAAGAAATCATTCGATAAGAAGGTCAAGCCTCGTGTGTTCCGAGAAGGTGACCTTGTGCTCAAGAAAGTCTTGTCTTTCGTGCCCGATTCCAGGGGCAAGTGGACTCCAAGCTATGAACGTCCATATGTTTTCAAGAGAGCCTTTTCAGGCGGTGCTTTGACACTTACAGCAATGGATGAAGAAGTTCACTCGTCCTGTGAATCCAGATGCAGTCAAGAAATACTTAGCCTAAACAAAAAAAGCAAAACAGCTCGCTAAGTTGAACACCCCAAAGGGCGACTTAGGCAAAAAGGAGCGTCTCGGTGGATTGAAAACCCGAAAGGGCGATCCAGGCAAAAGTTAGAGACATGGAAAAAAAAGAATTTGCATCCCGCTAGATTAAACACCTCACACTGGGGAAATCTAGGCAAAAGTTAGGGATTTGGCAAGTAACTGCATCTTGACAAGACCGTGTTCTATATCTGTCATCCGCCAGGAATTCTCTATGCGTCGTCGACCGAAGCTCCGAATACATCGAGATTCAGAATGGTAGAGGAAAGGTCATTATGTTCAATGTAGCCCTCTCCAATATATATCACCGATTTCAAACTTGTACAGATCTATGGAGTCTCGCCCTTTGCAGACTGCCATTCCATCACATCAATTTGAGCTTTTATCCATTTGTTTGCACTCTTATTTGTTTCAACTCAACAAATGTTTTGCATGTTTTAATTGATAAAGTATCATTGTTTTCAAAATAAACAAAATTTTTCACAAAATTGTTCTTAAACAAAGTGAACATTCACAATGATGAAAGGATACCTAGGAGACCCGCAGTGCTCTCCCAAGGGTGGTATGATTACCGACGGGTAAGACAGTCGTTCGTATCTCGAGCATAACTGTATCTTTGTCCTGTAGAACCTTTTCATGGTCTCTCCTCAGCGAGGTTGCTCAGTGCAGTGTTGGTTGAAGTTGTTCATCTTCACGTCCCCGATAGTGCAACATGTTTTCTCCAAGTCTCTGTTAGCCCTATGGTGGGGCATCCCTAATAGAGTGCTGTTTGAGCCCTATCGTGGGGCATCCCCAGCAAGGTTGTTGTTTTGGACATTATCGTGGGCCAGTTCTCAAGCAGTAGGTGTACTGAAGACTTCAATTTTCGTCTCTCCAGCAGAGCAGTCTTCTCCTCTCCCTGGCACGGATGCTTTTCTGCAACGATTCGGTATTTGGAGGATTGACGTCTCAGTATTCCGTCATTTTCTCAGGTAGGTCCTCAGCAGAGTGGTTGACATGAGGAACTTCATCGATGCCTATCTATTTTCACCAGAGATCTGGCTGATTCTTGGTATCTCTGTTCTCCAGCATGAGTGAGAAGTCAGTGCTCTCCCTACAGAGTTTTCATCAAGCAGATTTCCTCAGCAGAGTCTCCCCACAGAGTGGAGTATTTGATCAGTGGGCTCCCTAGCGGGGTTTTCATTCACTTTGCATTTTGCATGTAGTGATCATTGCATCCTCAAATCGCGTAGCATTTCCATTCATAATGGAGCATTACGCCATAGAAAAATTCAAACATATGCATTCATGTGTTAACCCGATCAGACCGTCTCCCCGGCAGAGGCAGCTTCTTGTTCGACGTCTGTACAGCGCTTTCGCTACAGTTGCTCCTGACGGCACTCAGGATTGGTACCCTCAGAGAGGTTTATTTCCTCATCCGTTGGTGAAAGAAAAACCTGGTTCTACCCAGTAGCCTCCTAGTAGATGTGGGTGTGTCTGATCTCTCCATGTAGAGTCTACCCCTTAGGCAGAAAGTGTCTGTCGTTTCCTTCTGCACTCCTCACTGAGATATATCCTCGTGGATGACGGTTGTTTCCGTTCCCTCCCTTTGGGATGGGTTTTCCCTATTGAGTTCTTTCCTCATTAGGATGAGTCTTGATTCAGTATGCCTTTTCGGATCGATCCTAAATTGGCTTTCCATTGACTGTCTCTTGTGCTTCCCTGGGGCATAAATGAATAGTTGCTCACTAACCGGCACTCATTCATCTTATCCTCAGCGGAATTTGTTGGCATCTACCTACAAACCGGTAGTTGTAAGTCCTATCTTTGTGGTTTTCTACCTACAAACCGGTAGTTGTAAGATCCCACTTTCATCCCCTAGCAGAGGTAGCCTTTGTGGTTCATTCTGTTTGTGGGCCTCTACCTACAAACCGGTAGTTGTAAGTCCTATCGTCGTGGTTTTCTACCTACAAGCTGGTAGTCGTAAAATCCCACTTTCATCCCCTAGCAGAGGTAACCTTTGTGGTTCATTCTGTCGGTTGGCTTCTACCTACAACCCGGTAGTTGTAAGTCCTATCTTTGTGGTTTTCTACCTATAAATCGGTAGTTGTAAAATCCCACTTTCATCCCCTTGGTGGAGTTAACCCTGTGTGCTCATCTTATCGATGACTGGTTACTTTTCCGTGGTTTTCTGCCTACTAACCGGTAGATGTAATCCCCTCTTTGCAGTTATCAGTATCCGGTTTGCGGTATTGATATTCTTTTCCCCTCTGGATACTCGCCTTGATCAAGCAGTATTGTCCCCAGTGGGTCTCCCCCTTTCTTTTGGGTATTTGCTCCGAGTCAGCAACTTTATCCTCTTTTGATTGGTCATATTTGCATACCTGTTCCTGGTACACGATGCCTTTCTTTTCGGTCGTTTATCCATCTAACAACCTATAACCCGGTTATGGATAATCTTCCATGCGAGTCTATTATCTACGTTTTGACGGCTATAGGTAATCTGTCAAACGCGCTCTTGGGTCGAAGTCGTCCTCCCCAGTCGAGTAATATTCGTATTCCTTGTGGAATTGAATGTCCATCCTCTAACAAGACTGCTTTTCTAGCCCTCTTCAGGATGTTGAGTGTTTTTGAACACAAACCAATTCACGTTTTGGTCGGTCACCTGTTTTCTGCCTACAACCCGGCATCCTTGGTGTTCCTTCCTGTCTACTCTCTGTCATGACTTTGATCCCTAGTGATTTTCCTCCTCTCCGTTGGTGTCGATAAACGTCGAGTTTTTCCTATGCGTCCGTTGGCGTATAGTTGATATTTTTCCCCACAGGGTCGTCCCCAGAAGAGTTTTCTCCTTCTCCGTTGGTGTCGATAAACGTCGAGTTTTTCCCAATTATCCGCTGATAATTTGGTTGTGTTCTCACTCTCCCTAGAAGAGTTTCCTCCTCTCCGTTGGTGTCGATAAACGTCGAGTTTTTCCTATGCGTCCGTTGGCGTATAGTTGATATCTTTCCCCACAGGGTCTTCCCCAGTTGAACCTCCTCTCCGTTGGTGTCGATAAACGTCGAGTTTTTCCTATGCGTCCGATGACGTATAGTTGCTTATCCCTCACAGATCATTTGGTAATGCCAGATGATTCCCCTCAGAGATTCCTCCTCTCCGTTGGTGTCGATAAACGTCGAGTTTTTCCTATTCATCCTATGATGTCTAGCTGTACCCTTCCCCATGCGGATTTACCTCTCCGTTGGTTTCGATAAACGTTGTGTTTTTCTCATTCGTCCGATGACGTCTGATTGTATACCCTATTCCCAGTCATTCATTAATGTCTGGTTGATTTCCCAGCCAGAATCCCCAGTAGACGTCCTATTTGGTGTCGATAAACGTTGAGTCTCCCTTTCGTCCTATGACGTTTGGCTGAGTTTTCTCCTTCTCCGTTGGTGTCGATAAACGTTGAGTCTCCCTTTCGTCCTATGACGTCTGGCTGAGTTTTCTCCTTCTCCGTTGGTGTCGATAAACGTTGAGTCTCCCTTTCGTCCTATGACGTCTGGCTGAGTTTTCTCCTTCTCCGTTGGTGTCGATAAACGTTGAGTCTCCCTTTCGTCCTATGACGTTTGGCTGAGTTTTCTCCTTCTCCGTTGGTGTCGATAAACGTTGAGTCTCCCTTTCGTCCTATGACGTCTGGCTGAGTTTTCTCCTTCTCCGTTGGTGTCGATAAACGTTGAGTCTCCCTTTCGTCCTATGACGTCTGGCTGAGTTTTCTCCTTCTCCGTTGGTGTCGATAAACGTTGAGTCTCCCTTTCGTCCTATGACGTCTGGCTGAGTTTTCTCCTTCTCCGTTGGTGTCGATAAACGTTGAGTCTCCCTTTCGTCTTATGACGTCTGGCTGAGTTTTCTCCTTCTCCGTTGGTGTCGATAAACGTTGAGTCTCCCTTTCGTCCTATGACGTCTGGCTGAGTTTTCTCCTTCTCCGTTGGTGTCGATAAACGTTGAGTCTCCCTTTCGTCCTATGGCGTCTGGTTGAGTTTCCTCCTTCTCCGTTGGTGTCGATAAACGTCGAGCTTCTCCCTTTCGTCCTATGACATCTGGTCGAGTCTTCCCATTCATCCTATGATGTCTGGTTACCTCTCCGTTGGTCTTGGTAAACGTTGAGTCTTTCCCATTTTGTCCGCTGACGTATGGTTGTATCACTATCCTTCCAGTCATTCATTAATGATTGGTTACCTCTCTGTTGGTCTTGGTAAACGTTGAGTTTTTCCCCATTACGTCCGCTGACGTATGGTTGTATCCTTTCCTGGTTATCCCCAGTAGAGTTGAGTTACCTCTCCGTTGGTTTTGGTAAACGTTGAGTGTTTCCTAGTTGTCCGCTGGCATCTAGTTGAGATTTCTGTTCCCCATTCATCGTGTGTCGATGTCTGGATGTGGTTGTGCTTTCAAAGAGAAGATAGAAAAGGAAAAAACAACAAGAAAAATTCCCAGCAGTGTGCAAATTTCTACGGTTCTTGGTATTCAATCCCTGTTTACCCTGAAAGTCTGACAGCCGTTGCTCTCATCCGTTCGGGTTACCAGTTGATTGAATAGGGGCAGCTGTAGCACCTCAAATTTGCACCCTACCCTTTTGTACATTCATTTCATATTAGGTCATAGCATAACATAGGCCACTGCATAACATTGCATTGTCCATTTGCCCAAGTGCAAGCTCAGCTGACCAATTGGGTCAAACTGATCAGGAGAATCAGTCAATCAAGCAAGCCAGTGCCATTTTCATTGAGACAAAGCCCTAGGGTGGATTTATCAAGCTCATATGGTCTAAGGATCATTGTGAAGTGATTTGGCCAAAGATTGGATGCTCAGAAGTCATCAGTCATTGTTCAGTCAACCAGAAACCCTAGAAAGTCAACGGTGGTCAACTGTGCCTGATTTTATGGATTGGAAGGTGTGAGATGGTTTGAAAGGCCTCATTCATGTCCATATAAGTCTCATTTGACATATCAAAGACCAAGGTTGAAGATTTGGAGGTCAGACAAGAAGTTTCCTAAAATGGCAGGTGACCTGTAATTTCAACTGCCCAAAATGGAAAGTTTTTCTCCCCAAAATAACTTCATCATACAAGCTTCAAATGGAATTTTGTCCAACATGAAAGTGGAATATCTTGATCTCACCATTCCAAAAAGTCCAAGAACTTGAAATTTCCATGTATGGTTAGCAAGATATGGTCCATTCATTTTCCAAAAATGCCCGAAATCAAAGTGCCATAACTCTCACATGGAGTGGCCAAATTGGATGGTTTTTCTTTGAGCAAATCACATTTAATGTGTACTTTCATAATCCATCACCACATTTTGCCAAAAGCATTCACATAAAAAGGCCATTTTTCAAGTGCACTAATTAAAATCCAAGGGCAAAATGGTCCAATTTGAGAAATACTTGGAATTTTGAAATGAGGCTTTTTGCAACAATTTCTAAATGTCATTTGTGACCTGTTGGAACCAAGTTTGGAGAGAAAAACCAGCTGCATTAACCAAGGGCATTTTGGCCACACTTGAAATTACACATTAACACTAAACCTTCCATTTTTGCTAATTGGGATTAATTTTGGGATTAAGCATTGGTATAAATAGTTAATTATAACTGTATTGCACTAACACTAATCACTTTTCAAGATCCAAACAGAAAATCACAAAAAAAACTCTCTCAATTCTCTCACTTTTTTCACTATTGAACTTGCACATTTTTTCCAAATTCATCAATAATTCATCAATTTTCTTGCAAATTCGTGGTGTAGTTCTCATTTGCAGGTGTTGATCAAGGACTGTTTGCATCAATTGGAGCTCAAAACCATCAAAAACTCCAACTGTCCAAGATTGCTCATCAATGGCAAATCAAGAATTCGAGCTCCTGGAGTATTGTTGAGCTACCAAAGCTGTACCAATCATCTTCCTAATCAACATTCTTCACCTGTTTTCGAGAATTGGATCGAAACAAGCGCAAATTCATCCACCGCCATCGAACAAGGTTGGAATTCGAATCTAACCGTTTGCCAAATTGAGATATGATATGTGTAGATCTTTGATTGTAGAATGTAGTGCCATTTGTAGAATTAAGTTTCGTCAAGATTTGAGAGAGAAATCTCGTGTTGAACTTTTGATGTCAAATCTTTTTGTGCTCGATTCGTCCAACACAGTAGGATTTAGACAATTTCGTTTGCATATTGTTAATCTACGTTGGAAGACGAAGACAACGGTATATCACTTGTGCAATTTCGTGAAAAAAAGTTCGAAGCGGAAGCTGGTGTTGTTGAAGCGAAGAACATGTGAACGCGGACGAACAGCTTCACTTCCTGGAGATTTTCGCGCTTCGATCTGTTTTCAGGCATGGCACAATTCAAAACGTGTTTCCCACTTAAACTCCACCAATCACGTGCTAACATCAAATAAAATGTTACAGTACCATTAATTCATTATAACATTAATCCAATTAATCCAAATTAATTCGTATTAACATTAAATAGATATCACAATAAATTAACAAAACTTAAAAAATTCATAAAAAATTCAATATTAGTCCAAATTAGGTGGGATTTTTTTTGTTAGTTTCCAAATTTTATCTACTTTTTTTTAGGCATAGTAGTGTAAGTTGTGCTTGGTAAAATTTTGGAATGGTATATTGATCTTTGACATGTGTGACATAATTGTATGTTTTACCATTTTAATCACCAAATGCTCATACATTATCCAAAATTAATGAAATTTCATATGATGATTCTTGACACATTTCTGGAGATTTTCATGTATCATTTGTGATTTTTGGACCTCTGGATTTGTAGATATGATTTTTTCTTTTTGAGTGTGACAATATGTGTCACATTATGATATGCTGAGTTCATGAATTGTTTTTCCATGCTTCCCCTAGGCCTATGGCTCTGATTTTTTGCATGAGATACAATGTATATGTTAACTTTCAACATGAATTTTTGTGGATTTAATTGATCCATTTTCTATTTGATTAGGGTTTTTGATTGCTATTTAGCAATTTTAGGGCTTTGTTTGTGTGACAATTTTACATATGTTGCTAAATCCTCATCCCTAATCCTATGATAATGAAATTTGGTGGAGTGGTTCCCAACATGTGTAGCTTCCATTTAGCTTTGGTCCCATTAATTTCCCATGTGATATCACTGTTTTATGAATTATTGAAGATGATGCTTATGTGGAGGCCTTGAATTGGCTTGTATAATTATGTCTGGATTTCTTGATTTTCATTGACCTAATTTCTTTTGTCCAATTGAGATGAAAATTGACATGCTATACCTTGAATGTGTCCTGTTCAGGTGTGAATTTTTGTGGAATTAATTGAATTGATTTGGTATGCTTTTGAGTGAGATAGTTCTGTTTGGTTATTTGAAGTTGCAAATTGCATGATTAAGGTTAAATTGTGTATGAAATGATAATGGTGAATGATATGAGCATGGGATCAATTGCATTTGCTTTTGAATTGTTTTAATGTGATTTTGGTTAAATATTACTTGCTGTTTAGAACTTTTTATCCCTTTTGGACCCTAGGCTTGGCCTAGTGGTCTAGTTTCTCACATTTGGTTTGGATTTTCAGGTTAAAAGTGCAAAAGGCTTAAGGAGAGAAATGGAAATTGAAAATTGAATTTGTTTGATGTTGTCCACTAACATGTCTTTGTTTTGTAGGGATTGATGCTTGAGCTTGGGCTTATAGCTTGCACTTGTGTGCATTAACTTGTGTTGCTTTGTACAGATTAACTGATTAACAATTTGCTGTTTACTGTTGGTTTGTCTGAGTACTGATGATACTTGATTGATTTCAGGTACATTTAGTTGCTTACAGTTCTTTAAGAACTTGCTTGCTGCTGCTTGGTTTTTAAACCATTTGAGGTAGGACTTCTATTCTTCATGTAGTCTGGAAGACCTGGCCTGTTACTTGGCCAGACACCTGTCTGAAGTCCTCCTTAAGAGGCGATGTTTGTGATTGTTTAGCTTTTGTGCCAAGCAGGTAAAGACCTCTATGAGGCAATTGGTGGATCATAGAGATATGCAATCTATCTCCCACTATTCTGTTGAGTCGTCCCTCTGCTCACACCACTGTGTTGATGCATTGGGACACAAACCCAAGATCTTGTACAATGTACAGTTGTGTCAGAGTCTTGAGTGTAGAAGGGTTCCTCCATTCTGAACCCACGCTCCTTTGTCTTAAGCTCTCCCCGACCAGGGATAAGAGCTGTGAAGTCTTATCTTCACTCTCCTCTCATCAGCTTCACCTTAGCCTCTCAATGGCAAGGTTAAGAGCTAACACCACCCCTGTACAGATGACTTGCTCTTGCAGTCTCACCCTTTGATTGAGCCCCATTTGTGTGCATATAGTGTGTGCTACTTGTGAACGCTTGATTTGCTGTTTATTTGTGTTGAATAGGATAGGCTTGCTTCCTGTGCAAGTTAGCTAGAAACCTTGACTTAGGGACAATCTCGCATGATAACAGCTAGGCTCGAGTCGTAGTCTCCCTAGTTGTGTTTCCCTCTGGCATCTGGTTAGGCTAGTCCTGTGTCCCTTCGTAGGGGAACTACGTCGCCCTGATCCTCATACCAGATGAGGTACGTAGGCAGGAGATGAGCAGATCTCTCCGAGCGCCTGTGTCTTTGTTTTGCGTTGTGGTGTGCTTGGAAGCTGATGTAAGTCCATCGAGTGGCGTTCGGGTTCTAGTGTGGGTTTGATTGGTTCGGATGCTGATGTAAGTCCAGTGATTGGCATTCAGGCTCCACGTTTGCCTTCTTGTGTATGTTTTGGTTCGGATGCTGATGTAAGTCCAGTGATTGGCATTCAGGCTCCACGTTTTCCTTTGCCTGTGTTTGTTTGTGTGCGTGTTAGCCGAGCTACGAATGCTCTGATTCTCCTTCGTCCGAGGAGATACGTATGCATAGGATGCGACATCCTAGCGAGCATGTTTTCCCCCAGTCCGAACTACTTTGACTCTGATGTCTATGCTTGATAGACTAAGTAGGCCCAGGATGCGATATCCTGCCGAGTTCAGTCTTGTTTGTTTTCTTGTGTCTCTTTCAGCCAGTGTGTGTGTGTTTGAGCAGTGTTTTAGCAACCATTTTCCTTCCTTTTGTGCGTGGATCCCGTCGAGTACGACGGATGCGTAGGAGTGCTAATACCTTCCCTTCGCATAACCGACTCCCGATCCCATTCTCTTTGGTCGCGAGACCATGCTTTTTCCAGGTTTACTCTGAGCGTTCCCTTTCCCTCTTTTGGGATAAATAACGCACGGTGGCGGCTCTGTTGTTCTTGTTTTCCCGCCGGTTTTTCGCGTAATGCGACAAGTTTCCTTTAGGGTTGCTCTGAATTCTCTGGGTTAGCCTTCAGGGTTTGCTGTCTATGAGTGTTTGCCTTTCTCCTCCGTTTTTCCTCCCCTTTTTCTGAATGAGGTTTTGGTATTTATAGTGATTTTTGTGACCTAATGGGCTCAGAATGAAGCCCAGAATTTCTGGTATTCGCAAGCTTCGCTAAGCGAGTGGTGTAGCGAAGGGTTCGCTAGGCGAAGGATTTGCTCGCCTAGCGAGCATGCCAGTTTGAGACATTTTCTGGGTTTGGCCACCTGTGAGCTGAGTCTTTGTTCCTTTAAGATCAACGCCTTGAAACACGAGTTGGAGTGCCTTGAAAAATGCCTTGCAAGATTAACGGGCAAATTTTGGGGTATGACAGCAAGAGTCAAAAGAGGTACCACTCATATATTTAGCTGGTAAAAACATTTCGATTCGTTTTACTCTCGTGTTTAGCCAGATAAATAAGTGTATGTAATAGTGTATCAATATTAATGAAGTGCATTTTATTCAATTTGCCATGTTGTGTCTTAATACATTTTTTAACTTTCCCATAATAAAATTTATTCATTTGTAAAAATAAAGGTTATGTTTCAAAGGTTTTATTTTCAAACATTTTCAGGAGAGGTTTCAGAGATGCATCTCCGAAACAAGATAATAGGATGGGAACCAGAGATATATCACTGGAATCAACATGTCAAGTTTTTAATGGTCCACAATTGTCTACAACTACTATAAATTAAGGTGCATTTGTTTCTTATTTCACACAAACTGAAAATGTCTCAAATGTCACAAATAGAAATCAACTGATATGTCACAAATGTCTCCTTCTCCAACGCAACTCCCGGGCGAAACTTTAAGCTCACCGAGTACACATCTCTTGCAGATATTAAAGAAAAAATCTATCATCACCTACCTTACGGAGACAATCGAAGAATTGTGAAGCTCGAGTATCATTCACCGTCGATTGACAATTGAGGGAAGATTGAGGTTGACAACTTTGAGCTCAAGACGGATGCATATGTAAGGGCTATGTGAAATAGATTTTTCCGTTTTGAAACAAAAGTTTCACTCGAGTTGAAAGCGATGATTCCAAGATCGGTTAAAGATGTTCTGAAGATGTTGAAGCGCCCACCTGGATATTAAATTGTAATGTTGCATTTTATGTTAAAATCATCTATGTAATGTTTATTTTATGTTATGAATGTTAATTTTATTTTGTCAAATTACATGTTGTTGGTGTCTGCCTCTGGTACTAGTGTGCAAATATTTCGGAAATGTAACTACGGAAATATCCCAAAGATGCATCTCAGGAATAAAAAGATCCAACTTATAGGACGTCACTCAGAGTGGCCTATACTGAGTATTCATTGGATGCGTCCGGAGATGCATCTCCGAAAACTAGGGGACATTTTAGAATTTTTGCGTGGTGCCTAAGAAACATATAGGGTGCATTAAGAAATCCCCATTATTTGTCATGTGAAATCTCAATCCTCCATAAAAAAGTAGTCAATATAAAAATATAGAAAAATGATGTTTTAATAGTGAGGATAATCACCGTTCCACCTCCAATGAAATTTACATCGGAGGGAATCCTATCCCTGGTACATAGGAGTACATATGAGACAGAGCAAAATTCAATTTCTTTCCTAATCTGAATCATCCAATTTTTATTTTATTGAAATATTATTAAGTTCATTGTTAGCCACATAAGTTGGATAAAATTAAGGTTAATTTAAGAGACAATCACATGGATAAAACAGACACTAGTGAGTAAGAATAAATTTTAATCTTAGGAAGAGGGAGCAAATCATATTTCTCACCGTCATATTAAGAAATTTGAATAATTGACAATAATAATGGGACACATTTTAATATGTATCACATATAACATCAACAAGTACTTAAATATAGATTATATACATGGTTAAATAGTGGTTAATCTCGATCACGGTGGTGGAGGTTTCTGATAGATGAGGAGAGGGTGTATATGTATAATTATTACTTTAACATTCAAGTTAATAAAGACAAGAGAGCATAAACTTGTAAGTGTGAAATGAGTTGGACCTTAGTGTGATGCATAGTCACACTATACAAATGACTATTAGAACCGTCTCAGGTGAACGTGACACCTTGCGCAGGGTACCGTTGGATGGATTCAAACGGTTGAGATGACATCGATTTTTGGATTTAGTGTGAAGCTTTCTAGCGAGAGAAGACATGTTCATTAGCTTGATTGAGCGGAGATTTGAATTGGGTATTTGCATTAAGTCAGTCTTATTGGGCTTTTTGATCGGCCCAAAACACTTTCCCCTAATGCCTTACTATAGGGCACAAAGCTAGGATTATAGTGTGTCATACGGTGAACTGACTTGGGGTATTTTGCTTTTTATCGCAATGTCGCGGATAGCAAGAGTCGCCACCGACTTTTCTTTTATCCAATAAGGAAAGGTGGAAAAGAACAGGAAAGACCTCAATAGATTTTGGGTTCGGGAGGTACATTATATAAAGGGAAGGTATTAGCACCCTTTGTATCCATGGTTATCCATGGGCTCTTAATTGCTGGATCACTTATATTTTTGTCTGAAAAGTGTTGGTGAATTGTTTAAAAATGTTTCGAAAAGAGAGTTTAACTTTGTAATGATTCTCGTATGAATGTATACAAAGTATTTATCTCGTTTGATTTTGAAAACGGTTTAGAAAAATGTAACTTGGTAATGATTCTAGTATGAATGTATACCAAGTGGTGATTTTCTAGGATTTGCAAAGTGTGAGGGGTGGGAAATGTTTTAGGTTATGATCCAGCAATTGAGAGTTATACCTTCCTAAGGTCGTTATGAACGTTTCCTATCCTTATGAGGGTAAAACTGTCCTTACTATTGAGAAGTAAGTAATTTTACCCTTTGGATGTTTAAGGGTCATCGTAGGGTCATCGATAGGTCATTGAAGGCAACAGTTGTAAGGATACCTTAGCATTCGAAGGGACGATCATCATTTAACCGTAGGCTACACCGAAGGGTCATCGAGGGACAAAATCGTATTTTCGAAGGCAACATCCGAGGGACCATGATTTATTTTATGATGATTTAATCGAAGGGCCATTGCTAAGTGTATCCCCACATTCGCGGGACATGACCGTTATACCGTAATACCGTAGGGCAAAAGAGAGGTCCAAGATCACATATTTAGAGGCCATGTTTTAAAGTTAATTAGGTAATTAGGGTGAATCTCCACATTAAAATCAATACATTAAAAATAATACATTAAAATTAATACATTAAAATTAATTAAGCAATTTAGGGCAGCTCTTCACAAGGGTATCCCACAAATAAAGTGGAAGACCTAAACAACAATCTTTTCCTGGGGTGTGTGAACCTTTGCAACATTCAGCAAATGGGTTAGAATACCAAATCAGGGTGCAATCGAGGATTACACCGCAAAAGAAATCACAACAGTAATATGATCAGATAAACAGTGCCTGGCTATGATAAAACATGAATGAAAAATCAGAATAGAAAAGTCGGCTACTGTCAGGTTCGCGCCTGCCTCGCCTAGCGAAGGCTTAGCGAATACTCGCTTCATGCTCGCTTAGCGACGTGCTAGCGAGCGACTGCGGATTCTGGTTTTGATATCAGTACAATTTCAACCAATTTTATGCCTTATGGCTTTCATTACAGCAATTATATGGTTAATCGTTTAAGGTATTCAAGTGCACACTACAATTCACATGACAAACTTAAGATATTTTCATAAATTTAATCATAATGCCATATGCAAATTAAGAACATAAGGTAGTAATAGCAATGCCAACCTGTTTGTAATCGAATTGTAACCTTGAATTGGCCGACCGGATCGAATTGAGCGGAAGTGACCTTGCTGCCACCGGCTTTTCCTTCAGGGTTTCTCGGAATTCTCAGGGTTAGCCTCCAGGGTTTTCCGTCTGTGAGCGCGAGGGTTTGCTTGCTAGGGTTCTCCTTTCGTCCTTTTTCGTTCTCCCTTTTCATTACTGAAGTGCTGGTATTTATAATGCTCTTTTTCATGACCTAATGGGCTCAGAATGAAGCCCGAAATTTTTTGTTGTCTGTCAGCTTCGCTAGGCGAGCTGGTAGCGAACGTGTAGCGAACGTTTGCTAGGCGAGCGTGTAGCGAACGTTCGCTAGGCGAGCGTGTAGCGAACGTGTAGCGAACAGGCCAGTTTGGGCCATTTTCTGGATTGGGCCATTCGTGAGCTGGGCCTTTGTTCCTTTAAGATCAGTGTCATAAAAATGAGTCGGAATGCCCTGAAAAATGTCTTAAAATATTAATGGGCAAATTTTGGGGTATGACAGCTGCCCCTGTTTAATATTCTTGAACCGGGAGAGTCAGAATGGTATGTACGCCATTCGTGGTCTGGAGGTGGAAGATTATTGAACACTTAGAACGCCCCAAAAATTTGCTTGTCAATTAGTTAGTCTTGATGGAGATGGGCTTAAAGATGCCATCTAGGAAGTTTGATGATGAGAGCTTCAGAGTGCGTCGTGCGTTAGAAGATATCTGAAGTCATGGGTGTCACTGGGTCATACGCTAGACCGTATAGTGAGTCATTTATTAGGCCGTCGACCTCACTGGGGAGTTAGAATGGGTCATACGCCGCTGGGGATAACAGATCAGAATGGATCATACGCTAGATCGTATCTGAGTTGTAGAATGGGCCGTCTGTTAGGCTGTATCTGACGAAAAGTAGTCGTACGCTAGACTATACCTCGGGATGTACCGTACGCTAGGTAGTATCTGAGGAATGAAGATCCGAATGGGTCGTACGCTAGACCGTATTGTTGGAGGAGTAATATGTTGTGCCGAATCAAAATGAGATAAGAATCCAAATGAGTCATACACTGCTGGGGATAAAGGATCAGAATGGATCGTACGCTAGATCGTATCTGAGTTGCGGAACGAGCCGTCCGTTAGGCTGTATCGTTACTGGGGGTGAAGGATCAGAATGGATCGTATGCTAGATCGTATATGAGTTGTAGACTGAGTCGTCCGTTAGGCTGTACCTGATGATGAAGGGGGTAGTCATACGCCAGACTACACTTCAGAATGTACCGTACGCTAGGTAGTATTTGAGGGGATGAACCTCCAAGCGGGTCAAATCTAGACCGTCTCTGAGTAGCAGAACGAGCCGTCCGTTAGGCTGCATCTGATAATAAAGGGGTAGTCATACGCCAGACTACACTTCAGAAGGTACCGTACGCTAGGTAGCACCCGAGGCCTTGAAGGTCCAAATTGGTCGTATGCTGAGAAATGAAGGTCCAACTGGGTCGTACATTAGACCGTGTTGGAGTAGTTGAAGATCAGAATGGATCGTCCGTTAGATCGTATCTGAGTGGAATGAGTTATATGTTGGGCTGAATCAGAATGAACCGTATGCTAGACTGTATCTGATCGTATTTGTAGATGCTGTATTTGCAATGAATATCTGGGATATAGTCGAATCTTGAATGTAATTGATAAAGATGTCCGTCTGAATGGACCTTTGTTTTGACTGTATCAGAAGGATAATTAACCTGAAAAATAAAGTTAGTTTCGTGCTATGTCATGATGCATGAGATGTTTTATGCTTATGAAAATAAATGCGAACAATGTATGCATGCGTATGCTGTGAAATGATGTAATGAATGAATTATGCATCGGAAAAGTTCTTCCCGGGGACTCTATTGGGGAAAACAAATCTCAATCTTCTGGTTGGGAGATACTGGTATCGATGACCCTTTCTTAGCCGGGGATGCTTGATTTCTGTCTGATGGTAGAAATGTTCAACAGAAGCCTGGCTGGGGGTGGAAGAGATGACCCATTTGTCTAGTAATGCCACTCTCTTCTGGGAATGACTGGCTTTGCTGGGGAATAGGATTAGCAACGGATTCATTGGAAAGCATGATTAGAACTTCTCCTCGATCCTGAAGCCTAGTAGTAATCGCTATTTCTATTTTATGCACGCATTTTGGTAAACATCGATCATATCCAAATGCATATATTAATTCGAATTAAATCAATGGACGTTTATGCAAACAAAACAGAGAAAGTAAAACAAGAGCATTTTTTTTTTCTGAAACTAAAATTATATTGATTTCGAAAGAGGGCCTATAAACAGGCAATTTGTGTACAAGGAGACAAAAATCCTAGTAAGAGGAAATTGTCAAGAAAACAAAGGGAAAGCTATGCCGAAAACGTCCTATTGACTTTAATTCCACTACTGCCATTATGTCTTCAAGCCTCTCATCTCCTGCTGTCGGATAGAAGTGATTAGCTTGTTCAGTCCTTTGAACTTGGATGAAGCTGTCTGAGAACGGGACATAGTCATACGCTTTGATCCCTAATTTTTGCCTGGACCGCCTTTTCAGGTTTTCAATCCACCAGGATACCCCTTTTTGCCCAAGCCGCCTTTTCAGGTTTTCGACTTGCCGGGTGCACATTTTTTTATGTTTATCCCTAAATTTTTCCCGAACCCTTTTGGTTCGCCGGGATGCCCTTACTTTTGCCTAGGCACGTCGACCTAGCAGGTCTCTTTTATGCGTAGTATTTTTTGACTATGTCTGCGTTCACGGGATGCGGGAAGTCTTCGCCGTCCATTGTAGCTAGTATCATGGCTCCACCAGAGAATACCTTCTTAACTACAAACGGCCCTTCGTACGTGGGAATCCATTTGCCTCTGGGATCACCCTGTGGTAGAATGATACGCTTTATTACCAAATCGCCAATTCGATATACCTGTCTCTTGACTCTTTTGTTAAATGCCTGGGTCATGCGTTTCTGATATTTCTGTCCATGACAAACAGCCGCAAGTCTCTTCTCATCAATCAAGTTTATCTGATCGAGTCGAGTCTGAATCCATTCATCTTCATCTAAGCCCGCCTCTTTCATGATTCTTAGAGAGGGAATCTGAACTTCCACTGGTAAAACGGCTTCCATTCCGTAGACTAAAGAGAAAGGAGTTGCTCCTGTCGAAGTGCGTACTGAAGTGCGATAACCGTGAAGAGCAAACGGTAACATCTCATGCCAGTCTTTGTACGTCACCGTCATCTTTTGTATGATCTTCTTGATATTCTTATTAGCAGCTTCTACAGCGCCATTCATCTTTGGTCGGTACGGAGAAGAGTTATGGTGTCGTACCTTGAACTGCGTGCAGAGTTCAGTAATCATCTTGTTGTTCAAATTAGTACCATTGTCAGTAATAATTCTTTCAGGAACGCCGTATCGGCAAATGAGATTATTCTTGACGAATCGTGCCACCACATTCTTGGTGACAGAAGCAAATGAGGCTGCCTCTACCCACTTTGTAAAGTAGTCAATAGCAACAAGGATGAAGCGATGTCCATTAGAAGCAGTAGGTTTAATCTCTCCAATCATGTCAATGCCCCACATCGCAAAAGGCCAAGGGGCTGTCAACACGTTTAGTGGAGCAGGAGGTGCATGTACTTTATCCGCATATATCTGGCACTTGTGACAGGTTCTGGAGTGATGGTGGCAATCAGCTTCCATGGTAGACCAATAATACCCTGATCTCAGAATCTTCTTGGCCATCGTATGTCCACTAGAATGAGTCCCAAAAATACCGTCGTGCATATCTCCCATAATCTTTTCTGCTTCCTTTTTATCCACACAGCGAAGCAAAGTCGAATCGTGGTTACGTTTGTATAATACTCCATTACTCAGAAAGAACTTAGCGGAGAACTTCCTCAGGAATTTTTTGTCATTGATGGATGCCCCTTCAGGGTATTCCTGAGCTTCTAAATATCTTTTTACTTCGTGGAACCAAGGTTTTTCCCGTACTCCCTCAGTGTTAAGTTCATAACAGTATGTCGGTTCATCTAGTCGCTCAATGGTGATCCTGGGAGCTTCATTGTCCCATCTGACTCTGAACATAGATGACATGGTAGCTAATGCGTCTGCCAACTGATTCTCTTCTCGTGGGATATGTTCGAATGTAATCCCTTCAAAGTATGGGATTAATGTCATCACCCATTCTCGGTAAGGGATGAGATTCGGATGCTTAGTGTCCCATTCTCCTTTGATCTGACTGATTACTAATGCTGAGTCTCCGTACACACTCAAAAACTTGACCCGCCGGTCTATAGCAGCCTTGAGTCCCAAAATACATGCTTCATACTCAGCCACATTATTGGTACAATGAAAACATAGTCTAGCAGTGAAAGGCGTATGGTAACCCTCGGGAGAAATGATTACCACACCAACACCATTGCCCAATGCATTAGAAGACCCATCGAAAACCATAGTCCATCGGGATCCTAGTTCGGGTCCTTCATCCGGTCCAGGTTCTTCATAATCAGTAACAAGCATGACATCCTCATCTGGGAACTCAAAATTCATAGATTGGTAATCATCCACTGCTTGATGAGCCAAATGATCGGCTAGTACGCTTCCTTTGATTGCTTTCTGGGTAGTATACTGGATGTCATACTCCGTTAGGATCATCTGCCATCTTGCTATTCTTCCGGAGAGAGCGGGTTTCTCAAATATGTATTTGATAGGATCCATCTTAGAAATCAATAAAGTGGTGTGATTCAACATATACTGTCTCAGTCGGCGAGCAGCCCAGGCCAAAGCACAACAAGTTTTCTCGAGCAGTGAGTATCTTGTTTCACAGTCGGTAAACTTTTTGCTAAGGTAGTATATGGCATGCTCTTTTCGACCAGACTCGTCATGTTGTCCCAACACGCACCCCATTGAATTTTCTAACACGGTTAAATACATGATTAGAGGTCTTCCTTCAACTGGTGGCATCAGAATTGGAGGTTCTTGAAGATACTTCTTGATTTTGTCAAAAGCTTCTTGACATTCCTCATTCCATATCATCTCTTGATTTTTCCTCAATAGCTTGAAGAGGGGTTTGCAGGTAGCAGTCAAGTGGGAGATAAATCGGGCAATATAATTCAAACGTCCCAAGAAACCTCTGACTTCCTTATCTGTACGGGGAACTGGCATTTCTTGAATAGCTCTCACCTTGGCCGGGTCGACCTCAATTCCTTTACCACTGACAATAAAGCCCAAGAGTTTACCGGATCTTACTCCAAAGGTGCATTTGTTCGGGTTCAATCTCAACTTGTACTTCTTCAACCTCTCAAACAGTTTGTATAAATGATCGAGATGTTCTTCTTCAGTATGAGATCTGGCTATCATGTCATCCACATAGACTTCTATTTCATGATGGATCATATCATGGAACAAAACCACCATAGCACGCTGGTACGTTGCCCCTGCATTCTTTAAACCAAATGGCATTACTTTATAACAGAACGTGCCCCATTGCGTCACAAACGTAGTTTTCTCCATGTCCTCATGCGCCATCTTAATCTAGTTGTAACCTGAGAATCCATCCATGAATGAGAACACCTTGTGTTGAGCGGTGTTATCTACC
This sequence comes from Lathyrus oleraceus, assembly GCF_024323335.1. Lineage (NCBI taxonomy): Eukaryota > Viridiplantae > Streptophyta > Magnoliopsida > Fabales > Fabaceae > Lathyrus > Lathyrus oleraceus. Next base: position 86,225,806 of record NC_066582.1, on the reverse strand, counting down.
AGAACATCAATGTGCGGGAGTGGAAAGTCATCCTTGGGACTTGCTTTATTCAGGTCTCGGTAATCTACACACATTCGCACCTTACCATCCTTCTTTGGCACTGGTACCACATTAGCAACCCATTGAGGATAAGAAGTAACAGCCAGAAAACCTGCATCAAATTGTTTCACCACCTCGACTTTGATTTTCTCAGACATTTCAGGACGCATGCGACGAACCTTTTGCTTAACAGGACGACATTCTTCCCTCGTTGGCAGTCAATGCACTACTATATCGGTATCCAGTCCTGGCATGTCTTCATAAGACCAAGCAAAAATCTCTACATAGTCATGCAACATCTGAATCAACCTTCTCTTGACACTGTTTTCCAAGCCTGCTCCTATTTTGACTTCTTTCTTGTTTACTTCAGTACCCAGATTTACAGTCTCAACTGACTCCTCGTGTGGCTGTATAGTCCTTTCTTCCTGCAGTAACAGTCTGGCAAGTTCTCCAGGTACTTCACAATCTTCCTCACTTCCATCCTCGGCTTGGTAGATCGGATTTTCAAAGTCATAATGAACAGTAGTAGAGCTATTATCAACAGGATCCAGAGTGGGTATGGATCTGCAATTCGTTACGTGAGTGTGTGTAAGAAAACATAGCTCGTTTGGAAGATGACAGAAAAGATAAAGAGCGCAATATTTGAATGCAAAAAGTCCATTGATTTATTGAATATGAATATGCTTATGAAGATGACAAAACCCTTAACAAATTAGCTATTGTGCCCCGGGCATAGACACAACGCTTGGAGAAGTTCAATTGTAAAAAAAACAAAAATTTGCAACACTAAAATAGACAATAACAATTACTCCTGACTAAAGGAAATCGGGATAGTGTCTTCAGCCTTCCAATTATTGAGTCCGTCACCAATTGTTGGGAAAATCCAGCTATCCAGGTCGCAATCGCTGTCAGCATCTTCTACAGCATTAATTTGACTCTTGTCAGAGCTGAACCCCAGGCCAAATTTGTCAGACTTGTACGGTACGTCGATCAGTTGACCCCAGCCAGTACAGCCACCATCTTCAACCACAGCTTGAGCGTCCTTCAGAGAAATCATAGCAGGAGGAACACGAATAACCTTGGGTACACAGGAAGTTGGCTTAAGGACAGGATTGGTCGGAGGAACTACTTCAAATGACTGACAAGGAGTCTCAATGAATTCACCATCCATCTCGACGTATCTGAAGGTATGCACACTGTAACACCCCGAATAAAATAAGAGGATTATTTAAATTAAGTTAATAATATATTTATTAATTTAATTAAATAAATTGAATTATTGGATTATTATTATTATTATTTGGAATAATAATTATTGGAAAATATATAAGTTGGAATAAGGAAAAAAAAGGTTTCATTGTTGGTAAAGAGTTTTCACGTGAAACAGAGAAGCGGCTGAAAGGTGAAAAGTGGAGAAAGGGCAAAGAGGAAGAGCTAGAGAGCAAAGGTTGAAGAACGGAAAAGCTCGAAGCTTAGAGATTGCCGGATTATCTCAGGTAAGGGGGGTTTATCGTCGTTTAATGGGTATTATAGATTAACATGTAATGGGTAGTGATAAACCGTTGAATTGACCCTAATTGGGATTTAGAATGCTGAGAAAATTGTGCTGAATAAGTTGTAGGAAAACTGGAATTGAATCGATAATTGTATGTGTCGTGATTTTCCGATAATGTAGCTTTTTACGGAAGTTGAATCGGAGGTCCGGAAGTCCTCCTACGGCGGAAAATGCGGAGAACTCTGCATTCTGCCTTGTGTTAGCGCAGGAACTGCTGTTTTGTCTGCGTTAACCGGTTAACCCAGGGTGTTAACCGGTTAACACTGTTATATTTTGTGAAAATGTGCTGTTTTGCCTGCGTTAACCGGTTAACCCAGGGCGTTAACCGGTTAACACTGTTGCGTTTTGCCAGAAAATGTATTTTTGTCCTGCGTTAACCGGTTAACCCAGGGCGTTAACCGGTTAACACTGTTGCAGTGTGGAAAAATTGATATTTCAATGTTGTGAACATAATTGGTGATCGTCCTATTATCGTTAATTGTGATGAGTAATTTAGTTGGGTTATGTTATGAAGTGTTGATACAAATATGTTGATAAGTTGTGTTAAAGTTGTTGAAAATGCTGAGTTGTAGGCTTGGTGAGCCAAAGTTGATTATAAGTTGATTTTTGTTGAAAACGTTGCTGTGTTGCTGTTATTATTATGTTGTTGAAATTTCAAGTCGTATATGCCATGCACATTCATATGCATTAAGTCGGAGCTTTGCTCACACCACGTTGGCCTGGATTGGCAAAAATCGGAGCTTTGCTCACACCACGTTGGCCTGGATTGGCAAAATTTTAAGTTGAAAGTTGAAGGCTTATGCCTTGATGCCCACAAAATGGCAATGATTTAAGTTGGGAGTTTTACTCCGAATGGTACCACATGCATGACGAGTCGAGTCTCATTTGAGTTGCATTTTATGTTGTTATTGAGTTGCATTTTTATGTTGTTATTGAGTTGTATTTTGTGTTGTTATTGAGTTGCATTTTATGTTGTTGTTGAGCTGCATTTTGTGTTGTTGTTGAGTTGCATTTTATGTTGTTATTGAATTGCATTTTACGTTGTTATTGAGTATGATATTTGAGTTGATGTACTGTTACCGAATGCATGATATGATTAGGGTGATTAACGTGTAAATTTACTTAGCATTACATGATAATTTATAATGTTTGTTATATCGATTGAGGAACTCACCCTTACAACTATTTTTCAGGTAACGAGCAATGAGTTGAGTAGAAGCTAATGCTTGGAGTCTAGCGTAGTCTCTTAAGTGGGTCATGCTCTGATAGATGTAACATCGGGACGGGATGTTTTAACTTGTTGAATAATTTTATGTGTAATGTATTACAGATGTTGAATGATTTCTATCCGCTGCGTAATCTTGCAAGAAGTGTTTATGTTGAATTAAATAATGAGCATGACAGTTTTATGGTGTGAAATGTTGTGTGACACCCTTGGTGCATGATTACTCTGATATATAATTGTTGTTGTTATTAAATATTTGGGGTATTTTAGAAGGGTGTTACATTAGTGGTATCAGAGCAGGTCGGTCTGTCCGACCAGTTGTCGTGTCGTTACTGTCTAACAATTGTGTAATTGTTACTAGTCTAACTTTTAAGTTGTGTTGTAGTGATAAGTTGAAATGGCTGGAAGGAATGACGCTGCAATGGCTGCCGCAATGCAAGCGATGGCACAAGCTGTGCAGAACTTGCCAAATGCTGGTGGGGATGCTGGATCACGTAGCTTGGCGACTTTTCAAAGAGAGAATCCGCCGGTGTTTAAAGGAAAGCATGATCCAGATGTAGCCTTGGGATGGTTGAAAGAGATTGAGAGAATCTTCCGTGTTATGGATTGCACTCCAGCTCAGAAGGTTCGGTATGGTACTCACATGCTAGCAGTCGAAGCTGATGACTGGTGGCTAGAGACTCACGAGAGGTTGACCGTGGCAGGTGAAGTTGTTACTTGGGATGTATTCCGTAGGGAATTCATGAGAAAGTATTATCCGGAAGATGTCCGTGGTAAGAAGGAAATTGAGTTCCTTGAGCTGAAGCAAGGAAACATGTCTGTCACTGATTATGCTGCGAAATTTGTAGAGCTGTCCAAATTTTATCCTCATTACACTGGTACTGGTGCTGAATTTTCAAAGTGCATCAAGTTTGAAAACGGACTGCGCTCTGAAATTAAGAAGGCTGTTGGGTATCAGAAGATACGCATTTTTACTGAATTGGTTGATAGCTGCAGGATATTTGAAGAAGACAATAATGCTCATTACAAGATTGTCAGTGACCGCAGGGGCAAGCAACATCAAAACCGTGGCAAGCCGTATGATGCTCCGGTGGGAAAAGGGAAACAAGGAGCTGCTCCGGCTCAGAGGACTAGTAGGGGAGGTGCTCCTGTTGGTATAGTTTGCTTCAAATGTGGTCAGGCTGGTCATAAGAGTAATGTATGCACTGCTGAAGTAAAGAGGTGTTTTCGCTGTGGTAAGACTGGCCATGCGATAGCTGATTGCAAGCACAAGGAAGTGATTTGTTTTAATTGTGGCGAAGAAGGGCATATTGGAAGTCAGTGTCAGAAGCCAAAGAAATCTCAGACTGGAAAGGTGTTCGCTTTGACCGGAACTCAAACCTCCAGTGAGGACAGACTTATCCGAGGTACGTGTTATATTAATGGCTTTCCTCTTGTAGCTATTATTGACACAGGTGCGACTCATTCCTTTATATCTCTGGATTGTGCTGTGAAACTTAAGTTAGAGATATCTGAGATGTTTGGTAGTATGGTGATTGATACTCCTGCGAAGGGTTCAGTGACTACTACTTCAGTTTGTTTAAATTGTCCTTTGAGTATTTTTGGTAGAGACTTTGGGATGGACCTAGTGTGTCTTCCACTAGTGCAGATTGATGTTATTCTGGGTATGAATTGGTTGGTGTTTAACCGAGTTTCTATCAATTGTTTTGATAAGACTGTGGTCTTTCCTGGGATTGAGGAAGGAAGGAGTTTGTTTCTATCAGCAAGGCAAGTGAATGAGGAAGTAGCTGATGGGGCAGAGTTGTTTATGCTGTTAGCGACTTTGGAGGCTAAAGATAAACTGGTGATTGGCGATCTAGCCGTGGTGTGTGATTTCCCTGATGTGTTTCCGGAAGAAGTGAATGAATTGCCGCCAGAGCGTGAAGTGGAGTTCTCGATTGATTTGGTACCTGGTACTAGGCCGATATCGATGGCTCCGTACCGTATGTCTGCTGTTGAATTAACTGAATTGAAGAGTCAGTTGGAAGATCTGTTGGATAAGAAATTTATTCGTCCGAGTGTGTCACCGTGGGGTGCACCGGTGTTGTTGGTTAAGAAGAAAGAAGGTACTATGAGGTTGTGTGTGGACTACAGGCAACTGAATAAAGTGACGATCAAGAATCGGTATCCTTTGCCGAGAATTGATGATTTGATGGATCAGTTGGTTGGTGCGAGTGTGTTCAGCAAGATAGATTTGAGATCTGGGTATCATCAGATACGTGTGAAAACCGAGGATATTCAGAAGACTGCTTTCAGAACAAGGTATGGACATTATGAGTATTCTGTAATGCCTTTTGGTGTGACTAATGCACCTGGAGTATTTATGGAGTACATGAATAGGATTTTCCATCCGTACCTAGACAAGTTTGTTGTGGTGTTTATTGATGATATTTTGGTGTATTCGAAATCTGAAGAAGAGCATGTTGAACATTTGAGAGTGGTTTTAGGAGTTCTGCGAGAAAAGAAGTTATTTGCTAAATTGTCCAAGTGTGAATTTTGGTTAGGAGAAGTGAGTTTTCTTGGTCATGTGATTTCAAGAGGTGGTGTTGCTGTTGATCCTTCTAAGATAGAAGCGGTATCTAAGTGGGAAGCTCCGAAGTCTGTTGCTGAGATTCGAAGTTTCCTTGGTTTGGCTGGTTACTATAGGAAGTTCATTGAGGGATTTTCTAAGTTGGCGTTACCGTTGACAATGTTGACTAGAAAGGGGCAAGCATTTGTTTGGGACTCAAAATGTGAAGAAGGTTTCCAAGAGTTAAAGAGAAGGTTGACTACTGCTCCTATTCTGATATTACCGAGTTCGTCAGAATCATTTAAGGTTTTCTGTGACGCGTCATTGTTGGGTTTGGGTGGTGTGTTGATGCAGAATAAGCAGGTTATAGCTTATGCTTCGAGACAACTGAGAGTTCATGAGAGGAACTATCCGACACACGATTTAGAGTTGGCAGCTGTGGTGTTTGTTCTGAAGTTATGGAGGCATTATTTGTACGGGTCAAGATTTGAGGTTTTCAGTGACCATAAAAGTTTAAAGTATTTGTTTGATCAGAAAGAGCTGAATATGAGACAGAGAAGATGGTTAGAGTTTCTGAAGGATTATGACTTTGGTTTGAATTACCATCCGGGTAAAGCAAACGTAGTGGCTGATGCATTGAGTCGGAAATCATTGCATATGTCTATGTTAATGGTTAAGGTATTGGATTTAATTGAGCAGTTTAGAGACTTGAGTTTGGTGTGTGAGAGTACTCACAATAGTGTTAAATTGGGAATGTTGAAGTTAACAAGTGGTATTCTGGATGAGATCAGAGAGGGTCAGAAATCCGATGTGCTTTTGGTTGATAAGTTGACTCTGGTGAATCAGGGTCAAGGTGGTGAATTTAGAGTTGATGAAAATGGTATTTTGAGGTTTGGTAAGCGAGTGTGTATTCCGGATGTTGCCGAACTTAAGAAGAGTATTCTTGAAGAAGGACATCGTAGCGGGTTGAGTATTCATCCTGGAGCTACGAAGATGTATCACGATTTGAAAAAGTTATTTTGGTGGCCGGGAATGAAAAGAGAAATTGCGAGTTTTGTTTATTCTTGTTTGACTTGTCAGAAGTCAAAGATTGAGCATCAGAAGCCGTCTAGGCTAATGCAACCGTTGGCTATTCCAGAGTGGAAGTGGGATAGTATCAGTATGGATTTTGTTTCTGGTTTACCGAGGACAATTAAGAATTTTGAAGCTATTTGGGTGATTGTTGACAGATTGACAAAGTCGGCTCATTTCATTCCGATCAGAATGGACTACCCGTTAGAGAAATTAGCTGGGCTGTATATTGAGAAAATTGTAAGTTTGCATGGTATTCTGTCGAGTATTGTTTCGGACAGAGATCCTAGATTTACATCGAAATTCTGGGAAGTTTTGCATAAGGCTTTGGGAACTAAACTGAGATTGAGCTCTGCATATCACCCGCAGACTGATGGTCAGACTGAGAGGACGATTCAGTCACTAGAGGATCTGTTGAGGGCTTGTGTTTTGGAAAAAGGAGGTGCTTGGGATTGTTATTTACCTTTGATTGAGTTTACCTACAACAATAGTTTTCATTCGAGCATTGGTATGGCGCCGTTTGAAGCTTTGTATGGTAGGAGATGTCGGACACCTTTATGTTGGTATGAGTCCGGTGAGAGTGCTGTGGTTGGACCGAAAATTGTTCAACAAACTACGGAAAAGATTAAGATGATTCAGGAGAAGATGAGAATTGCTCAGAGTCGTCAGAAGAGTTATCATGACAAGAGAAGGAAATCACTTGAGTTCCGAGAGGGAGATCACGTGTTTCTTCGTGTTACTCCGATAACTGGGGTTGGTCGAGCTTTGAAGTCAAAGAAGTTGACACCTCGATTTATTGGTCCTTATCAGATTTTGGAGAGGATAGGAGAGGTAGCCTATCGTATCGCTTTACCGCCGTCACTTGCGAATTTGCATGAGGTTTTTCATGTGTCTCAGTTGAGGAGGTACATTCATGATCCGTCGCATGTAGTCCAAGTAGATGATGTACAGGTGAGAGATAACCTGACTGTTGAAACGTCACCTATGAGGATTGAGGATCGAGAGTTGAAGCAGTTGCGGGGTAAAGAGATTGCCTTGGTGAAGGTAGCTTGGGGAGGACCAGCAGGTGGCAACGTGACTTGGGAACTGGAGAGTAAGATGAAGGAGTCTTATCCGGAGTTATTCGCTTGAGGTATGTTTTCGAGGACGAAAACTCTTTTAGTAGGGGAGAGTTGTAACACCCCGAATAAAATAAGAGGATTATTTAAATTAAGTTAATAATATATTTATTAATTTAATTAAATAAATTGAATTATTGGATTATTATTATTATTATTTGGAATAATAATTATTGGAAAATATATAAGTTGGAATAAGGAAAAAAAAGGTTTCATTGTTGGTAAAGAGTTTTCACGTGAAACAGAGAAGCGGCTGAAAGGTGAAAAGTGGAGAAAGGGCAAAGAGGAAGAGCTAGAGAGCAAAGGTTGAAGAACGGAAAAGCTCGAAGCTTAGAGATTGCCGGATTATCTCAGGTAAGGGGGGTTTATCGTCGTTTAATGGGTATTATAGATTAACATGTAATGGGTAGTGATAAACCGTTGAATTGACCCTAATTGGGATTTAGAATGCTGAGAAAATTGTGCTGAATAAGTTGTAGGAAAACTGGAATTGAATCGATAATTGTATGTGTCGTGATTTTCCGATAATGTAGCTTTTTACGGAAGTTGAATCGGAGGTCCGGAAGTCCTCCTACGGCGGAAAATGCGGAGAACTCTGCATTCTGCCTTGTGTTAGCGCAGGAACTGCTGTTTTGTCTGCGTTAACCGGTTAACCCAGGGTGTTAACCGGTTAACACTGTTATATTTTGTGAAAATGTGCTGTTTTGCCTGCGTTAACCGGTTAACCCAGGGCGTTAACCGGTTAACACTGTTGCGTTTTGCCAGAAAATGTATTTTTGTCCTGCGTTAACCGGTTAACCCAGGGCGTTAACCGGTTAACACTGTTGCAGTGTGGAAAAATTGATATTTCAATGTTGTGAACATAATTGGTGATCGTCCTATTATCGTTAATTGTGATGAGTAATTTAGTTGGGTTATGTTATGAAGTGTTGATACAAATATGTTGATAAGTTGTGTTAAAGTTGTTGAAAATGCTGAGTTGTAGGCTTGGTGAGCCAAAGTTGATTATAAGTTGATTTTTGTTGAAAACGTTGTTGTGTTGTTGTTATTATTATGTTGTTGAAATTTCAAGTCGTATATGCCATGCACATTCATATGCATTAAGTCGGAGCTTTGCTCACACCACGTTGGCCTGGATTGGCAAAAATCGGAGCTTTGCTCACACCACGTTGGCCTGGATTGGCAAAATTTTAAGTTGAAAGTTGAAGGCTTATGCCTTGATGCCCACAAAATGGCAATGATTTAAGTTGGGAGTTTTACTCCGAATGGTACCACATGCATGACGAGTCGAGTCTCATTTGAGTTGCATTTTATGTTGTTATTGAGTTGCATTTTTATGGTGTTATTGAGTTGTATTTTGTGTTGTTATTGAGTTGCATTTTATGTTGTTGTTGAGCTGCATTTTGTGTTGTTGTTGAGTTGCATTTTATGTTGTTATTGAATTGCATTTTACGTTGTTATTGAGTATGATATTTGAGTTGATGTACCGTTACCGAATGCATGATATGATTAGGGTGATTAACGTGTAAATTTACTTAGCATTACATGATAATTTATAATGTTTGTTATATCGATTGAGGAACTCACCCTTACAACTATTTTTCAGGTAACGAGCAATGAGTTGAGTAGAAGCTAATGCTTGGAGTCTAGCGTAGTCTCTTAAGTGGGTCATGCTCTGATAGATGTAACATCGGGACGGGATGTTTTAACTTGTTGAATAATTTTATGTGTAATGTATTACAGATGTTGAATGATTTCTATCCGCTGCGTAATTTTGCAAGAAGTGTTTATGTTGAATTAAATAATGAGCATGACAGTTTTATGGTGTGAAATGTTGTGTGACACCCTTGGTGCATGATTACTCTGATATATAATTGTTGTTGTTATTAAATATTTGGGGTATTTTAGAAGGGTGTTACACACACTACTGACAATGTACTCTTCTTCTCCACACACGGTGACAATTTTGCCCTTCGTGGGATACCTCAACTTTTGATGGAGAGACGAAGCTACAGCACCTGACCCATGAATCCAAGGGCGTCCCAGTAAGCAGGAATAGGCAGGACGAATGTTCATTACATGGAAGGTAGTATTGAAGACTTGAGGTCCTATCTTGATAGGGAGGACTACTTCGCCATGGACAACACTCTTCGCACCATCGTAAGCACGTACCACAATGTCACTAGGTTTCAGTTCAATGCTTTTACAATCCAGCTTATCTAGCACAGCTGTCGGCAGCACATTCAAGGAAGAGCCATTATCGATCAACACATGAGACAAAGTGATTCCCCTACACTCAATGGAGATATGCAGGGCTTTATTGTGATTCTTTCCCGCTGGTGTCAGATCAGCGTCGGAAAAGCCTAGGCCATTGTCAACAGCCAAGTGAGCAACATAATGTTCGAACTGATCGACAGATGTCTCCTGAGGCACATGAGCAGTCTTCAAGAATTTTATCAATGCATTGGCATGAGATTCAGAAGATAACAGCAAGGATAACATCGAGATCTTAGACGGGGTATGCCCCAACTGTTCTACAACATCAAAATCACTCTTGCGAATGATTTTCAGCACTTCTTCCATTTCTTGTTTGGCAACATCTTCGGGAGTAACTTCGATCGGTGTCTCTGACTGAGAAGGATTGACTGGTTCCTTTCCTCGAGTTTCAAGGACAGGAGGTGAGATTTCTGGAGAGAAGATCCTTCCGCTTCGAGTAATTTTACTAGTCCCAACGATGCCATTAGGATTAGTAGAATTGTCAATTTGCTTTACGCCATGGACGTAAACATCACCGCCATAATTCCACGGAATAGCTTTGCTTGAGGAATACGGGATCGGGCCAGGTGCAGTAATGATTAGGGGAGCTACCCTGGGCTCAACAGTAATCCTCACAGGTGCCCTAGTAGCGGTAATCTTCACTGGAACTTTGGACCTAGCAATCACAGATATTTCTTCAATAGGGTTTTCCGCCTTAGGAATCTTTTCGAAGAGAACTGTACGATCATCCATCAGCCGTTGAATACCATTCTTCAATTCCCAACAATCATCTGGTTGGAATATACAGAGATTGCAATCTTCAGCACAACCTGGAAATAAACCAGCTTGCAATAAATTCCTCTTTATGATCGGGAGAGGAGATGTTAAGTCCGCCACATTGGAAACGTGATCGTCGTCATCCACGGCATTAACCGTCTTGTCATGATTAGGCATAGGAGCAGTGATGACATTAGGGGTCTCCGGAGGCTCAAACTCAATTTCTCCAGCTTCGATCATATCCTGAATCTTATTCTTCAATGACCAGCAATCGTTTGTATCATGCCCGGGGCTATCGGAGTGATATGCACACCTGGCATTAGGGTTATAACGAGAAGAAGTAGTGTTGGGATTCGTAGGAGGATCTCTGAGGGTGATCAAATTTGCCTTTAGCATTCCCTGCAGTGCCTGTGCCAAGGTCATATTGATCCTGGTAAACTGCCTTCTTGGCCTGTCTTGTTTGGGCTGGAAGTTTTGAGATGGTGGTGCTGCAATCGTAACTGCTCCGATGTCATGGTCACGGTTTTTCTTGTTACGACCCTTTTGACCGTACACAGCATTTGATTCATTCCTCCCCTGATAGGACCTTTTGGTGCTTGCAGAGGCAGTCGCCTGTATCTTTCCACTTCGGATGCCGCTTTCAACATGTTCACTTGTCAATATAAGTTCAGTGAAACCTGATGAAGAACTTCCCAGTAGATGGCTGTAGAATGGGCCGGTCAGTGTGCCCATGAACATATCCACCAATTCTCTGTCAGTCATAGGGGGTTTGACTCTGCCAGCCAAATCTCTCCACTTTTGAGCATATTCTTTAAAGCTTTCTTTAGATCCCATAGTCATATTCTGCAACTGTAGCCGGGTAGGTGCTAGTTCAGAGTTATACTGGTACTGTTTATAGAAAGTTGTTGCTAAATCAGTCCAGGTGCGGATGTCAGAGCTCTCGAGCTGATAATACCATTCCAACTGTGTGCCAGACAGACTCTCTTGGAAGAAATGGATCCATAGCTTCCTGTCAGTGGTATGCGGCTGAATCTTTCTCACATAAGCTCTCAGATGCATCTGAGGACAAGACGCACCATCGTACTTAGTGAAAGTGGGGATTTTGAATTTGCGAGGAATGGTCACATCAGAGACCAGACCCAAACTTTCGAAATCCAGACCGGGCGCCTTCTGACCCTCCATAGCTAGCATACGTTCTTCCAGCAACTTGTATTTATCATCTCTTGGAGAGTACTGTTCATTTTCATAATCTTCATCGTCATCCTCAGGGTTGGAGAAATCAGCATTCTCTTCCTCTGAATCATTCTCCGCCCCTTCTTCTGGACCATTCGGGATTCCAAACTTGACTCCTGCGGCCTGTCCTTTACGCCTTCTTCCCGGGTTAATGAAACTCACAGCTTTCTTGTCTTTCTTCTTTTCGAGCAAAAGAGCCTTCAGTTCCTCCTGCCCCTTGGATAAGCTTAGCATCATCTCCTTGAATTGAGCATTCTGAGTCTGGAGATCTTTGACAGTTTGTTCGAGATCCATTTTTCTGTTAGCAATGAAGACCGTGAGAACATTGAACTTGTAGAATACCTGTTATGCAGTGTTATGTTATGTTATGCAATGCATGAAATGTTTTCAAGGACTTTTGGAATTTAACTTTGCGTAAATCACCAACAAGAGAGAAATGTTTATTGCTAATTTCTTTGATCAATGTTCATTACAAAAGGAATAATAATAAAAATACAATGAAAGCTCAAGTCTCCCAGGGGCGACTTCTTTTTGGGCGAAGATACGCATTGAGTCTTCGTTCCTCATTAAGCTGACTGGTAAGTTCTAACACTTTCTTCCTTTCTGCGACGAACTGAGTCTCGAAAGTATCCCTTTCTTCTCTCAACTGGATCCAGGATCTCTTTAGTTCCTCAACATTGGTAGGCATATCTGGATAAGGAATGATCTGAGGAGCACCTCCTTCAGCTTCAGGTTCGACAATCTGAGGTCCGATTGCAAGATATGGCATGACAAGTTCACGAGCTCTGGCGCGTACCCATCTGAGATAAGGTTCCATAGGAATAGAATTTTTCTGTCCTAACGTACCTCTCTTCACCATGCCCCAAGCTCGTACAAATCTTTGACGGAGGCCTTGGGAATCGTTGTCATAGTCGAACACAATGCCTTCGATGATCATTTCATGTGGACCATCTCTTCGAGCACAACCAAACTGTCGCAGAGCTAAAGCAGGATTATAAGTAATACCTCCTCTTATTCCTAGGAGTGGTACATTAGGGAACTCGCCACAACGGTCAATGATGGTAACATTTTCCTTGAACTGAGGACACCAACAGATGTCTGGGTGGGAGAGCGACATTATCCTTTGAGACCATTTCAAATTCTGCTCGTTCTTCAAGACCGATTGAGGAAGGTGCGAAATAAACCACCTAGACAACAAAGGTATGCAGCACATGAGAGTCCCTTGCTTCTTCATGGTACGAGTGTGGAGGGAATGCAAAATGTCTCCCAGCAAGGTAGGTACAGGGTTATGAGTGAGAAATATCTTAATAGCATTCATGTCTATGAATTGGTCTGGATTAGGGAATAACACCAAGCCATAGATTAGCAATGCCAGGATGTCTTCGAAAGCACGGACATTCATAACTTTTAAGAATTCTCGGGCCTTATTTGTCAGGAATTTGGCAAGTAAACCCTTAACTCCACTCCTTGTTACCCAATTGGTTTCAATGTCGGACTTTGTCAGGTGTAAAGCTGCGGCAACTTCTTCAGACTTTGGCTTCTTTTCTAAACCACTGAAAGGTATTTGATCAAGGATAGGTATCCCAAGCAACTTGGAGAATTCTTCTAATGTGGGTACCAACTGATAATCTGGGAAAGTGAAGCAATGATGTTTAGGATCGAAGAACTGGAATAGAACTCTCATCATATCTTCTTTGAAACCAGTGGTAACCAAATTGAGGAGATGACCATGTTTCTTGATGAACTGAGCCTGATCGGGAAGCTCTGACACTAAATCCTTTAGTTGAGGAGAGATTGCTACAAGATTGATCCGGATGGTCTTCCTGGAAGCCATGACCTGTTTAACAGAACAAAGCTAAATCCCTAAGTCCTTGAAATGGTTAGTACAATGTTATGATGTTATGATGTTATGATGTCATGATGTTATGTGAATAGCAAGCACAAGCAAGTCACACAACAATCATTCCTAAGTTTTAAGGCTTGCATGAGTTCCATAGGTAAGTACCCTCCCCACTGAAGTTTGGTTGGTTCAACCTGTCCTAGAATAGTAACCGGGTTCTAGAAGGATCTCAAATCATTGACCTTTCTTTAAGTCCACTTCAGTGCAACACCAAGTGGTTGACCAAAGCTTCCCTAAAGTCCAATCTCAAAGAGTGTAGTATCGAGTCTCAACCAACCCCAGTCGGAACCGAAGTCAGTTATCTCACTACTTTCTAATGGCCAGGACGAGTCAATTAGGGTTCTAAAAAAGGTCTGGTTAATGCTTTGATGACACCACGCGGAAGCCAAATTTTTCCTCAAGTAAACATGAGGAACATCAGGACATCCAAAGTGTCACATTAACCGTAGCCATCATTTTAACCATTCCAGTATACGCCGGATAGTCGCGATGATCTATTGCTACTTACCTAAGGTACACTAGATCCGGGTGTAGGATCTTTCACTCAAAAATACCCAAGCAATCCCTTAAAAGTAAATCAGACAATTTTAAATAAGTGATCTTGTTTTTTAAGGTAACCTCTCTTGTAATCGTCCCCACCAGAGTCGCCAGTTCTGTCATACGGTGAACTGACTTGGGGTATTTTGCTTTTTATCGCAATGTCGCGGATAGCAAGAGTCGCCACCGACTTTTCTTTTATCCAATAAGGAAAGGTGGAAAAGAACAGGAAAGACCTCAATAGATTTTGGGTTCGGGAGGTACATTATACAAAGGGAAGGTATTAGCACCCTTTGTATCCATGGTTATCCATGGGCTCTTAATTGCTGGATCACTTATATTTTTGTCTGAAAAGTGTTGGTGAATTGTTTAAAAATGTTTCGAAAAGAGAGTTTAACTTTGTAATGATTCTCGTATGAATGTATACAAAGTATTTATCTCGTTTGATTTTGAAAACGGTTTAGAAAAATGTAACTTGGTAATGATTCTAGTATGAATGTATACCAAGTGGTGATTTTCTAGGATTTGCAAAGTTTGAGGGGTGGGAAATGTTTTAGGTTATGATCCAGCAATTGAGAGTTATACCTTCCTAAGGTCGTTATGAACGTTTCCTATCCTTATGAGGGTAAAACTGTCCTTACTATTGAGAAGTAAGTAATTTTACCCTTTGGATGTTTAAGGGTCATCGTAGGGTCATCGATAGGTCATTGAAGGCAACAGTTGTAAGGATACCTTAGCATTCGAAGGGACGATCATCATTTAACCGTAGGCTACACCGAAGGGTCATCGAGGGACAAAATCGTATTTTCGAAGGCAACATCCGAGGGACCATGATTTATTTTATGATGATTTAATCGAAGGGCCATTGCTAAGTGTATCCCCACATTCGCGGGACATGACCGTTATACCGTAATACCGTAGGGCAAAAGAGAGGTCCAAGATCACATATTTAGAGGCCATGTTTTAAAGTTAATTAGGTAATTAGGGTGAATCTCCACATTAAAATCAATACATTAAAAATAATACATTAAAATTAATACATTAAAATTAATTAAGCAATTTAGGGCAGCTCTTCACAAGGGTATCCCACAAATAAAGTGGAAGACCTAAACAACAATCTTTTCCTGGGGTGTGTGAACCTTTGCAACATTCAGCAAACGGGTTAGAATACCAAATCAGGGTGCAATCGAGGATTACACCGCAAAAGAAATCACAACAGTAATATGATCAGATAAACAGTGCCTGGCTATGATAAAACATGAATGAAAAATCAGAATAGAAAAGTCGGCTACTGTCAGGTTCGCGCCTGCCTCGCCTAGCGAAGGCTTAGCGAATACTCGCTTCATGCTCGCTTAGCGACGTGCTAGCGAGCGACTGCGGATTCTGGTTTTGATATCAGTACAATTTCAACCAATTTTATGCCTTATGGCTTTCATTACAACAATTATATGGTTAATCGTTTAAGGTATTCAAGTGCACACTACAATTCACATGACAAACTTAAGATATTTTCATAAATTTAATCATAATGCCATATGCAAATTAAGAACATAAGGTAGTAATAGCAATGCCAACCTGTTTGTAATCGAATTGTAACCTTGAATTGGCCGACCGGATCGAATTGAGCGGAAGTGACCTTGCTGCCACCGGCTTTTCCTTCAGGGTTTCTCGGAATTCTCAGGGTTAGCCTCCAGGGTTTTCCGTCTGTGAGCGCGAGGGTTTGCTTGCTAGGGTTCTCCTTTCGTCCTTTTTCGTTCTCCCTTTTCATTACTGAAGTGCTGCTATTTATAATGCTCTTTTTCATGACCTAATGGGCTCAGAATGAAGCCCGAAATTTTCTGTTGTCTGTCAGCTTCGCTAGGCGAGCTGGTAGCGAACGTGTAGCGAACGTTCGCTAGGCGAGCGTGTAGCGAACGTTCGCTAGGCGAGCGTGTAGCGAACAGGCCAGTTTGGGCCATTTTCTGGATTGGGCCATTCGTGAGCTGGGCCTTTGTTCCTTTAAGATCAGTGTCATAAAAATGAGTCGGAATGCCCTGAAAAATGTCTTAAAATATTAATGGGCAAATTTTGGGGTATGACATAGTGGAACTATCGAGACGATCCTCAAAGGAGTTTAGTTCTAAAGTGCCATGACCGTTGGAAGAGTTCTTTGGTCAAGAGGGGAGATTGGTGATAAGTTGATTTAAAGTTTGTGGCCTTGAGAACATGCGCATGAAATGCGTGTCTAATCATTTAAACGTTACTTTGGCGATGATTTCCACATGGACTTATACATCTAAGGTAAATAGGCGTCCCCATTAAAGTACTTAAGTGTACTCGAGTGCCATTAATAAAGTGAGGTCAAATATGGGTTGTTGATCGCGGCCTTCAATATTCCCTTGATTCTTGATTGTGGATATTGGCATTATTGATTACCTATAAATTAAGGGAATCCAATTAGTTGCTCCTTTTACTTCCTGCGCTTCATGGTGCCATACTTTCTTCTATCTTCATTGCAATCTTCATACTATAGTGATCTTTTTCATTCTTTGATCTTCGTCCCTATTCGCATGGTATTTCTTGAGTCTTTGGTAATTCCGCTTCTTAATCCTTTAAAACCTGCGCATTTTTAAGGTACCACTTTTTCCTTATCATTTCAGTTGTCTGTGTTTGTTTACTAGATATAGACCATATAAGAAATCCTAACATTGTCATCATAGACTTGTCTAGTAATGATGATATAAGCGATACCTCTTCTCGAATTGAAGTGATAAACCCACAAACATTAGACGTGTGTGTGTGTGTGGGGGGGGGGGGGGGGGGGGGGGGTTCCAAGTGGGGATGAGTAGGAAGAATCCATGGAAGTGAGAAATTATGAGGTGGATATGACCAAAAAGGGATAAATTACTCATTTTAGGACTAACATTAGGGAGGTTGCTCGTGTTTTTTCCTTTCTTGAACTTCCCACAACAAACCCCAAAATTGTAGATACTTACATGGATGAAGTGAAGGGCCAATAATATATCAAATCCTTCACATGCCTTAACGGCCGCGAACCTAGTGATGACAAGGTTAGGTGGTGGATATAGTCTCAACATGCTTTTGACGCTCCAAACTGCTTTCAATATTATCGACTGACCCCACAAACCAACACGAGTCTTTTTAACATGTTTTGTCCTCACTCACACGCTTTCCAAGAAACTTCCCAGAGGGTCACCCATTCCAAGATTGCTCAAAGTCAAGCACGCTTAACTGTGGAGTTCTTATCTGATGGGCTACCGAAAAGAAGATGCATCTTGTTGGTATAGGTAGTACCAATTAATCCTTATAAGCCTTCCTTCAACCATGTAGTCACATACCTGCATAGGCTTAGGATCCCTCTCATTCCGATGTGAATTCGGTTTTTCCCTAGAAGCTGCTAGGAGTGTCTCATTACCATGCCTCGTGCACCGACAACCACTCCCTTGACCTCATGTGTTACATGTAACCACTCTCTAGCCTCTTCGGCCATGGGTGTTACATGCCCACCAACTTCCGCTTGGTTCTTCCCCAAACCACATCGTACTAAGAGAGGTCTGACTCTGATACCATTGTAACGCCCTAGACTGCTTTCAAGATTATCGACTGACCTCACAAACCAACACAAGTCTTTTCAACATGTTTTGTTCTTACTCACACGCTTTCTAGGAAACTTCTCAGAAGGTCATCCATCCCAAGATTGCTCTAAGTCAAGCACACTTAACTGTGGAGTTCTTATCTACTGGGCTACCGAAAAGAAGATGGTAGCCTTACAGATAAGAACTCCATAGTTAAGCGTGCTTGACTTGGAGTAGTATTTGGATGGGTGACCTTCTAGGAAGTTTCTCGGAAAACATGTGAGTGAGGACAAAGCATGCTAAAAAGACCCGTGTTGGTTTGTGGGATCAGTCGATAATCCTGAAAGCAGTTTAGGGTGTTACACATATGATTGAAAATGCCTATCGAGATATAGGTTCCTCCTCTTAGCGTGCGATTCAGCATACTGATCCTAGCAAGAACTTCGACGGGTGTGAGTTACCCTTCCATGAATATCTGTTTTCCAAAATGGGGGTTTAGATTCCCTTTTAATAATTTTGAAGTTGGGGCCATGAATCAACAGGGAATCGCTTCCTCGCAGTTGAACCCTGTGAGTTAGACCTACATCAAGGTCTTTTAGTATTGGTGTGAATATAAAAACACTATACCCAATGTTAGGATCTTCTCCCATCTTTTCATTATACAAGAAACCTCAACTAAGTCAGACCAGGATCAAGGATTTCTTTCCTTTAAGAAGGGGAACAAGATGTTTGAAATTTACATGGATAACTTCAAAAAATTTAAGGATATGTATTATCTAGTTACCACCTTAGTTGTGATGCTCATGAAAGCTTGTGGGTGATACTTGAAGGTCATGTGGAATGTAGGCATCTCTCTCTGGGGTACACCCATTCTTATCCTCACAACCACCCTATGACCTTGGAGTGTACATACGACTTCCCAAAGTATTTGAAAGATAGTCATTTTTGGTGGGTTCATGCACTTACAATACAAACCTTACGACCGATCACAAGAAGATGAGCATTTAAAGTTGTCCCTTCTAATGGTAAGGCGCCAAGAAGGAAGAAGTGTCGCCTTGAAACCCGATTGTTGATAAAGGAGATCACCAAGGAGGAGAGACATAAAATATTTGAAGAGGAATGAACCTTAACCAATTTCTTGAGTATTTAATTTTACTTGCATTTCCTTATATAATCATTATGATTCATTTTGTCTTCTAGATAACATCAACATTCTCAACGTAATGGTGACAATGAAGAAAAGGTTAAAAAACACGCCTCCCTCTTTCGTTATTCCTCTAGTGTTGCCTTATTGGCGTGTTTGCATTTTATCATGGCATGACATTACATATGCATTTTTGTGTGGTGCCTTAGCGGCATATTATTTTCCCATTGTTATGAGATCAATCATGTGTAATGTCTTAGTGGCATGATGATTATATTCATATCATTTAGATTTAAGAGCATGCATATTCACACATAAAAGTAACAATAGAATAAGGACTTTTTTGTGGATTTGATTTCGCTTAAGATGTTATGTCTTGGATGATTTATTTTATAATATCGTACTACACATTTTGTTTGATTTGATATGGACAATGGAAGATTGATCCCTTACAAATAACATATTAGATACTAATGAGTTCAAGATGTGAAACTACAAGAATAAATATATGGTGTGCGGTCGTGGAATTCAATAAAGAGTTTTCAATTTGAAATTTTATATGTAAGAAGATTTATTTTCCTATCAAAATTTTAGACACGAAGATTTGTAACAATTTATTTTAATATATATTTTTTAATTATGATTTTTAAAATTTATCATGGATGATTCTTTTATTTAAACACAAAAAAGTTATATTTTAAAAGTAACCTGTAATTTTAAATTAATGTTATGAATCAAAGTTTGAAATATTACAGGAGGGGAGAGGTTTTAATTGAGGGAAGGGGAGGAGATGTGAAATATGCTTTTTTAATTTATATATATATATATATATATATATATATATATATATATATATATATATATATATATATATATATATAATTGTATATATATAATTGTAATAGACATAAAATGGAAAAAATATTTGAAATTTAATATATAAGAAAATGTAATAGAATACATAACAAAATTAGAAAAAAATGAAATTAGACATACATAAAAATTAAAATTGTAAAAAAACAAAAACATAAAAAAAATCACACAAAAAAAGAAACAATAAAAAAATAATAATGATCTTAAAATATTAAAATAAAATTAAGAATACCTTAACAAGAACTTAAATATTAAAATTCATATTTTCTCTCCTCCCATAATTCCCTCATTTGGGGATGCAAAATGTGTTTCGTAGGGATTTTGTTCCCTCTCCATCCCTCTATTTATCCTGAAACAAATGCAGCTTAATGGAATATTTTTAGAGCAGTGTTAAGTTAAATTTTGAGGGTGTCGTGACAAATTGTCTAAAATGACTTATGAAAAAACTACATATTTGTGGGCCAAATTTTTTATAGGAATTGTATTGGGGAAAATTTTACCCTATACCCCTACAATTGTACCCATACTCCTACATTTAAATTTTTTTGACCAAAATACCCTCATATAAATAGGGTATATTTTCCGTTTCAAATTTTTTTTACCATTTTCGTTGAAGACTTCCGGAGAAGAAATTTTTTTGGCGTTTTTGCATTGTATACCGGAACACTTAAGAGTAAGTCTTCCGGTTTGAAAAGTGTATACCGGAACACTTCTCTAAAGTGTTCCGGTTTGTTGTTTTTATGGACACTGAACCGGAAGTCTTCTAGAAAGTCTTCCGGTTTGTATACTTGTATACCGGAACACTTTCTTCAAGTCTTCCGGTTTGGATGATGTGTACCGGAACTCTTCTTTGAAGTGTTCCGGTACGTAATTTTTTTTTTTTTTTTTTTTAATTTTAATTATTTTTTTTTACATTATTTTTGCAGTGGTTCGAAGAAGAGGTGCAGATGGCCGGATTCCAGTCCGCACGTTAGACCGGGGTGCATCTTCATCTGCAGCTGCAGCTGAGCCGACTGGATATCCAGGAGGGCCGTACGATACATCGCTTTTGGTGAAGTACGAGCATCATGTTGCTCGACATATATGGTTCGGTGAGGTAAGTAAACTGACTATATTTGAAAATGAATAATAGTTGAATATTTTATAATTTGTTTTCTAATATGTGTTTTAATTGTTTTTAGGAAAGAGGACCAAAGAAAGAGTTGAAGGTTGCCGGACATGGACTGAAGTTGAATTCTAGGGTTCCATTGGCTCTTCCACCACAGATGGAGAGTTGGGTATCTAGATCCGGTTTAGCTTCACTGCAGAGAACGAGTCTGAACAAGATAGACACAAATCTTGTCTCTGCATTTGTGGAAAGATGGCATCTAGAGACATCTTCATTTCACATGCCGTTTGGTGAAATGAGCATTACTTTAGACGATGTCGCATGTCTACTTCACTTGCCCATTAGGGGTATCTTTTGGAGTCCTCAGGATGTGACTGAAGAGCTAGCTGTTGAACTTGCTGTTGACTACCTAGGAGTGTCACAGAGTCAGGCACAGTCACATGTTCGGAGCTGCAGGGGGTCGTATTACAAGTTGGAGTGGTTATATGATATATTCGTACATCATAGGGCTGCTTCCAGCTGGGCATATGCGACTAGAGCATATCTATTGATGTTGGTGGGTTCCACCATATTTGCTGATAAGACCTTTACACTTGTAGAGGCACGATACCTCCTCCTGTTTAGGGACTTGGATGGATGTTCAGGATATAGTTGGGGAGCAGCTGCACTAGTTACCCTCTACCGATATCTTGGAGATGCGTCAATGTACAGTTGCAAACAGCTAGGTGGATATCCTACTCTCCTACAGGTATATAATTTAATTTTGTTAATTAAGTGTTGGATTCATTTTATAAAATATTGTAACTTAATTTGTTTTATTTATTATGTTTTTATTTTGTAACAGTGTTGGATTCACGAGTATTTTCCAACTTCAATTGCTTTCATCAAAGCAAGATCTCTATCTGTCAAAATCACTTGTGGACACATGTCTTTCTTCACAAACAACTCTTTTAATTTCTCCAATACCCAGCAAAAATTCTCTGTTTGCTCAGACTCCATATATGCAAATCCAACAGCAAAAGTCAACTCAGTCGATGTCATGCCAACAATTTCAAACAAAGGTTGTCTATATTTGTTTGTCTTGTAGGTGCTATCCATAACTAACACAATCGGAAATATATTCAACAACTTCACTGAATCAGGATGTGCCCAAAATATCTCTCTCACCACTTCCGAGTCATCCTTTTTTCTACTCCAATACACATATCCTGCATCCTCAATAAGCTTAAACAGATGTTGTATCTCACTCCTTGGACCTCTTATCTCTTTTTCTATCACACTCTTATGCTTGTATACTTGCGTAATACGAGTGACATTCTCAGGAAACTTGTCTTGCAAGGAAAGCAAAATGTTTCTAGGTGCTACATGTCTCTTTGCCAAATCAGCGACATGTTGCTTCTCATCTGTGGTCAACCTACCAATAAACGAATGACCTTCTAATCTATCAGGTAAACCATGATTATGTAACCCACATTTTACATCAATCTTCCAACCAGATCCATCTTTCGCCGGAGTCGACCTGATTTTAAATGGACATCCACATTTCTTGGACGCACTTTGGGTACCACTATCACTAATCTTGTGTTTCCCACCTTTATCACAGCCAAATATTATTTTGTTACTTCTCCCTCTCTTCCCCGTTTCAGTATCTGAACGACTGATAATAACAGTTACTTTATTGTCGATTCCAACCTCTTTAATCCATCTGATAACCTCTTCTCGTGTACCAAATCTTTCCGTCGTCATAAACGCATCAGTAGTATCTACACATATTTTGGGAAGATTTTCCATTTCTGTAAAAAAATAAAAATAAAAATAAAAATAAAAAAAAAAACACGTACCGGAAGACTTAAAGAAAGACTTCCGGTACACAAAAAAAGCAAACCGGAACACTTCTCCAAAGAGTTCCGGTATGCAAATTTTTTTTGAATTTTTTTTTATGTGAACCGGAACTCTTTCCTTAAGTGTTCCAGTTTGCTTTTTTTGTGTTCCGGAAGTCTTCCCAAAAGTCTTCCGGTTTGGAAAAATACATACCGGAAGTCTTTTTGCGGGTGTTCCGGTGCGAGGGGTGTGAAAGTGTAATTTTTGTAATTTTCAACTGAATGGTAAAAATGAAATGGTAAATTGGTTAAAACCAATTAAGGGTAAAATGGGAATTTTTAAATTTTTGTAGGGGGTATGGGATTAATTGTAGGGGTACAAGGTAAAATTTTCTGTATTGGGTCGGGTTAGAACCAAAATGGGCTTCCGGTTCATCCACATGGAGATCCAATAAAGACCTACTACTAGTAGTAACCATAAGCCGCAAACCTATATACATATACATTAATATTAATTAATAATAAAAATTGTTATTATATATAAAGTCCTCGTTTCTATAACGGCTCTGTAGACTCTGTTCAGTCCTCATTCTACCCAAACCATAAACCCTAGCCGTCTTCCATCGTCTTCGTTCATTCCTCAATCAACAATGGTACCAATCTACTTTCTCAAAATTTCCTTCGTTTATCTCTTAATTCGATTCCATGTTTATCGATTACTGATTCATACTCCTTTTTGTATACGAAAATTTTCAGACAGGAGATGCAGTAAACCCTAAAGCGTACCCTTTGGCTGATGCTCAGCTTACAATAACGATTATGGATCTTGTTCAACAAGCTGCAAACTACAAGCAACTCAAGAAGGGGGCAAATGAAGGTAACCCTAATTTGTAAATTTTTTTTTTGTTTAATTTTTTTGTTTTGTTTTTTGTTGAATTTGTTTTTTTGGTTGGATTGTAGCGACGAAGACCTTGAATAGAGGTATTTCTGAGTTTGTTGTTATGGCTGCTGATGCTGAGCCTCTTGAGATTCTTCTCCATCTTCCTCTTCTTGCCGAGGATAAGGTATCATATTTTGTTATTAATCTTTATATCTTATTTGTAATCTTAATTTATTTATTGTATCATCACATATTATAATTTTTGCCTTGTTGACTAAGTTTAATGTATCAATAAAAATTAATAGGATATATAGGATATATGTACATTCAGATATTATGCTGTGTAGTTGTTTTATGCAGTAAACTATTTATTTATCTATTTCCAAAAACATTTTTTTATTGTTTTCACAGTTACAGGTTCTTATAATGCGGCAATAGGTTTTTAGATGTTTCATATACTGATACAGCAAGTTCTTACATGTTATGTTTTTCCTTGACTGCTTTGCACCAAGTTCATTCAATCATATGTATGCCTTCAGTGATTTGTAATATGTCTGTGGTTTTAATTGGCGTTGTGTTACGCGGTGGTAATTTATTTTCTGATGACCTCTGACTATTAAAATTATGGCTTTTCAAAGTTTTCTTTCAGCAGCATATACTCTTCTAGCTTATAGCTATGTAGTCTAGTTGCACTAAAATGTCAGGGCTGTGAAATTAACTGATTGCTCATTTGCATGGAATTTCACAAGGTTTGGAAATGATTGTTGTAGCTTACTCTTAAACCAATTAGGAGTGGATAAATCATGACCACAACTAGTTGTTCTGCAAATTTGTGGTATTGGTAGATGTATTTTTTTGCTTTACCAATCTTGTTTGTTGCAATTTGGAAAATATAATGATGTTTGTCTACCATTCGAACTGATTCATTTTATTTTGTGATTTTTTTCTATCAGCAGTGTATAGCTTATTAATCTTGTACAATTACCTGTTTGTTATATTTAGAATGTTCCCTACGTGTTTGTCACATCAAAACAAGCACTTGGGCGTGCTTGTGGAGTAACCCGACCAGTGATTGCTTGTTCTGTTACCACTAATGAAGGAAGTCAATTGAAATCCCAAATTCAGCAACTCAAGGTAGTGTGCTCCACATTCTTGGTTTTCATCTAGTCAACGAAAATATTCATTGTTATATGATCCATTTACTTAAAAGTGCATACTGAATGTTTTGTTGATATGCAGGATGCTATTGAGAAGTTGCTAATCTGAAAACTTCCGATTCCGAATGATGGTATGATGGGCTTCTTGAGTTGTGCTGAAAGCGCCTTCAGAGGCTTTGACTGGACGACTTGTTGTGCTATCCTATATACTATGTTAACCTATTTTAATTTTTCTTTCTACTGCAAAAGGTTGTTTTTGTAAGGTATTTTGGTTCTAGTATGAGTTATGTTTTGAACTGGTTTTATGAAAATTGCTTAGTGATCCTTGGATGAGTAGAATTTTCAGTTTAATATCAAAAATGGGTTTTGTGCAGTTTTATCTTAGTGTAATAATTTTATTTTGGTTATTAGAGAACTACTGCATGAGTAGTATTTAAACTTTTTTGATGAAAATTAATTGGCTAGTCATTTTTAATGAGTTACGAAAAAGGGAAAAAGATTTATATCATTCTCAATTTACACTCGAGAAGGAAGAATTGTTCTATTGTTCTTTCGTTAGTAGTTAGTTATCCATCTTAGACCCTCGGTGCTTAAGTGAATAAATATATAAAAGAATAGGGCCATGCAGAGTTTATTGCTCTTTGTAATACAAAATCTTCTAAATTTAAATATGGACCTTAACTAATTGGCTGATGTACATGTAACCAACCATACTTATCATTATTAGAGTTCTCACCAAGATGGATTAATCATATTTATTGTTGTAGAAAAATCTAAAGATGATGTTAAGAAGATTTTTTTTATATTATTTACAAAAATATTTTCTCAGATAATCTGTAAAATTTCTCAATACTTTTATCTTCTTTCTTTTCCTAAAGCACTCCCCACTAAACCTAAGACTGACCTTTTAGGAGGAGAATTTTGATGAAGGGATATTGTTTTTCTTTTTAAAATCAAGCTAAAAAATGTTTTTAAAAATGAATGAAATATATTTGTATTGTTATATGATTATATATTATGCTAATCTTTCAATTTTTTTTCTTTTAAAATCTCAAATATAAAAATGAGACCTAACCCTTCAATCCAAAATTTCTCCTAAACAACCCCTCAATAATTTGTTCTTACAAGTTTTAGACAAATTAAAGCTTTTCAAACGGTGTTTAAATATGTTTAGAATAACAGTAATGTTGAATTATTGTTTTCTCATTTCTCTAAGAGTCTTGTGTCAGTTGAATTATTGTTTTCTCATTTTTAACTTGCTCACATGTATTTCTTGTAGATAGAATATTTTGTTGTTTTTACACGAGAAGAGTCCTATCTACGCTAGTCTTTGCCATGCATAGCTACTCTCAATTTCAAATAAAAGAAAAAGATATAGTGCTAGATAGTGTCATCAAAGTAAAACTTAATAGTAACCTTATGTCTGCACCGTTTAGATCTATAAAATCTCAAAAAAAATAAATCAGGTTGGGTAGAGAGTGAATGATATAGTTGAGGGTGCAGACATAAATTTTCGTCCAGTAAAAAAATGAGAGTAGAACGGACTCGCAGACACTTCATTTTTTAAGGTTTAATCGATAAAATTTATGTTAATGTCCGCGTCCACAAAATAATAATGTGGAGTGGAGTGAACACATTAAAAAGTATGTGCCTAAAATATTGATTTGCCCCTTAAAAACGTCCGGAAAAAGCAGACATTCTAGATGGATGGACTAATTTTACCATCCCTAATCATGTCATTGCCAAGAAGTAACACAATGTATGTAGAAAATTTTCACCTCGTACCCCTACAATTGTATCCATACCCCTACAAATAATTTTTTTGGACCAAAACACCCTCATATAAATAGGGTATATTTTTCAGAAATGGAAGTTTTTTCCATTTGCGCTTGGAGACTTCCGGAAGAGAATATTTTGGCATTTTTTGACATTGTAAACCGGAACACTAAGAGTAAGTCTTTCGGTTCACAAAATGTATACCGGAACACTTCTCCAAAGTCTTCCGTTTCGCTGCATTTTTGGGGCATTGAACCAGAAGTCTTTTAGAAAGTCTTCCGGTTTGTAAGTGTATGTACCAAAACTCTTTCTTAATGACTTCCAGTTTGGATGAACTAAATCGGAACTCTTTTAAGAAGTGTTCCGGTAGTCAACCTTGTTTTTTTCCACACCGGAACTCTTCTTTGAAGTGTTCTGGTGCATTTTTTTTAATAATTCTTTTGTTATAATATTTTTTTGTAGTGGTTCGAAGACGAGGTGCAGATGGTAGGATTCCAGACTGCAGTTTAGGCCGGGGCACATCTTCATCTGCAGCAGAGCCGACTGGATATCCCGGAGGGTCGTACAATACGTCTCTTTTGGTGAAGTACGAGCATATGTTGCTCGCCATTTATGGTTTGGTGAGGTAAATAAACGGGATATATTTGAAAATGAATAATATTTGAATATTTTATATTGTGTTTTCTAATATGTGTTTTAATTGTTTTTAGGAAAGAGGTCCAAAGAAAGAGTTAAAGGTTGCTGGACACGGACTAAAACTGACATCTAGGGTTCCACTAGCTCTTCCACAACAGGTGGAGAGTTGAGTATCTAGATCTGGTTTATCTTCACTTCAGAGAACTAGTCTGAACAAGATAGACACAAATCTGGTCTCTGCATTTGTGGAAAGATGGCATCTAGAGACATCTTTATTTCACATGCCGTTTGGTGAAATGAGCATTACTTTGGATGACGTCTCATGTCTGCTTCACTTGCCCATCAGGGGTGTCTTCTGGAGTCCTCAGGATGTCACGAAAGAGGTTGCTATTGAACTTGCTGTTGACTACTTAGGAGTGTCACAGGGTGAGGCACAATCACATGTTCGTAGCTGCAGGGGTTCGTATTATAAATTGGAGTGGTTATACGATTTATTCGTACAACATAGAGCTGCTTCTAGCTGGGCATATGCGACCAGAGCATATTTGTTGATGTTGGTGGGTTCCACCATTTTTGTCGACAAGACCTTTACACTTGTCAACGCACGATACCTCATACTGTTTACGGACTTAGGTAGATGTTCCAGATATAGTTAGGGAGCAGCTGCACTAGTTACCCTATACATATATCTTGGAGATGCATCCATGTTCAGTTGCAAACAACTCGGTGGATATCCTACTTTCCTACATGTATATAATTTAATTTTGTTTATTAAGTGTCAGATTCATTTTATAAAGTATGTTAACTTAATTTATTTTGTTTATTATCTTTTTATTTTGTAATAATGCTGGATTCACGAGTACTTTCCAATTGTTGGAAAAAGAGGGGAGAATTGGAAACCAACTGATAATTGTGGTCTTCCTCGAGCAATGAGATGGTCCTATAGGCAAGGAGTCCTGAAGGTTGATGATTTACGACCTATGTTGGACGAGCTGACACCTGCCGACGTCATATGGCGTCTATTTGAGGATCATAGAGCATGGCGTCAGTTTGATGAGTTATGTCTCTACAGGGGGTGTTTGAAGCGGGGTGACACAGTTGTTCCATACTTGCCTGACAGATGTTTACGTCAGTTCGGGTGTGATCGGTCACCATTTCTATTAGATTTTAGTCTTGTTTTTGTTGATAAGTCGATCAATTCGGTAACAATGTTATGATATGTTTATGTTTTTTTTCCGCATTGTTTTGTTTTTCGTTGATTAGTATGTTAGTTGCAATGTTAGGTAGTAAAGTGAGTTGTTTTGGTGTTATTATCTTTTTAATTTGAGTTCTCTATGCGTGATGCTTGTTTTCGGTAGTCTTGTGTATGTGCAGCTTGAGCAAAGAGGCAACGGACGTGCCAAAGGAGAGAAGACATAAAAAAGGACTGGAAAATACAAAAGCATGAAGACCCGCACGGCCTGTGCAGCAGCACACGGCCCGTGCAGGATGGATGCTCCCCTCCCATACAAAAAACAGGGAGTTTGCACGGCCGGCCGTGCAGGTTGGCACGGCACGTGCAAGAAGGTCTGAAGCAGAATTATTTTTGAAGAAAATCTGGGAGCTGCACGGCCTGTGCAGGATTGGCACGGCCCGTGCAGAGTGCGCGAACAGAATTCCATATTTTGTGTTTTCTTATGCTTTTTGGATCCGGAGGGGCATTGTTGGTATTTTGGTTTGGGGATTTTACCTAGACTATTTAAACTGAGGAAAGAGAAGGAAAAAAGGACTTTTTGCAAAATTAGGAAAGAAGATTACACTGAAGAAGATTGAAGAAACAAGAGAATTCACGACGGGGAGATTCAAGGTGACCAACCATTGAAGATCATCGTTTGAAAACTCATTGTAATGTCTAATTTCTTGAACATGTCTATTTTCTACAATATGAGAGGCTAAATCCTCCAATGTTAGGGAGGTGTCAATGATGTGTTAGGGTTTAAGAATATTGATCTCTTTGTTTTGAATTCAACGTTTGAATATTTTTGCATCAATTTTATCATTTAATCATTTGTTTGCTTATGCCATTGGGAACATAGGGATGAGTTTATTTAACGTAAAAAAGCTGGAAAGTAACGTTAAAGGTTTGGTGAATGATAATATTGTGAAGATCTCACTTAGGTATAAGGTTTCTTCACAATAACTAGAATAGTTCTTGATAACTAATTGCTTAATCTTCACACTAATTTGAATGGAAGTAAAGATTAGGGTAGAGATTAAAGTCTTTTTCACTAAGGAATTAGGGAAAAGTAAACTTGAGAATCAGTGATGGATGCATATGAACCTGTTGAATTTATCTAAAGAAATCACTTACCCTACACATTATACACCAATCCCTAACATTTGTTTAATTCATAGAAAGTCAATTTTAAATTCTAAATTCGTTCTTGTGCACAAGTTATTCTAAACAAATTCAACTAAATACTTTTGTTCAACTGATAATCGTCACTATTTTGTATTTCTAACGCAATCCTTGTGATTCGATACTTGTGGGATAAATTCCATTAAAACTACATCGGTAACATAGTACACTTGCTATTTTCCCGATCAAGTTTTTGGCGCCGTTGCCGGGGATTGCCAAAAATACGAAATTGATCAATTATCAATTGAAATTTTATTGCCAAGCAATTAAAATTGTATTATTTATTAGATTTTATCATTACTAATTTTGTCTAACTTGTTTATGCGAGGTAAGGCCTCAGCGGATTTTTCTTTTGACGCAGAACCAGAAAGAACTCTCCGTGCTCGATTGAGAAAAGCTAAGCGAGAAAAACTGGAGAGACCAGATCAAGAGGAAGAGGAAACTGTTTCCGTGCACACAGAAAAGTCAAATTCGAATTCAGAAACAGAATCAATTCAGGAAGTCATGGCTGACGATCCACCACGACCTGAAAGACTTCTTGGTGATTATGGGGGTAATAACAATCCGGGTGGGCGTATGACAATTGTGAACCAACCGGTGAATGTTGAGCAGTTTCAGCTACATCCCAGCACGATTAATCAACTAGAAAGGAAGTCCTTTGCTGGAAGAGTGAATGAAGATGCAAATAAGCATCTCCAACGATTCCTCACCATGTGCACTACTCTCAAGATGCCTGGACATAGCGAAGAAGCAATAAGACTTCGCATGTTTCCTTTTACTCTTGCTGATGAAGCAGAAGAGTGGTTTTACTCTCTACCAGCTCGTAGCATCACCACATGGGAAGAGATGGAGAGAGCGTTCTTGCAAGAATACTTTCCCGCATCTGTCGCATTGAGGAAGAGATACGAGATCCTGAATTTTAAGCAAAAGGAGGGTGAGTCACTAGGAGATGCTTACAAAAGATTCAAACGGATCTTAGTGGCTTGTCCTACTCATAACATGGACGAAACAGAACAAATGCAAATGTTTGTTAATGGTTTGCGAATTCAGACAAGACAAATTCTCGACTCAGCAGCTGGTGGCTCAGCCAACTTTTCAACAGCCACTGGCATGAAGAAGATAATTGAGGCTATTGCTTCAAATGAGCATCTGGATTTGTATGATAGGGTCTCGAGCAAAACTGCACTGATTGATTTGAAGCTTGAGACAAATAAGCAGGTAAAAATTGAAGACACTGTAGCTGCAGAAGTGGAAAAAAGGCTAAAAGCATTGAATATAAATGCTCAGAAGGTGGCTCAGGTGCAACAAACACCAAATGATGCTTGTGAAATATGTAATGGACCCCATAACACGGTTCATTGTTTTGCAACACCTCAACAGATAGAAGAGATCAAATTTTTGAAGCAAAACAATCCCTACTCCAACACTTATAATCCGGGGTGGAAGAACCATCCAAACTTTGCATGGAGAGATCAGAAAGGGAACGTGCAGCAGCAAGGCCAGAGCCAGTATCCTAATCAATATCAGCAACAACAACAACATGTTCCAAAGAAAGCAGATTGGGAAATAGCCATTGAGAAGATGGCAGCTCACAACATTCAGTTTCAAGACGAGACAAGGAATAATCATAAGAATACGACAGCTTCTATCAAAAATCTGGAAGTCCAAATGGGTCAAATTGCACAACAATTGGCAAATGCGCAAGCACCGGGTGGTCTACCCAGTTCTACTGTAATCAACCCCAGAGACAATCAAGGTGTTAAGGCCGTTGTAACAAGGAGAGGAAAAGCTATTGAAGAAGCTGAGAAAGAGGTAGTTGAGGAAGAATTATTAGAAGTGGAGTTGGAGATTTGTGAAAATAAGAAAAAGAATGAAGAGGTAACAACACCGGTGGTGGAGAAAGAAAAATCGAAGGATCCAATACCCAAGGTTATTCTCCCCTATCCTGCTAGAGCAAAGAAGAAAGATGCTAATGAGAAGAACTTTGAAATTTTTTTAGAATTGTTCAAAAAGTTAGAAATCAACATCCCATTTTCTAAAGCTTTAGAACAAATGTCGATCTATGCTAAGTTCATGAAAGACATTATCTCAAAGAAGCGGTCCATTGAAACTGAACCAGTTATCCTGACCGAGAGGTGTAGTGCTATTTTACAAGGTCTAAAAATTCCATTGAAAAAGAAAGACAAAGGTGCAGTGACTATTCCTTGTGCAATAGGGGATAGAACATTTAATAAGGCACTCATCGACCTTGGTGCAGGAGTGAGTCTCATGCCTCTCTCAATCTACAAGAAGTTGGGTATCAATTCAGTCAAAGATACGAGAATGACATTACAGTTCGCGGATAATTCCATGAAAAAACCGCATGGGATTGCAACTGACGTTCTGGTTAGAATTGATAAGTTTGTTTTTCCTGTGGATTTTGTTGTACTAGACATGCCTGAAGATGAAGAGATTCCTATAATTCTGGGAAGACCTTTCCTAGAAACAGGACGGGTGATGATAGATATGGAAGAAGGTACTATGACACTCAAAGTTTATGATGAAGTGCTGAAAATCAATGTTAGAGAATCTATGAAATTCAAAGAAGACGTAGGTACAAGTAAGAATGTTGAGGTGTTAGATACAGTGTTCATCAAAGCAGTGAGTTGTAATGTGCCAGAATTACCTCTTGAGAGAGTGTTGAGTTTGTCCATTTGTGAAAAAGAAGAAGGGATGGATGAAAAAGAGTTGGAAGTGTTGGATATGATGGAAGTGCAACCTCAATGGCCAAGATCTAAACCACACCGGTGGGAAGACTTGAGAGAATCACCAGCATCAGAAAAGAGTAAAGAAGTGAAGAAAAAGAAAGAGTTAAAGCAGCTACCTGACAATTTGAAATACATTTTTCTTGATTCAGAGGAGAAGTGTCCAGCTATTATCAACTCATCTCTAAAAGAAGTCCAAGAAGAAAAATTGATACAGGTTCTAAAAAGGTACAAGGGTGCAATTGGATGGTCGATTGAGGACTTGAAGGGTATTAGTCCTACTATTTGCATGCACAAAATCTTAATGGAGGATGATCAGAAACCGGTTGTACAACCTCAGCGGAGACTTAACCCAGCCATGAAGGAAGTTGTTCGTGAAGAAGTTGTCAAACTCCTAGATGCAGGATTGATCTACCCAATTTCTGATAGCGCTTGGGTGAGTCCCGTTCATGTGGTACCAAAGAAAGGTGGAACTACTGTGATAAAAAATGAGAAGGATGAGTTAATCCCAACAAGAACAGTTACTGGGTGGAGAGTGTGCATAGATTACAGAAGATTGAACACAGCTACTAGAAAGGATCACTTTCCTTTACCTTTCATTGATCAGATGTTGGAAAGGTTGGCCGGACATGATTATTATTGCTTCTTAGATGGATACTCTGGATACAACCAAATTGCTGTAGCACTTGAAGATCAAGAGAAGACTGCATTCACATGCCCTTATGGTATTTTTGCTTATAGGAGAATGCCCTTTGGATTGTGTAATGCACCAGCTACCTTTCAACGGTGTATGACATCTATTTTTGCTGACATGCTTGAGAAGAACATGGAAGTGTTTATGGATGATTTCTCTGTGTTCGGGCCGTCATTTGAGGAGTGTCTGATAAATCTGTCTTTGGTCCTAGAAAGATGTCAACAAACCAATTTAATCTTAAATTGGGAGAAGTGTCACTTCATGGTTAGAGAAGGGATAGTGTTAGGTCACAAAATTTCACACCGAGGAATAGAAGTGGATAAAGCCAAAGTGGAGGTTATTGCCAATTTACCTCCACCAGTGAATGAGAAGGGAATAAGGAGTTTCTTAGGACATGCTGGATTTTACTGCAGGTTCATAAGAGATTTCTCCAAGATTGCAAAGCCGTTAACTAGTTTGTTGGTGAAGGACACTCCTTTTATCTTTGATGAAAAGTGTGGGGAAGCCTTCACAACCCTGAAAAACAAGTTGGTGACGGCCCCTGTTGTTATTTCTCCTGATTGGTCTCTACCATTTGAGATCATGTGTGATGCAAGTGATATAGCTGTTGGAGCGGTGCTGGGACAGAGAAGAGAAAAACTCCTGCATGTAATTTACTATGCAAGCCATGTCCTGAACCCCGCTCAGATGAACTATGCAACTACAGAGAAAGAACTCTTGGCAGTTGTATATGCCTTCGACAAGTTCAGGTCATATTTATTAGGGACGAAGGTAATTGTTTATACTGACCATGCTGCTTTGAAATATCTTTTTTCTAAACAGGAGTCAAAGCCAAGGTTGTTGCGATGGATATTGCTGTTACAAGAATTTGATCTTGAAATTCGGGATAAAAAGGGATGTGAAAACACCGTAGCTGATCATCTATCCCGAATGTCACCGATAACAGAAACAGAGGAAACACACCCCATCAAGGATGAGTTTGTGGATGAACGAATCCTCGCTGTGATGAGAATTCCGTGGTTTGCCGATTATGCAAACTATTTGGTAGGTAATGTTATTCCTGATGATTTTGATTATAACAAAAAGAAAAAGTTTTTGCATGACTGCAGGTTTTACCTATGGGACGAATCATTCCTATACAAGAGAGGTGTAGACGGATTAGTTCGGAGGTGTGTCCCGGAAGAAGAACAAAGTGATATCCTAAAAGCTTGCCACAGTTCGGAGTATGGTGGACATTTCAGTGGAGATAGGACTGCAACAAAAGTCCTTCAGTCTGGATTGTATTGGCCAACTTTATTCAAGGATGCGCAGAGAGTAGTGAAAGAGTGTGATAGGTGTCAGAGAACAGGAAACATCTCTAGGAGGAATCAGATGCCTCAAAAGGGAATGCTGGAAGTTGAACTATTTGATGTGTGGGGGATAGACTTTATGGGTCCTTTCCCACCATCATTCGGGAAGAATTACATCCTGGTGGCTGTGGACTACGTGTCCAAATGGGTTGAAGCAGTGGCATTGCCCACGAACGATGCTAAGGTAGTGGTAGCATTTTTAAAGAACAACATCTTCTCAAGGTTTGGAGTGCCTAGAGCATTGATTAGCGACGAAGGCACCCATTTCTTGAATAAGCTGATGGAGAATTTGTTGAAAAAGTATAATGTGAAGCACAAAATCGCCACCCCATACCACCCCCAGACAAGTGGACAAGTGGAAGTGTCGAATAGGCAAATCAAACAGATCCTTGAGAAAATTGTCAGTTCCTCCAGAAAGGATTGGTCAATTAAGCTGAATGACGCACTATGGGCATACAGAACAGCTTTTAAAACTCCAATGGGTATGTCCCCTTATCAGTTAGTTTATGGTAAGTCTTGTCATCTCCCGCTTGAATTAGAGCATAGGGCATTCTGGGCCTCCAAATTCCTCAATTATGATCTTTTCAAAGCTGGTGAATCCAGAATTCTTCAACTCCACGAGCTAGAAGAATTCAAGAATCAAGCTTATGAGAATGCCAAAATTTATAAAGAAACAACAAAGAAATGGCATGATCAAAAGATTCAAAAAAAGGAATTTTGGGAAGGGCAATTGGTTTTGCTGTTTAATTCCAGGTTGAAGCTGTTTCCTGGAAAGCTGAAGTCTCGATGGTCTGGACCATTCATTGTACACAAAGTCTTCCCACATGGAGCCATCGAAGTTAAAAATCAATCAAATGGAGACATCTTCAAAGTCAATGGTCAGAGGTTGAAACCTTACTATGAAGGTGATGTTACCGGGATTGTGGATCTCATTCGTCTCACTTGAGAAGTTTGATTCCCGTCGAGCCATGCGACGTTAAACGAAGCGCTTTGTGGGAGGCAACCCACACATTTTAATTTCGCATTTTTCTTTTGTTTCTATATTATAGTACTTTGTGTTTTGTTATCTTGTTTCTTTTTTGGTGTCTGCTGTTTTCAATTTCAGGTTGGAGTGGAGAAGCATTGAGAATTAAGAAAACGAAAAAAATTTCAAAAATTTCAGACTGGCACGGCCCGTGCAGTGGGACACGGCCCGTGCAGAATTCTAGAATTCTGCCCCATACAAAAAGCCGTGGCTTTGCACGGCCGGCCGTGCAGGTTGGCACGGCCCGTGCAGACCCCAGAATTTTTGAAAATTTTTTATTTCAAAATCCGGTGGGATGTGGACCCCACACGGATTATATCACTTCCCACTTTCTCTTTCACTCATAACTCCCACTTTGCAGCAACCCTAACCCCCTTTCTCTCTCAAAACACAAAAACCTCCATTGTTATCCAACTTCTAACCTCAATTTGCCCATCACAAAACCCTCCATTCACAAACTCCCTTCACAAAAGTTGTTCCCCTCATCATTCTCTACGCAGCCACCGGTTTATTTTTTTTTCAAATTTTCGTTTTTGTTTCTAACATTTTTTGTAGGTGACGAAAATGCCCCCAAAGAGAGCAAATAAAGGAAAAGCGGTGGCAGAGCCATCTCGGCCTCGACAGCGAGCACGACGAGAACCCAATGCCCATGGGATTGTGTTTGAGGCAGAAGAACACGTTAAGAGGTATAGGGTACTTTGTAAACGTACATTGTTGCCCACCAGGTATGTCTGTGATCAAACTATGCTTGCTATGGGAATTTTTGATGATGTTGTCCAATTGTATAACACGGGAGGAATTCTGAATTTTATGTTTAATGAAGTGCCGACATACGAGCGCTTAACCGTAGAATTTCTAAGCACCGTGGATTTCAATTTGGAGAGACAATGGAACGGGTCCTCCACAGAGTATTTTGGTACCATGACATTTCGCCTATACAATGAAGATTATTCTTTATCTTTGATTGAACTTGGGCAATGTTTAAAACTTCCATTAGTCGGACATGTCATGGTACCCTCTGATTTTGAAAGGCATGTATTTTGGGCTGCTATCACCGGTTTACCTGTTTATGACCCACGTAGTGCGAAAGCATCCTGGATACAAAATCCTTGTTTCCGTTATGCGCATAAGGGCTTAGCTTACACTATGTTTGGTAGAGGTGATAGTACGGGGGTAGTTACAAAAAGGGAATTATATTTATTGCATGCTATGATCTATGATGTTCCTGTTAATGTTGCAGCATTTGTCGCAGATCATTTGACGGCCATGGGTAAGGCTACTAAGGGTGCTATCTCTGTTGGGGGTTTAATTACTCAAATTGCTGATCATTGCGGTTGCCGAATCGCTATGGATGGAGAAGAACCCCTTAAGTCTTTGAGCAAAGTGGATTTGAAGGCATTATGCCAACAACTGATGTTGCAAATAAGGCCCCATGGTTATGCATTGCTCAGTCGAAATAGAACTCTCTTACAATTACCTAATCCTAACCGCACTGCTATTTCTAATGATGAGAACTGGTTGTATGTTGCTATCAACCCCGATGAGGGGGATGATGAGGATATTGTTGCAGGTCAGGAGGGAGATGCAGAGGCACCTGCTCAAGAGCGTATGGCTCCTCAACCGAGAGGACCTCGTCAGCACGGTGAAGGATCCTCTGCTGCCGGACAAATGCGGATGGATCAGTTTGAGGCAGAACAAGCTCGACAAGGAACATAGCTATTTCGTCAGGGGACACAGATTGATAACATGGTGGCGGAGCAGCTCCGACAGGGGGTTGCTATTGGTGATATTCAGCGCATGATGCAGCAGTTAATGCTGCAATTCCCACCGCCTCAGTAGTAAGTCCTTTCTGCACTTAAGCTGAAACATTTGGGACAATGTTCAGTTTAGGTGTGGGAGGGGTCCTTTCATTGTTTGTTGTTTTGTTGTTTTATTTTATTATTGTGTTTTGTTTTGTTATGTTTTTCGTTTTTTTTTGTTATGTTTTTGCGTCTACCGTAATTGTTACAGGCTTGATTGACAGAGACTGGAAACTGACAGATCGATAGTTAGTGGATGAGAATACAACCTCAATTTGTCTCCCAAGGCACCCTGGAAGTGGTACCACCAATTGAAAGTTGGACGCTACTGTCGATACTTGACTGGGCTGGTGGATGGTGTACCTGATACGGGAAGGAGCTGCATGACACTCGGAGTGTTTTGGAACCTGTAAGCTTACCCCACATGGTGAGATCAAAAAAAGCCAAATTCATCAGATAAGCATCATGAGAGTTCGTCAGGTATGACTCTATCCCTCTGAATTTGCGTCCGTTCTATAGACACGACTTGACTGGAGGACACACACTGAGGCACTTGTTTGTTTAAAACCCCTGAGCCTTTTAGCCATCCATTTTCATTAATTTTATCCTTTGCTAACCCTGTTGAGCCTGTATCCATTTGTTTGTTTTCAACCACATGTATAAACCATTGGCCAAACACTCCTTACCCTTGTTTAGTACGAATGTTGTGTTTCTTGAAAGTGTGCAATAATTCAAGTTTGGGGTGATACGTGTAAAAGAAAGGCGAAGAAAGAAATAAAAAAATGAAAAATGAAAAAAAAAAGAGAAAAGAAAAAAAAATATAGTCTAAGATACCCGAGTGATCTAAGACTGAAAAAAAAAGACAACACTTGCATTGTTCTAAAGAGAAACTCAAGAATTGAGTGAATAAAAAGTTTGAGAAATCACCCCGAGATCACTAAGTGAGCACAAACACGAGAAGCATGACATGAGTACCGAACCAAATAAACCACTAGCTGTCCATTTCCTTGTGTATCCCACCTGTCCTAAGCCCAGTTACAACCCGAAAGTCCTCATAAAGTGTGTGTATTCTGTCAATGTTATGAAAGTAGAATTGATTCAAATTCAAGAGTCGATATTGCATATCATGATTGTATGAGCGAAACACTTTTAACCAAGAGAGAATGTGTGAGAAGTGAGAAAAGCTTGCAGGTACTGAGATACTTTGATGTGGAAATGCAGCAAGAGTCTGGTTAGTGTCATCAGAAACCAAATCAAGAAGGTAGGAACAGTGGCGAATAACATTGGTGGTTGTGGAAAGAATGAATTCAGGGTGACCTTTGCATATGTCGCTTGCATCACTTGAGGACAAGCAATGAGATAAGTTTGGGGTTGTGATCGGTCACCATTTCTATTAGATTTTAGTCTTGTTTTTGTTGATAAGTCGATCAATTCGGTAACAATGTTATGGTATGTTTATGTTTTTTTTTTCGCATTGTTTTGTTTTTCGTTGATTAGTATGTTAGTTGCAATGTTAGGTAGTAAAGTGAGTTGTTTTGGTGTTATTATCTTTTTAATTTGAGTTCTCTATGCGTGATGCTTGTTTTCGGTAGTCTTGTGTATGTGCAGCTTGAGCAAAGAGGCAACGGACGTGCCAAAGGAGAGAAGACATAAAAAAGGACTGGAAAATACAAAAGCATGAAGACCCGCACGGCCTGTGCAGCAGCACACGGCCCGTGCAGGATGGATGCTCCCCTCCCATACAAAAAACAGGGAGTTTGCACGGCCGGCCGTGCAGGTTGGCACAGCCCGTGCAAGAAGGTCTGAAGCAGAATTATTTTTGAAGAAAATCTAGGAGCTGCACGGCCTGTGCAGGATTGGCACGGCCCGTGCAGAGTGCGCGAACAGAATTCCATATTTTGTGTTTTCTTATGCTTTTTGGATCCGGAGGGGCATTGTTGGTATTTTGGTTTGGGGATTTTACCTAGACTATTTAAACTGAGGAAAGAGAAGGAAAAAAGGACTTTTTGCAAAATTAGGAAAGAAGATTACACTGAAGAAGATTGAAGAAACAAGAGAATTCACGACGGGGAGATTCAAGGTGACCAACCATTGAAGATCATCGTTTGAAAACTCATTGTAATGTCTAATTTCTTGAACATGTCTATTTTCTACAATATGAGAGGCTAAATCCTCCAATGTTAGGGAGGTGTCAATGATGTGTTAGGGTTTAAGAATATTGATCTCTTTGTTTTGAATTCAACGTTTGAATATTTTTGCATCAATTTTATCATTTAATCATTTGTTTGCTTATGCCATTGGGAACATAGGGATGAGTTTATTTAACGTAAAAAAGCTGGAAAGTAACGTTAAAGGTTTGGTGAATGATAATATTGTGAAGATCTCACTTAGGTATAAGGTTTCTTCACAATAACTAGAATAGTTCTTGATAACTAATTGCTTAATCTTCACACTAATTTGAACGGAAGTAAAGATTAGGGTAGAGATTAAAGTCTTTTTCACTAAGGAATTAGGGAAAAGTAAACTTGAGAATCAATGATGGATGCATATGAACCTGTTGAATTTATCTAAAGAAATCACTTACCCTACACATTATACACCAATCCCTAACATTTGTTTAATTCATAGAAAGTCAATTTTAAATTCTAAATTCGTTCTTGTGCACAAGTTATTCTAAACAAATTCAACTAAATACTTTTGTTCAACTGATAATCGTCACTATTTCGTATTTCTAACGCAATCCTTGTGATTTGATACTTGTGGGATAAATTCCATTAAAACTACATCGGTAACATAGTACACTTGCTATTTTCCCGATCAGGGTACAAGTAGTATGTTCCATCTCCACCTCTTGATTGTATGATGGCGACTGATATTGATGTTGATTGGATTGGTTACCATCAGAGTGTTATCGCTGTGATCCATCCAACTACCCTGGCCACCATTCCATCTGATGTAGAAGATGGTTATTTGGAGTGGTATTATTGTGTTTCGCATCCACGTTTGGTCCCTCCCCATTGTGACGATCCAAGAGAGGTACCAGTTCCTGTTTATGACGCAGGACCATCTGATCCTGATTGGACTCGTGTATCTACATTGCTTCATCGTTATCTGAGACAGGTTAATGCCGAAGAGGAAGATCCACATTTTGCTGATTTATTTGAAGTTTTGCATATTTCTCGTTCACATTGATTTATGTATTAAGTTTTAGAACTGAATATAATAGACATAATATAAAATTCATGTTTTGATTACATATTCATGTTTTGAGTACATATTCATGCTAATATAGGCGTAAGTAATTGCCAATGTTGTAGACGTCCTGCAAATCCTAACATCCAAGACGTTGCTGTATGAGAATGAAACTTCTTCCAATCTAATGTGACCGGTGGCAACGAAGACCCCTCTTTCATCTGATTCAACATTAACTACATCTTCAATGTATGACCTAATATGATTAGGAAATTGAAGAGTGAATTGTGGTTGCTTCTTTGATAATTTTAACTTCTTCGAAGTCTGTGATGGTTGAGATTGCCTTTGTGAAGATTGAGATGCCTTATCAACATACTCATGATACGAAGGGTCCATATAAACATCATATTCTACTGGTTTTTTTTTCCTTTCTTCTTCACTCCTTCTTTGGTTTTTAATTTCTCGGGTGGTGGACACAATGGAGTCATTGTTGGGTATGCTAGTTCACATACCTTACTCTTTAATGCCCTTTTCCTAATAACATCTAATGACCTAAATCGTTTCCACAATTCATCTATTGCACAAGTCATACCCACCTCTGATCCATCATCGGCACCTACCTCTAAGTCAACTTCCATAGTTAGTTTCCTCCAATGAACATGAACAACATCTATGGGTATCGGTATACCACCTAGTGCGTATCTTCCTAACTCACAAGCACAAGGTAACCCATAAGATGTTCTAAGAGTACAACCACATATTTTCCTATTAGTTCCAACATAATCAACTCTCAATAACTCTTCAGCAATACGTCTAAAAGCAGCTCGAGATACAGAACCACCAAATAACCATAAAAGAGACTTATGTGCGCGTGCTCAACTTCGTAAAAACTCTTTTGAAAAGAAGCTCTAATGTTTCCCAGTTGTAAACTCAAGTTATTATTCATAGCTTCCCAACATTTAACCATGTCACCTATACTGTTTCCTAACATCTGCTTTAACTTCCAATGAGCAGATTCAACCCTAAAAATATTGAAAATAACACATAAAAAAATACATAGAAAAATATCACATATAAAAATAACACATAAAAAATTATAACACGTACCGATTAGTCGTTGTGTTACCAAAATGTAGCACTCGATTAATCCATGCTCCAACAAATCTATGTCTATGTGGAGTCAACCATGTGTCTATCACATAATTAATAAATCCACTATAATCAACACATGCTTGCTCAAGTTGATGCAACCGTTGACCATACTCAACCTCATCACTAGCCCAAACAACTTCCATCCATAATGTGTCTATCGTCTTTTGCAGGTTATTCACCACATGTTGTTTACATTTGGCATCAACGTTTTTGTTAATGTGAAATCTACATAGCAAATTAATCGACCTGAGAAACACAATTTCAATTGCTTTCGTCAAAGCAAGATCTCTATCTGTCAAAATCACTTGTGGACACAAATCTTTCTTCACAAACAATTCTTTTAGTTTCTCCAATACCTAGCAAAAGTTCTCTGTCTGCTCATACTCCATATACGCAAACGCAACAACAAAAGTCAACTCGGTTGATGTCATGCCAATAATTTCAAACAAAGATTGTCTATATTTGTTTGTCTTGTAGGTGCTATCCATAACTAACACAATCGGAAAAATATTCAACAACTTATCTGAATCAGGATGGGCCCAAAATATCTCTCTCACAACTTCTGAGTCATCCTTTTTTCTACTCCAATACATATAGTCTGCATCCTCAATAAGCTTAAACAAATGTTGTATCTCACTTCTAGGACCTCTTATATTTTTTTGTATCACACTCTTATGCTTATATATTTGTGTAATCCAAGTGACATTCTCAGGATCTCGGTCTTG
This sequence comes from Lathyrus oleraceus, assembly GCF_024323335.1. Classification (NCBI taxonomy): domain Eukaryota; kingdom Viridiplantae; phylum Streptophyta; class Magnoliopsida; order Fabales; family Fabaceae; genus Lathyrus; species Lathyrus oleraceus. The sequence goes on along the minus strand of NC_066582.1, from coordinate 86,183,501 downwards.
CAAGGAAAGCTATGTCTAGGTGGTACATGTCTCTTTGTCAAATCAGCGACGTGTTGCTTCTCATCTGTGGTCAACCTACCAATAAAGAAATGACCTTCTAATCTATCAGGTAAACCATGATTATGTAACCCACATTTTACATCAATCTTCCAACCATACCCATTTTTCACCGGAGTCGACCTGATTTTAAATGGGCATCCACATTTCTTGGACGCACTTTGGGTTCCACTATTAGTACTCTTGTGTTTCCCACCTTTATCACAACCAAATATTAATTTGTTACTTCTCCCTCTCTTTTCTGTTTTAGTATATGAACGACTGATAATAACAGTTACTTTATTATCGATTCCAACCTCTTTAATCCATCTGATCACCTCTTCTCGTGTACCAAATCTTTCAGTCGTTATAAACGCATCAGAAGTATCTACACATATTTGGGAAAGATTTTCCATTCCTGCACAATAAAAAAAATTCAATTTTTTTTTGTGCAAACCGGAAGTCTTCAAAGAAGAGTTCCGAAATACATAAAACACAAACCGGAAGACTTCTTCAAAGAGTTCCGGTATGTGTCACTTTGTTTACCGAAACTCTTTCAATAAGTGTTCTGGAACGTTTCTTTTTTATTAAAGAACTGGAACTCTTTCTTGAAGTCTTCCGATTTACTATTTGGTGTGTTCCGGATGTCTTTTGTGAAGTCTTCCGATTTGGAAAAAATACATACCGGAAGTCTTTTTCCAGGAGTTCCGGTGCGAGTGTGAAATGTGTAATTTTTAAAAATATCAACTGAATGGTAAAAATGAAATGGTAAATTAACTAAAATCAATTAAGAATAAAATTAGTATTTTAAAAAAATTGTAGGAATATAAGACTAAACGTAAGGGTATGAAGTAAAATTTTCTATATGTATAAAATAAATGTTAAATGAGCAAGGGCTACTTCACCGCTGCTTGGATGAGGTGATAAATAAACAATAGTTCTCATATTTTGGTGAATGAGTATATGTAAAGAAGTTATTTATTTATTTTAGTATGATAATCTATAGTATGATAAGAAAGATAATAAATTTCATGTGCCTTCAAAACACTAAGGGGGTGGAAAAGAGAAAGAATTTGACGACTTAGGTTTTATGGTTTGGTACGTTGCCTAAGTAATATCAAGAATTGTGATATGCATCACTGTTGATAAGGAATGAAAACAAGATATTTATAGATGTAAAAACGACTAAGAGATGAGGTTATATTCTTTAAATATCTAATAAATTAAACATATTTGATGTTATTAGTGTTTTAACAGTTTTTAAAGTAAATTTTTGAAAAGATTTAGAAGATTTAATTTAAAAAATATTAATATTTTTTTTTAGAAAGGGATCTAAATGAATATGAACAAAAGGGATCTAAATAAAAAAAAAAACTTCTAAAACGAGATTTTAGAGGGATGTTTATGGGTTCCACGAATTAATGAAAATGATATTTGAGATAAGAAGGTACATAATAAAAAAGACATGGAAAATCAAAGAGGCTTTGGACCAATTGGTAAAGATTTTTTTTTGGTGGAATAAAAATACGTAAAGTAAAGTTAAAATAAAAAAAGGGTGTTTGGAAGATCAATTTAGGTGTAAAAACTTTGAAAGTTAAAAAAATTATAAATAAGCCAAAAGAGAAATCAAGAAAGAGGTGAGAGAAGTAAAAGATAAATCTTTTGATTTGTCATACCAGACCTTAGACACCAAGAGGAAAATAGATATCAACATTTTAATAAAGGAAAGAAAGAGAGAAATTTGGATCAAGTGATGTTTATAAAAGATGAAAAATATACAATTTTTGTTTTTGAAAAAGATAGAAAGTATAGATGGAGGAATTTTTTATTAAAATAGTTCAGTTTTTCAAAATTTTTTTCTAAAATAACTCATATTTTAGATTAATTCTCAAATTATTCCATTTTAAAAAAAAAACACACGTCAAAATACATGTGCCAGATCAATTGACGTCTGTTCTCTAATTTAAAGAGGTGGTCCCAATTGGATTGATTTATGCACCTAGTGGTGTCAATCCAATTAACGCCTATGTGTTATTTTTAAATGCAATCGTCAATTGGATTGACACTGTTAGACGGTGTGGCTAGTGATCGAGAGGGGGGGTGAATAGATCACCTCTTTGAAAATAAACGAATTTAAATTTTTATCAGAGTTATTGAAACTTAGCGGAAAATTTCAGTCCCGAATCGACTTCCGTCTATTCTGAACCGCTGCTAGAAAGCCGGATACGCGAGTTTAATGCTGGATTTGGATAAGAATGACAGAAAAAATTAACACTAGAATCTTAGCTAATTGAATGCACTTATCATTAAAGTCTATTTCCAATGAATAAAACCTAGCTAACAATTTTGTCAAACAGTTGGTGTGTATGTGCTTAATGATGAACAATGGTGGACTTTAGTTTGAAAGTTTTCTTGCCACTATTGTATCGCAAAAGGTACAGCCACAACACACAAACTGATATTGCAAAACTTATGAAAACGTAAAGAGAAGTAAGGAAAGAATACGATACGCAGAGATTTGGTAAGGAAGTTCCCCACGTCGTCCTCGTGTGTGGGTACGTCTCCCTCTCAATTTCAAATGAAATTGAGAACTGTAATTATCAATAATGCCGAATCCGTTGATACAAGGTTTTAATACACAGACAGAATTCTAACATTCAAGAACTTCTTCTTGTATGAAACCTCCACTTGATCTGAGCTTGATCAAGAATTTCCTGCAAGAAATTGCAAACAATTCACCGGTTCCACGACCTGTTTGCGAAATCCCCCGATTTCCAAACGCAACGCTGCGGCTGAATCTGTTCTGCAAACGTGACTAACAAACCCGCAAGAACACTCCAGTTCTTGAAGGACAAACCAATTGGTTTTTCCTCGAAACCCCCTTCAATCTTCAACTCAGCTAGATCCTCGATCGTTCCACTGAACACCTCAGCTAGATCCTTGATCGTACCACTGAACGTTATCTCGTTGATCCTTTAATCCAAAGAACAAGAATGATTATGTGTTGATGTTCTTGAAAAAAAGTGATTGAGAAGATGAAGAAGATGAAGTCTCTTTCAGGTTTCTATCTGCTCTAAAACAATTGCTGCTACACTTCTTTGATCTTGTGTTCAACTGTTTTTCCCTCTCAGAATTCGTTCATTTTCCACTGCTGTCACAACATTTCTTATATATGCAAAACAGAAGCTGTTAGAACATAAAACAAACTTATGTATTGATACATGAGTTTATGTATCGATACATATTGTAAGGTTAATGAGTTTTTGGGGAATTTAAGTAAGCATGAATCGATGCATAATTCGTATGTATTGATACATAGGATATTTCAACTAACATGAATCGATGCATAATTCGTATGTATTGATACATAGGATTTTTCAACCAACATGAATCGATGCATAAGTCGTATGTATTGGTACATAGGGCATTTCAACTAACATGGATCGATGCAAGGCTCGTATGGATCGATCCATAGAGCATTTTGCCTGTCCATGTATCGATACATGACTCGTATGGATCGATACATACTGAACAAAACAATTTTGTGGTTTACAACATGCTGTATGTATCGATGCATAGGATTATGTGTTGATACGTACTGACACAAAATAGATTTTATGAGTTCTTTTAAGAGATGTATCAATGTGGGTCTTTATGTACGGTCATGCAACATTAGAATTGAATAAAAATACAAATGAATCATGTAGGATAATGCACAACCAATATTTGGATGATGATCACACAATTTGCTATCATTCAAAATTTATTCAAAGTAAAGAATTTGCTCACAAACTCCCCCTTTTTGATGATGGCAAATTTTTGGCAAGATGTGTGATACTCCCCCTAAGTTTGTGCATATCTGCATTTCTCCCCCTTTGTCAACATCAAAAAGAGGAAGAAACAGGTTTATCAAGGCAACATGTTGTAGCAGGACATGGCAAAAAAATTGATAAAAAAGCTAGCAATCACAAAGAAGGAAGCTTCAAAGTAAAGAGTCACTCACAAAGAATGACAAATAAGGGCAATAACAATATAGGTAAACAGAAAGTGAAAAGCATTGAAGGATTAGAACGAGTTTAAGAATTACATAAGCTAAACCATATATTGTGCAACAATTCAAATAAAACTTGAGCAATATGAGATGAAATTCAGTGAAATGAAATGATGATGGGGATAGGATGTGATAAGAGTGGCTGATGTGTCGATGCATGAGAGAGAAAAAGATGCATTTAATTCAAATGGCAGTCAGTATGTGTCGATGCATATGGCCATGAATCGATCCAGAGCATGCAATTTTGTTTTTAAAGGGTCTATGTGTCGATGCAAACGACAGATGGATCGATACATCCTGAACCATTTTTGACAAATTTAAAATGCAGAAGATATGGATCGATGTATACATGTTTGTATCGACACATACTGATGTCAAACCAGATTTTAATGAATTTTGGTGCAGTATGGATATGCATTATGAAGTATGTCATGACAATTATGCCCAAGTATGATTCACAGATCAGAGTTTTAATGTTTAAACAATATAAGTAAAGACAAAAAATTTTTTGTTCTAACATACACAGTCATATAGATCCAAATGAGATATAGAGAGGAATGATATTACCTCTGTTGATGTAAGCTTGTGAGGAATAAGTGTATTCTAAAACAAATCTCATCAAACATGGTGAGGCATAATATAAATAAGAAGAAACATGCTTAAGACATCAATTGAGAAAGATCTAAGATCCCTAATTCACGACGAATGTTGAAGAACGGTTCCGTTGCCAAAGGTTTAGTGAATATATCAGCAAGCTGATTTTTGGAGTCAACATGCTCAAATACAACGTCTTCTTTTTCAACATGGTCGCGAAGAAAGTGATGTCTAATCTCTATGTGTTTAGTGCGTGAGTGTAAAACAGGGTTTTTAGTAAGGTTTATGGCACTAGTGTTGTCACATTTTATTGGAATACGTTTGAGTTGAATGTTAAAGTCTTGTAGTTGTTGCTTTAGCCACAAAATCTGAGCGCAACAACTACCGGCTGCAACGTATTCAGCCTCTGCAGTTGACAAAGCCACAGATACCTGCTTTTTGCTATGCCAACTTACCAAGGAGTTTGAAAACAGGTGACATGTACCACTTGTGCTTTTCCTATCTGATTTGCAGCCAGCAAAATCAGAATCAGAGTAACCTACTAAACTACAATCACTTCCTTTGGAATACCACAACCCATATTTAGGTGTTCCATGAAGATATCTAAATATGCGCTTAACAGCTTTTAGGTGTGATTCCTTAGGATTTGATTGATATCGTGCACACATACAAACACTAAACATGATGTCAGGTCTAGAAGCAGAAAGGTACAGAAGAGATCCAATCATACCTCTGAACTTTTTGACATCTACACACTTACCATGCTCATCCTTATCCAGATTTTCGTTGGTAGGCATAGGGGTGTCAATTGATTTTGAGTCATTCATTCCAAAGCGCTTGAGTAGTTCTCTGCAGTATTTTGTTTGACATACTGTTGTACCCTCATCAAGTTGCTTTATCTGCAGTCCTAGGAAGTAGTTCAGCTCCCCCATGAGACTCATCTCAAATTCACCCTGCATAACCTTAGAAAATTCTTCGACCAAGTGTATGTTAGTAGAACCAAAAATTATATCGTCTACATAAACTTGAACTAAAAGGATGTGCTTTCCCTTATGTTTAATAAAGAGAGTATTATCCACTTTACCTCTTGAATATCCATGATCAATTAGAAATTTGCTAAGCCTTTCATACCAAACCCGAGGGGCTTGTTTAAGACCATACAAAGCTCGTTTTAATTTGTAAACATAATCTGGATTTTCAGCATTCTCAAAACCAGGAGGTTGTGAGACATATACCTCTTCATTTATGACACCATTTAGGAAAGCACTCTTTACGTCCATTTGGTAAAGCTTAAAATTATTAGAACACGCATAGGCAAGCAAAAGACGTATAGCTTCAAGGCGAGCAACGGGAGCATAAGTTTCCTCATAGTCTATGCCCTCCTCTTGATTATACCCTTGTGCTACTAAACGTGCCTTGTTCCTAGTTATCACTCCGTTTTCATCAAGCTTATTTTTAAAAACCCATTTAGTACCTATGATATGATGATCTCGCGGACGAGGGACAAGTTCCCAAACGTCATTTCTTTTAAATTGATTAAGCTCTTCTTGCATGGCCATTAGCCAAAATTCATCAATCAAGGCCTCTTTGGCATTTTTAGGTTCCACTTGTGAAACAAAAGCGAAGTGAGAACAAAAATTACTTATCTTAGAACGAGTCATTACTCCCTTTGAAATGTCTCCCAAGATGTTGTCAATAGGATGGTCTTTTGAGGATTTCCAAGCTGTTGGAAGATCATTCACTTCAGCTGTCTTTTCTTCCTCATTTTCTTCCTCATTTTCTTCATGACTAGTATCTTCCTCCTTCTCATGGGCAGCTGTTTTGGACTGATCAGTTTCCTCAACAGCTTCCTTGAGTATGTCTTCTGTAGATACACCTGCGTCATCAAAAGAAATACCTTTTCCGACATTTTTCAGATAAGACTCATCAAAAGAAACATGAACAGATTCTTCAACAGTAAGTAAACGCTTATTATACACTCTATATGCTTTACTTGATAGTGAGTATCCAAGAAAGATACCTTCATCCGCTTTTGCATCAAACTTCCCAATATTTTCCTTACCATTATTCAAAACAAAACATTTACAACCGAACACGTGAAGATGTGACAAGTTTGGCTTTCTTCCTTTTAAAAGCTCATAAGGGGTTTTGTTTAAAATGGGACGGATTAAGATCCTGTTTAAAACATAACAAGCTGTGCTAACTGCATCAGCCCAAAAGTATTTTGGTAATCCACCCTCATTTAGCATTGTTCTTGCCAACTCCTCTAAAACACGATTTTTACGCTCCACAACGCCATTTTGTTGTGGAGTACGAGGAGCTGAAAAGTTATGCTCAATACCATACTTGTCACAGTACTTATCAAAGTGATAGTTTTGAAATTCACCACCATGATCGCTACGGATTGTAACTATTTTGGAATTCATTTTGTTTTGGGACAGATTTGCAAAATTCTTAAAAGCAGAAAAAGTTTCATCTTTGCTATGAAGGAATATAGTCCAAGTAAATCTAGAGTAGTCGTCAACAATTACAAAACCATAATAATTTCCACCTAAGCTCTTTGTCCTAGAAGGTCCAAATAGATCCATATGGAGAAGCTCAAGGGGTCGTGAAGTTGAAATTACATTTTTAGATTTGAAAGAGACCCTTGTTTGTTTTCCCATTTGGCACGCGTCACATAGGTGGTCTTTTGAAAATTTTATTTTTGGAAGACCGACTACTAGATCCTTAGATACAACCTTATTAAGCAAATCGAAATTAACATGTGCTAAACGTCTATGCCAAAGCCAAGAATCATCATTCAAGATAACTAGACATTTAGTACTTGTTAAAGATACATCAAAAAGGTCAAGCATATAGATGTTGTTTACTCTTACACCCTTAAACACAACGTTCTGTTCAGCATGTTCAATTATGCAGCAAGTTTTTGTGAAGGAAACTTTATAGCCCATGTCACATAATTGACTTATGCTTAACAAATTATGTTTAAGTCCCTCTACTAGATGGACATTAGAAATAGTAGTGGTGGAGGGATTACCTACACTACCTTTGCCGAGTATAGCTCCTTTGTTATTGTCTCCATAAGTAACATATCCCTTCTTCTTTGCTTTGAAGTCTATGAAAAGCGATATGTCACCGGTCATGTGCCTTGAGCAGCCGCTGTCAAGAAACCATCTTCTATCTACGGAAGCAAGGCACTCATCCTACAATATCAAAAGAGAGAAGTTGGTACCCAATTTTCATTGGATCCAAGGGGGTAAGTGTTAACATGGTTGCCTTTTGGCTTCCATTGATAAATACCTTTAGGGACAAGAAATCTCCTAAACTTGCATTTCTCAATGGTATGGCCAGCACGACAACAATAATGACATAAACCATGATGATATGGTTGTTTATTCTTGTTCATTAAATCCTTTGGAATGAAAGAGTATTTTGCATATGGTGGATTTAACGACTTCTTAAACAACCTAGAGTCAACGGCATAAGTAACCTTAGGTTGTAACGCTTTTTCTAATTTGACCTTGAGAGTGTTTACCTCTTTTTGCCAAATATGACAAGCGTCACAATACCTAACTTTACTACATCCATCAATGTCAATATCTTTTGAATTTTCTGCAATACTAGCTTTTAACGATTCTAAATCATTTTCAGCTTTGTATACTTTACCTTCCAGAAATGAAAAAATTTGTTTATCGGAAGATAATCTTTTAAAAGCATCTACAGCTTCGTTATGCAGTTTTTCAAAAGCTATTTTCAATTCAGCAAAAGTCATAGAAGAGAAGTTATTATAGTAGGCTTGTTTTACCTTTTTATCATTGATTTTCTTCTTGTGGTAGGACAAATTTTTGGTGTGAGCCGTAAGGCACAGATTTGCGGTTTCATCACTATCACTTGAACTTTGTGTGCTTGATGAATCACTATCACTTTCCCATGCAATGTAAGCTCTTCTTTGTTTGCTGTACCCTTTTGGTGGAGCTTTTCCTTGATCCTTATACTTCATAGGACAATCTGTTTTATAATGTCCAGATTTACCACAATTAAAACAAGATCCTCTTCCTCTACTCTTCTTATTCTCTTCCTGTTTTGAATCTGTAGATTGTCTTCGAAACTTCATGAGATTTTTGTCGGAATGCTTGACTCCGTTCTTTCGAATGAATCTATTATATCTCCTTACAAAAAGTCTCATTTCCTCATCATCCGAATCTTTGTCACTACTAGAATCATTGTCACTTTGCTCTTTTCGTGAGGACTTAGAGCTAGAGGCCACAAGAGCTATTGGCTTCTTCTCTCCCTCTTTGTCTCTCTTCTTCTCCTTTTCCTTCTTACTTTTGTTCTAAAACTTTTCAAGACTCTCTAATGCTTGCTGATGTTCTTCCAGCTTTCCAAACAGAGTTGTAATCGTAAGTGTCGTTAGATCGTTGGCTTCCTTAATAGCTGTTACTTTAGGTAGCCATTCCCTGCTAAGACACCTCAGAATTTTATTAGTAGCAATTTCATTGGAAACAGGTTTTCCAAGAGCATTCAACCTATTAGTGAGATGAGTGAATCTCTTTTGCATGTCGGAGATAGATTCTCCTTGTTTCATGCGAAAGAGCTCAAACTCTTGATTGAGTGTGTTAATGCGGGACTGTTTTACTTCAGTAGTACCCTCATGGGCAACTTCTAAAGCATCCCACATTTCTTTAGCTGTCGTGCAATGGGATACCCGATAATACTCATCAACACCAAGTGCTGAAATTAGCATGTTTCGAGCTCTCCAATCACACGACCACTTTTTCTCATCTTTCTCATTCCAATCATCTTCTGGTTTAGGAACTATGGCGCCAACCGCATTTGTCATTGTAATTTGAAAAGGACCATTTTCAATGGCAGCCCATACTAGCCTATCCACAGAATTTATATGAACTCGCATGCAGTCTTTCCAGTAGCCGTAATTTTCACCGTTGAAAATAGGCGCTCTATTATACGCCCCCTTTGGTTCAGAATCCATACTGTTACAGGCAGCCACAGAGCACCAGCGAACCGGCGCTCTGATACCACTTGTTAGACGGTGTGGCTAGTGATCGAGAGGGGGGGTGAATAGATCACCTCTTTGAAAATAACCGGATTTAAAATTTTATCAGAGTTATTGAAACTTAGCGGAAAATTTCAGTCCCGAATCGACTTCCGTCTATTCTGAATCGCTGCTAGAAAGCCGGACACGCGAGTTTAATGCTGGATTTGGATAAGAATGACAGAAAAAATTAACACTAGAATCTTAGCTAATTGAATGCACTTATCATTAAAGTCTATTTCCAATGAATAAAACCTAGCTAACAATTTTGTCAAACAGTTGGTGTGTATGTGCTTAATGATGAACAATGGTGGACTTTAGTTTGAAAGTTTTCTTGCCACTATTGTATCGCAAAAGGTACAGCCACAACACACAAACTGATATTGCAAAACTTATGAAAACTTAAAGAGAAGTAAGGAAAGAATACGATACGCAGAGATTTGGTAAGGAAGTTCCCCACGTCGTCCTCGCGTGTGGGTACGTCTCCCTCTCAATTTCAAATGAAATTGAGAACTGTAATTATCAATAATGCCGAATCCGTTGATACAAGGTTTTAATACACATACAGAATTCTAACATTCAAGAACTTCTTCTTGTATGAAACCTCCACTTGATCTGAGCTTGATCAAGAATTTCCTGCAAGAAATTGCAAACAATTCACCGGTTCCACGACCTGTTTGCGAAATCCCCCGATTTCCAAACGCAACGCTGCGGCTGAATCTGTTCTGCAAACGTGACTAACAAACCCGCAAGAACACTCCAGTTCTTGAAGGACAAACCAATTGGTTTTTCCTCGAAACCCCCTTCAATCTTCAACTCAGCTAGATCCTCGATCGTTCCACTGAACACCTCAGCTAGATCCTTGATCGTACCACTGAACGTTATCTCGTTGATCCTTTAATCCAAAGAACAAGAACGATTATGTGTTGATGTTCTTGAAGAAAAGTGATTGAGAAGATGAAGAAGATGAAGTCTCTTTCAGGTTTTTATCTGCTCTAAAACAATTGCTGCTACACTTCTTTGATCTTGTGTTCAACTATTTTTCCCTCTCAGAATTCGTTCATTTTCCACTGCTGTCACAACATTTCTTATATATGCAAAACAGAAGCTATTAGAACATAAAACAAACTTATGTATTGATACATGAGTTTATGTATCGATACATACTGTAAGGTTAATGAGTTTTTGGGGAATTTAAGTAAGCATGAATCGATGCATAATTCGTATGTATTGATACATAGGATATTTCAACTAACATGAATCGATGCATAATTCGTATGTATTGATACATAGGATTTTTCAACCAACATGAATCGATGCATAAGTCGTATGTATTGGTACATAGGGCATTTCAACTAACATGGATCGATGCAAGGCTCGTATGGATCGATCCATAGAGCATTTTTCCTGTCCATGTATCGATACATGACTCGTATGGATCGATACATACTGAACAAAACAATTTTGTGGTTTACAACATGCTGTATGTATCGATGCATAGGATTATGTGTTGATACGTACTGACACAAAATAGATTTTATGAGTTCTTTTAAGAGATGTATCAATGTGGGTCTTTATGTACGGTCATGCAACATTAGAATTGAATAAAAATACAAATGAATCATGTAGGATAATGCACAGCCAATATTTGGATGATGATCACACAATTTGCTATCATTCAAAATTTATTCAAAGTAAAGAATTTGCTCACAGACACTACTATGTATTATGTAATTTTTAGTATAAATAAATGTGTCATGTGATTCATTTTTTCACACCTCTTTCTCATTATCTTGTAATATTGAAAACATGACTCGTCTTCGTCGTCGCTAAAGTAAAATGATTTATTCGAGAGAGAAGTCTCCGATGGAGATGCTTTTCTGGAACATATGTAGTTTTGAGAAACTACAGAAGGAGTTGATTCGTCAGTTAGACGGAGACATACCTGAAGGCGAAAAAAGTAAAAGTATTGAGAGACACGATGCACTACATGGGTGGATGCAAGTTAAAAATGGAAGCACCGAATGACCATGTCTTAACTGACGCTGTGATATCAATCGAAGAAAAACCAACTTGTAATTATATGACTTGGTACAAATCGGTTGTATTTGAGTTTCTCCCCGGGAATATGTACCTGTACGACCCACTCCAAGTCAGTTACACCCAAGAAGCTTCAACATCTAACCCCCCAAAAAATTACAAGACCGTTACTCACAACCCCCTGCCCAACAAGATTACCGACCCACAAATAGACATACCTACGACTTTAACATTTCCAAACACCCAACCATAATACCAAGAGCATACCCCGTACCACCGCCAACAAGAATATCATTATCAAGACACCAAACATCGATATGCCCCAAAGACATCACCCTACCATATCCGCCATAGCCAAAACACTCAGCGATCATTTAACACCAATTGTCCTTCCTACTATAGCCAAGACACCAAAACATCACAAAACCAAAACATGCAACAACTAGATGCCTACCAAACTCTACTACCCCTATTTCAATATTTCCCCCAACGAATCATTCACACCAATGTCACCCTTCAATCGATCCGGTCGCACCCAAATTACTCAAACACACCCAACAACTCTGGCATGGGTCACAAACTCAACTATGATGGTAGCTCTTCATTGCATACACAGGACTATGTGGAATTGTCTAACTTCTTAGGGAATTTGTTGCAGGTGGTAGTGTTGTTCCTCAAACACCTGGGGTGAATCAACAACGTGGTCTATGGTCATACGTTAGGATAACTAGGGAATGTGGAACCGAAGGTCGGTTGGGTCATCCAGGTCAATGACAATAGTATTTTTGGTATTCGTATGCAAATGCAACCTAATATTAATATTTCTATTTTCAATTTCGACTTTTGTATAACATGTCAATTATTAATAATTTTTTTTACACGATACACATTGGTGGCAATCCAATTGGTTATTACATTTTAAAATAACTCATATGCGCCAATTGGATTGGCAACACTAAGTGCATAAGCCAATCTAATTGGTGCCACCTCTTTAACTTAGAGAGCAGACACCAATTCATCTGATACCAGTTCTTCAAAGTGGATTATTTTGAAAAATTATCTGAAATGTGGGTTATTTTGAGATTTTTTTTAAAATATGGATTATTTTGGTAAAGAATTTTAGATGGAGGAATTATTGACATAATCTATTTATTGAAGGATATGAGATCTAACATGTCATACATTAGAGAAGAGTATCAAAATTATGCATTCTATTGTTAGATTCAAGAAAAAAGGATAAAAGAAGTGCTAAAATGATTGGCGAAGCACATAAGGTATAAAATAGTATTAGAGATAGAGGCTCTCTCTCTCACAAATATTTTTAATTAGATCAACTATTTATTCATTAAAATAAACTACCATCAAACTCTCAAACATATCTTTTTTTTTCTTCCAAAAGTTGTACTAACAAAAAGACATATTTATAATTAACAAATACTAAAAAATTGAAAGTATCTCCTTTTGCCACCTCACCCATTTTCCACTTTTTTCTTTTAACTTTCTCACTCTTTCTTTTCTTCTCTTAATTCAAATTTTAAATTTCCCCCACATTTATTATTCTCACACATTTTCATTTTAATTTTCTCTGTCTCTATTTACTTTTTCCTAATTTAATTTTTTAAGTATAAATAACAAAATTTGAACCTTTTTTAATTTAATGAAGAACACAGAAAAATATTGAATTTTGAAAATATAACATTTATTTAATAATAAAAACATAATTATTTTATAATTATTTTTTTATATATATATATATATATATATATATATATATATATATATATATATATATATATATATATATATAATTATATGATTATTTTTCGTTTTATAATTAAATAACTCATTTGAAATTGACATGTGTATCTAAATATATTTTATACTGTATCAAATTATATAACACTCAAAAATAGTGCACACAACTAATTTTCCATTTTACGGATCACTATCAGGACAATATCTAACTTTATTTTTGATGTAAATATTTTATTTTCATGTGATTTTTCTTTCTTTCTCCATCTCACGGATCTCTTTGTTATATGATTATTTAATACAATTGAGTTTATATGATCATTGTTCATTTTATAATTAAGTAACACATTATAAATTGACATGTGTATCTAAAAATATTTTATATTGTATCAAATTGAATATCACTCAATAATGGTGCACACCACTTTCAGAATAATATCTATTTTATTTTAACAACAATTGTCTATAATTGAGAGATGGATTTTTTATTTTCAAACGTGAAAATTTTATTTTTTTCTCCAAATTCTTTTTTTCATTTTAAATTTACATGTGTATCTAAATATATTTTATACCACAATATCAAAAAAAAAAATTCATATCATATTAAATAAATCTACCCGTGCGGACGCACGAGTATCTTGCTAGTTATAAGGTCAAACAAAATGTTTGACGAGTGGAGATAAAACAATTTGATTCGAATCACAAAATCAATGGCATAAAAAAGTGCACAAATTATAATGAGACTAAACTTTATAAGTCATAACACGAAATTATGAAAAAGACCGGCCGAGCAGAGAATGATAAATCAGACTTAATTACGCGCAATCAATTATATTCTATACTTGGGAGGCAGACCATAGAAGCATGTTATTTATTATGTTATGTGATAGAGCTTGAGGTGAGAAAAACACAAGAAAGAATGGAAATTGACTTGTGTTTCTTTAAAAAAAGTTCTTTTTTAAAAATTTGGGTGAAAAAAATCAAACTAAAGATAAAAGGTTAGAGAAAGATACATAAATTTTTTCTAGTATATAATCCTAGTCAATAGCTACGTCCAATCCTTCACACTCGAAGGATCTTCCAGTATAACCAAATAATTATAACCACTGGAATATATTCCAGTACAACTTAAAATACCTTAGGTTTCTCTCATAAGGATTCAGTCTTAAACAAAGTTCAATGTCTTCTCAAAGAGACACAATTCAATTAAGCCTTTTAAGGAGTTACATATTGTGAGAGCAAAGGTTCTTAGTCCTTGTTTTAATAATGTTAAACCATTTAGTAGCTTATACTATGTACTTTGGACGGTGTCATCATATCGTAGAGCGCGTTCATTCTTTAACATGCTCAAAGTATCAATTCAATATGTCTATGCATATAAGAGCATCTCATATATGTCAATATTGCACTTGATCATTGTTGGTACCTTAGGTCCATAATAGAATGATTTGGATTAACCAAAATACATCTTAAAAACTCATTTTTGACCATTTAAAATCTTTGAGTCGACTCATGCTTTAGAGCGGTCGATTCATTCATGCATGTCATTTTCTTTGTAACTTACGGGTCTGAACAGGTCGAGTCCTTGAGTTGACTCATTGCTGGAAAAACAAGATGAGTCGACTCATCTCCTATTTGAGTCGACTCATAACCTATTTTATTTGAATTGTATTATTGTGGGTCCGAACAGTCCGAGTCATAGGTCTACTCATTTCTGGAAAACAAGATGAGTCGACTCATCTCCCTGTTTGAGTCGACTCATAACCTGTTTTATTTGAATTATGTTGCTGCGGATCTGAACAGGTCGAGTCCCCGATGTGAACAAGTCAAGTGGTCGCTGATTTCACTCATTTTTCTGCTGTGTATTTTTGCTAAAAAATTCTGCTGTATTTTTCACTTGGTCCATACATCATATATATATATATATATATATATATATATATATATATATATATATATATATATATATATATATATATATATATTCTTGAGTCTCATTTTCATAAAAACAATAAGAAAAGTGAAAGATATACACTAAAGTTCCTCTTCATCTTCATTCTTCATTGCATGTTTCAACAACTACACATAACAATTTTTGTTGATCATAATGCATTGTTTTGGTGATAACGTCCAAATATAATTGTGTATCTTGGTTTGTGTAGAGGTTTTTAGTGAGTTTTTCTTGAATAAAATCTTAGGGTTTTGTCCTCCAAGATTTGGGTTTTTTTGCATAAATCTTTGCTTCATAGATTCAGCTGAGTGAAAGGTTTGAAGAACGATGGGTTCATTTGAACGAGTAACGGTAACCGGAGGATTGTGAAGAAAGGTTTGGGTTCAAGCGTGTCGCGATTGAAATCATCCGAGCTAGAGTTTTGGAGAACTTGGATTTCTTGCAATAAGGTAGCTACAATCGGCAGATGTACCTGAAGTAAGGACGAAAAGAGACATGCCTAAACAAATTTGGTGTTGTTCTCTCTTTCTCTAACTCTTTAATTTCTGCATAAAGAAAATCTTATGTGAAACTAATTGGAAACTTCATCTCACTTAATTGTTGTGCACTAAAGCTGTTTGATCAATTGTTGCAGTCAGTTTGATTGTAACTAAGGAAAATTCTGCACAATCAATTCTAGTAAAATTAAGACTTGGTGTAGTGTGCACACCAAGTGTTTGCTAAAATTAACTTTACACAAGTTTATCAATATTTTGCTTGTTTTCTCATTGTTTTAATTCATCATTGGTGGTAGCTATATCAAGAATTTGTGTATTTGATCGATTGATTAAGATTATTGTTAATTAGCTTTATCTTAGTCATTCCATTAGGTTTCACGCATATCCAACCTTTCCAGTAATAGATCGTTTAGACGATCGTGGTCTAGGGAGCTTTCACAACCTTTAAAAACAATTTTATAAAGCGCTAAAATTTTAAATACCTGATCTATTCAACCCCCTTTCTAGATCAGTACTATCGTCTAACAAGTGGTATCACGAGCACCGGTTTATCTAGTGCTTCACATATAACTTTTTAGAATAAAGATAACGATCCTAAAGGGGCGTACAATAGATCTCCTATTTTCACTGGTGAAAACTACAATTATTGGAAAGATTGTATGCATATTCATATCAACTATGTTGATAGGAAGGTATGGAAAGTCATCAACGATGGTCCTATGGAAATAACTGTGACCAATGCGGATGACGTGGTTATACCTAAACCTGAAGCATAATGGAATGAAGAGGATGAGAAAAAGTACAGCTATGATTGGAAAGCCAGGAATATGATCATCGTCGCCTTAGATGTTTATAAGTATTATATGGTTTCCCATTATACCAGTGCTAAAGCCATTTGGGACTCATTGCAAATTGCCCATGAGGGAACCAATGATGTCAAACTATCTAGAATCAACACTTTAACTCAATTTTACCTTTTTCATATGAAGGATGGTGAAACCATTGCTGATATGTAAAAGAGATTTTCTCATCTAATCAATCGGTTAAATGCTATTGATAAAACTACCCCTAATGATGTTGCTACTAACAAAATCTTAAGATGTCTTAATAGGGAATGACAACCAAAGGTCACCGCGATTAAGGAAGCCAATGATATAAGAAAATTGGACATGACAACATTGTTTGGTAAACTTTAAGAGCATGAGCAAGAGCTTATGAACCTTGGGAAACATGAAAAGATTCAAAAGAAGGAAAAGAAGGAGAAATCAAAGGACACCGAAAAGAAGTTTATCGCTTTAAAGGCTTCAAGTTCTAAGTCATCCACCAATCATATGTGTAAGAGTGAATCAAGTGATGATGATAAATATTCGAATGAAGAAATGGGGTTGTTTGTAAGGAGGTATAACCGATACCTTAGAAAGAATGAAGCTCAACATTCGGATAAAAATCTAGTCAACTATAAAAGACAATCAAAATTCTCAAATCAAGAAGAGAGTAAGACAACTAAGTCAAGAGGCTCATGTTACAATTGCGGAAAGGTCGATCACTATAGGCCGGATTGTCCATTATTGAAGAAAGACAAAGGAAAAAACAAACGTCACAATAAATCTAGCAAAGCTAGAAGAGCATACATTGCATGGGAGAGCGATAGTGAGCCCTCAAGCAATGGTAACTCAAGTGATGAAGAAGAAAAGGTAAATCTTTGTCTTATGGATCATCCAAAGAAGAAAAAGAATGTAAGTCATTCTAAATATGATATGTTGATAAAAATTTCATATTTGATTTGCAAAAATCCTTTAGTACTCTACACAATGAGGCAAAGGAAGCTTTTGAACGCTTAGCCTCAAATAAGAAGATTTCCTGGTATTTAGAAAAGAAGGTTTCTGATTCTGAAAAGGAATTAGAAACTCTTAATAAATTTATGATAGAGGCTATTAAAGGAAAAACAGAAGATGATATGGGATTTTGGTTTAGATGGTCGTGATGTGAAACTTGTCACATTTGGCAAAGAGAGGTTAGAACTCTTCAAGCTAAATTAGATAAGGCTTTACAACCTAAAGTTACCATTGATATTGATCAATCACATTTTAGAAGTAACATGAATAATCCTTATCAAAAATACACTTATGTTGTAAAAAATCAAGTTAGCAAAAGCAACTCACATCCAAACTTAAATTGTCTATATTGTTGCAAGAGGGGACACACTATTGCTAAATGCCGATTTAGGAGATTTTTGGTTCCTAAAGACATTTTCCAATGGTTGCCCAAATGCAACCAAAGTTTCACCCACACACAAGGACCCAACGAAAATTGGGTACCTCCTTCCCTCATTTAATTTGCAGGTGGAATATCTTGAGGCTACGGAGAGAAGATGGTTTCTCGATAGTGGATGCTCAAGACATATGACGGGTGACATTTCCTTATTCTTTGACTTTGTGGCTAAGAAGAAAGGATTTGTAACCTACGGTGATAATAATGAGGGAGCTATACTCGGAAAAGGTAGGGGAGGTAATCCCTCTTCTACTACTATCTCAGATGTCCTTTTAGTTGAAGGGCTTAAGCACAATCTTATTAACATTAGCCAATTATGCAACAAAGGATATAAAGTATCATTTTAAAAAGATTGTTACATGATTGAACATAATGACAAAAAGAATTATGTGTTTAAGGGCTTGCGGGTATATAATGTATACATGCTTGACTTGAATGAAGTATCTTTGACTAACGCTAAATGTCTTGTCTCCATGAGTGAAGACTCTTAGCTTTGGTATAGGCGATTAATGCATGTCAACTTTGACTTGCTAAATAAAGTATTTGCAAAAGATTAAGTAGTTGGTCTACCCAAAATCAAAATTTCAAAAGATCACTTATGTGATACATGCCAAATGGGCAAACAAGGATCTATTTTAAATCTAAAAACATTGTTTCTACAACGAGACCCCTTGAACTTCTCCATATAGACCTTTTTTGTTCCATATAGAATTAAAAGTCTAGGTGGAAACTACTATAGTTTTGTTATTGTAGATGACTACTCTAGATTTTGTTGGACCATTTTCTTAGCAAGTAAAAGTGACACTTTTTCCGCTTTTGAAAAGTTTGCCAAGATTTCTCAAAACAAATTGAACACTAGCATAATTACTATCCGAAGTGATCATGGAGGTGAATTTGAAAACTACCTCCTTGAGGAATTTTGTAAAACAAATGGAATTGATCATAATTTTTCCGCTCCAAGAACTCCACAACAAAATGGAGTAGTGGAACGTAAAAACCGAGTTTTAGAAGAGCTTGGAAGGACTATGATCAATGAAAATGGCCTTCCTAAATATTTTTGGGCCGATGCCGTAAATACGGCTTGTTATGTCTTGAATAGGATACTCATTCGCTCTATTCTCAATAAAACTCCTTATGAGAAATTAAGGGGAAGGAAACCTAATATTTCACATCTTCGTGTCTTTGGATGTAAATGCTTTGTGTTAAATAATGGTAAAGAAAACCTTGGTAAATTTGACTCAAAATCCAATGAAGGTATCTTTCTCGGATACTCTCAATCTAGTAAAACATATAGGGCATACAACAAAAGGTTACGTATCATTGAAGAATCCGTGCATGCTTCCTTTGATGAATCTTGTCTGAAAATTGTCGGTACAGGTATTTTTGTTGATGGTGCAAGTGTTCCTTCAAAAAACATAATAAAAGATCAAGAAGAAAAGAGTGTTGAACCCAATCCGGAAAAAGTTGAGGAGGAGCTGGATCATGTATCTGAAAAGAAAGAGGAGGATAATCAAATCAATAACAATGATCTTCCTTTGGAATGGAAATCTTCTAAGGATCATCCCATCGATAATATTCTAGGAGATATCTCAAAGGGAGTCACCACACGGTCAAAGATAAGTAACTTTTGTTATCATTTCGGTCCCGTCTCTCAAATTGAGCCTAAAAACTCCAAAGACGCATTGCTCGATGAAATTTGGTTTTTAGCAATGCAAGAGGAACTTAATCAGTTCAAGAGAAATGAGGTGTGGTATCTTGTCCCCCCTCCGCGAGGCCATCGAGTAATTGGTACTAAATTGGTGTTTAGGAACAAGTTAGATGAAAACAGAGTTATAACTCGCAACAAGGATCACCTTGTTGCTCAAGGGTATAACCAAGAGGAAGGCATCAACTATGAGGATACATATGCTTCGGTCTCCCGACTCGAGGCTATACGACTTTTGCTTGCCTATGCTTGTTCTCAAAACTTCAAATTATTTCAAATGGATGTTAAAAGTGCTTTTCTAAACGAATACATTCATGAAGAGGTCTATGTATCTCAACCTCCCGGTTTTGAAAACTATGAGCATCCTAACTATGTTTCTAAGCTTAAGCGTGCCTTGTACGGTCTAAAACAAGCCCCTAGGGCTTGGTATGAGCGTCTTAGCAAGTTCCTAATAGAATAAGGATTCTCAAGAGGGAAAGTTGATACAACCCTTTTTATTAAGCGTCAAGGAAAACACTCTATTTTAGTTCAGGTTTATATAGATGACATTATTTTTGGATCTACTAACATAAATTTGGTCAAGGAATTCTCTAAGTTGATTCAGGGAGAATTTGAAATGAGCATGATGGGGGAGTTCAATTACTTCCTCGAACTTAAAATCAAGCAACTTGAAGAAGGAACTTTTGTGAGTCAAATGGAGTACTGCAATGAGTTACTCAAGCGCTTCGATATGGCAAACTCCAAAGTAATCGACACTCTAATGCATACTGCGGTAAATATGGACCGAAATGAAAATGGTAAGGCCGTAGATTTAAAAAGGTATATAGGTATGATAGGTTCCCTCCTCTATCTTATCGCATCTCATCCAGATGTTATGTTTAGTGTATGTATGTGTGCTAGGTATCAATCATGTCCCAAAGAATCACACTTAAAGGCTGTCAAGCGCATACTTAGATACCTCTGTGGTACTTCAAAGTATGGGATTTGGTTTTCTAAGGGAAGTGATTATTATTTGGTTGGGTACTCTGATTCTGACTTTGCTGGTTTCAAATCGGATAGGAAAAGCACTAGTGGTACTTGTAATTTTTATTCAAATTCCTTTGTGAGTTGGCACATCAAAAAGCAAGTTTCCGTTGCTTTGTCAACAGTCGAGGCGGAATACATTTCAGCCGGTAGTTGTTGTGTTCAAATCTTGTGGCTCAAACAATAATTACTCGACTTCAATGTTCAACTTGAACGTATTCCCATTTTGTGTAACAGTACAAGCGCCATTAACCTAACCAAAAATCATATACTACATTCACAAACTAAACATATTGAAATTCGGCATCACTTTCTTCAAGATCGTGTTGAGAAAGGTGATGTTGTTTTCGAGCACGTTGATAGAAAAAATCAACTTGCTGATATTTTCACAAAACCACTTGCACATAAGCTTTCTTTCACATTCGTAGGGAACATGGTATTCTCGATATCTCAGATTGCTTTTAAATTTATATATGATGCTTGCTCTATATCTATGCTTGTCTATTCTTTGACTAATCACATTGATAAGTGTGAGCTATGTGAGAGCATTCATCATTTATCGTCATTGGAGGTAATATCGTTCCTATCTATTTGAACTATCTTGATCATTTATATATGTATGTACTTGTTCTATGTAATGCACTTTCTTGATGTTTATTTTATGGTTTGGTCTAAGCTTAATCCATTTCTATGTTTGAAGTATGTGTAAACTTGCTTAGGAATCATATTTAACATGCATTCATCATTAAGACCATTGTTGCATTTCATGTTTGCATATTATTGTGTTTAGTTTATTTGTCTTGGAACTTATGTTAAACAAACTTGGCTATGTAGTGTACTAAATTTCTTTTTCTAGTTCCATGTCTTATTTATGATTATATTTCTTACATTAATTTCATTTTATGTGAATGGTTGTTATGTTAGTATGTTGAAAAGTGGTTGGTTACGTGCTTATGAATATATTTTGATTCCGGTTGACCCTTCCCTTGTCTCTTTTTGATGTTGTCAAAGGGGGATAAGTAATGGAAACACATCTTATGATTATGATAACAATTTTTTTCAAAGGAATGCATAAAACCAAGGGGATGATGTCTATCAAAGTACGTGATATATGAGAGATTGTGCCATGGTTTTCCATCATAAAAAGGGGGAGTATGTGAGGGCAAAGGTTCTTAGTCCTTGTTTTAATGATGTCAAATCTTTTAGTAGCTCATAATGTGTACTTTAGACGATGTCATCATATCATAGAGTGCATTCATTCTTTAACATGCTCAAAGTATCAATTCAATATGTATATGCATATAAGAGCATCTCATATATGTCAATATTGCACTTGATCGTAATTGGTACCTTAGGTCCATAAGAGAATGGTTTGGATTGACCAAAATACATCTTAAAAACCCATTTTTGACCATTTAAAATCTTTGAGTCATCTCATACTTTGGAGCGGTCGACTCATTCATGCATGTCATTTTCTTTGTAACTCACAGGTCAGAACAGGTCGAGTCTTTGAGTCGACTCATTTCTGGAAAAACAAGTTGAGTCGACTCATATCATGTTTGAGTCGACTCATAACCTATTTTATTTGAACTGTGTTGCTGCGGGTCTGAACAGGTCAAGTTATAGGTCGACTAATTTTTGGAAAAACAAGATGAGTCGGCTA
Source organism: Lathyrus oleraceus (assembly GCF_024323335.1). Taxonomy (NCBI): domain Eukaryota; kingdom Viridiplantae; phylum Streptophyta; class Magnoliopsida; order Fabales; family Fabaceae; genus Lathyrus; species Lathyrus oleraceus. Next base: position 86,160,865 of record NC_066582.1, on the reverse strand, counting down.
ATCTCCCTGTTTGAGTCGACTCATAACCTGTTTTATTTGAATTGTGTTGCTGTGGGTTTGAACAGGTTGAGTCCCCAGTGTGAACAGGTCGAGTGGTTGCTGATTTAACTCATTTTTCTTCTGTTTATTTTTGCTAAAAAATTCTGTTGTGTTTTTCACTTGGTCCATACATCATATATATATATATATATATATATATATATATATATATATATATATATATATATATATATATATATATATATATATATATATATATATATATATATATATATATATTCTTGAGTCTCATTTTCATAAAAACAACAAGAAAAAGTGAAACATATACACTAAAGTTACTCTACATCTTCATTCTTCATTGCATGTTTCAACAACTACATATAACAATTTTTGTTGATCATAGTGCATTGTTGTGGTAATAACGTCCAAATAGGATTGTGTATCTTGGTTTGGGTAGAAGTTTTTAGTGGGTTTTTCTTGAATAAAATCTTTTTCTTGAATAAAATCTTAGGATTTTGTCCTCCAAGATTTGGGATTTTTTGCACAAATCTTTGCTTCATAGATTCAGCTGAGTGAAAGGTTTGGAGAACGGTGGGTTCATTCAAATGAGTAACGATAACTGGAGGATTATGAAGAAATATTTGGGTTCAAGCGTGTCACGATTGAAACATCCGAGCTAGAGTTTTGGAGAACTTAGAGTTCTTGCAATAAGGTAGCTATAATCGGAGGTTTCACACACATATCCGATCAAAATCAGATGGATTAGAGTTTTGGAGAACTTGGAGTTCTTGCAATAAGGTAGCTACAATCAGAGGTTTGTTCGTAACGTTTGAAGCACTTGGTTCAACTCGAATCAAGGGAAGAGAAGTGAATATGATCTATAACAACACTTAGGTTTGCTTGGTGGTGATTATTTCTTCTCTTCTATAAACTTTGCAATTAATAATAAATATCTCAATTTTAGTTTTAGAATTGGGGGAAGACGTACCCGAAGCGAGGACGAAAGGGGAACTGCCTAAACAAATTTGGTGTTATTCTCTCTTTCTCTAACTCTTTAATTTCTGCATAAATTGAATCTTGTGTGAAACTAATTGGAAATTTCACCTCGCTTAATTGTTGTGCACTAAAGCTGTTTGATCAATTATTGCAATCACTTTGGTTGTAACTAAGGAAAATTCTGCACAATCAATTCTAGTGAAATTAAGACTTGATGTAGTGTGCACACCAAGTGTTTGCTAAAATTAACTTCACACAAATTTATCAATATTTTGCTTGTTTTCTCATTGTTTTAATTCATCATTGGTGGTAGCTATATCAAGAATTTATGTATTTGATCGATTGATTAAGATTGTTGTTGATTAGCTTTATCTTAGTCATTCCATTAGGTTTCCCGCATATCCGATATTTCCAGTAACGAATCGTTTAGAAGATTGTGGACTAGGAACCTTTCGCAACCTTTAAAAACAATTTTAAAAAGCGCTAAAATTTTAAATACCCGATCTATTCAAACCCCTCTTCTAGATCGATACTATCGTCTAACACATACAAGTTTGAAATGAAAGTGTTTGAGTGTTTGAAAATTAATTCTCTTTGGGAGAGAGTATGAAATGAGCTCAAATACACATGTTTATCTTTCTTAGAAAAGTGTTTAAAATGAATTTCACTTGTGATTTTGTTTATTAGAACTCTCTCTTGAAATACAACAAACACAAAATTAATTAAATCATATAAATTTTTAATTATACCAAAATAAATATATAAATTTTAATGATGCATATTGAATCGTAATTTCTTGTGCCGAAGTTATATTAATGTGTGTCGAAGTGTCGAAGCATGTTACTTCACTCATGATTTCGACTTAGGCATATTTTTAGTAGTGTTAACTATTTTGAGCTTTTATAGTTTTGGGCTTTAGTTTAGAGAGTAAGCTAACATAAATCTATAAATAGAGTGAGTAACCCTTATTCTTGTATGAAGAGAAGAAATAACTCATAACATTGTATTCACAGAATTTTGCAGTTGCAAAGTGAATAAAGAAGTTTTCCACAGATTGTGGGTTGGGAGAAAACTCTACAGAAAATATTCATATTCTCAAACATTTAGTTTCCTTGTTTCTCAATCGTTCATTTCTTTTCACTGTCATTGTGTGGTTGATAACAATCTTGTTCATCATGATTTATATAAATTCTCCATAGTTTTTGGTGGATTTCCAACCGTGTATATAATTTTATTTTATTTTTATTAATAAACCACAATATAAATTTTCATTGTTATTTAAATTTTTAACTTTGTTTGTATCTTTGACATTTTCTAATAATAAATCTTTATTTTTATTTATTTATGTCCATGCTTATATATTTAACTTCTACATTGTTATATAAATTTTCAACATTTTTTTTACTTTCAAATTTTTTAATTTAATTTTTTTGAGTTGATATTTTCATCTCATATTATTGAAGTTAAATTATCATTTCAATTTGATTGATGCAACCCCAAAAAAATAAATAGGAAAAGTGAACTATTAAATAAAACATGAGAACAAATATATAGAATTTTAATCACGAAATTTTAGTCAAACAATTTACAATCTAAAAAAAAATATTTTTTTTTTAATTAATTAGGAGTGTAAATACTATGATGTACTATATGTCACTAATTGAAAGTTATACAATTAAATTAATTAAATGATTCATAAGATAATTGTCTTATTTATAAAAAAATAAAATAATAATTTATTTAATACAACATTAAAAATATGAAATAGAAAAATTAAAATTACCAATTTAAATATTAAAAAATTAAATTTTAGCGACCATTTTCTAAAAATATGTAAGAAAAATTATGATATCTGATAATAAGATAATAAGATAGTGCATACCTATTATAAAATTGTATTCTTTATCATAAAATAATTGTGTTATTACTAAAAGATTAAAATAGTTTATGTAATATAATATTAAATAATTTGTAATTTTAATTATATTATTCATTTGCATTTATTTAATTTCATTCAACATGTTTTATTATGTATTATATATATATTTTTTGATTTAATAATTTGATCTTATATTGTCAATTTTTATTATTTTAATTCATTCAATTGAAATCTTTCGATTTCTGAGTATTAATTATATGTATATCACGTTTAATTCCTATGTACATCCTATTTTAATAAATAGTCTCATAACAAGTCTATCTTTTATACATATAAAATATATATTATTGATCCAAATGTTTTTATATATCAAAAAAGTTTAATATTGATCCAAATATTTGTACCGTTAACCCAAATATTTTTATAAACGATGTTAATTTTATATATTGGAAAAAGTTTAATATTGATCCAAATATTCATATAAATGATATTTAAAAAAACAATTGTACAAGAGAAAAATATATTATTTATCCAAGTGCAAGAAAAAATAATAAATGGTTTATTGAAATTTATATGATTAAAATAATAATTGAATAAATATGTATTATTGATCTAAACACAGGAAAAATATATACCACCGATCAAAATATAAGAAAAATATGAGATATTTATTGAAATTTATATAATTAAGTAATGATTGGATACAAGAGTGTAAAGAGATCAGAAAAAAGTAATTAAATCGATAATCCAAACTAAATCAAACTGAAAAAAACCGATTGCTTTTGATTTGATTTAAAAACCAAACCAAATCAATTAAAACTGAGGTGGTTTTGCTCGGTTCTATGTTTTAATTTTTAGGAATCGCCAAACCGATAAACCGAACCGAACTAATGACTATAAATACCTACTTAAGATAATTTTCTTTGTTGCTTTATTTGTGTTCAAGTTTTTTTTTTTACCTTTTATCTTTATTCTTGAACGAATTTTGTGTTTGAGACGTGAAACATGTTAATTTCTGTATATTTAAATATTTTTTTATTTGTTAAGATTTCAAATCCCTTCTCAACATTCTCATACCAAGTGCTGACTTTTGTATTCGATAGTGAACTTTAAAAACAACTTAGAATTGTTTGAAAAATAAAATATATATGAAATGTATTATTTGAAAAAAAAATATAGCATAAAATATAATGAAAAAATTTGATAGCAAATAATACAAAGATAAATATAATCTTTAGAAAAAAATAAAAAAAATTGTAAACTGATTAACCAAATAACCTAATCAAATTTTCACAAAAAAATCCAAACCGAAAAAATGTGTTTAGTTATTAATATTTATACCATTATTTAATAAATGTGTGCTATTGACATAAATATCAAAAAAAAAATTACTGATTGAATTAAGAGAAAAATAAAATGTGATATTCAAAATATATTTTTGTTTTATTCATTCTCAACTCATAAAAAGTATTAAAACAAAAACCATCTTTATACGTGGAAAAAGACAACATTTTTACAAAGGATGTTATTTTTGTATCTTATTTTTATATTTGATAAAATTTTTGTTATTTACCCAAATATCTTTATAGATTGGGTCAAAAATAAGTATATTTTTTATATAGGTACATACATTGTATTGTTAGTCTAAATATTTTTTAAAATAATGCGTAAACAAAAATAATACTTGTATATAAGAAAAATATATTACTGATTCAAATATGGGTAATTTATTATCAATTATTCAATTAAATAATAATTGAATAAATGTAAGTCATTGGTATAAATACGTAAAAAAAAAATATATATAATATCGATAAAAATAAAAGAAATATATGTGTCATTTATTAAAATTTATTTGAACAAATGTTTCATTAATGTAAATACACTTTTTTTGTTTATATGATTAAATAATGATTTTTTTTATTTCATCTTCATCATGTATTGATATTTAATTGCAGTTTAATGAACTTTAATTTTTATTCTCTTTCAATATTTTATTTTTATTACCATCTATGAACAAATGCACATTTAAAATCATAAAACTAAAAAAAACTTATATTTCATATTTATCTAAGTTTTTAATTTTGCTTATATCTTTGACGTCGTTCATTTTTAATTTTTATCTATGCTTATACATTTAATTTCTACATTGTTATCTAAATTTTCAATTATTTTTGTTTTTGAATTTTTGAATTTAAATATTTCGAGTTGATATTATTATCTCGTATTATTAAAATTAAATTATTATTTTTATTTGATTGATGTATACCAAAAAAAATGAATAGAAGAAGTAAACATTAAATAAAACACGAGGACAAGTATATGTCATTTTAATTATGAATTTTTAGTCAAACAATTTAGCAATCTATGAAAAAAATTATGTCTTTTAATTAGTTAAGAGTGTAGGTAAGATGTAATGTAGGTTAATAATTGAAAGTTATACAATTAAATTAATAAAATGATTCATAAGATAAATTGCCTTATTTATTAAAAATAAAATACTAATTTATTTAATACAATATTAAAAATATGAAATGAAAAAATTAAAACTATCAATTTAAATATTGAAAAGTAAAAGTTTGACGACCATTTTCTAAAAATATATATAAAAAATTATGATAACCGATAATAAGATAGTGAATTCATATTTTAAAATTGTATTCTTTATTATAAAATAATTGTCTTATTACTTAAAGACTAAAACAATTTATGTAATACAACATTAAATAATTTTTAATTTTAATTATATTACTCATTTGCATTTATTTAATTTTGTTCAATATATTTTATTATGTATTAAATATTTTTTACAAGGAGGAATAAAATCATCCATTCATCTTATAAATAACTCAAATATCATTGTTTGAAATTTCAAATTTTGATATTTGCTTCAAATTGTTTTTCATTTAATGATTTGATGTTATATTGTCAATTTTGAGGATTTTAATTCATTCAATTGAAATCTTCAAGTTACTCTTTGATATACTATTATTAAATGGATGATAATATGTTGTTTTTGGCATTCAATTTTTTATTATTAAGAAAATTTAAATTTTTGTGTTTTTTTAAAAATATTTTTCATGAGAAGATGTAGAAACAAGTTTAATTGATGATTGTTATCGAAAAAAATGAGAGAGAAATTACATTGTTCATTTAAATTTACTTAAAATAAATAAATTTTTTAGAATAAAATGGTTAGATAAAATATAGTTTATGCTTTTTTTATTTATAATAACAAGAAAAATGAATGTTTTTTTTATAAATTGTAGAGAGGGGTATTTACTAATTATTGGTCAAATGTAAAAATTAAATTGATAAAAAAGCTACTGATATTTATATATGCATAGACTTATTTGTTTGAATTTGAATAAAATATAATAACTAAATTGATGTATGTATCTCTTGAATTTATGAATCTTCATAAAACATACCATTTTAATAATAAAAAAACTCAAATAAAAAATAATTTATCAACTTAACTTAACTTCTAACAAAATTATTTATTCAATATATAAATGAAGATGATGGTGAATAATAAAAAATGATGTATAAATTTCTGATATATAATTGTGGGAGATTCGAAGGGGTCGAACTAGACGTCGCTACATGTGAATATGCGCAGAAATGAGAATATGACTGTCTGAAAGTTTGAAATTGATGTCATTAATTGTTAAATATATAAGAAATATCATAGTTATAATCAAATTTTAATAATAAATTTTTATTAATTTTTTTATGAATGTATTTCTAGATATAATAATACTGGTTTAAAATTCGTTTTTATGCGTTTATTCCAACATTCTTCTCTAAATATGTTATATTCAAAACACATATTTTATTTGTTTTTCACCTAAATATTTGAAGTATTGTCTTAACTAAGCCCTGTTGTCATGAGAATCAAATTAGTAAAAAGAATTCTAAATTTAATGATTTGTTAATTTATTGTTGTTAAAAATAGATGTATATATTATTGTTTTCTTATTATTGTTGAAAAATAATGATTTTAATTATTATTTTGATATTTAATTTAATTTTTATATCAATAAAAATAATATGAATGTATATGAAAAATCTTACAAATATTTATTGTTACTGTTCTTCATTTTCTATTTAATTAGAAAAAAATTGTATTTACGTGTTACTTTATAATGATATATTACAATTGTTGTTAATATGAATGCCATGTAACATTTTTATAGAAAGTTAGCCGGTTAAATATGAATAATATCATGGATATTTTATTCTTTTAGTGAGTGTTAGTTTGTTATCATATTAAAAACATCTATCTTTCTTAACTGAATGTTAGAATAATATATAAAAAATGAATGATGAATATTTAGTTAGTATATTATATTTTTGTTAGGATAAATAACTTTAGCATGTTGAATACATGTTAGTAAAAAAATATTATTTAATTTAATTATTATTTTTTTAAAAACAAAATGTCTATTTTAGACTAAATAAATTTTAAGAATATTTTTTGTGAATATAATTTATTTTCTAGTGTTTAGTTTTAGAAACAATTTTTAGTTTTTTAACAAATGGCAACAATTTAAAAAAAACTCTTTAGATTAGTTATTATAAAAAAAAACTTAAAAACAATTATTTTTTTAGGTGAAATTGTTTTATGATGAGTCTCAAGATTGGAAGTAACTCCCTAATAAGAAAATGTAGACACTTTATATTTTGTTAAAAGAAATAAATACAGGATTTTCTAGATTTAAATTATTAATGTGTGTGAGATGCTCGACAATAAAATCGAATTGAAATGTTGTTGACACATGTGCGTGCTTATTTACGAAAATGATGTTGGATGTAGTTCTTGTGAATGATAATATGGTTACATGTTATTATTGTGCTAATAGGGTTGAGTTCGATGTTAAAAGTAAAAAGATTTTATTACAATGAATTGATGTGATGTAAAAGTTTGAGGAATATAAGTTTTCTTAGAGTTTAAGGTAATGTTTGCAATAAAGTACTGTAATTCATTGTAAGTAGAAAGAGTTACGATAAAATTTGTGTTTTATCTAACAATAATACCAACATTATAAAGAATGTTTATATCACTTTAGACTGAATCATAAAGGATATGACATCATACAAATGTTTATATCACTTTAGACTGCATCATAAAGGATATGATATCATACAAATATAATAAGTCAGAACATGTCGTGACATCCTTTCGATGGTGAAGGATCAAAACACTTTAATCAGATATATTTTGATTTTGTAGAAGAACCACCAAATATGAGATTTAGATAATGCTACAATGGTTATGATGGTTTGGCTTTACATATCTAAGCATCAACATCTCAATATTCTTTGTAGCTATTTATTGTTATCTTATACCGTCTCCTCATTGAGATGTACATATAGAATTTTTAAATATTCTTGACTTGTCTCATTCTGAGACATATATTTACATTATTTAATTGCGATTTAAAGAGGTTATGAATTAGAGAATGAACTTGTGATAATGCACGAAAACAAAATTACACGAAAACAAAATTTCAATGCTAGTTTTTTTGATATGGATTATTAACGAATTTCATTCATATGTCATGTTTTCTACTTGGGGGAATCATGGTAAAATGTATTAGATTTTATTAGATTTAATTCATATTTAAATTGTATTATTTTCTTAGCCCCTAAGTTTGTTAGAGGGTATTTTAGTATTTTATCCTATTGTAGTAACCCTAGTTTTAGCTTATAAATAGGGTGTCAATCATTGTAACTTTTAATCATGTTTTGTAGCCGTCATTCTCTTAATAGAATATTCATCTTTTATTCTACCTTTGCACCAACAATTGGTATCTAGAGCTCCGGTTCGGATTCATTGGGAAACACGGGAAACACGAGTGAACGTGAGGTCTTGTGTGTTTGATTTTGATTCTTAGATTCGTGTTGAATCTTGAACAAAATCTGATCAGAATTTTAATTCTGTGGGTTGGGAAACACTGTGTGAGAAATCTGAGTGTACTGTGCAAGGTAGAAAGATGAACGGAAACGGCAACATGAACACCAAACTTCCAGTATTTGACGGTAAAAACTGGAATCGTTGGATGATCCAAATGCGTGTATTGTTCGGTGCTCAAGATGTTCTAGATCTTGTCACTGATGGTTATGTTCCGGTAGCAGCAGATGCGACGGATGAACAGAAAAACGCGCAGAAGGAAGTAAGGAAGAAGGATCAGAAAGCATTGTTCTTCATTCATCAATGTGTTGATGTAAATGTGTTTGAGAAGATTGCAGATTCAACGACAGCAAAGGTTGCGTGGGACACACTGGTTAGATGTTATGGTGGTGACGCATCAGTGAAGAAGGTGAAGCTTCAGTCCTTGAGAAAGCAATATGAGAATCTCAACATGAAGAATAATGAGAAAGTTTCTGAATACATCTCCAGAGTGATTCTGATCACTAATGAGATGAAAGCGTGTGGAGAAACTCTTTCTGAAGAAACAATCATGGAGAAGGTATTGAGATCCCTTACCTCTCAATTTGATTACATTGTGGTAGCAATAGAACATTCCAAAGATCTGAGCACCATGAGAATTGAAGAGCTGCAGAGCAGTCTAGAAGCGCAAGAGTTGCGTTTGATTGAGAGAACTTCTGAAAGGGAAGTAGAGCAGCAGGCTCTGAAAGCAACTTCTGATAGGAGGTATCAGAAGCAGTCAGAAGCCAGGAGAAGATCTGATGGTGGTCAGAAGTTAGAAAGCTCAACCTCTGACAGACAAAAGAATGTTCAGAAGGGAAAAGAGAAGTATGACAAGAAGAAAATCCAATGTTACTGCTGTAAGAAGTTCGGTCACTTTGCTAGAGACTGTTGGTCAAACAAGGAGAGAAAATCAGAAGAAGCAAATATAGCCAGAAGTTCTGATGACGAATCTGTGCTATTGATGGCCTCTGAATCTGATAATATGGATCTGATAGACTGGTGGTATATGGACACTGGCTGCTCAAATCATCTTACTGGAAACAAGAAATGGCTGGTTGACTTTGACTCTGAAAAGAGGACAAAGATCAGATGTGCTGATGACAAATATCTTAATGCAGAAGGTATGGGAAATGTCAGAGTGACTCTGAACAATGGGAAAACAGCATTGATTCAGAACGTGTGGTATGTACCTGGCATCAGAAGCAATCTGATGAGTGTGGGACAATTAATTGAGAAAGGTTTTTCAGTTACCATGAAAGACAATCTTCTGAAGTTGTATGACTGCAATCAGAAGTTGATTATGGAGTCAGAACAGGGAAGGAATAGAACATTCAAGGTGAATGTCAGAACTGCAGACTCAGAATGTCTTAGTGCAACAAGTGCTGAGAAGGAGAGTGAGCTGTGGCACAGAAGATTTGGTCATTTGAATTTCAGAAGCTTAAAACATCTGAATTCAAAGAAGTTGGTACATGGAATTCCTGCAATTAAGAAGCCTGAAAAGTCATGCAAAGTTTGCATGGAAGGAAAACAACCACGATTGCCATTTGCGTCAGAAACTGCTCCAAGAGCAAAACATGCCTTGGGAGTTGTACATTCTGATGTGTGTGGTCCATTTCCAATAGCATCGATTGGAGGGAATAAATATTTTGTGTTATTTGTTGATGAATTCACAAGAATGACATGGGTATCCCTTATTAAGTTTAAACACGAGGTGTTTGATGAATTCAAGAAGTTCAGAATGAAGGCTGAGAATCAGAGTGGTCAGAAGTTGAAGATCCTTAGAACTGACGGTGGAGGTGAGTATAACTCCAAAGAGTTCCAGAAGTTCTGTGAGGAGAATGGAATTGAGCATGAGGTTACTGCTCCTTATACCCCTCAACACAATGGTCTTGCTGAAAGAAGAAACCGCACTTTGCTTGATATGGTGAGAAGCATGCTAAAGGAGAAGAAGCTTCCTCAGAAGCTCTGGGGAGAAGCCGTTGCCACTGCAACGTATGTACTCAACCGATGTCCTACGAAGAAGTTGAAGGAAATAGTTCCAATACAGAAGTGGACTGGAGATAAGCAAAGTGTTAGTCATCTGAAGGTGTTTGGTTCTATTTGCTATAAACATGTTCCAGAAGCCAGAAGACAGAAGCTGGATGATAGAAGCAAAGTGATGATTCTGATAGGGTACCACAGTACAGGTGCATACAAGCTCTATTGTCCAGAAACCAATAAAATTGAATTCAACAGAGATGTGATTGTGAAGGAATCAGAAGTTTGGAATTGGGATAAGTCTCAATCTGATTCTGATGTTAGAACTTCTGAAGAAAGGTCAGAGTTAAGAACTTCTGAAGTTGGAGTAAACTCTGACATTGATTCTGATTCTGATAGTGATTCTGACTCTGGAGAAGACTCAGAAGATGAAGGTGACTCTGATGATTCAGACTCTGATGACCCAGACTCTGATGGTAATCCAGATTCTGGTGGCAATTCAGACTCTGGAAATATGTCAGCCCCTGAAGATGGTCAAAGCTCTGGAGGAAGTCAACCATCTGAAGCTAGAAACTCTGAAGCTCAAGACTCTGAACAAGTTCAGAGACCACAAAGAATCAGAAACATCCCCAGAAGATATGCAGAATTTGACATGCTGCAAGACACTGAAGTAGACTCTGAAGGAGAAGTTATTCAGTGTGCCATGTTAGTAGACTCTGAACCCATAAGTACAGAAGAGGCTCTTAAGCAGAAGCTCTGGTTGAAGGCCATGAAAGAAGAACTTGATGCTATAGAGAGAAACAAGACTTGGAAGCTGACAGAACTTCCAAAAGACAAGAAAGCCATCAGCGTCAGATGGGTTTTCAAACAGAAGTTAAAGCCAGATGGTTCAATTGGCAAACATAAAGCAAGGTTGGTAGCCAGAGGATTTCTACAGAAACCTGGGCTGGATTACTCTGAAGTGTTTGCACCTGTAGCAAGACATGAAACAATCAGAATGGTGATTGCAATAGCTGCTAACAGGAATTGGCCTCTGATGCATTTAGATGTAAAATCTGCATTTCTGAACGGTCCATTAGAAGAAGAAGTTTACGTGTCACAACCTCCTGGATTTGTGAAAAAGAATCAGGAAGGGATGGTGTACAGATTATACAAAGCTCTATATGGATTGAAACAAGCGCCCAGAGCTTGGAATCTGAAGATTGATTCATTTTTCAAGAGGCAAGGCTTTCAGAAATGTGAGATGGAGTACGGTGTCTATGTTCAGCATACTTCTGAAGGAAATATGACTCTGGTATGTTTATATGTTGATGATATACTGCTGACTGGAAGTTCTGAACAGGAGATAGCCAAGTTCAAGAAAGTTCTGATGAATGAATTCGAAATGACTGATCTAGGCAAAATGACATACTTTCTAGGGATGGAGTTCAGATACTCTGAGAAAGGTATTATTTTGCATCAGCTCAAGTATGAATTAGAACTTCTGAAGAGATTTGAATTAGAGAATTGTAAGATTGCTGTCACACCTTCTGATACAAATCAGAAGCTGGATTCTGACTCTGATGGAAAGGATGTGGACGCTACAACCTTCAAACAGTTAGTTGGTTCTCTGAGGTATTTGTGCAATACCAGACCTGATATTTGCTATTCAGTTGGGATGGTTAGTAGGTTCATGAGTAAACCTAAGTGGTCCCATTACCAAGCTGCAGTCAGGATTCTGAGGTATATCAAGGGAACTCTGAAGTATGGAGTATTATTTCCTTCTGGAAGAAAGGATGAGTCAGAACTTCTGAGTTATTCAGATTCTGATTGGTGTGGAGACAGAGTTGACAGAAGAAGTACGTCTGGATACTTATTCAAATTTCTGGGAGGTCCCATTTCTTGGTGTTCCAAGAAGCAACCTGTTGTGGCGTTGTCAACTTGTGAAGCTGAATATATTGCAGGTGCTGTTACTGCATGCCAAGCTGTGTGGATTCTGAATCTATTGCAGGATCTGAAGATTAAAGTAAACAAACCTCTGAAGCTGATGATTGACAACAAGTCTGCAATCAATCTTGCCAGAAACCCAGTGTTGCATGGGAGAAGCAAGCACATTGAGACCAAGTATCATTTTCTGAGACATCAAGTTCAGAGGGGAGTGTTAGAAGTTGTACACTGCAGCACTCAGAAGCAGTTGGCAGATGTTCTGACGAAAGCTATCAAGACTGACCAATTTCTCATATTAAGGGATGGAATTGGTGTTACAAGTTTTGATGGAATATGAATTAAGGGATGGTATTAGATTTTATTAGATTTAATTCATATTTAAATTGTATTATTTTCTTAGCCCCTAAGTTTGTTAGAGGGTATTTTAGTATTTTATCCTATTGTAGTAACCCTAGTTTTAGCTTATAAATAGGGTGTCAATCATTGTAACTTTTAATCATGTTTTGTAGCCGTCATTCTCTTAATAGAATATTCATCTTTTATTCTACTTTTGCACCAACAATACTTCCACATTGCATGAAACACACAAAAGTGTTTAACTTAAAATGTGATGGGAAGAGTTTCTAGTTTGACTAATGTTAAAGATTTATACTTGAAAATCATATGTTTAGAAAACATAACATTTCATTCATAAAAGGAGAAAAGGAAACATATTGTCTTCCTCCTAAGTTGACACTAAAATAGGTTTTGAGTAAAGTGAACTATCAAAATTATTATTTTTGGCAAAACCATCACAATACCATGATACTAGCAATAACACATTTGAACAAAAAAATATATTTTTGGGATCTCTCTTATTAAAAGTATTTGCTGAGACATAATCTTTTTGGGATCTCTCTTATTTAACACACCGATGGTTATCCCAGGAAAAATGAAAAGTAATGAGAATGGTAGAAATGACTTTGAATTTTATTGAAAATAAAAAAAGACTTGGAGATGAAGACTCCGTCAAATGGAAGATTATTAAGATACAAGACTAATTACAATCTAACTAAATCAGTGTGCTTGCTGAGAAACATTAATGCTACTTACTAATAAAGTGAAATCTATGTTAGTGCAAAAGATGAGTTTGTCAACATGAGAAGAAATATAAATAAAATAAATGGCTCTGCAATGTTGAAGTAGAAGAAAGAAACAAACTAGAAACTTGAGAGAGAAAATAAATTTTAATTTTAATTTAAAACAAATACAGCTTGAGAGATATTATATAAATAAATTGAATTGATGTTGTTAAATTGACAAATGTAAAGGAAAAAAATAAAGGCTAGAAAAAATAAACGTAACCAATTATAAAATTACATTGAAAACAAACTAATTACTAATACAGGTGGGTGAGGTTAAACTTGTATATATCAGACGAGTTTGGATAATAATGGATTCTATTTTATAAATTGAATTTAATCGAAAAAATTCATGTTCTTTCATAACTTTAGAACTCGTAAGCCGAACCGATCAATCGGCAGGCTGACCCAAATATATTGGAGGTTCCGTTCTAATTATAAAAATATGCCATTTTTAAAAAAAATGCAATTATAATAATTAAAAAAAATATATTAAAAATACAATTATATATTAATTAAAAATATATCTAATTATAATTATTTTGAGTTTTGATCAATCTTGATTTTTGTATGTATTGAATTTCTATAATAATATATTTTTTGATTATTGAGTTTTTTTAATAATATTTTATTTATTTTTATTAATATTTATGAAAATAAATAAATTTTTTAAAAGTTTGGGTCCTCTAATATTTGGGGCCCGGTGCTGCATCACATGCTGCACATGCACAGGGCCGGCCCTGCCCATCGGTAACATTTATAAGTTTTTCGATTTTCTCAATTTTCAATCGGGTGATCGGGATATCAATCCTTACTGAATGACATTTTTTAAATAATTAACCCTATTTTTAATTACAAATTTTAAGTAGTACATTTTTAGTTAGTATTTTTAATTAATAATTTTATAATATAATAATTAATTATGATTTATATTGTGTTTAATTAAAAAAATTATGGGAGAACTATACCTATTAATAAGCTTCACTTAGAAAGTGAATTGTACAAATATAAGTGCATGTCCCGAATATTAAGAGCTCGTACGAGTATCAAAAGCTCGTACAAATATCAAAAGCTTGTTTGAATATCAAGAATCCATCCACAAGTATAAAAAGTTTGCCCAATGCCAAAAGTAGTATGAACTCGCCCAAGTATCAATAACTCGTCTGAATATTAAGAGTTCACCCAAGGTCAAGAGTAACATAAGCTCGTCAGAGTATCAAGAGTTCGTTCGAGTATCAAAAGCTAGTTCGAATATCAAGAGCCCAGTCACGAGTATCAAGAGCTCTTCCAAAGCCAAGAGTAGCACGAGCTCACCCGAGTACTAAGACCTTGTTTGAGTATATCAAGAATTCGATCAAGTATCAAAAGCTCTCTCAAGACTAGCGAAAGTCCGCTATAAGATAACAAAAGCGGACATCATCATTCATTAGACCAACTCGCCTTTAATATTAAAGCCTGACCCTGACGGATAGAAAACATCAATTAAAAGAACTTTGCTACATAGATAAACCATTCAAAACAGATTAAGAGCCTTAATGGACCAAGACCAGACGAGGAAACACGAGTATATATATATATATATATATATATATATATATATATATATATATATATATATATATAGAGAGAGAGAGAGATTTTATTGATTTCGACATCAATGGAGTAGCAATGATATACTTTTTTTAATACATTTTCAAAATAAAAGATTCCACATCTCTGAAACTCTAAAACCCTGCTATAAAAGTCTAATGAAAACATCACATCAAGAAAACACTATTCTATCTCTAATACCTCTCACTTTCAATTATCATTAATCTAAACATCAAATTATTTATAAATACTAAATCAGATCAAAACATTAATATACAACATTTATTACGGAAGTTCATCACTCAATTCGAATTCTCTAGGAATAAACTAGACCGGTCTTTTTCAAGACTAAATATAATACAAATAAGAATTTAACATTTTTATATTATTTTCAAAGTCTATAATTCTATATATAAAATAAACATAAAATAAACAGGCAATCTATAAAATAAAAATCAAGTGCACGTTTTAAGTATAAATAAAAATCAATAATTCTAACTCTAAAACTAATGAAATTTCAAAAATCATTTTATAGACGTTTTTCAATCCACCTCCTAGAACTTGAGGATTATCAAAAGAATTAATTTGAAATACACTATGATAAAAATCATTCCAATGTTATACTTTTACAAACTTTAACAAATACAAAAGAGAGAATTGAAAAACTCTTTAATTTTATTGGTCTATGTGTCATTCTTTCCTCTTTGTTTACACCATCTTGCTTAATAACAGTATATATAGGGGAAACAAATCCGCCATTAATTTCAACAACCAAAAAACAAAAGTAAGGTAATATAATAACTAGAGTAAGAGCATAACATCAAGTGGACGTGCCGGAGTGGTTATCGGGCATGACTAGAAATCATGTGGGCTTTGCCCGCGCAGGTTCGAATCCTGCCGTCCACGATTTCTTTTTAATATTTGTTTTGTTATGTGATGTGATGTGTCTGGATTTTGAATTCAAATATTCAGATAAGCTAAGGTCCATTAATTCTTATTTTTAGAAAGTAGTGTCGCCATCTTTTTGTTGTGAACACTTACTGTCTTATCAACCTACTAAATAACAAATGTGTTACTATTTGCTGGTTTTCATCTTCAACTATTATTCTACTTAAAACAATGTAAGATATGAATCATGATTACTTTGAACTCTTTATGTTTATCCATAAAAACTAGCCATGCTTGGTTTGATTTAGACACTAGAAATACACAAATAAGTTTTGTAATTTTGAAGAAAAAAAAAAGACTAACACAATACTATTTATCGAGAGAGACAAAGTTTTAAGATATATATAGTGTGTAATATTTTTAATTTAACTATTGTTTAACAATAATAAAATGTATATAAGTTTTATTTGAGATTAATTATTGTGTATAGTTAATATAAATCTTTTTACAGAATTAATCTATTAAAACCATTCATAATTATTATTTCAGATATAATTAAAATAAAAATAAATATAATTTAAGATCAATTATTTGATAGCGTAAATTATTTTTATATTATTAGTGTATTTTAATTAAATTCATTTTATTTATTTAGAGTTTAATTGTAATAAGAATATATTACGATTTTATTTGACCATAATAATATTGTAAATTCTTTTCCGCTTTATATAATCTATCTTACACGCATTCTTATCATCGATTTAAAAAAAAAATGTATTTCTAAAAAATTGTTTGACCAAGGACAAATGATACACACATAAATATTTATAGAGAGAAAGATAAGAGTTTGTAATTTTATAAATTATTTTAAAATTAATTTGAATCTTATTACAACCTTAAGTTGACTAAATATAAACTCCTCAGCTATATAGTGTAGTGGTATGTTTGCAAAAGGCTTTGCACATAACGATACTCTTTGACCATCCTAGAAGATGCGATGATGAAAGGTCGCACTAAGGGAAGTATTGCCTTGCCCTGTAGTCTTCCCTCGCCCCTACGTCAAAAACATGAGATAAGATATTTTTGGGGCAGAGAGAAAGTCAAGGTAATTAGCTGACCAACGACTTCCTTAGAAATAAGGATTCAACTGACCACTATTGACTAAATGTGTGGTTTCCCTTTCCAAGGAAACCCTAGGCTTAAGAGCCTTTATATATACTCCTCTCATCATAAGGGCAAGACATACCCCAAGTAATACTCACTATAAACACCCTAAAGAGCATAATGCTCACTACCGTCTTAACACACAACCGCTAGTGAGTATACGCTTACCACAAAGCATCTCCGGTCATCAGTAAAGCCTCTCACCTCACGTGAGCAAGTCTCATAAATCACTCCAAAACACCACCATACAGTGCTTCTCGCCGCCGTGGGCAAGCCTCACCACCAAAACGTGTTATAAACCTATTGAGGCCTCTGAGTCTCCCTGCCCATTGCAGGGTGAACATGCGCACCTGTACTTTTTGACTAGTACTATGACACCGACTGTTGGGCCTTGGTAAAACTAATTAGGGACACACTTCTACTATAATCTTCTTCATTTTCTCCCAAAGATGCCGACAAGACCACAACCTACAACGTAAGCACCATCGCTGGAGGCTTCACCGATTGGGGTAGCTCTAGATCTTCCAGGAGGAAGTACGCAAGGAATGTATTTGCGGCAAATGTAATATCCTCTGGCTTCCCCAAAGGATCTGATGGGAAGACATGGGTTAATATCACCTTCTTCGAGGAGTACGCCCTTAGACAAAACATCATCCTACCACTCACATAAACCATTAACTACCAAATTCCACAACTTTCATCCATATATCACTTTTCCACACTCATACTCACTCACATAAACTATTAATCACCATCCATCTATCTTTGGAGCAAACCATAAGTCTTAATAATTATTTCAAAAGGATACCGACAAGAGACAAAAAATGTAAGAGCACTTTTAGAAAGGGATTTTTGCTGCAAAATCAAGATGGATGATATGTTCATTTTGCTAGGATTAGTTATAGCTAAATATGTTGGTGTTGTGCATAAGATAAGAGAGGAAAGTGAACAAAACAGATCTTCCAGTTCTCACATGAACCAATCAAGGTCACCACCATCATCGTCGTTTTTGCACC
The DNA here is from genome assembly GCF_024323335.1 of Lathyrus oleraceus. Lineage (NCBI taxonomy): Eukaryota > Viridiplantae > Streptophyta > Magnoliopsida > Fabales > Fabaceae > Lathyrus > Lathyrus oleraceus. The sequence goes on along the minus strand of NC_066582.1, from coordinate 86,142,370 downwards.
ACCATTTTTTTCCGATTCGATAGATTCCTTTTACTCTTAGTATTCTATTATTCTGTGTTTCCTTTTACATGAATGTTTAAATATTGCTTTATTTCATTTTGAGAGAGGCGTAGATTGTATATTTTTATTTCCATGAAAGAGTAGGAAGGAAGTGAGATTGAGGGAAGAAGAAGAGAGAATATTTTGTTTTACTACATTTCAATGTGTGATAGAGAAAGAGTTTAAGTTGAGAAAGAAATTTTTCTTCCTTTATACATGTATATGAGATGAAGAAGAGGTTTTTTTAAGCACCGTCATATCTCTCTTTTTAATTGGATGGTTGTTGAAATTTTAAAAAAATAGAAATTGCACAACAGTAAGTGCATCACCTTCACTTCTCATGCAAACTTTATTTTTCTTTCTTTCTCTTTTCTTTGTTGTTTATTTTATTCATTTTTTTTTAAATTTTTTTGAATTTTATTTTGTTATCTATTTATTTTTATATTATGATAATTAGGTTTAAGTGTATTGGGCTTTAGGTCCATGATGATTCTTGTACCCCTAATCTAAGCATGCACCCCTTTCTTCTTTATTATTATTTTCTTATTTAATTTAAATTAGCATTTAGTTAATCGGTTATTTATTTATTTAGTTGATTAGAATTTATTTAGTTAATTGCCCTTTAATTACTAACTGAATTATTTGATTATTCATGTTCAGTCATTTAATTAGGTAATTTCTCTGTATTTATCCATGTTCATACTACGGTACTTGTGAATAACCATGATCGACATTTCGTACCAAAATGATTTTCACCATCAATTTCAATTTCAATTTCTAAGAAAATTCAAACCATTTCACAAATCTTTTTTTCTTCTTAAAACCCTCGATCAAACATCGAGTGATTTTTCTTAAAATCAAACAGAATGTAAACTTTTTCAAAATGAACACGAAAGAAGAGCACCGTTGGAATCTAACATTCTGATGGGAATCCTCGAATGATCAGTCCCGACCCACGCGTTTTGGATTAACCGTTCATTCTTTTCTTTCGTTCCTTAAAACACTTAATAATTAGCTTGGACAAAATAAGAGCTGTTGGGATCAAGCATTCTGGCGCAACTCTTTGAACAACTGATTCTTATCAAGCGCTCGTTGTCCATCAAACAATTTTCTCAATTAATTCGAATGAAAAAGGACCGTTGGAATCTAGAATTCCGATGGAATCCTGAATGATTGATCCCAAGGCTTATGTCTCGTTCTTATCAAACGTTCGTCATTCACCCATAAAAAATATTCAACCAATCAAACTATTTTCTCGTTGCTGTGCGATTAATCTTCAAAACCTTTTTATAAATGAAATACATATTGTCTTAAGATGATGCAAAGCAATGCTTCATCCATAATTGTTGAGTTGAAATAAGTGACGTTTTTCTGAATGTTGATTTGTAAATCCATTCGATGTGATGTATATGTCCGCTCCTCATCTATTTTGGGTAAAACAATGTTTTTCGTCAATTAATACAAATTAACTTTCACTAAAATCGACCAACAAACAAACATTTTCTACCCAGAACTACGTAAGCCTTGAATTCTCTATTGCACCTAGAGATACGTAGGAACATGATTGTAAAATCTTGTCAGGCCCGTTAATAAAAAATTTAGGTTTAGTTCCTCTCTGCCCCCTAATAATAAAAACTGTTTTAGGTCCTTTCTCATTAATAAAAAGTTCAAAAACATTTCTCTTCTTTATTTTTCTATCCCAAATAAGTAGAAGATCGCAAACTAACATAAGATAATATTCAAATCGAAACTAACTAAATGGTTCCCGTTGAGTACAACGAACGTGAGGGGTGCTAATACTTTCCCCTTGCGTAACTGACTCCCGAACCCTGATATTGGTTGCAATGACCATATATTATCCTTTCTTTTAGGGGTTTTATTGATTTTTTCCCTTTCTCTCTTTATGGAATAAATAAGGTTCGGTGGAGACTTTGTTCAATTCATCCCGCGAGCGTGCGTTTGCGCTCCACGAGGTCGTGTTCTCATTTTTCGAGGTGCGACAAGTATCCTTAGTCTTACAAGAACCAACAAACCCTATGTTGTTCAAACTCTTCCTAATCCTAATGTCTTTATATTTAAGGACTCCCTAAATATGAGAGCATACTCACATCCTTCTTTTTGAATGATGATAAATGGGGATAAAGAATGACTGATTTTGATATATCTAATTTCCAATTCTGAAACCCAAACATGTTTATATGTTTCTAATTGGTAACCCTTCTGAGAACTTTGAATACGTTCATTATGTTAACCGAGTGTTTCAGGTGCTTATTGAACAAAGTGCTTAAGTTGAACCAGGCGTATACAAGCTCTGAACTAGATGCATACAAGTTCTGATCCTGACATTAGTTCTCATGAACAATTCAACAAGGTTATGAAAATTCTAATATAACCAGGCTATGAAATTTTTGACAATTCATGCTCTGTGATGATACTGATAACCAGATTTTATGACACTCAAGCAGAACTCTGAATGAGATACTTATGAACCCAAGCTAATGCTTTATGGGAAGCCACTTCATCCATTACAACCAGACTTTTGCCTTATGGGAAGATATCAATCAGATAGTATCAAGGCGTCTGCCTTTGTGAAAGAGAGTAACAACTAGGCTTTTGCCTTATGGGAAGTTATTTATTTCATGCTGATTGGAACTTTTATGTGTGTTAAGATTATTTTAAGTCTTGAATTCAGGGGGAGCTTGCAAACCTAACTCTGACATTCTAAGTTAAAAAATAATTTTTAACAGTGTAAAATTCATGCGGAGCTTACAAACCTCACTATGATATTTTTATGTGATTAAACCAAGTAAAAATTGGTCATCAAAATACATGGTTTTGTCATCTAAAAAAGGGGGAGATTGTTAGAACAAGATTTGGTTCTGCATCTGACATTTAGTTTTGATAATAATAATGCATTGTTTCTTAAAGAACAATTTTATCACTAATAGTTTTTGTCTAGTGTGTAGCTTTTGCTAATAGGTTTTGACTTTGAAGCAATGACGTGCGGCGTCATCAGATTCTAGAATCAACATACTCTTGACTCTGAGAAGATACAAGTGCTTTACAAGATGCTCTCAAGTTCTAGAAAGATCTTAAACAACGGTTTGAAGAACATTCATGTTAAAGCTTCTGAGTGTGACTCTGATTGAAGAGTCTCTAAAGGTTTGTCTACCTTCAAGATTATGCACTCAAGTTATGAAGATTCTGAAGAACAAGATCTGAAGACTCTCAAGACCAGGTTCTAAGGAACAATGTCAAGACTCTAAAGACCAAGGTTTTGAAGACTCTGATAACTTGTCTCTTAATCCTGAAGGAGAATTGCCATCTAAGGCGCAGCGGAATTTAAAAATTTCTCCATTTAGTGATCCTTACGAATGGGCATGATCAGTGATAGAATCGTTACCTCTTGTGGTGATTCAAACCTTTGGTGCAGATTTCTGATAATGATCAAAACCTTTGATACAGATCCACGGGGTGATCACGAACGTTGAACGATGACAACGTCTCTACTCAGTCCACACGAACGGATTCCTTCAATCGCAGTGCTAGCTGTTATGAATGAAGGCTTTGAGTGAGAGAGAGATACGAAATTCCAACTCTTCAGTTGTTTGTCTGTCTCAGTGAGTTACAATGCTTCTACCCAAGGGGTTCTATTTATAGAACCACTTGTGTGGGCTTCAAGCCAAAAAGCCCACTTAAGTGCATTTTGGCCCATATCTCATAATATGCCAAAATCACTTAAGTATTTGGTACCTTACCATATTTCGTATTCTACTTAAGTACACCGTACCTTACGATGTTCCTTAATTATTCTATCTCTCATCAATCCGTCCTTTGTGTGTGACCCTATAGGTTTTCGCGACGTTGGCAATTATATTAAATCACGCATTTAACATAATAAACAGTGAGCGGTATCTAGCAACACATCACTGCTACCCAAGTCACGAAAATGTCATGTGATCTGACAAAACCTCCTGTGATAATAATTATGTGTATAATTACCCCTTTGCCCTTATGTCTATATTGAACACAAGGTATAGACCGTGTCACCCTTGTCCAGTTCAATATTGGGCCCATAGACATTTATCCTGTTACGCAGGATTGGCAAATTCCATCTAGGACACTCATGTCTGTAGCGGTGTATTCGTCGCTATATGATCTATCGATTAAATCATAAGCTAAGAGATACGTTGAAAATTTCGAGTCGCCACCGCACTTTTATTTATCCAAAGGATTGGCTAAAAAGCGAACAAAAGCCTAAGAAGTTTTACACGTAGAAAACTAATAAAAAGATCAGAGATTCTGGGTAAGGGGTAAATTACGCAATGGGAAGGTGTTAGGCACCCACTACGTCCTAGGTACTCCTAGGGAGCCCTTTTCACACTTGTTGTAAAAGATTATTATTTGTTATGACAAAAAGATTGTGCAAACATGATTGGGATGGTGAGGAAAGAATATACATTTTTATTATTATTGGGTTCGAACGGATGAACCCGTTGCCTACGTACCTTCCATCAAAGGTAAGGATCAGAACGCCGTAGTTCGGCTAAAAGATTTCCAAAAGTGGGTTAGGTTCAATTTTAAACACAAACCCTAGGTCTTACGTTATCCACGGGAGAAAACTCAACCTTATACAGACAACAACGTCCACCATGTGAGAACAGCTTCAACTGGCCAGGGAGGGGTTAACCCTATAATAGGCGAGGAAGACTTACAATTCAATCACTAAAGACAGAAGGCGAGATTAACATCAACCACTAAGATAAATCAAACCTATAGCTCATGTATGAAAGCATTAATAATGGACAAAGCCAAAACAAGTGAATGGGTGGCATTACTAATTATGATTATGAAAATGGAGTCAAAGTATAATTAAGATCAATTCAGATGAGTATTATGAAAATGGAGTTTGAAAAAAAGGTCAAGGACTTGAGTCCAGGTTTTTAGTTAGAAAACATGAAGATGTTTGCACAACACTTATGTCAAAATTTAAAAGGTATAGTGTGAAAAGGTTCTAAGACGTAATGAGGATGAATGGATGAGGAGTGGATAGTAAAACTTCTTAGAAGGTTCACTTCTTGAAATCATATAGCAGATGATTCAAGTGTGTCCTTTGGAATAGCAATTAATAATAACAAACAAGCAAAGCAAGCAAAAGCGGATATCGGATGCCAATCAATGGTCTTAAACCAATCTCCTAAAACAAAACGGGATATCAGATGCCACTCTATGGACTTACACTAATCTCCACAGGCAAAGAAATAAAAGCGGATACCGGATACCAATAGATGGATTTACACCAGTCTCCTAAAACAAAACAGGATATCAGATGCCACTCAATGGACTTACACTAATCTCCACAGAAGAAAACAAGAATGAAACACGGAGGTCAACTGCCAATCTATCTGGACTTAGGTTAACTTCACAGTATGCTCACAGGAAATCCAATGCCACATTACAGGGACTTACAATGGATCCTCACATACAAGAACAAAAGCAACAATATGATCACAGGAATGCAAATGCCAACTTACAGGGACTTATAATTGCAACCTCTCACACAAACAGATGAACAAACTATGATCACAGGAAAGCAGATGCCAACTTACAGGGACTTATAACTGTATCCTCACATACACACAAATAAACAGAAGATATGAGTGACCAATGAGGTCTTACACTCTATCCTTCCATATCACAGGAACAAATGCCAAAGCAATGGACTTACAATTGTCCTCAATGGGCACACAACAATGATAGCATCACAAAACAAATGAGATGATCATGCATTAATGGCAATTGATGATGATGATAAATGCATAACATATAAGCAAGCAAGTGCATATGAAGCAATCAATCAATCAATGAATAGCAAACAACACACTCTATAGCCAAACAATGGGGGCTCACACAAGAGGGTTTGACTTTAACAGTCCACTGTAATGGGTAAAGGTCGCTCTTAACCTGGCCATTGAGGGGCTCAGGTGAAGCAGATGAATAGGAGATGAGGGGTGTGCCTCATTGCTTCTATCTCAGATCAGAGAGAGCATAACAGAAAGTGTGGGAGTTCAGAAAGTAGGAACTCTCTCCACATTATTGACTCGATTAGATCTTGGGTTTTTATCTCATTGCTTCAACCAGGTACTGGGAGCAAAGAGAGGACACACTGAATAGTGGGGGATAGATTGCTTATCCCTACCTTCCACCAATTGCCTTACTTGAAGGACTTTTCCTGCTTAGGACAAATTTAAACAAACACAGGCATTGCCTCTTAAGGAGGACTTCAGACAGTTTGCCCGGTCAAATAACAGACCGGGTCTCCAGACTACATGAAGAAGAAGTATTTATACCTCAAAGCAAATGCTAAATAGCAAAGCAAGCAATCAAGTTCAAAGAACTTAGGCAACTAAAGTACCTGCAAAAGTCAAACTTATTAGTAAACAAGTCAACAGTCAAAAGCAAAAGGAAATGAACCAATGGTCACACAGAAGGACCAATTGTGCAAGGCACAAAGACTCAAGCATATGAGTCACCTACAAAACAAAGATTAGCACATCATATAATTCAACTCAAACAAATATTTGAATGATCCTCAAGGCATTGGTGCTTAACCTGAAACAGATGAACTCAAACATAAGCTCAGAAGACCACTAGGACTAGCCTAGGGTCAAAGATGAAAGAAAAAGTCAAGGCAGCAAGACAAAGTCAACCCAAACCAATTTTGAACATTCAAGAAGCATTCTCAATTGGATTCATAACCAAATCATGCATCATGGTCATTTCATATGCAAAAGAATGCAAAGCATGGCAAGAGAAGCATACAAAAGTCAACAGCAAAGACTTCCTTCAAAAGTCAACTCAAGCATTTTCAAAAATTATGAAATAAATCACACTCAATCCTAACATCTAACATGGTGTACATGTAAAATTTCATGGCATTTGGATGAGAGGAAGGCACTCAATGAAATTCATGAAGTCAAACCAAATTCAAGTAAGCAAGGTGAAAGTCAACAAACATAAGTCAACTTCAAAAAAATCATATCAATTTGAAAACAAAAGAGAAATGAATGAGATTAACACCAATGCAAAGCTTGAGATGTCTAGTTATCACATATGAAATTTCATGTTCATACAATAAGATTTGAGAATTTCACAAAAGATTTGGCAAGACATAGCACAAAAAGTCAACAAGTGACCACATATGGAAGAAAATTCACAATTAAATGGAAAACAGCAAGATTAATTCCAAGAAAATTCATACATCAATTAGACATACAAGGGATCATTCATGCAAAATTTGGGATCAATTGGATAAGAGGAAACATGTGAACAAAATTCATACATTTGCATATCATTGGTGTGACACAAATTGTCACACCCTAATTCAAAAATTCATATCTATCAAACCACAAATGAGAAATCCACAAACTTTATATGGAAATGAAGATCAATGTGTCTAGTTTTACCACAAAAAAAATTCAAAGGCAATGGATATAACATGAGAATTTCACAATTGAAAAGGCACAATGTATCATTCATGCATACATGTGGAAAAAACATTTATCAATTAAAATCCAGAACATGGAAAATTAATTAAAATTCACCATAAAATACTAGACTCAAATGTGATCATGATGGAAAAATTTCATAATTTTTGGAATTAAAATGAGCAAGAAACGAACTGTTGAATTTTGATGAATAATTGAACAAAGTATGAAACACATAGCATGATTAATGGTCAAACACAAGTCAACGGGTGGCAATGCTGTAATTTCCTGTCTCACTAATTGAAACGGCGTCGCATAAGGCAAAGGTGATGAAATGTTCTGATTGGCCACTAGCCAATAGAACAGTAGCTCGGCCAATCCATTGTTCATGTTCTGGGCTTCTAAAACCCTAAGGTTTCTAACAGCATGGTTTTGCAAGCAAAAATCAATCCTTTTCAAACAACACCAACCATCATCAACAAATAAATCATGGCATGAAACATCATCATCTAGTCAACAGTAAAACACACGTAAACATGGAATTCTAGGCAGGATGTGTCAACAGGGCATATGCATCAAGTTTATCATCATCATACATTCATCATAAACAAAAGTATAAGCATACAGCATGGTATTGATACAGCAAAACCATTCAGCAACAACCAAGTACAAACATGAAAATCTGGAAATGACAGGGTTTAAACACAGCAGTAAGGTTCATGGTGTCTATCCACATCCAAACAAAATGACTCGACCAAAAAAACAACAACAACGACATGGCACTGTGTGTTCAACATGGTAAATAAGCTTCAAGCAAAATTTCAAAATAACATGGCATAATGAAAATCAAACAACATTAACCAATGACCAAGCCAACATTACTCATGGAAATTCTGGACAGGTTTTAAGGTTTCAAACACAACAGCATAGTATTTCATCATCCAACTTTATCATTATGTAATTATCATCATCAAGCAAACAGCAGGAAAGTCTCATTATGCTTCATGTCATAAGCATCAAAACAAAACAAGCAGGAACATAGTATTGGCAGTAACCTTCATGCTAGTTCATGCAAACATGACCAAACATCAACAACACAGGACATGTGGAATTTCAGGGCAAATTTTATGGCTCATCACAAACAGCAGTATGTACATATTAAGCATCATCATCATTCGACTAACAAAACAAACAGCATGGTATATGGCATAGCAAGTGGTAGTGGCTCATGCAATTAAAACAGACAACAGCAGCAGTATTCATCATCATGTGCTCATCATGAACAACAGCATCCACAATAAGCAATCACACAATAGTCATGCCAAACTATCCTCATGCAACAACAACCACAGCAAAACAATCATTAACCATAGGAAATTCTGGTCATGGTCATGTTTAAACAACAGCAAAGCATCATAACAGCATTAGCAACATTCATCATATCAACAGGGTTTTAGCATGGCAGCATGGTATTTGTAACTTTCAAGCAATCAACATCATGCATCTTAAAAAACAACATGCCCAGAATTACAAGTTAAACACTCTGACAGCATCACTAGCAACAGGCATCAAGAACATGGGATCATATTTCATTAAATCCAAACTAGCCAGGTAAATCGAACAGAAATGTGTTTGGACACACAAAATGAAAATGAAGATTTCTTGGCCAAAACACAACCAAATTAAGCATGCTTTAGTTCTCTAGAATCACCAAAAAAAATCTTTCAAAACATACTATGGCATTGAAATGTATTATGCAACATGAGCACTAACAAACAACCAATGTTCATGCAAAAATGAAAGCAAGATTTCTGGAAGGAAACAGCAGGTTTCTGGCAACAGTATAACTTCATAAAAATCGAAGCATCCAGAAAGTGAAATCAAGCATGTTAATCATCACCACAAACCTCTAGCATGCATATTCTACACATAACTTTCATGTAATCATCCTCAATAGAACTATATCGACTGAAACATATTTGAGCACAGGAATGGAAATACATATATCTCAAAGCATAGTTAACTTTTTGACATGATTCAAGACTTTAATCAACCTACTAAGTGAGACCTATATGATGTGTAGCGAGGTTTGAGAAAATAATGAAGTTGAAAAAATTACCTGATTTGAAAAACCAATGAAACAGTGCTGTCTGTATACTTCCAGCTCGATCAGAGGTCCAACATGCTTTTGGAATGAAGAAACTTTGAAGAATCCTTGACTCACACTTGCTTGAAACTCTTCAAAACTTTAACTGCCACTGTTGGACTTGGTAATGACAGAACAAGAAGATGGCTGGACAGATGATATTTGATGGTTCAAGGAAGCTCACCAAGGTGTTTTTGTGGAGAAACAATGAAGGTGACTCAAGGGTTTTCAGTGTTTTAGCAGGATTTTCCGTTTTGCCAAAAAATGCAATATCCGAGTGAGAGGAGAGAGTGTTTTCTGGTTTTGTGGCTGCTGCCAAAAACTAGGGTTCTGAATCAGCAGGAAATGAGCCTTTATATTGCTGTTTAGCCAAGCTAATGAGAATGCTAAGTTGGATTAGTCAAGTGAAACCAATTTGCCATTTTGCTAATCATGGAACAAGTGAAAATGGTGGGTGTGTTTGTCTGCACTAATGGGCTTATGAAATGCTGCAGAAGGACCAATGCAATTGCTACTTGTGGTTTGTACAAAAGCTGCTGTACTGGTTTTTACTCTTTTGAAGCCAATTGCTAAAAATGCCAACTTTGTACCTTGGTTCAAAATGTGGAAAAATGGTGGTGTGATGATGATTTTGGACTTTGAGCAAATCACAAATAATATATGAAACATTTCCCAATTGGCAAAAATGAGAAAAAAGTCCTAAATCAAAAAGTCAACTGTGAGTCAAACTTTGATTTTTAAAGGAATAGTCCCAAAAATGCCATTTTGATTGGCAAGGTTTTAGGTCATGAAATTTATATTCTTGGAAAGAGGATGAAAAATGTGGTTTGTAGGAAAAAACCCCACCAAATTTGGCCTTATGGTTTGAGAGTTATGGCTTGTTGAAGTTCAAAATTGATGAAAATGATTTGATCATATCTTGACAACCACACATGGGATTTTGATGTTCTTGGACTTTTTGAAAATGGGAGAACAAGATCTTCAACTTTCATGTTGGGCAAAAATTCATTTGAAGCTTGTATCATGATGTAAGTTTAAGATCAAGAAGTTTCCATTTTTGGCAGTTAAAATTACAGGTCCACTTGCTATTTCTGGAAAATTTCTGATTTGACTTGATTTTCTTCCATGATGAGGTTTGACATGATAGATGAGGCTTATACAAGCATGAATGAACTCTTTCAAATCAATTCTATCTATCAAATCTTGATTAAATCAACAGTTGACCAAGTTTGACTGTCTGTTGACTTTTCTAGGGTTTTGGACTGATTGAACTTCTTCTGATGAGTTCCAAACCCTAAACCCTTGAGAACTTGACTTCAAATGATGTCACAAGATGTATGAACCTTGTGATTAATGATCATGGTGCCCAAATTCCACAAGAATGGCCATCATCCATTGCTTTGACTGATCAATGACTGTCTTTGACCTAATTGCTGATGATTGCTTCCACTGCAAGCAACAAGGTTAGACTGACAATATTTTTGTACTTTTTGAATGATAAACATATGAAAGCAAAGATATACAAATGCAGAGTATGCTTGGTGATCAAGAAATCAACCCACAAGGCAAATCTATCCACTAGGAGGGGACAAAGACATGCAATGATCTTTGAGGTTATGATATGAATGATATGGGCCATGAGGGATCTTAGGGCCCAAAATTGGGGTCTTACAGATGCCCCTATTTAAGGTCATTCTAGCCGGAGAAGTGAAGTTTAGAAATCTTCATATCGACGCGGTAGAATGGACTTAAATAACAGTAATGAGACAAATTTTGGTCCCTAAGAGACCTCATGATGCAAATGTATGCATGCAAAAGACAAAAATTCTGTGGGGAATATGATTCACACAGAAGAAAAGACGATCCATCGGAGTAGCACACTCACCAGGAACAGAGACTCTAACAGGACTCTAAGGGGATAATAAAAGAAAAAGAAATATGTGAACAAGACACAACTCCAAACTGGGGAAGATAAAACTGACATAACGTGATCAAAACACGACTCTGATTAGGAAAACAGAAAACAGATTGGAGAACTCACTGGGGAGTGAAGGACTCACACTGGGAAAAGAAATCCAAATGGAAAATAAATCCATTGGAGAAACACAAGCTGACTCCTGGGGAGAAGCAACAAAAAGAATGAGATGTTACCAGGCATACGGGTAACAAACTCAGGAAAATCCGACTCCACAGGGGGACCGAGGTCATAATAGGGAGCAGAAAGGAGGGAACACCAAGGATACCGGTTACTGGGTATATAATAGGTGACCTACCGAAAACGTGAATTGGATTTCACTTCCAATACACTCATCATCCTGAAGAGAGCTAGAAAAGCAAGCTTGTTTAGGATGGATATTCAATTCCACAAGGAAAATGAATCTTACTCTGAGGGGAAAACAATCAAAAGATCGACTCAAGAGCGAACGAGATATAATACCCATTACCGTCAGAACGTGGATAGAATACTCAAATGAGACATATTACTCATTACCGGCAGACCGTGAATAATATACTCGAAAGGAAAATTATCCTGAACCGGTTACTGGGTTGTTTATAGGATAAAAATCCGAAGTCGTGAATTGGTTTTCACTTCCAAAAACACTCATCATCCGAAACACGAACTGGTTAAAGGATGGTCATTCGAATCCACAACGGGAAAACGAATCTTACTCAACTGGGGACACAAACCCAAAAAGTGCATGAGATATAATATCCATTACCGGCAGACCGTGGATAAGATACTCGCATGGAAGACTATCCACAACCGGTTACTGGGTTAAAAAAGGATAAATCAACCGAACAGAAAGGCATCGGGATACCAAATTAGGTATATAATGATAACCAATCAAAAGGAGCAACAGACATTACCGACAAAAGGGTGAATGAAAGGCGAACTGATGAGGATAATTTGCAAGCATCCGGCAATTATCGACAGAAGACTAGCTGGGGATGCATTGATGAACAATCAATGATCCGGGGAACAAATCACTAGCATACGGTGAAAAGACCCACTGGGGATAAAATTGCTAGCATACGGCAATTATCCACAAAAGATTTGCTGAGGATATAAGTGCTGATCTGAGCAACTTATACAAGCAAAGGAAAATCATCATCAAATATTGAATGAAGATAACCACAAAAAATTAGGGTTTACATCTACCGAATACGGGGTAGAAGACCAACAACTCCGCGTGGGGATAGAACAAATCGCAAATCCGCACGGGAAACCAAAATAGGGTTTATAACAAACCACAAACTGCTGAAAAGCAGAAAAAATAGGATTTACAACTACCAGTATACGGGTAGAAAACCAAAAACTCTGGCTGGAGAATAAAAGGTGTATAACCACAAATTATGTTAAGAAAGCCAGGAAAAGTAGGACTTACAACTACCGGTTACTGGGTAGAGGCCCAAAAACATTCCGCTGGGGAACAACCCACTGGGAAACACAAGATATCTGACAAATAGTCGATTCGGGAATGATCCGAAAAGACAGACTGAATAAAGACACGTCCTAATGAGGATATAACTCAAATAGGAAAATCCATCCCAATATATGTGTTGGGAGGAAACGGAAGAAACCGTCATCCACGAGGATATATCTCAGTGGGGAACTGCAGAAGGAAAGACAAACATTTTCTGCTTATGGGGTTGACTCTATATGGAGAGATTTATAACACCCGACATCTGCTTGGGGAGATCTGTAAAGAGATCTATATCACCATAGCAGGAGACACGACAAACAAAAGATATATGGCAAGAAATGCAACATGAATACCTGAATGTTTATGAATATGCATGAGTATGCGTGATTTATGTTTGATGAATGCTGACAAAACAGACAATTCTAACACAAACAGGTTCAGGAACCAAACGTCCGGTATTATACTTCCAGGGGAAAAACCAGCTGGAGAGCCAATCTGCGGAGATCTACGTGCTGTAAAGCAAAGATCTGCAAGTAACTGCTGAAGAAGCAGAGAATCAGAAAATATCAGGAAACAACCCAATCAGGGTACAGAAAGTCACAACGGGCAAGACAGCCACCAAGACGAATCTGTAGGGGAACAAGAGAAGTCCCAAAGTATCTGCAGGGGATCCCAGTGTTAACTGAGAAACAAAAAGTGCATGAACACGAACTGCTGTAGAAGCAACTCCACACAACTCCGCTGGGGGACAACCCACTGAGGGAGAATGATAACATCCAGATAGAATCTTACTGCATAAGCAACTCTATTGGGGAAAACTGTCGGCTACTCTCTTGGGAACAACCCACTGAGGGAGGACAGATCAAACAGATAGATTCTGCAATAAACCACTCCGCTTGGGGAGAATATACATAGCAAACTGATCACAACAAGTAGATTCTGCAATATAAGCCACTCTACTGGGGATCACAAACAGTCAGGAAATAAATCCGTTCACTGGAGGCTAGAGCCATCATCCGACCATACTGGGGATTGAAGGCGTATTCAACAGGCGAAACTGCCACAACAAACATCCTGCAGACTGAGCTGAGGAAAAGATGGTTGCAATACACTGGGATGTCAACCCAAATCAAAACTGCTCAGGAAAATAAATCCTGCTCTGCTGAAGAGAATAACTCTGATGGAGAGATAGCAACAATTCCACAGACGACTTCGCCGGGGAAAAGGTAAAGTACCGGGTATCAAACCACTGACTTACCGAGTCTTCAAAAGAAAACAACGTGCTGAGGAAACAGACAAATCCTCCTGGCGCACTGCATGAGGAAAAGCGGTAACAACTCCACTTGCAACCCTGGTGGGGATATTAATAACAGCTCTATTCACGACTCCGAGGGGAGTATCAATCAATCAGTTACACTCATGACTGTGCTGAGGAGACAAATAAAGTCTGGGGATATGACCCACTGGATAAAGTGACGGGGCACCAAGATGACAAACCATCAACCGCCGAAACTTCTACAAGAAAACACCCATGCTAGGGGGAAAACTGCTGCTGGAGAGAACGAAGTCTTCAACAACAAATCACTTGCGACTGTACTGGGGAACAACCCCAACCACAAATCTGTCTGAGGAACAACCTCAACAAAGATCTGAAGAAAGAAGATACCAATAAACCAGGAATATGAACAAATGTCTTACCTGTTGGGAATCATGCCACCCTCGGGAGAGCACTGAGATATTCTTGAGTATCCTTTCAATCTTGTGAATGTTCACTTTGTTTAAAACAAAATTTTGAAAAATTTGATTTGTTTAAAACAATGACATTTTATCAATTTAAAACATGCAAAACATTTGTTGAATTGAAACAAATAAGAGTGCAAATAATTGGATAAAAAGCTCAAATTGATTTGATAGAATGGTAGTCTGCAAATGGCAAGACTCCATAGATCTGTACAAATTTGAAATCAGTGATATATATTGGAAGAGGGCTACATTGAACATAATGATCCTTTCTCTACCAATTTGAATCTCTCTGTATCCGAAGCTTCAGTTGACGACGAATCGAGAATCTTCTGACGAAATGACGACTGAGAAACAGAAAGTCTTGTCAGGATGCAGTTACTTGCCAAATCCCTAATTTTTGCCTAGATTGCCCCAGGATGAGGTACTCAATCTAGCGGGATGCAAATGTTTTCTTTTTTTCAAGTCTCTAATTTTTGCCTGGATTACCCTTGCGGGTTCTCCACCGAGACGCTCATTTTTGCCTAAGCCGCCCTTTCGGGTTTTCAACTTAGCGAGCAATTCTGTTTTTTTTCATTCTTCTTTTTTTTCTTTTTCATTTGCATATACTTTTTTCTTCTTTAGGCAAAGTATCTCTTAACTGCATCTGAATTCACAGGACGAGTGAAATCCTCCCCATCCATTGTTGTAAGCATCAAAGCACCGCCTGAAAAGGCTCTCTTAACAACATATGGACCCTCGTAGTTTGGAGTCCACTTGCCCCTGGAATCGGGCGCGAAAGACAAAACTTTCTTGAGCACAAGGTCACCTTCTCGGAACACACGAGGCTTGACCTTCTTGTCGAATGCTTTCTTCATTCTCTGCTGATATAACTGACCATGGCACATGGCAGTTAATCGCTTCTCTTCAATCAAATTCAACTGGTCAAAACGACTCTGAATCCATTCAGCATCAGTCAACTTGGCTTCCATCAAGACTCGCATTGATGGGATCTCCACCTCTACTGGGAGAACGGCTTCCATGCCATAAACAAGAGAGAAAGGGGTTGCCCCTGTTGAAGTGCGTACAGACGTACGGTATCCATGCAAAGCAAATGGCAGCATCTCATGCCAATCTTTGTAGGTGACAGTCATCTTCTGGATAATTCTCTTGATATTCTTGTTAGCAGCTTCAACAGCCCCATTCATCTTAGGTCTGTAAGGAGAGGAATTATGGTGTGCAATCTTGAATTCAGCGCACAACTCATCCATCATCTTGTTATTCAGATTGGATCCATTATCAGTAATGATCCTCTCTGGCACACCATAACGGCAAATCAACTGGTTCTTGATAAACTTCACAACCACCTGCCTGGTTACATTCGCGTACGAAGCGGCTTCAACCCATTTGGTGAAGTAATCAATTGCTACGAGAATAAAACGATGTCCGTTGGACGCTTTCGGCTCAATCATGCCGATCATGTCGATTCCCCACATAGAGAAAGGCCATGGTGATGAAATCACATTCAGGAGTGTCGGAGGAATATGAATCTTATCCGCATAAATTTGACACTTGTGACATTTCTTCACATACTTGCAACAGTCAGACTCCATTGTCAGCCAATAGTAGCCTGCTCTCAACATTTTCTTAGCCATGGCATGTCCATTGGAATGAGTACCAAATGAACCCTCATGGACCTCAGTCATCAATAGGTTTGCTTCGTGTCTATCCACGCATCTGAGCAAAACCATATCAAAATTTCTCTTGTACAGCACTTCACCACTGAGGTAGAAACTGCCTGACAACCTTCTCAAAGTTTTCCTATCTTTCACAGATGCCCCAGGCGGGTAGACCTGGTTCTGGAGGAAATTCTTGATATCAAAATACCAAGGCTTGTCATCTTTCACGTCTTCGATTGCAAATATGTGAGCGGGTCTGTCCAAGCGCATCACAGTAATATTGGGACATCATTCCACCATCTGACAACAATCATGGAAGCAAGCGTTGCAAGGGCATCTGCCATCCGATTATCCTCTCGAGGAATATGATAAAATTCAACTTCTGTGAAGAAAGTTGAAATTCTCCTTGCATAATCTCTGTATGGGATGAGACCTGGTTGATTTGTCTCCCATTCACCTTTGATCTGATTGACAACCAAAGCTGAATCACCATAGACATCAAGATACTTGATCTCAAGTCAATGCATTCTTCAAGTCCCATAATACAGGCTTCATACTCCGCCATATTATTCGTGCATTTGAAGGTTAGCCTTGCTGTAAATGGAATGTGCGAACCCTGGGGATTAACAATTACTGCCCCAATTCCATTTCCATATTGATTAACAGCGCCATCAAACACCATCGTCCATCTGGAACCAGGTTCTGGACCTTCATCAAGTGTAGGCTCATCGCAATCTTTCATCTTCAAATACAGAATTTCCTCGTCAGGGAAGTCATACTG
The DNA here is from genome assembly GCF_024323335.1 of Lathyrus oleraceus. Taxonomy (NCBI): domain Eukaryota; kingdom Viridiplantae; phylum Streptophyta; class Magnoliopsida; order Fabales; family Fabaceae; genus Lathyrus; species Lathyrus oleraceus. The sequence goes on along the minus strand of NC_066582.1, from coordinate 86,125,094 downwards.
AACAGACTGATGATCTTCAATTGGCTGGTGCGCTAGATGGTCAGCCAAGATACTACCTTTGATAGCTTTCTGAGCTCGATACTCAATATCATACTCAGACAACAGCATCTGCCAACGGGCAATCCTCCCAGTTAAAGCAGGCTTCTCGAAGATATACTTAATTGGATCCATTCTGGATATCAACCAAGTTGTATGATTTATCATGTACTGGCGCAAACGCTTAGCTGCCCAAGCTAAAGCACAGCACGTCTTCTCAAGCATAGAGTACCGAGACTCACAATCAGTAAACTTCTTACTGAGGTAGTAATAGCAAACTCCTTCTTCCCTGATTCATCTTGTTGACCGAGTACACAACCCATCGAGTCTTCAAGAACTGTTAAGTACATAATCAGAGGTCTTCCTTCCACAGGCGGAGACAAAATCGGAGGTTCAGACAGATAATCTTTGATACTGTCGAAAGCTTTCTGGCAATCCTCGGTCCAATCATGAGACTGATCTTTCCGGAGGAGCTTGAATATCGGCGCACATGTGGCAGTCATGTGGGATATAAATCTGGAAATGTAGTTCAAGCGGCCAAGAAAACCTCGGACTTGCTTCTCAGTTTTGGGTGCGGGCATCTCTTGTATTGCTTTGACCTTTGCAGGATCAACCTCAATACCTCTTTCACTTACCACAAAACCCAACAACTTTCCGGAACGGACTCCAAAAGTACATTTGTTCGGATTCAGACGAAGCTGGAACTTCCTCAAACGCTGAAAAAGCTTCAACAAATGCTCAATATGCTCAACTTCCGTTCGGGACTTAGCAATCATATCATCAACATAGACTTCTATCTCCTTGTGCATCATGTCATGAAACAAGGTAGTCATAGCTCGTTGATACGTGGCTCCGGCGTTCTTCAAACCGAAGGGCATCACTCGATAACAGAATGTTCCCCAAGGTGTGATGAATGTTGTCTTCTCCATATCCTCTGGTGCCATCTTGATTTGATTATATCCGGAAAATCCGTCCATAAAGGAAAAGACTTTGAATTTAGCTGTATTGTCTACCAACATGTCAATGTGTGGTAGAGGAAAATCATCTTTTGGGCTAGCTTTATTCAAATCTCTGTAATCAACGCACATACGGACTTTTCCGTCCTTCTTAGGAACAGGCACAATATTGGCCACCCATAGAGGATATGTCGAAGTCACCAGAAACCCCGCATCAATTTGCTTCTGAACTTCCTCTTTGATCTTCACTGCCATATCTGGATGAGTTCTTCTGAGCTTCTGCTTCACAGGCACGCACTCAGGCTTCAAAGGCAGGAAATGTTGCACAATATCTGTATCTAAACCCGGCATGTCTTCATAGGACCAAGCAAAGATATCTGAATATTCTCGTAGCAAGCTGATCAAATCTTCCTTAACAGACCCTTCAAGAAGTGCCCCAATCTTCACCAGGCGCTCACAATCTTCAGATCCCAAGTTGACTGTTTCCAAGTCTTCGAGATGCGGCTGAATGATCTTCTCTTCGTGCTCAAGGAGACGGGTGATCTCATCAGGAATCTCTTCAACGTCATCTTCCTCTGCCTCAAATACAGGGAATTCAAAGTTGGGAGATGGCGTTGGATCATTATGTTCAATGGGTTTTAGGATCAACCTGCATAATGATTTTGGTTAAGAAAAATTTCATAATTTTAAGCAAGCAAATCATTATGCAGATGAAAAAAATGTTGCTTTTACAGCTTTTATTTTTGTTTTTATGGTTTTTTGTGATCACTGATTTCATAAAGAAAAGCAAAAAGTGAAAACAAAGGAAAAACAAATGTTTAACAATGCAAAAATTGAATGAAAATATCATTGTATATATGCTTTGCCAACAATGTCATCACTTCTCCTTTTGGCATGGGAGAAGGGTTTTAAACAAAATGAACAATTACTCTGATCTATGGATAACTGTAGGAACATCCACAGCGACCCAATTGTGGCAGACACCACCAGGAATAACAAAATTGTTCAAGTCTTCTGCATCTTCTTCTTCAATGATAGCAGCAGCTTCCTCTTCTGCAGGTTGATCAGCATGGATGAATCCTCCACTGGTGAACAGACCTTGCTCATTGCATGCCCCAGAACCATAGCCAATGCCAGCCCGGGATCGGTTATCTTCAAGTTCAAGCACTTTCCCTAATCCAGCGACTGCACCACATTCAATGGCCAGCTTAGCATCACGGTAGGAAGTGAATGAAGGAGACTTCTTCTCGATTGGTTTATCAATAGATAAAGCTTGGAACTGAGTTCCAACTTCATCCTCTGCATCAATGTACGAGAAAGAAGATAAATTACTGACCAGGAGAGCCTTTTCTCCCCCTACTACAACCAATTTCTTGTTTTTCACAAACTTCAACTTTTGGTGTAGGGTGGATGTCACGGCGCCAGCCTCGTGAATCCATGGTCTGCCCAAGAGACAGCTGTATGATGGGTGAATATCCATTACTTGAAAAGTGATCTGGAAATCACTTGGTCCAATCTTGATTGGGAGATCAACTTCCCCAATCACGGTCTTGCGCGACCCATCAAAAGCTTTAACAACAACCCCACTCTGCCTCATAGGAGGACCTTGATATGACAATCGTGAGAGTGTGGATTTTGGCAATACATTAAGGGACGATCCAGTGTCCACCAGCACATTGGACATTGCATCCGATTTACAATTCATAGAGATGTGTAAAGCCATGTTGTGGTCTCTTCCCTCCTCAGGGAGATCAGCGTCACAAAAGCTCAGAGTGTTGCAAGCGGTAATGTTTGCAACAATGCTATCAAATTGTTCCAAGGTGACGTCGTGATCGACATATGCCAGGTCCAAGACTTTCTGCAGAGATTCCCGATGAGGCTCTGAATTCAGCAGTAAAGAAAGAATAGAAATCTTGGAGGGCGTGTGTAGAAGCTGGTCTACAATGTTGTACTCACTCTTTCTGATGAGCCTCAGCATCTCATCAGATTCTTCATCAACAATGCCGCTCGGGCCATCTGAAGAAACAGGAGTCTTTGGTACGGATGAGGAGGGCTTGGCAACATCAAGTGCCAGATTCTGAACATTCACAGCAGTCCCCACAGGACGCTCAGCAGATTCAGAAGCAACAGCCTTAGCAGGCGCAGAAAAGACACGACCGCTTCGGGTCAATCCACTAACATCAGCAATAGTGGTCACGGAAGTGGAAGGCAAAGGTACCTCAACCCCATCCTGGACAGCAACAGGACTGTACCGGAACGGTACGGCTTTATCAGATGAATAAGGCACAGGGCCTGCCGGTTTGATAATCAAAGAAGGTGAAGCCTTAGGCTTGTTGCTATTGTACTGAATAACAACGGGCTCTGGAAGCTTGAACACCGGGGAGATGACACTCACTTCGGGCTCAACAACATCAACATTACGATTCTGGAGAATCTCAATGGTACCTTCATTCAACAATTTCTGAAGTTCACAGCGAACCTGATCACAACCCAAGCGGTTAACAGCACAGACACGGCATTGGTCATGGTTATGCTTCAAATAGCTGTGCTGACACAGCATCTTATGTAATCCAACCAGTGACTGCCGGATATGACTGACATACTTCACCTTGTACTTCCCAAGGTCTTCCTGGATCATATTCACAGATTTCCCATGCGAAGGCAATGGGTTCCTGGTGACATTAGGGTTGGAGTCTTCAAAACTCAGAATTCCGCTTCTCATGAGGTCTTGAACCTTATTCTTCAGCGGGAAACAGTTCTCAACGTTGTGGCCCGGAGCACCGGAATGATAGGCACAATGCTGGTCTGGTTTGTACCACCATTGCGGGTTGGCAGGAATTGCAGGAGGATCCCTGGGTGAAACCAACTTCCTCTCCAACAAGGAGGGATAAAGCTCTGTATATGTCATCGGAATCGGGTCGAAGCTGACCTTCTTCCTATCATAATTCACATTTGCTTGGTTGGTTGTACTTCCACGAGGCTGGTAAGCCTGTTGCTGTGGACGTTGCTGTTGCTGTTGATACTGCGGCTGTGGATATTGCTGCTGATGCTGATACTGCTGAGCATTATCCTTGAATACAGGCGCCACACTAGCTACCTGATGCTGATGTTTGGAATGATGTGCAGGCTTCCTCTGAACAGAGGGTCTTCGATGTTTGGGCTGAGACTGCACAGCATGAGCTTCACCTTCTTTCCTCTTAAACGCTCCATACCGTTTAGAGGAAGAACCATCATCTTTAGCTAATCGTCCTTCGCAGACGCCTTCTTCAAGACGCATCCCCATATTCACCATCTCGGTGAAATCAGAGGGAGCGCTGGCCACCATTCTCTCATAATAAAATGACCCAAGAGTCTTCAAAAAGATCTTGGTCATCTCTTTCTCTTCTAATGGTGGAGTGATTTGAGCTGCCAGCTCACGCCATCTCTGGGCGTACTCCTTGAACGTCTCTTTGTCCTTTTGCGACATAGACCTGAGTTGATCTCTGTCAGGCGCCATGTCAACGTTGTATTTATATTGCTTGACGAAAGCTTCGCCAAGATCATTGAAAGAGCGGATGTTGGCACTGTCCAGACTCATGTACCAACGGAGAGCAGCACCAGACAAGCTGTCTTGAAAGTAGTGGATCAAGAGTTGATCGTTGTCTGTCTGCGTGGACATCTTTCTGGCATACATGACCAGGTGTGCCAAAGGACAAGTGTTCCCTTTATATTTTTCAAAGTCTGGGACCTTGAATTTAACTGGTATCTTCACACCGGGAACCAAGCAAAGTTCGGCTGCTGACTTGCCGAAGAGATCTTTGCCTCTGAGAGTTCTCAATTCCTTTCTCAGCTCGAGGAATTGATCGTTCATAGCATCCATTTTCTCGTGAACATCTGAGCCCTCAGACGCTTCAGAGTGATAGATGGTGTCGTCTACCCTAGGCATGGTATGCACGACAGGAGGAACAGGAATAGGGACCGGGCTAGATGCCGGCATTTGAGCAAAGGTAGGAGCTGGCAGATCGGGCATAAAGCCAGGAGGCATCCCCCAAGGAAAACCGGGAGGCATAGCATTTGGCTGATGGGCACTGACAGGTACCGTTGATGTAGCTATCTCAGATATGACCGTCCGCTGAACGGGAGTTGCTGGCTGTTGGGGAGCGGGCTGATTCTGGGCAGCAAGAAGTTGCTCCATCAGAGCGCCAAGTCTGGCGACTTCATCTCTCAAACTCTGGTTCTCTTGTTCCAATTGCTCCATAATTCTGGCGGAGTTGACTCGCGTATAATACCGGTGAGTCAGCTTGTCTTCAAAATAAATGAAGAGCAAAGGTTAGAACCGGAAGACCAGAAAAATGGGTACCTGTTTATGCAAGAATGATGCATGAAATGCTCGTGCAAATGCTTTGATTTTCAAGGAACCCTCAGGGTATATTTGCAATATTTTGAATATTAAACATTTTAATTGCTCATGGAAAATATTTCATTCAAAAATATTAAGACAAAGAAGTACAGCATTCTTTTAAATATTACAAAGAGAAAAGGTAAATAACATCCTATGGATCCCTATTAACTCGGGATGCTGGAAGACGAGAAGTGTACAACTTCTTGATCTCTCTCTCATAGGCAGCCTCCATATCAGCTTTCTCCTTTGCAAGTTGATCATACTTCCTTTTCCAGAATTTGGAAGACTGAGGAAGCAGAGAAGTCCAAGTATCGTTCGGATCGTCGATCACTCGGTGCTCGAGAAATTCAATCATAGCATCCTTCTCCTTGAGCTGCTGCAGCAATTCCTCTCTCTCGCGGATCCAGGCACGCGAAAGGTCTTCTTCTCTCAACTCCTCTACACGTTGGGTAGGGAGGGTTGAAGGCCCAGCCACATCCAACAGTGTAGGTCTCGGATGATCATATGGCATCAGGTAGGTAGCAGCCCTCTGTCTGACCCAAGAGGTGTATGGCTCCAAAGCAATGCAGTTCTTTGGACCCAATTCATTCCTACTCTTTATGCGAATATTGCGCCAAGCGCGGACAAATCTGGCTTTCAGGCCTTGGGGATCTTTACCCTCCTGAAAGAACACACCTTCTAACAGAATGTTATGGGGTTTATCCTTTAGGGGGAACCCAAGCTGACGACGTGCAAGCGTAGGGTTGTAGGTAATCCCACCACATGTACCAAGAAGAGGCACATTGGGGAATTCACCACAAGAATTGATGATCTGGACGGTATCATACACGCGATCATACCAGGTGATATCATCATTGGTGAGAGACATGAGTCTCTGAGACCACCGTAGACATCCCTTGTTCTCCTTGAAAGCAACTGTCTGCGGCAAGTGCGAAATAAACCACTTGTACAGCAGGGGTAAACAGCAGACAATGACTCCTCCATTCTTCATATTCCTCAGATGCAAGGAGACATATGCATCACCCAACAAGGTCGGAACCGGATTAAGGACTGAAAAGATCCTAATGGCATTCATGTCGACGAACTTGTCGAAGTTGGGAAACAGCACCAATCCATAGATAAGCAATACGAATAGAGCCTCAAAGGCATCCTCACTCATGGCCTTCCCATAGAAGGTGGCTTGAGCAAAAAGGAACTCGGAAGGAAAACCCTGAATTCCGCCTTTGGTAGTCAGATTAGCTCTAATCAGATCTTCATCTATGTGCAACAGACTGGAAATCTCTCGAGCAGATAGAATACTCTCTAAGCCACTGAACGGCACTTGATCCAGAATAGGAATCCCAATAAGGTGAGAGTATTCTTCCAAAGTTGGCAACAACTGGAAGTCCGGAAATAAGAAGCAATGATAGAGCGGATCATAGAACTGAGCAAGAGTGCTCATCAATCCCTCATCCACTTGAGTAGTCAGCAGCGGCAGAAGCTTCCCATATCGAGCTTTGAAACCCAAGGGATCTAATACATATGATGTCAGATTCCTTAACTCTTTTACATCAGGCTGCTTAAAGCTGTACTTCTTTGTATGCCTTTTCGGTCTTTCCATGTCTGAAAATTTTGCAAATAACCCTTTAAGTTCCTTGAAAATTTTCTCTTTTGATGACATGAATGCGGATGAATGCGTGAATGCATGAATGCAACAAACACACTCAAGGATCAAGCAAAGCACACCAAACAAAGGTCGTGGGAAAGCTCTATGTATCCCTAATATCAATCATCCATTTTGGTGGATTTAGGTTTTCACCTTATCGACACCCAAGTTCCATTGATATTAACGGTACATGAACCGGTTCAAACATTCCTAATATCAACCAGCCGCTTTGATGGATTTTAGGTTTTACACCTGATCCGGGATCCATTGATATTAACAATGTTTGAACGACTCAACCACGAATCACGGGTTTGTTGAGAGTCACGAGCATGGAGTCTCGGTTAAGAACCACCCAAAGGGAGTGTACTAGGGTTTAAACCTGCCAGACATGTTCTATCAGAGGTTCCCATAATCATCGTTCCATCTTTCGAATATTATCGGAGGAACGAATACTCGTATTCCAAGAATATTCTCAAGAGAAACTCTTATGAGTGTAGTATCGCGTAACAATCGTATCAGAACTGACATCTGAACGACCTCCGCACTACGGTCCTAAAAATAGGCCAAGATGGGTTTGGTAAACTAAGGTCCTTGGCTTCTGCGGAACATGATTGAAAGAATAATGCCTAACCACAAATAACTTGTGTGACATTATTAGTTCAACATGACCTCCACCAAGTGAATGGGCTCGCAAGTCAACTGGCTAAGGACTACTCCACACCAGCCAACAAGACTATGCCATTCTCCTATCCTAGAGAGCACTCGAATTCGGGTACAGAACTCATCTTACAGATCACCAAAGCAAACAGCAAATGTATATCAAGCAATTCACACATTACAATCAATACAGTTATCCCAAATTGTACAAAAATATGTCAGAAATGACAAATAATAACATATATCACAACAAGGGTGAAAAGTAGGCAATACAACCAGGGATTCTGGTGAGGATCTCCCCAGCAGAGTCGCCACTTTTCTGTAGCGGTGTATTCGTCGCTATATGATCTATCGATTAAATCATAAGCTAAGAGATACGTTGAAAATTTCGAGTCGCCACCGCACTTTTATTTATCCAAAGGATTGGCTAAAAAGCGAACAAAAGCCTAAGAAGTTTTACACGTAGAAAACTAATAAAAAGATCAGAGATTCTGGGTAAGGGGTAAATTACGCAATGGGAAGGTGTTAGGCACCCACTACGTCCTAGGTACTCCTAGGGAGCCCTTTTCACACTTGTTGTAAAAGATTATTATTTGTTATGACAAAAAGATTGTGCAAACATGATTGGGATGGTGAGAAAGAATATACATTTTTATTATTATTGGGTTCGAACGGATGAACCCGTTGCCTACGTACCTTCCATCAAAGGTAAGGATCAGAACGCCGTAGTTCGGCTAAAAGATTTCCAAAAGTGGGTTAGGTTCAATTTTAAACACAAACCCTAGGTCTTACGTTATCCACGGGAGAAAACTCAACCTTATACAGACAACAACGTCCACCATGTGAGAACAGCTTCAACTGGCCAGGGAGGGGTTAACCCTATAATAGGCGAGGAAGACTTACAATTCAATCACTAAAGACAGAAGGCGAGATTAACATCAACCACTAAGATAAATCAAACCTATAGCTCATGTATGAAAGCATTAATAATGGACAAAGCCAAAACAAGTGAATGGTGGCATTACTAATTATGATTATGAAAATGGAGTCAAAGTATAATTAAGATCAATTCAGATGAGTATTATGAAAATGGAGTTTGAAAAAAAGGTCAAGGACTTGAGTCCAGGTTTTTAGTTAGAAAACATGAAGATGTTTGCACAACACTTATGTCAAAATTTAAAAGGTATAGTGTGAAAAGGTTCTAAGACGTAATGAGGATGAATGGATGAGGATGGATAGTAAAACTTCTTAGAAGGTTCACTTCTTGAAATCATATAGCAGATGATTCAAGTGTGTCCTTTGGAATAGCAATTAATAATAACAAACAAGCAAAGCAAGCAAAAGCGGATATCGGATGCCAATCAATGGTCTTAAACCAATCTCCTAAAACAAAACGGGATATCAGATGCCACTCTATGGACTTACACTAATCTCCACAGGCAAAGAAATAAAAGCGGATACCGGATACCAATAGATGGATTTACACCAGTCTCCTAAAACAAAACAGGATATCAGATGCCACTCAATGGACTTACACTAATCTCCACAGAAGAAAACAAGAATGAAACACGGAGGTCAACTGCCAATCTATCTGGACTTAGGTTAACTTCACAGTATGCTCACAGGAAATCCAATGCCACATTACAGGGACTTACAATGGATCCTCACATACAAGAACAAAAGCAACAATATGATCACAGGAATGCAAATGCCAACTTACAGGGACTTATAATTGCAACCTCTCACACAAACAGATGAACAAACTATGATCACAGGAAAGCAGATGCCAACTTACAGGGACTTATAACTGTATCCTCACATACACACAAATAAACAGAAGATATGAGTGACCAATGAGGTCTTACACTCTATCCTTCCATATCACAGGAACAAATGCCAAAGCAATGGACTTACAATTGTCCTCAATGGGCACACAACAATGATAGCATCACAAAACAAATGAGATGATCATGCATTAATGGCAATTGATGATGATGATAAATGCATAACATATAAGCAAGCAAGTGCATATGAAGCAATCAATCAATCAATGAATAGCAAACAACACACTCTATAGCCAAACAATGGGGGCTCACACAAGAGGGTTTGACTTTAACAGTCCACTGTAATGGGTAAAGGTCGCTCTTAACCTGGCCATTGAGGGGCTCAGGTGAAGCAGATGAATAGGAGATGAGGGGTGTGCCTCATTGCTTCTATCTCAGATCAGAGAGAGCATAACAGAAAGTGTGGGAGTTCAGAAAGTAGGAACTCTCTCCACATTATTGACTCGATTAGATCTTGGGTTTTTATCTCATTGCTTCAACCAGGTACTGGGAGCAAAGAGAGGACACACTGAATAGTGGGGGATAGATTGCTTATCCCTACCTTCCACCAATTGCCTTACTTGAAGGACTTTTCCTGCTTAGGACAAATTTAAACAAACACAGGCATTGCCTCTTAAGGAGGACTTCAGACAGTTTGCCCGGTCAAATAACAGACCGGGTCTCCAGACTACATGAAGAAGAAGTATTTATACCTCAAAGCAAATGCTAAATAGCAAAGCAAGCAATCAAGTTCAAAGAACTTAGGCAACTAAAGTACCTGCAAAAGTCAAACTTATTAGTAAACAAGTCAACAGTCAAAAGCAAAAGGAAATGAACCAATGGTCACACAGAAGGACCAATTGTGCAAGGCACAAAGACTCAAGCATATGAGTCACCTACAAAACAAAGATTAGCACATCATATAATTCAACTCAAACAAATATTTGAATGATCCTCAAGGCATTGGTGCTTAACCTGAAACAGATGAACTCAAACATAAGCTCAGAAGACCACTAGGACTAGCCTAGGGTCAAAGATGAAAGAAAAAGTCAAGGCAGCAAGACAAAGTCAACCCAAACCAATTTTGAACATTCAAGAAGCATTCTCAATTGGATTCATAACCAAATCATGCATCATGGTCATTTCATATGCAAAAGAATGCAAAGCATGGCAAGAGAAGCATACAAAAGTCAACAGCAAAGACTTCCTTCAAAAGTCAACTCAAGCATTTTCAAAAATTATGAAATAAATCACACTCAATCCTAACATCTAACATGGTGTACATGTAAAATTTCATGGCATTTGGATGAGAGGAAGGCACTCAATGAAATTCATGAAGTCAAACCAAATTCAAGTAAGCAAGGTGAAAGTCAACAAACATAAGTCAACTTCAAAAAAATCATATCAATTTGAAAACAAAAGAGAAATGAATGAGATTAACACCAATGCAAAGCTTGAGATGTCTAGTTATCACATATGAAATTTCATGTTCATACAATAAGATTTGAGAATTTCACAAAAGATTTGGCAAGACATAGCACAAAAAGTCAACAAGTGACCACATATGGAAGAAAATTCACAATTAAATGGAAAACAGCAAGATTAATTCCAAGAAAATTCATACATCAATTAGACATACAAGGGATCATTCATGCAAAATTTGGGATCAATTGGATAAGAGGAAACATGTGAACAAAATTCATACATTTGCATATCATTGGTGTGACACAAATTGTCACACCCTAATTCAAAAATTCATATCTATCAAACCACAAATGAGAAATCCACAAACTTTATATGGAAATGAAGATCAATGTGTCTAGTTTTACCACAAAAAAAATTCAAAGGCAATGGATATAACATGAGAATTTCACAATTGAAAAGGCACAATGTATCATTCATGCATACATGTGGAAAAAACATTTATCAATTAAAATCCAGAACATGGAAAATTAATTAAAATTCACCATAAAATACTAGACTCAAATGTGATCATGATGGAAAAAATTTCATAATTTTTGGAATTAAAATGAGCAAGAAACGAACTGTTGAATTTTGATGAATAATTGAACAAAGTATGAAACACATAGCATGATTAATGGTCAAACACAAGTCAACGGGTGGCAATGCTGTAATTTCCTGTCTCACTAATTGAAACGGCGTCGCATAAGGCAAAGGTGATGAAATGTTCTGATTGGCCACTAGCCAATAGAACAGTAGCTCGGCCAATCCATTGTTCATGTTCTGGGCTTCTAAAACCCTAAGGTTTCTAACAGCATGGTTTTGCAAGCAAAAATCAATCCTTTTCAAACAACACCAACCATCATCAACAAATAAATCATGGCATGAAACATCATCATCTAGTCAACAGTAAAACACACGTAAACATGGAATTCTAGGCAGGATGTGTCAACAGGGCATATGCATCAAGTTTATCATCATCATACATTCATCATAAACAAAAGTATAAGCATACAGCATGGTATTGATACAGCAAAACCATTCAGCAACAACCAAGTACAAACATGAAAATCTGGAAATGACAGGGTTTAAACACAGCAGTAAGGTTCATGGTGTCTATCCACATCCAAACAAAATGACTCGACCAAAAAAAACAACAACAACGACATGGCACTGTGTGTTCAACATGGTAAATAAGCTTCAAGCAAAATTTCAAAATAACATGGCATAATGAAAATCAAACAACATTAACCAATGACCAAGCCAACATTACTCATGGAAATTCTGGACAGGTTTTAAGGTTTCAAACACAACAGCATAGTATTTCATCATCCAACTTTATCATTATGTAATTATCATCATCAAGCAAACAGCAGGAAAGTCTCATTATGCTTCATGTCATAAGCATCAAAACAAAACAAGCAGGAACATAGTATTGGCAGTAACCTTCATGCTAGTTCATGCAAACATGACCAAACATCAACAACACAGGACATGTGGAATTTCAGGGCAAATTTTATGGCTCATCACAAACAGCAGTATGTACATATTAAGCATCATCATCATTCGACTAACAAAACAAACAGCATGGTATATGGCATAGCAAGTGGTAGTGGCTCATGCAATTAAAACAGACAACAGCAGCAGTATTCATCATCATGTGCTCATCATGAACAACAGCATCCACAATAAGCAATCACACAATAGTCATGCCAAACTATCCTCATGCAACAACAACCACAGCAAAACAATCATTAACCATAGGAAATTCTGGTCATGGTCATGTTTAAACAACAGCAAAGCATCATAACAGCATTAGCAACATTCATCATATCAACAGGGTTTTAGCATGGCAGCATGGTATTTGTAACTTTCAAGCAATCAACATCATGCATCTTAAAAAACAACATGCCCAGAATTACAAGTTAAACACTCTGACAGCATCACTAGCAACAGGCATCAAGAACATGGGATCATATTTCATTAAATCCAAACTAGCCAGGTAAATCGAACAGAAATGTGTTTGGACACACAAAATGAAAATGAAGATTTCTTGGCCAAAACACAACCAAATTAAGCATGCTTTAGTTCTCTAGAATCACCAAAAAAAATCTTTCAAAACATACTATGGCATTGAAATGTATTATGCAACATGAGCACTAACAAACAACCAATGTTCATGCAAAAATGAAAGCAAGATTTCTGGAAGGAAACAACAGGTTTCTGGCAACAGTATAACTTCATAAAAATCGAAGCATCCAGAAAGTGAAATCAAGCATGTTAATCATCACCACAAACCTCTAGCATGCATATTCTACACATAACTTTCATGTAATCATCCTCAATAGAACTATATCGACTGAAACATATTTGAGCACAGGAATGGAAATACATATATCTCAAAGCATAGTTAACTTTTTGACATGATTCAAGACTTTAATCAACCTACTAAGTGAGACCTATATGATGTGTAGCGAGGTTTGAGAAAATAATGAAGTTGAAAAAATTACCTGATTTGAAAAACCAATGAAACAGTGCTGTCTGTATACTTCCAGCTCGATCAGAGGTCCAACATGCTTTTGGAATGAAGAAACTTTGAAGAATCCTTGACTCACACTTGCTTGAAACTCTTCAAAACTTTAACTGCCACTGTTGGACTTGGTAATGACAGAACAAGAAGATGGCTGGACAGATGATATTTGATGGTTCAAGGAAGCTCACCAAGGTGTTTTTGTGGAGAAACAATGAAGGTGACTCAAGGGTTTTCAGTGTTTTAGCAGGATTTTCCGTTTTGCCAAAAAATGCAATATCCGAGTGAGAGGAGAGAGTGTTTTCTGGTTTTGTGGCTGCTGCCAAAAACTAGGGTTCTGAATCAGCAGGAAATGAGCCTTTATATTGCTGTTTAGCCAAGCTAATGAGAATGCTAAGTTGGATTAGTCAAGTGAAACCAATTTGCCATTTTGCTAATCATGGAACAAGTGAAAATGGTGGGTGTGTTTGTCTGCACTAATGGGCTTATGAAATGCTGCAGAAGGACCAATGCAATTGCTACTTGTGGTTTGTACAAAAGCTGCTGTACTGGTTTTTACTCTTTTGAAGCCAATTGCTAAAAATGCCAACTTTGTACCTTGGTTCAAAATGTGGAAAAATGGTGGTGTGATGATGATTTTGGACTTTGAGCAAATCACAAATAATATATGAAACATTTCCCAATTGGCAAAAATGAGAAAAAAGTCCTAAATCAAAAAGTCAACTGTGAGTCAAACTTTGATTTTTAAAGGAATAGTCCCAAAAATGCCATTTTGATTGGCAAGGTTTTAGGTCATGAAATTTATATTCTTGGAAAGAGGATGAAAAATGTGGTTTGTAGGAAAAAACCCCACCAAATTTGGCCTTATGGTTTGAGAGTTATGGCTTGTTGAAGTTCAAAATTGATGAAAATGATTTGATCATATCTTGACAACCACACATGGGATTTTGATGTTCTTGGACTTTTTGAAAATGGGAGAACAAGATCTTCAACTTTCATGTTGGGCAAAAATTCATTTGAAGCTTGTATCATGATGTAAGTTTAAGATCAAGAAGTTTCCATTTTTGGCAGTTAAAATTACAGGTCCACTTGCTATTTCTGGAAAATTTCTGATTTGACTTGATTTTCTTCCATGATGAGGTTTGACATGATAGATGAGGCTTATACAAGCATGAATGAACTCTTTCAAATCAATTCTATCTATCAAATCTTGATTAAATCAACAGTTGACCAAGTTTGACTGTCTGTTGACTTTTCTAGGGTTTTGGACTGATTGAACTTCTTCTGATGAGTTCCAAACCCTAAACCCTTGAGAACTTGACTTCAAATGATGTCACAAGATGTATGAACCTTGTGATTAATGATCATGGTGCCCAAATTCCACAAGAATGGCCATCATCCATTGCTTTGACTGATCAATGACTGTCTTTGACCTAATTGCTGATGATTGCTTCCACTGCAAGCAACAAGGTTAGACTGACAATATTTTTGTACTTTTTGAATGATAAACATATGAAAGCAAAGATATACAAATGCAGAGTATGCTTGGTGATCAAGAAATCAACCCACAAGGCAAATCTATCCACTAGGAGGGGACAAAGACATGCAATGATCTTTGAGGTTATGATATGAATGATATGGGCCATGAGGGATCTTAGGGCCCAAAATTGGGGTCTTACAATGTCCCCCAGTTACGGACAACGTTGGATCAGCAATAAAGCACTCGACTCTACATCTAGGATCCATAATGGTTTCAGGTCGAAGAGTGGTATACACTATTATCACCATGAGAATAACTTATGACACTTTGCGTAACTTTCTATATAGTATTCTCATAGCGGGTCAATCCGGTATAAATATTACTCCTAATATTCATACCTATGTTTAAGACTTGATAACTCTTTATCCATGATCCATGAGATGTGATCATCAATCTACAAACATAATAGTCTTAATGCTTTAATGTTATCCCACTTCACACTAAAACTCGACTACGGATACTTTAAGAATAGTGTCCTTATGTTTAATGTGTTCTCATGATTAAGTCACACTTAATACATTAAACGAACTATCTATTCCAGGGACTTTATTAATCAACCATAATAAAGAAAATGCCTTTTTATTATTAATAAATAATTCGATACAAGTACCAAAAGTATTGGCCTCTAGGGCTTACACCAACAAATCCTTCTAAGCATACTTCAACACCATTTCACCAGAAGTCTCATAAGATTAAAAGATAAAATCAAAAGGTTTTGCGTCAGGAATATAATACATAGTACAAGATCACCCTTTCCTCCACTATCCTAATTTTGTGGGCTAAAGACAATACTATTGTACCATTTCACCTTCCATATGCAAACCATTATGAAATAGATAGCTGCAATTCAATATTCCAATTCTACCCTCCAATGGTTATTTTATATGGCTATATAAAGGGGACTTGAAGATTGGAAGAAGCTGCCAATTCACTGCGCTCATAACTATGTTACTACACACGCTCTTGCTGAAATCATATTATTTTCGTGTATAAACACACAAGAGTTTTTACTCGTTACTGTATGAAAAATATTCATTGTATTAACTTGTGTTAATCTACTTTTTAGAAGCATTTTTTGTAAACACAACTTGTAAATCTCAAATATGTTTGAGCGATTTCCTTGAGTGACTAGGTTTTAGTGAGATAGACTCAAGAAGACAAGGATGATTTGTCTTTGTGGTGTCTGTAACCAGGTTTTGATTATTTTGTATTAATTCCTTCTTGGGAAGGCTAAATCACCTTGGTAGGGTGGATTGGAGGTAACTTCATTAACAACGAACTAGTATAAAAAC
Organism: Lathyrus oleraceus; assembly: GCF_024323335.1. NCBI lineage: Eukaryota > Viridiplantae > Streptophyta > Magnoliopsida > Fabales > Fabaceae > Lathyrus > Lathyrus oleraceus. Next base: position 86,108,773 of record NC_066582.1, on the reverse strand, counting down.
AACTTTGTTATTTTTCTTGTTCGTATTGTTGCTTTGTTGAGTTGGTTTTGAAAAAGCTTTTATTTTTAGAAACCCAATCCAAACCCCTATTTCTTGTGTTCCTTGCCACCTTCATTATGATCACTTAATTGAACATGAATCATAAGGGAGCATACAAATGTATCCATGAAGGTCATGCAACAAAAAGTCTAATTATAAATGTAATTAATTGATCAAAAATAAATTTGATCAACTAATCAAACAAGAAGAACATGCTAAGAATCATACCTCAAGCACACGGTATTTATGAGAAAAAATAAAGGCATTAAAAATTGGATTTAACACATTAAACCCTAATTTCTAACTAATCTACCACTAATTGAAATTAAAAAACCTAACAATTAAATCTAATTAAAAATTCCTAATCTAATGGACTATGCTTATTAAAATGTCTATTTTTATGTATTAGAAACATATGTAAAAAGAAAACAGTATTAATAATTGTGAAAAATAATTAGTCTGCCTAGGGGTGTAATTAGTGGAGAAATGGTGTGTTTAGTGGAATGGGTGCAGGCCAAGCCGGTTGAAGCCCGTGTTATGGTTTGTTTATTTGGATCCAGGAGTGGGGTGTAAGAGTAGAGTGCAAGGTGTGTTTGTTAAATATGGGTGCAAGCCCATGTGGAAGACCCGTGATGTTGTTTTTGTTTGAGAGTTGGGGGTGCTTTGTTTATCATGAAACACAGAGATTAACATTTCCATCTTTTCAGTCCAAAGAATATGTTTCCGTTTTCTTTCCTTTTGTTTTGTTTTTGTTCCGTTATGGATTATTTTCACATTCAAACTTTGGTTTTATCATCATGTTTGCATCCAAAAGTGAATCAATAAAATTCCAAAACAAAATTCTAACACAAACTATTTCACTAGTGTCACAAACAAGAGAAGAAGGGGATGATGAATTTGTGTGGAAACGGCTTATGGTTGGACTCTTGATACGAATATGGTTTAATGCGGTTTTTGGTATTGTTGAGTTTACAGTATGGTTTATGGTTTGAAGGGAATTTTGGGTATGGTCATGGATCGATTTGAATTTTTCAGTTTGTTTAGGGTATGGATAACTATGAGACTGTTTTGGATCATGAATAGTTTGTTGGTATCAAAATTCATTAATTCTCTTTAGGGTGCATGATTAAATTAGAAGAAGGGAGAAGAAGAAGAAACCTATAATTAATGCATTCATCACAAGCGACAAAGAAAGTTCAAGAATGATAAATATGAAACAAATTAAAAAGGAGTTTAAGGCTTACCAACGTAGGGTAGGATTCCTCCGGTTAACGTTGCAAAGAATCATAGACGGATTTACCAAAGAGAAACCCGGAAAACATCAAAGTAAACTCCTTTAATCCAATTAACCTTTGCTTGATAATTATGGTTGAATATAAATGATGAATGTAGAAGATGAATCTTGAATGTAGAATATTAATGAACATGCTTGAATTTTGATGAACTTTAAATGATGATTGTTGATGATAATGTATGAATTATTGAAACTTGATTGGTGATTTTTTGAAATTGGATTGTAGCTAAGTTCCACCAAACTTAGAACTTTAATGTGAAGTTCTAGATGGTGAATATGAACTTTGGTGATGGCGAGGGAGTGAAGAAAAAAGAGAATTATGAGAGAACTTGAGAAAAAATGGTGGGAAAATGGTTAAAATGGTTAATGTGAGTTATGTTAGTTCTTCTAGTTAGGTTAGTTAAGTCCCAAAATTGTGAAGAATGACATGTTTATATAGGTTTTATAAATGAATGGACACCGTTGGGTTGTGATCCAATTAAGATGTTTATCAATGGTTGAAAATCAACTTAACCTTTAGTTGCGAATCATAAATCTCAACCCTTGGATTAATTGTTAAAAATGATTAGGATTGAATGAAAATTTGATTGAAAATGGAAGTTAGAATTTATGTTTGTTTGGTAGTTAGGGTAGTTAAGGGTTCATTATGTAATTGAATGATTGTGAATGCGTAGGTAGTTAGAGACAAATGATGCTTGATTTTTTTCAAAAGTATCAAGTTGGAATGTAAGACAAAAAGTCACTAGTAATTATACATGGAACTTGGAATTTTTGAATGCTTTTACCTTTGATTTTTCTTATCACTTTTACCTTGAATTTTGGGTGAATTATCCCATGAATTTAAGTGCTTTTGAGAAGTTATTTTATGTTGAAAATAAGCATTGTTGAATGGTATAAACTCATGAATAAAATTCTGAATTTTTGGGCATAATCAAGGTTGGAAAGTATTGAAAAAACAAGTATTGAATTTAAGGAATAATGCATAACTTTTTCAAATTTCCTTGAGTTTTTCATGACTTTTTGATGATTTAACTTCATGATATGAATGTCTAACTTGGTGTACCTCCTTCCTTGTAGAAAAGTGAGCGTTGTAATGCAATAATGAACTTGAAGCAACATTAGAAAATGAAGAACAAACCATAGAAGTGAAACTTGATGGAAGATATAATTTGTTGGAAATTAACATTTGACATAATCATAACATAAGTCATTTTTTTATGAATAATGATGGATCATTTGATCAAATGCTTGTAGAATAGGTCTAGAAAAATTCAGGAGTTAAAATCGAGTCAATGGTCAATAGTTTGCCAAAAGTCAACATTTGACCAAAAAGTCAAATGTTTGACCAAATAGTCAATTGTATAAAAAAGATGTAGTATTTTACCCTCTTTCCTTGTAATCCATTCTTTTGATTTGTATCTCAAGAAGTATGCATTGTACTATGAATTTATAATAAATAAATGAAATCTTCTTTTTATTTCAACTTTGTCATTTTCTTTAAATTCAAGCAATCTTCTGAATTAAGTAACAATCATTTCAACCCCCCTACTAACCATAAATCTCTAATAAAAAGATGATCCGTACCACAAGTCATATGAGAAATAAACCCGAATAATCACAAAATAATATTCGTCTCGAAAATCCTCTTAAACAAATTAAATATATTATTACCGAACATTTGACCCACTGACGAATTATGCGGAATGCAATTAATGAAACGCTAAAACGAATGACCTAATTGGTTAACTCGATAACCATGCATGCAGATGATTTAAGCATCAGCCAGATGAAAAATTGAAAAATAGTGGGGCAAAGTTGAGGTATGATAATATGTACTTTTTCTTATTTGACCAAACCTTTATAATTCTATGTGTTCTCTCTTTTCCCTTAACCCTTTTACTTTCCGTAGTTTACATTATGCAATTTTAATTTTTCGCTGCTTAATAGTAAAACAGTTTTTAAAATGTTTTTACTCTCTGCTTTTAATTCCAAAAGCTTCAAAATTATATTTTTCTGAACTACACAATTCACCTCCTTTTGTGTGAGAAGTCACATGTCTAACAAACACATCACTGGACCTTCAGTGAAGAATCCTTACCACCATAATAGGCTACACATATAACGTCAAATAGAGAATCATCTACACATTACCAAGCAACCGACCCTAAGCCTTGAATAATAGAAAAGCTACAACACCTAGAATTTCTCACCATAAAGCATGAACATATTTTACCCCAAAAACCGCCCTTTCCTTTTCACCTTACCATTCAACCTTTAACTTGAGAAGTATTTACATACCCTCATGCTTCATGCATATGCGTCAAGCATTCATTCATATCTAGTGGTTGATCATTGTCGATTCAAAGTTCTTGACTTGCAAAGCTAGGGCTTTAAAGTGGATAAAACCCTAGAGGTTTGGATTGGATACTCATCTGGTTATAGGGGATGCAAAACCCTAATGATTTTATTTTTGAAGCTTGAATTCAACAAACTTCCATCATGGTACTCTTCAGAGGGGCTTAAACCCTAACTTGCAGATGATTGGGTAGTAAGGCTTCATGTTTGTTCCTAAGTCTCATTCTGGCTTCTAAACCCTAGTTGAGGAGCCCTTGTGTTGGGAGTTTGTCTGTGGAATATCATGCTTGATTTGAGGACCTCTATTAGATGGTATGCACCATGAAAACCTAATGAGGAAAACTTGGTTCTTGTATGCTTTGTTGGCTTGACTTTTCCCCTTAAGATTGTTTCAAACCCTAATTCATTGGAGTGTGGTTCTTTACCACCATTCATGATTCACCAGTCATAAAGTGTGCTTTTGTTCATGAAAATCATTCAACAAGTTGATCATTTGACCTGCATGTCTACATACTTGGGGATTCATCTGATCCAAGACTTTGTTCAAGCTTTTATCCTTGTCATGTGCATTCAATTTTTACATTCAAATCCCTTGACCCTAGGTCTTTGGTGCATTCAATATCCTTGGTCCTTGCTCCATGATTCATTGGCTCATGATCTATCATTTCATGCTTCATAGTGCATTCTAGTCTATTGTCCACATGGTGCACTAGGCGTTTTGGTCCATAAATCCTTGATTCAAATGGCATTGTCCTAACCCATTGGTCCATGTGTCATCATACATTCATATTCCTTTAATGTTTTCAATCCATTATTCCATTAATGTTTGATTTCAATATGTTTCAAACTTGAAATTTTGAAGACAATATCCTAACTTGAAAAATGAGGCATTGTTTCTTAGATTTCAAGAGACCATTCCATTCAAAAAATGTCTATTCGTTCAATATCATTTTGTCCTTAGGGGTTTATTTCTTTTTTTATAGCCATAAATGCATGATCCTCTAAGACTAATTTTTGACTTAGAATGTTAGATAGTTTTGAGCCAATTCTCTAATTAACTTGACATGCTCCCATAAGAATAACTTGTGCATAATTCTAGATCTTAGATTAGGCTAATTAACTGTTCAAGTTAATTAAAACCCTCCTATTTAAGTTGATCAAAAGTAATTTTGATCAACTAAATCCTTTGATCATGTATAATCCCACAACCCATTCAAGTGATCAGAAGCCCCTTGATCACTTCATAGGACTATTCTTTGTACTGCGGATCTCCAAGCTTCAAGTTCAGACTTTCACGCAAGGCATCCCAGTCACATCGAGTAATGGATTATAAAAGATACATCAAATGTTAACACTTGGTAACTATGATTCAAATTGTATGACATGAGCCTTAAGTAATGAGGAATGATGAGACGTAGTTTCTCCTACCCTCGTCTAGAGTGACTTTGCGTACGGGACGCAGGCCCTAGCTATTCAAAGCATTCGCCATCATTCATAAACTTTAGTGCAACGCGAATAAAACAAAGTGCCAAGTCTTCTTCACTAAAGCAACATCAATTCAAGGAGCAGCAATGAGGATTCTCCTCCAACAACTTGTCAATTATGAGAAGTATCATGTGCCACGAGCCTTAAGTAATGAGGAGTGATAAGACGAAGTTTCTCCTACCCCCGTTTAGAGTGACTTTACGTACGGGCGTAGGGCATAGCTATTCAAAGAATTCACCCTCATTCATAGACTTTAGTGTGATTCTTATCAAACAACTGTCAAACACTCTTCATATTCCATTATCAATCACTTCTTTTGCCTCAATCATCTTGTTGTCAGCCCTAGTGGCTCGAACTACGAAAGCTCTGATTTTTTCATTGCACGATGAGAATACGTAGGTAGGTGAACCCAGATTCTCCATGAGCTACCTTATTTATTGCTACCGTATATATTAATCCTTAATTCTTCATTCATCAATCAATACCATCTTTTGAGATCAAATATATTTTCCTTGGATTCCATGCACATCCTTTTAGGACGATTTAATCGGAGTCCACCTTGTGAATCAAGTGTTGTTTGGCTTATTACCATATACTTAATTCCTTTATTTTTGGCTATTCCAATACAATGGTATCATGCCTTAGGCCCCTCACTTGTTGGTTCATACCAGTTTTACTCTTTGGTTTAGAGTTTATTCCTTCATGGATCCAAGATACTGTTCTCCTTTGATTTCAAATTGATTATTCCCCTGTAGTGATATACTAGTCCTTGTACCAATCAATACCTTCCTTTGGGTTCCATACTCACCCTTTTAGGAAAATTGTCCATCTTTGCATCAACAATTGTTTGGCTTATTTCCAGACATTTAATTCCCTTTGTTTCCGGTCATTCCAATACAGTGATACCATGCCTTAGGTCTATCACTTGTTTGTTTGTCTGTTTACTATTTGGTTCAAAGTTCATTTTGCCTTATGGCTTCCCATGCTGCCATAGTCTTTTGGTACAAGTTATTGTTTATCACTTCAATCATACCCTTTTAGTTGTGTTTGTCGTGTTAGTCCTTGTTGCTTAGACAAACACTGCTTTATTCTCTTTCTCTCTCTCTCTCTCTCTCTCCCTCTCTCTTTGTTTTCGTGGTTCCATGAACTACGAATACTCTGACTTTCTCATTGCACAGTGAGAATACATAGGCACGAGGATGTGAATCCTTGGTGAGCATACTCATAATTATTCCTTCTTCCGCCTTAGGGTACCATCCATACCTTTCACAATCCATAATATACCTTCAATCAGTAAACTGCTCACCCCAGTGACATACTGTTTCTTTGGAACTAAATATCAATTTTTCTTTGGATTTCCATATATACCCTTTTAGGACATTTGTCCACCTTTGTGTTAAGAGTTGTTTGGCTTATCGCCAAACATTTAATTCCTTGTTTTTGACCCAACCATACAGTGATACCATGTCTTAGGCCCATCACTTGTGGTTCGTGCCACCTTTACTTTGTGGTTGTAAATGCTATTTCTGCTATGGATTCTAATATACCCTTATCTTTGGTTCTAAATTATACCTTTTCAGTCATTTTTTACCAAATCCCTGATTCCGTGACTTTGGTCATTCGTTCCGTTCATCTCCATGATGCATTCATAAGTCTACCTTCATTCACTTCACGTGATACACCTTATTCTTTGAGCCAAATATACTATCTCTTTGAGCTTCATTCAACGCCCGCTTGTGAACCAAGAGTTGTTTGTACTGTGAAACCAAACATTTAATTCTCTTTCTTTTCGGTTATTTCAATACAGTGATACCATGTCGTAGGCCCCTCACTTGTTGGTTCATACTAGTTTTACTCTTGGATTCATATTTCACCCCTTATTGGAGTTCAAATCATACAATCCTTTGGTTCAGACCATACCTTTATCACAAATTCTTTTCACCTCCCACCAGTTCTATGAACTACGGAGCTCTGAATTCCTTATTGCATTATAAGGATACGTAGGCATGAGGGGCCTAATCCTCACCGAGCACTTTATCTATTTGTTTCCTTTTCCCTTTATTCTTTTGCGAGTAATCTTTAGATATAAACACCCATTATAGCAAGAACAATCAATACGGTTCCCATGGAGTACCATGGATGTAAGGGGTGATAATACCTTCCCATTGCATAACTGACTTTCTTACCCAATATCTCTTTCCACGGGTTTTATCGATGTTTTCCCTTTTCTTCGAAAATAAATAAAGTTCGATGGCGACTCTATTGTATGTTCGAGCGTGTGATGCGTTCGGGTATATTTCCGCTAGCTTCAATAGTCATTAAAGAAAAGCTCATAAGGGCATGGTTACAAACTATCCTACAAAGAGCGAGAATAAAAAGGAAAATTTGAACTCGCCTTAACCAACGCATGAGAGACTAAACTCAAAGTCTCGCCTGAGGGAATAAACTTAAAGTTTCGCTTGAGGGACTCAGTTTAAAGTTTTTCCCGAGAGACTCAACTCAAAGTCTCTCCCGAGGAAATAAATTTTAATTGTCACATGAGGGGACTCAACTTAAAGTCTAGCATGAGGGATTCAACTCAAAATCTCACCCGAAGTACTCAACTTAAAGTCTTACCTGAGAGAATCAACTTAAAGTCTCACCTAAAGGACTCAACTTAAAATATCGCTTGAAGGACAAAAAATTAAAGTCTTCCATGATAGACTCAACTTAAATTCTCTTATGAGGGACTCAACTATCTAAGTCTCGCCCGAAAATAAACTACCTCTGCCTGTATTAACTCACTCCGCCTTTTCCAAAACCTTGTGCTTGAAGAACTGTGTATTGAGATAATTTTATTGAGCCTAAGAAAGGACGATCCATAAAGAAGAAGGATAAGCGAAATCGCCAAGCTGGACTTGGGCCCAGCGAAATGGCTTATCATTCGTCCGCTTAATAAAAACATGGATAGTAACGTATTTCCACAATAATTGATAGAAGAATTCGGTCAATGAAAAATCATTCTCCCTATAATGGAGGAGGAGTAGTCTACTCCGAGTATCAGGCCGAATGAACCTTTATAAATATTGAAAATGTATCAAATTTTTCATAGAAACGCACATAGATAAATTTTTACCATTCAGCATGACCTAACCATGCATGTTGATGAAATACCTTAAATATTAAATATCCTGAAAACAATCCTACAAATACAAAGTTATCACATTGTACTTCTTTTAACATACTATATTGATAAATTGACATAATATCAAAAAATTTAATTTAAAAAAAAATGAGACTAATCAAACATTTTGAAACATAAAATTATCAATCATATATTTTGAAATATTTTAACGATTGCCGTTACAATACTGATTCCCCGTAAAGTTAACTATGCTGATATATATGGGAAACATATCATATATCACATGTTCTAAAACAATTTTATTACTATTCATAAAAAGAAAAACAATTGTATTACTAGACTCCCCAAATATTTAGAATTAACAAAATAATAAAACAATCGTTCATATTTTTATTATTATTTTAAACCACACAACATAACATAATAAGATAACAAATAAAATTCAAATTTTTAATAGGGTCAAAAAAATAAAATTCAAATATATACGCAAGAAAAATGAAAAACTTTACCTTATATCCTATCATTACTCTTATACATCAATATTTATTAAAATATTTTAATTATACCATTTCTTTTTATTATTAATTTTTTTGAGATTGATTTTTTTTATAATTTTATACTAATTTACTGAAATACTTAGCAAAAGAATTTCGATAAACTTTTAATGTATCAGAATATTTATAAACAAATTTTTAATTTTAATATATCAGAATATTTGATAAAAAAAATTTGATAGTCAAATTTTAAATTTTAATATATCAAATAATTTAATTAAAATGTCCTGCAATTTAATTAAAATATTCCGATAATTTTTAAATTGTTTACTGAAATGGATCCTGCTAAATCGATCTCTTAATTAAGTTTTTCTTTTTGGACTTGTAACTGGTCCGGAAATATACCGTGTCAAATGTCAATATTGGCTAATGGAAGGTGTGATTTTGATAGACATTCCATATCACAATCATATTATTTTACGAAATTAAAGAAGAATATCCAGACAACCATACCATCGAGTTGTATATGTTTGTTATTCAAGTGGCAACATGTTCAGTTTTATTTGAGTAAGACACTAGATTATAATTTTTAGTCATGTTGTGATAATTTAAGTAAAATGGCTTCCAGATAGCAAATGGACCGTGTTTGGTGAAAAGAGAATGAAAAAATACAACCACACACACTAACTTGTGTTATTTATAATTAGCCTTTCATAAATTTTGGATCAATTAGATCCACTTTATTTGATAAACTTTTATTCATATTTAAAATTGGAGAAAATACATAATTTTCTAATAAACTATTCTCCTTCACAAAACTCAACTATGATTGGTTGAACTAGATAAACCACATCTCTTGCTCAATGTAAAGTCAACGGTCTAACAAAAAAACGAAAAAAAAAGCACCCTAATTATTTAGAGCAAATAAAAATTGAAAAATAAATAAGAAATAACACCATGAGGGTTGGCCCAGAAATCATTATACTAGTATATACTATCACATCATGGCATGATAATAATCTAGATGGATCTTATGAGGATGTTGGGGTACAGTGACACGGATTTATAAAAGTACCAATCAAAATATATTTGTGGCTGCAACTATGTTTTGAAGGCAAATAAATATGTATAAAAGGGCTTATCGACAAAGTGATAATGTGGTAACGTGTTTAAAGAACTACTCTGAATCAATCTGATCGTAGTGCAAAACGATTTCTCCATGTTGCATGTTTGTCAAACAATGCATGGTCGGTACAATTATTTGAGTGCTGTCTGTTGTTACGTGTGGCAGTGGCTCGCACGTGCAGCACAAATAAGAGTGGTTTTTGTTTTCAGGTTTTATAATGCTAGGACATTATTATTATTATTATTATTATTATTATTATTATTATTATAACTTGAGTTGATATGTTTTCATATTTGCTTTTTGGACTTGCTCTAAACCGATTGTTTTAGTCGACACTAATTTGCTTTGAGCTTTTTCTAATTATGTGTTTGAATATCTCCATGAAGTGAATCTGCGATATGATTAATTGAAAGAAAATCAGATATTAAGCAAATCATAGAGATTTAAGCTTCTTATGTGTTCTTAAGTCGGTGAGATTAAATATTACTATTAGGCTTTTATGTGTTCTTAAGTCGGTGAGATTAAATATTTACTATTAGGCTTTGATGTAATTTGGGTTAGAGTCTCGCGTTAAATAAAAGAAATATATTCAATAATATAACATATAAGGTTTGAACTTTATCTTTTGATGACCAATTATAAAAAAATATTTCTTGTACTTCATTCAAGCATTAATGAAATAAATGATTATTTAGAATAATTGTAATACCAGAGAAATGGACTTAGAATAAATCTGATTTTATATATCTTTTATACTTTCAAAATATGCTTCCTAAATGTCTTTATTTATAGAGAAATTTATGTCATTGGGTGTTACTAACGTGTCTTTTACAATGAAATGGACGCACCTTGCCACTAGGTCATCTAATCACATATAATAATTTTTGCTTGCAATTAATATATACATAGAAATACAAATTTCAAAAAAATATTTTGAAAATCTGTTACAATCCCCGACATTTAAAAAATATAACTAAATCTCATATTTATGAAAATATCATGGTTTCGGACAATGATATCTTACGATTTGAACTATTATTTAGTAAATTAAGTTTTCACTCATCACAAAATACATTGTAGACGAGTTTTGAATCAATTATTTATTAGAACGGTACTATCAAAATAATTTTAGAAATTGACACATTTAATAATACATTTTGTCACTTACCCTTTTCACCCGAATTTAAAAGTAAAGTCCTTTAACTCGATGAAGCGATCCCACTTCATTTTTGTATAATGTAGACTATATTAGAAATGCAACTACAATATGCATTTCAACAAATTCTTGTTATATGTTCATTAAGAGTAAAACTCAACCTCCCAACTTTTTACTTAGGTTCGCCAAGTACTTTTGTCCTTTGGAATGTAGTATTTACAATCACTCTAATAATGTACTTTGATCGACTACTTCAAAAAACATATTTTACCTCAATGGCGAAAGAGATTTTACATCAGTTTCTCATGCGAGGTAATGAAGGGTGCCATAAAAACTTGTCACTTTATCCCACGATTTTTATTCCACATAGGAGACAATTGTTAAGGTCATTGGTTCGACCCCCAACCATAACATTTATTTTATTTTCAAAACTATATAGCGCGCGCCATATACCTCTTGATTTTTGTAAATATCAGAGGAAAAAAGAATGTATTTACGTCGGTTATATGTATTAACCGATGAGTATAACCTATTTATTTATCATTTATAATTTGTTTTAAATTTCATTTTGACTGACCTGTATTTTTTTACACAAAAACTTCAAATTGTGACAAAATCATAATATTTTATTTTATACAGAACATAACTAAATATACACAAAATATAAAATTACACTATTTACAAAACCAAATGTACACATATCCAAAATGGTACACAAAGAGAACATATATATATTTGAAAACAGAACCATATAATGCTTACAAAACCTATAATGACACTTGGGATAAAATAAAACCTCAAGCAAGAGAACCTCTACATATTTGGACCTATAATGACAAAATCTCTATACAATTTACAACAATGAAGAAAACTTGTATATTTGAGATTCATAATAAGAGAAGAAGACATCAGTCCAACATGGTCGAATTTCATATATATCTTCTTGTGGGAGCGGTGTTTGATCACTAAACACCTATAATTTGAACAAAATTTAAATTATGATCAGCTAAGAACAACAACAAGAACACCATTAACTTAAAAATATAAATAAATTACATGTATATGGATAAAGTTAATACCTTAACTCATGAAATAGTATCCACACGAAAAGTCGTCAGATAATTTTTTAACATATGTCTCATGACATAGTATCCACACGAAAAGCCATCAGGTTGTCTTCGTGACTATAAACAATTTTAATATAATTCTAATTAATACACACAAAGCACAAGTAATACATTAGAAAAAAATAAAAGAATCTCAAAAAGCACAAGTAATACCTACTTTTGGGAAAAGTTTCTACATTTTAGATTATATTTCACAAAATTGTATCCTTCCATAGATCTACATGTCGATAAAAATTTAACATGAATAAAAATTATTCAAAACTAACGGTAAATTTTAAGTATTACAAATAATACCACTTACTCGCTCAAAACATCATGCATCATTTCATCAAGATTGTAGAGCAACGAGCACAACATAATTACAACCTTTTACTTCAGACATATAATAACTAGTTGCCAATGTGAATTGCATAAACATTCAGAATAATTAATAATGTGTATAAAATTGATTTATAAAAGAAAACATAAATTAATATATATTTACGCATGGTAAAATGGTCCCAAGTAAAATTATTTGTTCTCATCAACCAACTTATTTTGTAAGAACATCTTGATAGTGTTTGCATCTTTTGTTGAAATTGAATATTGAATGAGTCTAAGAAATAACACTTTCTTAGTTCCTTTTTAACACACATCTCATGCATGGAACTAAAAGTTAATGAAAAAGTCAAATATTAATGTTAAAGTATGAGAACAATGAATATAAATTGAAATCACCGTAAAAACTATACGTACGAGCACCGCCATTGTAGTACGGTTATGTCCAACCAATCATTTGTCTTCAAAAATTCCATAACACAACTCTTGTGAAGTATATAAGCTTTTTCTAGTTCATGTTTTAACATAAACTCGTAGATGTATGGCATCTCATATGCCATCCTTGATAGTATTTGTGTGTTATCTAGTTGAGATAATGTGAGATCAATATTGTATTGTGGGGCAGAACAACTACCTTTCGTGCTTGCACCATCCATAATAATTTTCTTAGATAGTTTTTCAGGTATCTCTAACTGGTCTGAATTTTTGTGGATGAGTACACCAGTTGATTTCAATTGTTACATCATAAGAACAACAGAAACATAGTACAAAAATTTAAATACACAAACAATAACAATAACATATAACACAACTTTTTAAACTTATACTTACTTCAATCACATTGTGGGTACACTTCTCCTGAACTTGCCCAGACAACTTTTCTCGCTCCTCCTTACTCAACCTCTCTCCCTCCTTCTCGAACCCCTCCCACACCTCCTGCAACAACATCTCCTGCTCCTCCAGAATCACCCTCTCATGTTCCTCCTGAGTCCACTTCTCTAGTGCCTCTTGAGTCCACTTCTCCCGCTCAAATTCTAAGACTTCGTGTAGTTTATCCCTAAACCTTTGATCAATTATCTCTTCAATTTCTCTTTAACGGTTTACTTCGTTATTTGTTTGTGATGGTAAAAAATATAACCTCAAGCCGAAGCCTCTTCCAAGACCACAAAGACACCTACGATGCTCCCTAGTTCTTATCGTTTCTACTAAGATATCATGACATTCTCGTGGAATAAAGATATCATCTTTATATATTTCATCCAGTAAATCATACAACACATATAAAAGTCTATCTTTACCAAATTGAATTAACTAAAATAAGTACTAAAGTATCTACTTACAATCTTTTCAGCCACTTCGTGTGTAGCCTCTCATGTGAACTCGCTTCCTGATCTTTGACGCGTCCTCTTCCATTTCCCATGGCGTGATGAGGGAGATGGGCTGCAATCAAGGCTTCTAGAAGGATATCGTAACTCTTGTTCTCTTTGTTTTCTTTTTCATTTAATCATTATCTTTTTCAATTTATCATGTCCTCCACGAGACAATACAATCCATTTTTTCAGCATAACATCCTCTAGAACAATAAACACTTCATACATTTATACAATAGAGTGGATATTAATATTAAAACAAAAAAGATCATCTATATTTGTAAAACAAATCATACAATTCAAAGTAAATACCATAATATTGGTCCATAATTTATCTTTAAATCCACCGGCAACGTCGTGCCAAATATCTATCAAAATAATGACTTTTCTTCTACCTTGTACTATCACGTAACCCTAAAACTATCGACATGTTCACAATAAGCCTTACCAATTCTTAGACAAAATTTAACTGGACAGCAAACACCGCTTGCATGGGCTTTTATCACCTTGGTCAACATCGTGGTACCTATAGGTTTTCTCTTACTTTTAGTATTAACAGAGGTTGTAGCAGAGGTTGTATGAGGTGTTGGTCGAATTGCCCATATTTGTGTAAATTAAGAACTATTACTCAAATCAACAAATTTCACATAAGGCACCTAATGCATATGAATTATACTATACTCATGGTACATTTCCTAGAACATACAGTCAACATATTCTCAAAATAACACTATTCATGAAAAACAACAAAACAACATTTAAAAAAAAATAACATTTCAAAAAAAGAAACATTTCTATGAACATTTTAGTGGTCAGTACGTAACATCATTTACTTAAACTAATACTATTCAATAAAAACAATATTGTTCTCAACATTTCATTTGTCAGTGACAACATTTTCTCAAACTAACACTATTCAAGATAAACAACATCTATATCAATATCTCAGTGATAAATGACACGATTTTCTCAAACTAACTCATGATAAAGTGAGTTACGTACCAAAAACGTAATGACGAAGCTACAACGAGTTAGGTTTGGAAGAGTTGATGTTGGAAGAAAAGATGGAATATGAGTTTCGGTGAAGATGAATATTGCCTAGATATTTTTTAAAGAGAATGACGATGAAATGAGAAACGGTGATAGGTAAATGAAAAGTTAAAGTCTAGTTATGTGAGGTAGTCATGCAAAATAACATACACGTTGGGTTTTAGGCAAAAAAACGAAGGACTAGATTAATTAAAAATTAAAAAAGAGTGTCATATTCTGGAAAATTCATGTAAAAGAACTAACTCATCGGTTTGTGGGAAAAACCCAGGGAATATATATATATATATATATATATATGTATGTATGTATAAGCACTTATTCTAGGAAATTCATGCAAAAGATATTACTCCTGAAGATTTTTTTTTAAATAATCATATTTTTAAAAAAAAATTCAAAAATGACCATAATATTAAAAAAATTACAAAAATGGGCAGTTTTTTGCCCTAAATTACACATGGGCGCCACCCTAGATGGCGCCTACCCTTTAGTAGGAGGGCAAGTCGTCACTATGAGTGGCGCCTACTCCTAAATGTTTTTTTTTATAATTTTTTTTTTGCTTTTTTTAAATTTTTTTTAATATATTTTTAATTATTTTTAAAATTTTTTAAAATCTTTTTTAACTAATTTTAAATTTATTAACTTATGTTTATTATAAATTATATTAATTTATATTACTACATATATATAAATAATGTTATTTACAAGATATATATATATATATATATATATATATATATATATATATATATATATTAATTTATATATATTAATTTAATTTATAACTAAATAATATTATTTATAAATTTTTGGGAGAATTAGGGTTAATCATGTTAGGGTTAATTAATCAATTATAATTAGGGTTTATTGATCGATTATAATTAGAGTTTGATAGTTATGACCTAATTCAAACCCTAATTCTCCTTAAGACTAATTAATCAAGTGCGACACTAATTAGGGTTAAGTACATTGGTGTACAAGTTGAGTTATTTCCTTGCATTTTCTTCACCACTTTTTCCTATCACTTTCTCTATCAAGTTGAGTTCATGGCATCCCCCAGACCGTCATCATGACAGCGAACATCATCAAGGCGGCCGGATCCTGAACCAGTAATCTTAAAAAGGGATGGGCATGTTATTTTCTTGCCTGTCAAACCCCCAATGGAGATGAAATTTTGGAACATCCGTTCGTTGGACCAACTAAAAAGGTCCTTGATGTCTTGGTTAGAAGGAGATTACCAACCTGGTGAAGTCATCAGAAGGATTCAGAGGCTTAGAACAAGGTTCTCATTTGAAATTGGAGAAACGGTACGTTGGTGGGTTGAAGTTGAAAGTGACATTGATTGCATCCAAATGATGCATGGATCAGATGACATAGTGTTAACTGTTATAATTTCCTAGATTTTAATGGTTGTTTGTTTTGTTGTTCTTGTATTTGTTATTGTTCTAGTACTTGTTCTTGTTTTAGTACTTGTTCTTGTTCTAGTATTTGTTTTTGTTTTAGTATTTGTTGTTCTAATGTTAGATGTTTTTGTTTGTTGTTCCAATGTCATCTTCTATTTGGAATAAAAAGTAAACTTTATTGATAAATAGCATTGGTACACAGAGTTATGAATATGAAAACTATGTTGTGGAACTAGATCCACGATATGGACATTTGTTCTTATTATGCCCCAGTTGTCGACATATGCTACACTTCCTCTGCATTCTCTCTGCGACGTCCATTTCAGTTCTAATGCGCCTGCTGTCTGGGCGACCACTTTTATTCCGCCGCATCAAATCGTTGTGCCAAACAATTTCCCCGTCATACTCTGGCCAATATGCTTCCAATGCTACCACCGGAAAGGGATTGTCGTATACATTTAGCAATGTTGCAACTTTGTAGATGGGAGACACTAGCGACAATGCATCGAAGTGGTGTGTGAACACCCTGCAATAACATGGGAACAAGGCATACGATAGGCCTGAAATTGACCATAATCGCACTAACAGTCTGGTATTAGGACCCTATACTCTTGTCTGGGCAGCCCCTGGTTGTGGTCAATTATTTCCTTGACACTAAAATTGTGGCCATGGCGGTCGAATTCCGTAACCCGATGGCTGCTGGCTTTGGCAGATTCCTGCCTCATAAACTTCATGCAGGCATCACTATACACTTGACTCGTCTGTAACACTGCATGCCAGCGCTTGCCTCTTGTTACGAACAACGTTGCCATCCGAAAATAGGTCGCACTCACCAAAGCGGTTATCGGGAGGTTACGTATGCCCTTAAAGACGCCGTTCATTGATTCCACAAGATTTGTTGTCATGTGGCCCCACCTCACCCCATCGTCGTATGACCTAGTCCAATTTGCTCTGTCAATATTATCGATCCACCTCCCTGCATCAGAATTTGCCAACACTATTTCCCGGCGGTAGTATTGGAATCCAGGTTGGTTTAATGCATACCCCGCGTTTATCAAATTTTGCTTCAAGAATTTATCTTTGAACTCCCGCACAAAATTTTGAGCAATATGCCTGATGCAGTAGACATGCGTAGATGGGGGGTCATGCCAACCATTTGTTGGATTATTGTATGCACTGTCTATAGAAGCGTTCCTGTCAGAAATCACACAGATGTTAGCTTGTGGAGTCACGTGCGTTCGGAGATTCTTAAGAAAGAAACTCCAAGCAGCAGCTGTTTCTCCTTCTACCAATGCAAAGGCTATTGGGAAAATATTAGAATTTCCATCTTGTGCGACCGCCATCAGTAACGATCCTTTGTATTTCCCATACAACCAAGTTCCATCGACTTGAATAAGCGGCTTGCAGAATGTGAAACCGATGATGCAGGGACGAAATGCCCAAATAAGTCTATGGAATATTCCATTACCTTCTAGACGAGTTCCGTCAGGGGATTGTGCCGGCAAGGTCTCCATTATAGAAACCGTCCAGGTGAATACAAATGTAGTGCAGCCAGGTAGCGCGGAAGTTGTTTGTATGATTCCTCCCAATTACCGTATACCAGTTCAATTGCCTTGGTTTTCGCTAACCAAGCCTTTATGTACGACGGTGTATATTTGAAAACAGCAACACAATGGGAGATAATAGTTTTGACCTTGAGTGATGGGTCAGCTTCAACAAGAGGTATTATGGAATGGCAGATCATATCATGGCTAAGTTTGCGATGATCCTGTGCCATGTTTGTGTTGACGCAAGTGTGAGCTTGAGAAATGGACCCTATCACCCACGCATTATGTTTCTTCTTGTACGATGCCATCAACCTATACCCACACTCCGGGTTTTTGCATAAAATAACGTATCTTTCCGGGTTTGATTTGTTAACATCATAGTCAACACAGTTTTTCAAGTGCCCGTTTTTTATTGCTAACAGACACTCTTCCTTGGTCCGAAATTGGTCACCCTTCTTTAACTCCTCATCAGACCTCATATATAGGTTGTAGAACATATCTGACGAGGGCTCATCCTCGCCCAAGTTAAGGGTTGTGAAGTGCGCAGGCGGTGAGTAGCGTTACGCTATAGGTATTTGTACTTGGTCTTCGTCTTCGGAATCACGGTTCACCAAGTCATCAACCATGTCTTCTGCATCATCAACCACATCGTCTTCAACGGGGTGTTCAACATCTTGTTCGTCATCAACCACAGGATCAATAACCTGTGACTGAATATTCTGAGTTGGTTGAAATTATTCCAAGACAATGTACAACACTATATAATCGTAACCAGAATACTCATGGTTACGAAACATGTTTTGTGCCTCCATGTCATTTTGAATCAATGACTTATAAAACCTGACTGAGTTATTTTCAGAAAAAAAAAGGTTGTTGATAAAAAAATTGGGACACAGGTTGTCTAAGTTTGGACTCAATCTTTTTTTTTCAGATAAGAGAAGTCAGCTCCTCTATTTAGACAAAAACGAGTGCAATCGGTGTTTCTAAATAGGAAGCCAGACATATCACATTCATAAGTCTCACCATTCACGTGAGCTTTAATTTTGTATGGTGATGAAGATGCCATGATATGTGAAGATATGCATGAAATATGTGAAGATATTGTGAAGATTTTGTGAATACCTGTGTGAAAATTTGTGTGAATACTTATACTCACGCATGCCTAGATATACGGATTCAATTGTGATGCATGCGTTAGACGTGTCACATTTTTGCATGCAACACATCCACCAAGCCTTCCCCTAGACAAGACAAGTGCAACCTAACCTGTACCAATGCATGCTAACCTATCCACCTAGTCTGCAAGATTCTCACGCATGCCTATCCATCAAAGTCATATCCACCTAGCCTGCAAGATTCTCACGCATGCCTAGATACACGGATTCAATTGTGATGCATGTATTAGACGTGTCACATTTTTGCATGCAACACATCCACCAAGCCTTCCCCTAGACAAGACAAGTGCAACCTAACCTGTACCAATGCATGCTAACCTATCCACCTAGCCTGCAAGATTCTCACGCATGCCTATCCATCAAAGTCATATCCACCTAGCCTGCAAGATTCTCACGCATGCCTAGATACACGGATTCAATTGTGATGCATGCGTTAGACGTGTCACATTTTTGCATGCAACACATCCACCAAGCCTTCCCCTAGACAAGACAAGTGCAACCTAACCTGTACCAATGCATGCTAACCTATCCACCTAGCCTGCAAGATTCTCACGCATGCCTATCCATCAAAGTCATATCCACCTAGCCTGCAAGATTCTCACGCATGCCTAGATACACGGATTCAATTGTGATGCATGTGTTAGACGTGTCACATTTTTGCATGCAACACATCCACCAAGCCTTCCCCTAGACAAGACAAGTGCAACCTAACCTATACCAATGCATGCTAACCTATCCACCTAGCCTGCAAGATTCTCATGCATGCCTATCCATCAAAGTCATATCCACCTAGCCTGCAAGATTCTCACGCATGCCTATCCAGCTCCACCTAGCCTGCAAGATTCTCAGCCAACTTTGCATGCGTTACACGTGTCAAATTTTTGCATGCGTTACACGTGTCCAATTTTTTTACATATTCATACTATTTGAATACGGTTATAAATAGCAGGTCATTCTTGAAAGTTTTCATCATCCACTAACACTTTTTTTCAGAGAACACCAGCGAACTTTTCATCAACAAACCTACGTTCTACATTGCAATCATGTCTCTTCTTACCATGGGCCAAGAACACAGAGGCAATAGGGCGAATATTGCCTCATTCGTAAGTTTTTCTTGAACATTGCCTCTTTCGTATGTTTATAATTTATTTTTTAAAACTCCAATCTAATGATTGTTTATATTGTTTGTGTTTAAAGGATCCCAAGAAATTTCGTCAATGTTCACACCCTATGGCTTATCCAGACCCATGGTGCGTACCTTACATAGAGCGTGCGGGGTTCGGTCATGTTATGCATGTGGTAAATGCCACAATTGATGTGAAATTTATTCTTGCTTTGTGTGAACGTTGGAGACCAGAGACACACACTTTTCACCTACCAACTAGTGAATGTACCGTCACACTAGAGGACGTGTATATGATTTAGGGTCTTCGAATAGATGGTAAGCCTGTGACTGGAAATGTTCAACAGCCCAACAAACTATGTGTTCAAATGTTGGGCGTAGATCTAGTCGAGAATGAGGGATCTGCGAAAGCAAGGGGCCAGGGTATTAAATTATTGAGCCTCCAATTCTACCACGACGCTATAATTTTGACTGAGGATTCGTCCGAACAAGAAAAAATAATAAAAACAAGGTTTTACATTATGTTATTATTTGGGAACTTGCTATTTCCCGAAGGCACGGGAAATAACATAAACTTTATGTACTTGAGTTTGCTCAAGGACATAGATAGAATAAGCACGTATAGTTGGGGTTCTGCTGTATTGGCTTTCCTATATAGCTCTTTGTGTAAAAATGCACAAAATGACCACTGTACATTTTCTGGATGTGCTTTTTTGCTCCAAACATGGGGGTGGTGGAGATTGCCGAGGCTAGCCCCCGAAAATCCTAACGTCTACTCCTTCCCCTACGCAACTAGGTAAATTTATGATGTTATTTCATTTTGTATATTTATTCTATAAATATTTGTAAATAATATTATTTATCTTTTTTTGTTTAGGTTCATTGCAACTGGACTAGATTACAGTCTTACCCCGAAAAATAAAATAATATTTTATCGTCAACTCTTGGATCGTCTCCGAGCACAAGATGTATTACCATTAAATCATTCATCTTCTAACTAATTTATTAATATCAAGCATTCTCAATAAATAACATATTTATTTTTTTCTTTGCAGTTTATTTGGAGACCATATTTGGGATTGGAACATCAACCCAACCCCGAAGATGCAGCTGTTTGGATAGCAAAAACGGCTATCATGCGGTTCACCACTGTGGAGATGCACCAAAGTGACCGTGTCAAACTACAATTCGGAATGCATCAAGAAATCCCAGGCCCCCCAATGTCTTTGGAACCTTGGCATCTTAAAAAAGTTAGCCACCAGTGGTATGCCCAAAATTGGAAGGCATTTGCAAAGGAGTTCCGTAAAATATGGAAAGAGCGTGCCCACTATGTTCTACAATTTCCGGTGGCGCCCAACGAAATGCAGCCGACAAAGGAATATGTGGATTGGTATAGAGCAAATACAAATCCAGAAATGATTGTGTCTGACCCGTTCTATTTGGACGATCCCCGAATGCAACAACCATATCTCCAACAACAACAACCACCACAATATTCCCAACAACAACAACCACCACAATATTACCAACAACAACAACCACCACCATATTACCAACAACAACAACCACCACCACCGTATTACCAACAACAACCACCACCACCGTATTACCAACAACAACCACCATAACACATGTCCACCCCCCAACCAAATCAACACTACATACCACAAACTCAATCCCAATATCATGAAGATTACCAACACCAACCTCAACATTCCCACCACCATCAATAGTCCCAACACCTACCACAAACTCAATCCCCCCACCAACACCAATCCCAACACTTCCATCACGATGATGTCCCGGGCTCTTCCAGTCCTCCACTTAGCCCCGACACAAGTATACAAGAGGATTACCAACAAGACTACTACACACCACAACAGACATTATTCTTTAGCCAACCCGATTCAACCCTCAACTACCAAAGGCCACATTTCGAGGGCGCACCCAACAGGAGTCAGTTTGTCCCACCGAGACAAAGCTTTGAGGGCGTAGAGGGCACCCGCCTTTCCTACAGCATTGAAGGGACTTCAACCCAACCACAACGATAAAGGGCAAGGGGACGCGTTAGGACTAGGGGTGGGAATAGGGAAGCACCACCACCACGTGAGCCATCTAGACGAGTAGTTAGACCTCCCCCGTGCGGATCGTACCAGAGACCGCATAATATGTAAAAAATCCCAAATTAATAATGCATTTTAATTAAACTTTATAATATATGTCTTGTGTATTATTTTAATATAAATATATTGTGTTTATTAATATAAATTAATATATATAAATTAATATATATAAATTAATATATATTTATATATATATATATCTTGTGTATTTTACAAATATATACATAATATTATTTATTTACATGTATATAAATTAATATATTTAAATAATTAATAAATAATATTATTTAGTTATAAACTAAATTAATATATAAAAAATAATATATATATATATATATATATATATATATATATATATATATATATATATCTTGTAAAAATATTATTTATATATATGTATTATTATAAATTAATATAATTTATAATAAATATAAATTAATAAATTTAAAATAAGTTAAAAAAGATTTTAAAAAATTTAAAAAATAATTAAAAACATATTAAAAAAAAAATTTAAAAAAATTTTAAAAAAAATTTTAAAAAAAAAACATTTAGGAGTAGGCGCCACTCTTAGTGGCGACTTGCCCTCCAACTAAAGGGTAGGCGCCATCTAGGGTGGCGCCCATGTGTCTTTAGGGCAAAAAACTGCCCATTTTTGTAAAAAAATTTAAATTATGGTTATTTTTGAATTTTTAAAAAAAACATGATTATTTAAAAAAAATATTCATTACTCCTCGATTGGGCAAAGTAATAGAGGGATTATACAAATTTTAAAATAAATAATTAATAGAAAAATATAGGAATTTGAACATATTAATTTCCTAATTGAAAATAAATATAAATAAGTAAAAGGGGAAGGTGACATCTGAGAAATAGTAACGCTAGTCAATTGAAAAAAAAACAACAGAAAATGCAGTATCTAGGATTCGAAGCGAAGTTTCTTGTAGATATATTTCCTCGATTTTGGGAATAACTAAGTGTATAGATTGTATATAATTTTTTAAAAAATTAATCATGACACTTCTATGACATATACCTCGGTTATTGGTTAGTCGAGATGAAAACTTTTGTCATAAAATGTATTATTTGTAGTAGTGATTATTGAACTGAATACTTGATGTTAATTAAGTGTGAGTTAAGTTTACATTAATGGTAATTAATTAGACATGAAACTCTATCACATCCCAACATGATGTCTTCAAAATTATATTGTTAGGGAGTCTAGGGAGGCAGGAGCAACAACAGACACCTAATGCTCCAGGACCACAATAGAGGGAGACGCCATATCTTCACCAAAACATTAAGGCATTAGATAAATGAGTTATCTCTTTTATAAATCTAATATTCCATCCATTCATAAGAGATGTAGGACTTTAACCACTCACACTTGTACCCAACATTCTCCCTAACAAGTGTGAGTCTCCTACATCCTATAACAAGATCCAACATAATTTCGCTCCCCCACTAAGTTAAACAATGACTCTAATACCACTGTTGGGGAGTCCCGGTAGACGAGAGAAACAACGAGTACCCAATTCTCCAGTACTACAAGAGAGAGAGAGAGAGAGAGAGAGAGAGAGAGAGACGTCATGTCTCCATCCAAAACCTTAAGGCATTAGATAAATGAGTCACCTTTCTTATAAATCCAACATTCTTTCCATTCATAGGCGATGTGGTACTTTAGCCACTCACACTTGCACCCAACATATATCATTATCAATCCTTTCATCAAATAACTGCAAGATGTTTCCAATTTATTAATTTTGACACATAATTGTTGCATTTATTTATTTTTGATAATTTAACCAACTACCACACAACCATGACAATAATGTTTGAATTACTCTGTATCTGATACTAACATTTTAAATCATTCAACATTTTCTATTAACCAATTAATAACCAGCAGTACAAATTAAAGTTTCAATTTTATTTCAATAAAGACATCATAATTTACTGAATACAAGAAGCATGTAAAGCAACAATAAACATGATCACCAAATTTCTATACCCGAAACAATAGTAATCATAAAATTATCATATTCAATAGTGATCTTATTGATGAATCATGTTAATCATAAACACATAAAAAATAAATATAACTTTAAAATGTGAGACACAACCCTAATATGTCACGTGCTTTCCATGCAGGCTATGTTGGGCATTCAACCGAGGACTGTATTGTGTTCAAGAACAAAGTGTAAGAACTTATTGATCAAGATATTTTGTCCTTCACTAAGGAGAAGCCAAATGTGAAGAACAATCTATTTCCCAATCATGGTAGTCCGACAGTTAACAGGGTTCTTGAAGAAAAAGGAACATAAATGGTCAGTCTAATGGGTAATTTGAAGACTCAATTATCATTTATCTCAATAAACTTACAGAAACATGATGTTTTGGCTGGTGTTCATGACAATTGTGACATATGCAAGATCGAGCTAGATAAGTTTGAAGAACTCAAGGGAAGTGTCGGGGGTCTTATAGTTCGCAAGAGCTAGAGCTGTGGAAGAGGTTTCTGTCATTGAGCCAATTGAGATTGTGTACCGAAAGAAGAAGATTTAAGCTCGAATGAAGAAAATATAACCCATTTCTAGGCGGTGCCCTGGAAATATGATGCAACTATCTCTGTTGGTGGAAAAGAGATTTGGTTTTCTGATACTGGAATTATCTACATAGCAGGTACAGGGGGATGAACCTAAGATGTCGGGTGTTTGCGTCGAAGTATACACCCAAAGTTATTTAAGCACCAGTGGTGGTTCTCACTCATCCTCCTCAAACAGGGGCATCTATGGTTGTCCCCACTATTCTAGTTGAGACTCCTAGTTCTTTTATGTTAAAGGGTGCTTCTAGTAGCACAACTGAAGCAACCACTTCTAAGGGAAAAGAAGTAGCCAAAGAACAACAACAGATTGAAAAAATTACTGCAGATGAGGGACAAGAGTTTCTTAAGCTGATTAAGAAGAGTCATTTCAAGATTGTTGACCAACTGAGTCAAACTCCTTCCAAGATTTCAATCTTGTCATTACTACTTAGTTCGGAGGCTCGCCGCAAGGCTTTATTGAAAGTTCTTAACACTACCCACGTGATGTAAGATATTACAGTTGATCAATTTATTGATGTAGTGGCTAACATCACTGAAAGTTGGTACTTGGGTTTTAATGAAGCAGAATCGACAGCCGAGGGGCACAACCACAACAAGGATTTTCACATCTCTATTACTTATGCATATACCTGGTCTCTAGGGTCCTGGTTGATACAGGCTCTTCACTCAATGTTTTACCGAGGAGCACATTGAGTTAATTGCAGTTTGAAGGACCATAGATATGGGCTAGTGCATTGATTGTACGAGCTTTTAATGGATCAAGGAGGGAAGTCATTAGAGATGTAGATTTTCCGATCTGTGTGGTTCCTCACCAATTAATTATCACTTCTCAAGCTATGGATAATCATCCTGCTTACATTTTCTTATCAGGAAGGACGTGGATTCATGTTGTTGGTGTAGTAACATCCACTTTACATCAGAAATTGAAGTTCATGATTGGAGACAAGCTCGTGATTGTCTGTGGCGGGGAGGACTTTATGATCAGTGAGTTGTCATCCTTTCCGTATGTTGAAACAAAGGAAGGGATAACTGAGATGCCTTTCCACTATTTGGATTTCGAGGATGTAAGCTCTACTTTTGTTAATCAAAGCCAGCCAGCAGTGGTGGTGTTATCCTCAATAAGGAATGCTAAGAAGGGCCCTCTCTCCGGTTAGGACCGGATTGTGAAAGTAGCTGAAAAACATGACCGCTTTAGTCTTGGTTACCATTCTTCTTCCTGCCATCCAAGTGAAAGGGGGCATAAGAAGTTCAATCCAGTTCAGTTCAGCTTCCCAGGCTACCAATATGATCTTTCCATAGAAGTGGTGGATGGTGCAAGCTCCAACAAGCCATCAATCTTCGGTTTTGTTCGCATGTGTCCTCCTGGATTCAAGCTAGACAATTCGACATCTAATGTAGTCCTTGTGGTCTTTTCAGAAAAGATGTAAAGCATTTTGTTTTTCTCATCCCTTTCCCTTGCCCGATGCATGTGGGTATCTTGTAAGGGTTTCCATTATTTTAAACATATTATGAAATCAATGAAAGACAATTTTTACATTCAAAATCAAGATCCCTTTTATTTCTGTTATTTTTACTTTTTCACTAAAACAAAATGACAAAAGTTTCTTTTTCTTTTACACTTTTTCAAAAAAAGCTAATTCTAAAATAAGTTGAGACACATGTAGAGCAAATAATTCCACTGAAAATAACTTCTGGGTTTCCAATCAACCAAGCCGAAGATGACGATGAGGAAGATTGTGAAGTCCTAGATGAACTTGAAAGGATTCTTTATCATGAAGAGAAAGAAATTCAACCACACAAAGAGCCAATAGAAGTGATCAATCTGGGTTCCAATGAAGTCAGAAGAGAAGTCAAGATAGGAGTACCCGTCGTCGAGCATCTACATAGTGAGTTGGTCAAGCTACTTCATGAATATGTTGATGTCTTTTCCTGGTCTTATCAAGATATTCTTGGCTTGGATACCAATATTGTTGAACATCGCTTATTGCTCAAGCTCGAATCTCCTCCGATTAAACATAAGCTTAATAGAACTAGACCCGATACGACACTGAAGATTAAAGAAGAGGTTAAAAAACCGTTTGATGTTGGCTTCTTAGCTATTGTTGAATATCCTTAGTGTGTTGCTGACATCGTTCTGATTTTGAAGAAATATGGGAATGTCAAAATGTGTGTGGATTACCGAGATCTTAACAAATCGAGTCTGAAGGATGACTTTCCTTTGCCTCATATTGATGTTCTAGTAGACAACACTGTTTAACACTAGGCTTTTTATTCCTGGATAGGTTTTTAGGGTACAATCAAATAAAGATGGCTCCAGATGATATGGAGAAGACAACTTTCATTACACCTCGGGGAACCTACTGCTACAAAGCCATGCCATCTGTTTTGAAGAATGCAGAGGCAACATATCAACGTGCTATCATAACTCTCTTTCACGATATGATATGCAAAGAGATTGAAGTTTATATAGATGATATGATTTCCAAATCCAAGACTGAAGACGACAACTTGGACCATTTGAGAAAGCTATTTTCCAGACTCCAAAAATTAAAGCTAAGGTTGAATCCTATAAAATGCACCTTTGAGGTCCGATCCGACAAGCTGTTGGGGTTCATTGTGAGTCAGAAAGGTATTGGGGTTGTTCCCGATAAAGTCAAGGCAATTTAAGACATGCCAGCTCCCAAAACAGAGAAAGAAGTTCGAGGTTTCCTTGGACGACTTAATTATATTTCAAGGTTCATCTCTCATTTGAAGGCTACCTGTGAACTGATTTTCAAATTGCTAAGAAAGAATCAAGTGATCATGTGGAATAATGATTATCAAGAGGCATTTGAAAAATTAAAATAGTTCTTGTAAGAACCACCAATCTTAAAACCACATGTTCATGGTAGGCCCTTAATCATGTATCTTATCGTATTGGATGAATCAATGGTCTGTGTATTGGATCAACATGATGAGACGGGCCAAAAAGAGCATGCAATCTATTAATTGAGCAAGAAGTTCATTGTATATGAGACCATATACTCACCATTGGAGAAAACTTGTTGTGCTTTAACTTGGGTACCTCGACGCGTAAGACAATATATGATTTGCCACACAAATTTGTTGATATCCAAAATGGATCCAATAAAGTATATTTTTGAAAAGCCCGCTGTTATTGGAAGAATTATCTGGTGATAAATATTGTTAACCGAGTATGATATCTAATATGTAACCCATAAAGATATTAAAGGGAACGTATTGTCTGACTACCTTGCCCATTAACCCGTGGAGGGTTATCAATCGATGAAGTTTGACTTTCCTCATGAGGATATCATGTTCATTCGAGATTGTAATATCCTAGGCCCTGACGAAGGACCCAAACCAGGATCACGATGGACGCTCGTGTTTGACGGTGTCTCTAATGCAAAAGGTCATGGGATAGAAGCAATTATCACATCTCCAACCGGATTTCAGATCTCATTCATCGCTAGATTATTGTCGCATCACGCGAAAAACCGGCGGGAAAAGAAGAACAACAGAGCCGCCACCGTGCGTTATTTATCCCAAAAGAGGGAAAGGAAACGCTCAGAGTAAACCTGGGAGAAGACATGGTCTCGTGACCAAAGAGAATGGGATCGGGAGTCGGTTATGCGAAGGGAAGGTATTAGCACCCCTACGCATCCGTCGTACTCGACGGGATCCACGCACAATAGGAAGGAAAAATGGTTGCTAAACACTGCTCAAACTCACACACACTGGCTGAAAGAGACATAAGAAAACAAAAGAGACTGACTCGGCAGAATATCGCATCCTGGGCCTACTTAGTCTATCAGGCATAGACATCAGAGTCAAAGTAGTTCGGACTGGGGAAACGACACATGCTCGCTAGGATATCGCATCCTATGCATACGTATCTCCTCGGACGAGAGAAGAATCAGAGCATTCGTAGCTCGGCTGACACGCACACAAACAAACACAGGCAAAGGGAAACGTGGAGCCTGAATGCCAATCACTGGACTTACATCAGCATCCGAACCAAAACACACACAAAAAGGCTAACATGGAGCCCGAATGCCAATCACTGGACTTACATCAGCATCCGAACCAAACAAACCCACGATGGAACCCAAATGCCACTCGATGGACTTACATCAGCTTCCAAGCACACAACAAGACAAAACAAAGACACAGGCGCCCGGAGAGATCTGCTCATCTCCTGCCTACGTACCTCATCTGGTATGAGGATCAGGGTGACGTAGTTCCCCTACAGAGGGATAAAGGACTAGCCTAACCAGATAACAGAGGGAGACACAACTAGGGAGACTACGACTCGAGCCTAGATGTTATCATGCAAATCATCCCTAAGTTAAGGTTTCTAGCTAACTGGCACAGGGAGCCAGCCTATCCTAGTCATGACTTGCACAGGAAGCAAGCCACACACACACTTAACTTGCACAGGAAGCAAGCCAAGCAAAACCTAACTTGCACAGGAAGCAAGTCTAAACTAACCCTAACTTACACAGGAAGCAAGTCAAACAAACATACAAGCACAGGTAGCACACACTATACACAAGCAAGGGGCTCAAACAAGGGTTAGGTTTTAGTTGAGGGGTCATATCAACCTTAACAAACAAACCACTGGAACTGGGTAGTAGGTGCTCTTAACCTTGACATTGAGAGCCAAGGTGAAGCAGATGAAAGGTGAGTGAAGATGAGACTTCACAGCTCTTACCCCTGGCCTGGGAGAGCTTAAGACAAGAATGTGTGGGTTCAGAAAGTGGGAACCCTCCTACACATTTGAAACTGACTCAACTGTACAATTGTACAAGATCTTGGGTTTGTATCTGCAATGCATCAACACAGTGGTGTGAGCAAAGCAGATGACACACAGAATAGCAGGGGATAGATTGCTTATCCCTTGGGTTCTGCCAATTGCCTCTTCACTTAGGAGGTCTTTGACTCTATACAAGGACAAATTGTAAACATACACAAGCATTGCCTCTTAAGGAGGACTTCAGACAGTTGCCTGGCCAAGTAACAGGCCAGGTCTTCCAGACTACATGAAGAAAAGGGATTATACCTCAATGCAAATTGCTATAAAGCAAAGCAAAGCAAAGTTCACAAGGAACTGAGCAACTAAAAGCACCTGAAATAGTCAAGCAGACATTAGTATACAACTTCAAACAAAGCAAAAAGAAACAGACATTAACAGTTAATCAGAAGCAAATGAATGTGCAAGGCACAAGGCTTAAGGCATGTGAGCCAAGCCACCTACAAAACAAACAAGTTAAACAATGATATTCAAGCAAGCTCAATCAAAAGAAATGGTCTCATTGGTCATTTGTTGGTCAACCTGAAAGCATGAGCTCAAAAGTGAGTAACAGGACCACTAGGGCAAGCCTAGGGTCAAAAGGGAATGAAAAAGTTCAAACAGCAAGGGGCAAGCATCCAAAATCATGTTTAAACAATTAAGAAACACAACCAATTGGGTTCACATGCATATCAATCACTATCATCATTTCATGAACAATTTAGGTCAAGGTATAGCAAACAGAAGCTCATAGAAGTCAACAGCAAGACTTGAATCAAAGGCAATCTCAAACATTTCCAAAAATCACCAAATAAATCATGATCAATAACAACCTATAGCATGGTAAGCATGTCAAATTTCATCTCATTTGGACAAGTGGAAGGCAGTCAATGAAAATCAGAAAGGCAAGGCAATTTTGAACATGCTCAAAGAAGTCAACCAAACATGCATCATCTTAGAAAAATCATAAATCAGTGATGGCATATGAGAAATGAATGGGACTAAAACCATGGAAAAGCTTAAGATGTCTAGTAATCACATATCAAATTTCATATCCATCTAATAAAGTATGAGGATTTCACAAATGAAATGGGAACATGTATCACAAAAAGTCAACATAAGACCAAACAGGGGAGAAAATCCCAAACAATTAGGAAATGCCACAAATAATTCCAAGAAAATTCACATGTAAACTAGACATCCAAGAGTACATTCATGCAAAAATTCAAACCAATTTGAGTTCAAGAAGCATGGTACTGAAAATCATGAAGTTGGACATCAATGGTGTGACACAAATTGTCACACCTTAATTCAAAAAATCATAACTCACAAACCAGCAATGATAAATTCACAAACTCTACACCAAAATCACCATGAGTGTGTCTAGTTTAAGCACAAAAAGTTTGGGAGCCATTGGATAAAGCATCATCATTTCACAATTGTTTTTGCAAAAGGTACAAAATATGGACACATGAACAAAACCCTAGCATAATTTAAAAACCACTCATCAAAAAAAATCTGGAAAAAATATGATAAAAAACTAGAGATGGAGATGAACATTCCACAAAAAACCCTATGAATTTTGGATTAAAATTGGGTGCGCAATGATTTTTATAAGTTGAGCATCAAAAATGGAACAAATGTTGAAGAAATAATATGACTTAAATAAATATTAAAACGTGGAGTGGCATATTGGTAATTCCTGGGAACTTTAAGTGAAACGGTGCGCAGCGATTGGTGAGGTGGCGTCCGGTCATTGGTTTCATGGCCCAGAAATTGGGAGGAACATGCAATGCAAGGGCGAAACGTGTTTCTGGGCAGGAAGCTAGGGTTTCGTACGCTACAGTGCTTCATCTTCATCAACCAAATTCGAAAAAAAATTATTTTCCAGAAATTCGAAATGAAGGCATCATCATGACCAGCAAACCACACACATCAACATTCCAAAAGCCATTTTCTATGAATCAAGCCCAGCATCATGAATCGAGCAAAAACATATTGGAGCAACAAACTTTAAATCGTCATAACTTTCATAATAGCCAACCGTTTTCAATGATTCAAGTTTCAAAATGACCAGTACAACACACTCTATCATAAGCATAGCATAGCTTTGTAAATAGAGAAACTCGAGAACTTACTTGATCTTGAAGAAAATGATGAAACAGGTGTTGTTTGGATGTATTGGCTCAAAACAGATGCTCCACTAGCTTCCACAAGGTGAATGGTGAAGAAAGTTTAGCTCAGCAACCCTTGACATGGCTTAACTCGACATCTGCCATTGATGAGCTCCTTTAATGCAGTCCATGAAGAAAGCCTTACAGTTGTGGAATGAGGTTGGCAAATGGTTCAATAATGATGATGAAGGATGCAACACTAACCAAGGCTCGAGTTCCTTTGAGGTTTTGGTCAAAAAATGCAAGAATGAGAAAAATGGTGTTTGAGAGAAAAATGAGATGTTCTGTTGGTTTTCAGTGGCTGCTAGGGTTTCTTTTGGCAGAAAATGTGCTTATATATGTCTGTTTTAGGTTGCATAAGCAAGGTGCTAATCATGTTTTGTTTTTAAAATCAAAGTTGCTAATTGGCCACTTTTGTCCACATGGTGAGGTGTAATGGCAAGAGCACTAAAATGGGCCTTCCAACATGTTTCAAATGACATTTCAAGACATTCCCAATTGGCCAAAATGATTAAAAAATGTTTATTTGGAAAAGTCAAATTTCAACCTCACTTGAAATTAATTCAAGCAAGTTCAAAAAGGCCATTTTGATCCATGAGGTTTTGGTGCATGAGGGTTACATATTTGGAAAGATGAGGTCTAATGTGACTTGTTGGAAAAAACCCCACCCAATTTGGCCAAATGGTTTGAGAGATATGGCCTTTTGAAGTTCAAGAATTTTTGAAAATGAATTGATCATATCTTGCCAACCATACATGGGAATTGAGTGTTCTTGGACTTTTTGGAAATGGGAGAACAATATCTTCAACTTTCATGTTGGGCAAAAATTCATTTGAAGCTTGTATCATGATGTAAGTTTGGGATCAAGAAGTTTCCATTTTTGGCAAGTTTCAATTACAGGTCCAGTTTCTATTTTTGGAAATTTCTGATTTGGCTTCCAATTCTTCAATAATGGTCTTTGACATGATACATGAGGCCTATTTGGACATGAATGAGCTCTCTCAAACCAAATCCAACCATCAAAACCATAAAATTAGACACAGTTGACCAAGTTTGACTTTTTAGGGTTTCTGGCACACTGTGCATTGACTGATGACTTCTGAACATCCAATCCTTGACCAAAACACTTCAAATGGATCCCCAAGTCATGTGAACATGTTGGACCAACCCTAGGGCCTTGTTTCAATGAAAATTGCACTTGCTTGCTTGACTGACTGATCTCCTGACCAGTTTGACCTAATTCTTCTGACTGGCTTGCACTTGAGGCAAAGGGGACAATGCAATGTTATGTAGTGGACCATGTTATGTTATGACCAAATATGAAAATGTATGTACAATGATAGGTGCAAATTTGAGGTGCTACAATTATGCTTTGACTGCACCAACAATATGGAAGAACATGAGGCATGTATCTACAGTATTGAAGTCGCTATTGACTTAAGAATCAAGATTCTTGAGGTGTATGTGGACTCTGCTTTAGTGATCAATAAAGTTCAAGGAGATTGGGAAACTCGGGATAAGAAGTTGATTCCATACAGAGAACACGTGGTGAAGCTGATTCCCTATTTTGATGAAATCACTTTTCATTATATCCCAAGGGAAGAGAGTCAGTTAGCCGATACTCTAGCTACTATGGCACCCATGTTTAAAATCAAGTGGAAGAATGAAGCACATGTCATCCGTATTGACCACTTGGATGAGGATGTGTTGTACCAAAGGAATTATGACTCCGTATTACTCAGATGCATGGGTAGACACGAAGCAAGCATGACCATAATGTCCATCCATGAGGGTTGTGAAGG
This sequence comes from Lathyrus oleraceus, assembly GCF_024323335.1. Lineage (NCBI taxonomy): Eukaryota > Viridiplantae > Streptophyta > Magnoliopsida > Fabales > Fabaceae > Lathyrus > Lathyrus oleraceus. The sequence goes on along the minus strand of NC_066582.1, from coordinate 86,075,100 downwards.
TGTATATGTTAAGGGCCCCTCCATGGATAAAACGATCCTTCGGGCTAGTTAGTATTAGACAACCATAGAGGTTGACTGTTATAACTTTGTTAAGAAATGTCACAAATGTCAGATATTTAGTGACAAGATCCATGTTCCCCTGACTTCCTTGAATTTTTTACTTCTCCTTGGCCTTTCTCCATGTGGGGAATTAACATGATTGGTATGATCAAACTGAAAGTTTCTAGCCGTCATCATTTCATTCTGGTTGCCATTGATTACTTCACAAAGTGGGTTGAATATGCTTCCTATGTGAATGTTACAAGATAAGTGGTTACACGATTCATAAAGAAAGAAATAATATGTCGCTACGGTGTTCCTAGAAAGATTATTACTGACAATTACAGTAAAATCCACAACAAAATAATGAGTGAGTTGTGCCAAGAATTCAAGATCGAGCATCACAACTCTTCACCATATCGGCCCAAGATGAATGGCACCGTCGAAGCAACTAACAAGAACCTCAAGAGAATTGTCCAAAAAATGGTCAGGACGTATAAGTACTGGCATGAGATGCTTCCTTTTTCTTTTTATGGCTATAGAACTTTAGTGTGCACTTCTACTAGGGCTATTCCTTATCCATTTGTATATGGAATCGAGGTTGTTTTGCCTATTAAAGTTGAAATTCCCTCTCTAAGAGTCATCATGGAAGCGGGTCTCATGAAGCTGAATGGGTACAATCCAGATATGATCAGCTGAATCTCATTGAAGAGAAGCGTTTGACGGTCGCCTGCCATGGCCAGCTATACCAAAGACGCCTCAAAAGAGCTTTTGATAAAAAGGTTCACCTTCGCGTGTACCAAGCAGGTGAACTCGTGCTCAAGAGACACTCTTCTATTCACTCGGATCCTCGAGGCAAGTGGGCTCCTAACTATGAAAGACCCTTCATTGTCAAAAAGTCCTTCTCATGAGGGGCTCTCATTCTCACTATAATTGATGGGGATGACTTACCAATGCTGGTGAATTCAGATACAGTCAAAAAATGTTATGCCTAAAAAAATGATGAATATAAAGCCCGCTAGATTGGCATATGAAAGAACTAATCTAGGCAAAAATGACTATCTCGATGGACCCAAAAAGAGAAATGTCCATGAAAAAGTTAGGGATAAAAAAAATACAAGCCCGCTAAGTTGAAAACCCGAAAGGGTGACTTAGGCAAAAATGGGTATCCTTGTGGACAAAAGAATAAAAAAAATTCATGCAAAAGTTAGGGATAAAGGAATTTGATTGTATCTCTTGAGCCCATCTTATCATCAGCTTGACCTTAGATAGTATCATATAAATCTAATCATCATCAACCAAAGCAGAGTGTTGGAGTCCAATGCTATAGTGAATAACAACCAATTTTATAATTAGTGGAAAATCAAACAAATTTCCCATTTCCGTTTACTTTGTTTTTCAATTTTTGAAAACTCATACTTAAGGATTTTTGCATCCTTGTACACAACTCATATGTAAAAAAAATTCACAAATAAATGAAATTTAGTCATTATTCAGTTACTTCTTATTTTCCAGCATTTTGCTTGCAAAATAACCGCCAATCTTGATCACATAATGCTATAAAACTTTGAGAATAATAAAAGCTAAAATCAAGAGAAACACTCTATGCATTGCTTTGATTATTAAAAGTTCCCTAGTGGATGATCGGTAGGCTACAGTAAGCACTTGTCGCACAAACACAACTTCTCGGTTAGACCAGGTGTCTGTTTTCCCCAAGCAGAGTAAGATGGAAGTCCTCGGCCTGTTGGAATTTCCCAGCAACGGTAGTAACAAGAAGCTTTTCATTACAAGTTCTATGGTATGGATACTGACGAGTTAAAGACTACCTTTCACCAAATAAAAGCCTCACCTTGCTACCCAATAATTCGCATTGCACATGCATCATGAACAAACAATCATACATTGCATGCATGATGCATGTCAATCATTTCTCTTTGCAAATGATTTATCTCCCCAACGGAATCCAGTCAATCCCCCGCAGATCAAACTAACAAGTTTACCTGATATTCCTTACAATACAACTCCTTTTCAATGGGAATTTTTTTGACAATTTCTGTATTTAATCTTCTCCTACCTTGAACACCTGAAAAGCTAACACAATTTACACCTTCAGGTCTAAGATGATTAAAAAGGGCAGCTGTCATACCCCAAAATTTACGCTACCATTTGCTTAGTTCAATTTTTATACATGGAATCATATCATTCATCATACAATGTCATTAGCATGACCATTTCATTGGGTCATGGATTCACAAGCATGACCACACTCTTTGTTTAATCTTAACATTAGGGTTTTTATAGATGGTACTTGTTTGTTCCCTTGTTCATATAGATGATCATGCATTAACTCAAGACAAAACAAGAGTTCATTTTAGTCAAGGAAGATGCAAGTGTGGTTCATTGATTCAAGAGTGGTTCATGTGTTTATTTCCATGACGTTTCATCCAATCATCAAGCCATCCCTAAGATTATTCAAGCCTTAATTAAGTTTTCTTTAAAGGATGATCAATCCATCATCATTTTGGCTTGGGATGCAAGAAAACTTCAAGTTTGCACAAAGTTTGGTTGACCTGATTTGCAAGTATGACTTGCCTTTGGTCCAAACCCTATGACTTCTTCAAATTTCAACCAATTAGCAAGATTCTTAGAGCCAAATGTTCCTAATGAGTTCCTTTACAACTTTTCTGCAAGGCTCAAACATCATTTTAACCTCTAATGACCTTAACTTTGGAAGGGGTTACGTTGCCACAGTGGGCCAAAACCTTGTCATGACCCCCACTTGGCAGCCATGTCATTTTCAGCTCAAACACCCTTTTGATCTCATTCCTTTTGAATTTTGTCAAGCTCAAAACAAAGTTAATTTGGCCCAAGTTTGGCTCAAAATACACGAAGGAATCAAAAGTTATGGTATCATAAACTTGGAGTCTAAAGATGCCCAAAACATGCCAAGATTGTTTGACCAAATTCCTGACCTAGAAAGCATATCACGACCTCATCTTTCAACACTCTCCATTTTCACCTCAAGCCTCCTTTTAAGTTAGTTCTTTTTGCATTCAATTCATTGCAATGAGAGGAATAAAAGGCACAAAGAAAAACATAAAATACACAAGTGGATTCCATTTGGCCTAACTTCAAACGTGGCATGTTGAAACCTATTTTGCACGAAGCCCATAATTTGCAATTACATGTCATTTATCATCTTGGGACCACTTTCACATGTTCAACTTGTTTCTGATGCTAAAACGTGTTCAACTCGACATAAAATGACCAAGTTTCATCATCAGTTCACACATTTCAATCCTCACTTCAGACGAGCACCATTTGCCAAAATGTCAACCCTAATTCACACGAATTGAAATATGTTTGGCATATGTGAGCCTCCAATTTCATCTCCTATAAATATAGTATCATTTTCCCTTGATTTGCAAGCTTGAACAGCCAAGAAAACCCTGCCTCACTTGAACCCGATATCACTCCAAAACCAGTTTGTGGTTTCTTCAATTCAAGCTCTTTCAACCTCAAATCTTTGAGAGAAAGCTTTATCAGCATCATCTGAAGCTCACTCCATCATCAGTTTGCCTTGAAACCTCTTGTATCATGCTCCCCATTTCTGCCATTGTTGACCTTCGAAGCTTCAACTAGAAAGGTAGCTACAAGTTAAATCTTTGAGCAAACAAGTACCACTCTCTTCGCATTCTTCCACTGGTCAAAATCCCTCTTCTAACATTAATTTATCTTTCATATTAGTCATTTAATTTTACTTTGAACACTTAGGGTTCTTAATGTTCTTGAAAAAAACTCTCCCTGCTCATAGACAATCAATGGCTCTGATGCAAGGAGTCATGAATGATGATGTAGTACGAAGCTCATTCCATGTTTGGGTGTTATTAAAAACATGTGTTCATGTGATATACAAAATTGAACGAAGGTTGAAGATGAACTCTGGCTCGTGTGCTATGGAGCCAAATATTTGAATCCAGCCAATCAGATCCTTCCATGCGTTTTTTTTTTAATTTAGTAGTTGTTGGCGCCCTAATTTCTTTTTATTTTATTTTATTTCATTTTATTCTTTATATTTCCAAATTAATTTCTCTCTCATTTTTAAACATTTTTATCTCAATTTTTTACACAAGGTCTCTAACATTATTTTGCATCACATACATTTTTCTCCCAAATTTTTAAATCATTTTTGTATTTATTAATATTTTTATTTCATTTCGCATTTTTTTTTATCATTTTCAAACATTTTTGCATGCAACTTTTGAGATCTATTCATGTGTAATATTTCGGACTTTGTATAATTTTCTTCGACATTTATTCTTTGTTTTGATGATAGTTTGGGATTTTCTCTTTAATTTCCCATTTTAAATCATTTTAAAACTTATTATTTTTTATTTTAATTCAATTTGGTCATTCCTTTGACTTTGCTTAAGCTTTTGACATGATTGATCAATGCATATACATTTCAAGTCATCCATATATGGTCTCTTCGGTTGATTCAATCTTCTCTAATTCAATATGTTGATATATGATCATTTGATCATATTTTTGACACTTTGAGTTAGTGATAGGTCATCCCTAAGTTGTGCAATATGTTTGGGTCCTTTGACTTGCTTGATAGTGGATCCTAAGTCAAACACATGAGCTTGCTTTCATTTTGCCTTTTGTTATCTTCTTTCTTCTTTGAGTTTTGAACAATTATGCCTCATGCCTTGAGGGTTTGTTTTTGTATCAACACTCTAACATGTTAGTCATATAAATTGATTGCCTTATGATCACTAACTTGTTACACATAACCTCATAACATATACTTTATGAAATTTACTTTCATGCCTTTATTTTATACAATTTACTTTTATGTCTCATTATTCATCATCTCACTTCATACATTATTTATCTTGTCTATTCATCTTATGCTTCTTATACTGTGTTTGGTTTGCTTGATAATATCAATGAATCAAAACATGATAAATAGGATGGACTTGATCTTTTAGACCCATGCTTAACTTAGAGTTGGACTTTGTACTTTGGACTTAGGACTTAGACCTTTGCTTGATCCTTAAACTCATTGACCATTTGTTCACTTGCTCCTTGTTCACTTGTTGAACTTTGGAACTTACGATCTTTTCATCCTGATTATTATTTATTTCCTTGCCTCTTGTTATCATATTCATTTGTTTAGGTTAGCACACATTATCACACACATGGCTTTCTCTTGCACTACCTAACAATGAGACCTAGACTTATTAAACTTTTTCCCCCACATGGCTTTATCTTGGGCTACCTAACAAAGAGACCCTAGGTTAGTCTTTGTATGATCATGCATTATATGTTTTATACATCTTCTTCCCTCTGATTTAGCTTAATCAAAATCCATTTAATCAACTAGATCCTTTGACTTTGCACATATTCCCCCTATCTTTGTCAAGTGACCATAAGTCTCTTGGTCACTTAAGGGACTTGTCTCTGTTACTTTGGAGCTCAAGCTTCCTAAAAAGTACAATACCTCAAGCTCAATTTAAGGCATTATCCATCTGCCTCATCCCCACATATCATCTCTGAGAACCTGTTTCAACAATTTGTCAGACATTGATAAGGATTTCATGTCATGAGCCTTAAGCAATAGAGGAGGGGTGATAGGGACAATTCCTATCTTCATTTTGAATATTTTGGGTACGGGACGAATGACCCATTTGCTCAGAGTATTCATCTCTATTCATAGACTTCAGTGTAATTCAAGTCAATTCACTATCAATTCTACAGCTAGCCCTATGGCTCACCATCTCAAGTTCCTCTTGTTTTAAACACCATCATGTCTTTCTCTTTTGGGTTAATCACCTCTATGGTTATACCCTTTCCATGGTTAATCACTGTTTCTCAGTTAAGACCATCCACAATTTAGGTTGACACCTTCATGATATACATTTTATCTTTCTCTTTGGGTTGAAACCTTTATGGTTATATACCATTTTCTTGGTTTTTACACCACTTTTATCTTTCTTGGTTTTGACACCATTCCCTTACCATGTCAGTCCTAGTGCTTTAGTAAGATCCTTGTCATGTTAGTCCTAGTGCTTTAACAAATTTCCTGCTTTTTCCCTTACCATGTCAGTCTCAATGCTTTGGTAAGATCCTTGTCATATTAGTCCCAGTGCTTTGACAAGTTCCTACTTTTTCCCTTACCATGTTAGTCCCAATGATTTGGTAAGTTCCTTGTCATGTTAGTCCCAATGCTTTGACAAGTTCCTTCTTTTTCGCTTACCATGTCAATCCCAATGCTTAGGCAAGCCCTCCTTTTAGTTTAAACACCGCTTCAATCAGTTTCTAGTCTTTTCTAGTTTAAATACCACCCTCGATTTATCTCTCTTTCAGTCCTAGTTCTCCGATCTATGGAGCTTTGACTTCCTTATTACACTATAAGGATACGTAGGCATGAGGATGAGAATCCTTAGCGGACACTTCTCTTTCTCCCCTTTATCTCTCCGATTCTATGAACTACGCAACTCTGACTTTCTCATTGCACTATCAGAATACGTAAGCATGAGGGCCCCAATCCTCCTCGAGCACTCTTTCTCTAACCCATTTTCTATTTTACAGGTACATGAAGATAGTAACACCCATTCAATTAAAATAATTCAAAATGGTTCTCATGGAGTATCATGGATGTGAGGGGTGCTAATACCTTCCTCTTGCATAACTGACTTCCTTACTTGTTTCTCTTTTCCTTTGGGTTTTATCGATATTTTCCCTTCCATATTTTGGGATAAATAAAGTTTATGGCGACTCTATTAAATGTTCGATCGTGCGACGCGTTCGAGTATATTTTGTCCAGCTCACTCGGTTGGCAGAGAGTCCCGTTAAGGAAAGAAGAGTAAAAACCAAGGGATAAAACTTTTAGAAACTATGACGGAGAAAACTCCGTTTGAGGTAGAGTTTCCTACTATGGATACTAGTATTAGTGAGGTAACATTTACAAAGGATTCTGATTATTATTTGACTTATGATAAGGTTAGAGCGATATTATAACATCTCAAACAGACGATTATTCTAACCTTGGGTATTGTGCTTTTAATATGGTTGAAGGGTTGCGAATTTCAGAAACAGAAACCTTCAGGGAGGATTTCCAAAGTAGGTGGATTCAATGATGGTTGAAAAGCCATTCTTGTAGGCATGTATAATTTCCTAGGAAGGAAATGATGATTGGTGTAGAACCTTGTTTTACAGGTGATATTCTTTTAACAAGGACATCAACTTTTTATGATGACAACTAAAATATTATGATAAGTCAAGCATGAACGACCAAACGGATAAAGATGTAAAACCCTATATTTGGGATTTGATGGACTTAACTATCTGATGACGGTAAACAAAGAATGTAACTAAATCCTCATGTCAAAGCCACTCAAGCTTGTGTTAACATAAAGAGAAGCATCCGACAAAGTCTTGAGGCAATATGGTGATCTCATAACTTAGTAATGGTTATCTCTTATTTCAGTAATGAGTAAATGATTGTAAAACGAACTTCATCGTAAAAGTACAAGGCTAAAGCGCACACACACACACACTAAACCATTTTAAAAATGCTTTGCCAAAAGAAAATATTTTAAAAAAACATCTTGAAGTTGTGTTAGATGAATTAGGAGCAGTCAAAATAGCTATAGGAAAGTTTCCGACTTTCCTAATTGATTTGAACCTTTGTTTAATCAATTAGAAATGTGCAAACTTAAGGACCAAGTTACCTTGAAGGCGCCTTGATTATGTGCAATGACTATATATCTTAAATTCCTTTTTGAGAACTTACAGATGATTATTTCTATCTTATAACGATTAGGAATATGTGCTAATCGATTAGATTGTTACAAAATGATTTTATTAAAATTTCCTTTTTGAGCCAATCTCAGGCCTATAAATAGAGGTTCAATTTCTCATTTCAAACCAGAATCGGGTTTTGATGCTTTCATCTCTCACTTTCTCTCTCTAAACATTTCTTTAACTTTCTCTCACTTTGTTTTTAGCCTAAGTAATTTTGTGAGAAAAGTCCTTTTGTCAGTAAGATGATTTTTGTATACACCTTGGTTGAATATTGTCCAAAAAGGAATTTATTTGAGTTAAAATCTAAATCCGTAAAAATCGTTTTAGTTTGAGATTATGTGATTCAGTCCTAGTTTAGATTGGAGATCATCCCTGATAAAATCTCATAGATTCTTGGTCATCCCGGTGTTAAAATCAAGATAGGTTAAAGCTCATCCCGATATTAAAAGCTTTATAGGTTGGAGATCATCCTAATGTTAAAATCTCTCAGGATTTTTGTTGTCCCGTGTAAAACTAAGGTATTAAGCTCAAAAGTTTTGGAACTTGATAACTAACCGCTCAAAGGTCCGTGTTTATGGAAAGAAGACTAACCACTTCAATCCTCCTTTAGGGAGGAAGATTGGCCACTTCATTCTCAAGTTTATTATATAGAAAAGACGCAAACACTCAGATTTATCGTCTTGTATTTCTTGGTTGAAGATCAACCATCGTTCCTTATATAAGGGGACCCGTGAACCTTTCCTACTAAAAGCTCTCAATGTTTAATGGAAACTCTCAAGATCAATTCTTGGAGACACGACTAAGTCGTTTTTGACTGAACCTGTATAATTCTTGGTGTTCCTCCCTTTTCTCTTTATTTTTCTCTTTTTTCTGCATATTGCTTTTTGCATTTTACTTTTGCTGCTAAGTTTTCAATTTTTTTTCAAACTTTGATTATATTTCTAAAAGGTTTTTAAAACCAAGTTTCTCCAAACCACATAATTCAATCCCCCCCTATTATGTGTGAAGTCTCAAGTCCAACAAGTGGCATTATATCCTAACTCTTTTTTGAAGACTAATCGTCTCAAGAGGAAGATGACTTCCCACAAGAGATATTTTTTTAAACACACCACCACTTTTTGAAAATAGAAGATTTAATATTTGGAAATCTAGGTTTAGATTTTTTCTTCAAAGCATAAACCATGAATTATGGGAAACTATTGTCAGTGGTATCTTTATCCCTACTTATCAAGTAAACGGTGAAATATTAGATAAACCCGATTTTTTTTGGACTGAAGAGGAAAATAGAAAATTTGAAATAAACTTCAAAACCAAAAGGTTAATAACAATGTCTCTAAATGAAATAATTTTCACTATGTTCATCATTGCACTACCGCCAAGGAAATGTGGGATACTCTTGAAATGATATATGGAGTTTCTCCAAGTATCAAACAAGAGAAGATGAACACATAAGCTAAAGAATATAATCATGGATGTCTTTCTAAATTTACAAGTATTGGAAAGTTTGTTATAAACTATGCTACTAACAAATATCTTAGTATTAAGAATTTGAAGTTCAATCCAATTCTTAAATCAATAAATGAGAGTCTTCATGAATTTCAGGAAAAATCAAGAAAGAATGAAATTATAGAGAAGATGAACAAAATATGTCAACTAATCAGAGATAAAGTAATCCAAACTGAAGAATCATCATCTTCATCGTACTCCTATCATACAACTCATGTACAATCATTCAAAAGAATGCACTCAGTAGTTGAACGATCTTCAGAAAATTCAATGTCAAATGAAGGATCCTCTTGTTTAAAGATCGACAAAGAAGATGAAGTAATTTCTTAAATACTAGAACAAAGAAGAGGATGAGAAACATCAACCTCAGGCAGAAAACTAAAATAATCCTCTTCTGACGAAGACGATGAAATATCCTTAAAGGCATCCCACAAGGGAGACATTGTTCTAGGTACCAAACCTTCCTATGAGTAATTATTTTAAGTGAGTGGACACTAAGTGAAATAAAATTAAAAACTAATAAAGTGTACCCTAGATACTAAGGAATCCCTAATATACCTTAAGGAAGTCAACAACTATTTAAAAATAGAGATAACTAAGCTTAGAAACTCGAAAGAAAATCTACACGATGTGATTCCCTTATAAAATAAGTAGTTGACCTACGAGAAACCTTAAAAAAATTTATCCAAGGAAAAGGGAAGCTTGACCTAATTTTATCTAGTAAAAACTCCTCTTAAATAAAAATGGTATAGGCTTTAAAGAGAAATTAGATCATAAAATAGAGAAACATCACATATATAAATGTAGTCAGTGTAAGAGAGTTGGCCATTTAGAAACTTTCTGTTTAGATATGATGAAAGGATCTAAAGGTAATCTTCTGCGAATAATGCACCTGGACCCAAGAAGATATGAGGACCAAAGGTGAAATCTTAGTGTTTTTCCGGTAGGCTTTGCTGCTTGGAATAATTGACGATTATTATTGAAAGCAATGCAAAGAAATATTATAATTTTAAAAGTATACATTTGATATAGTCTTTGATCCTGAAGATGAACGATGATGGCAAATGCCAACAGTTATGATCAAAGTATTTCTTTGAGACTATCTCAAAGCATATGATCTGTAGTGATCAGTTGAATGAATATGTCTATAATGGACTTATTCATTTTATGGTTTTACCAACTCTTGCATCCAATGGTGTGTAGAGAAGGATACACCATTTGGTGTCATCCCTTTTGGGAATATACATTAAGATCTCTTAATAAGAGAGCTAAAACTATTTTAAGGTTAAAATAATCGAGAAAATATGATTAAACCCTTAAAATAATATTTATAAATATTTTACTCATCAAAATTTAAATGTTTCTAACCCACAAAGATAAGTATTTTAAGTGTTTTATACATTAGGGGTGAATACAAAAACAATGGGTGGTACTAAAACGAGAAATGTGAAACAATTAGAAAAATGTGAAACAAATAATTTCATATCAAATCCAAGTTTAACGTGTGCCTCAAGTAAACTAGATCTCATCATTTATGAAGATCTCATAGAATCCAAAGATATTAGAAAATCTAATCGGTTAGAAGACTTAAAAAAGGAGAAATTGGATTTGGTTTTTGAGCAGCATAATCTGCACTTAAAGCTTGCTTAGTTTACTCGCTCAAATCCTCAAAAAAGCATTCTATAAAAAGGTATCTTATTCTCACTCTTTTTCATCACATACTTTCTATTCAACATATCAGTGAGATTATTCTTACAAAATCTTCATGAATTCTAGAAGGTTGAGTTTTACCTCCATCCCTCTCACTGATGATTTCACAACTAAATAAAAAGAAATTATACTTTTAACACTTTGATAACCAACCATTATGAGAGTTCATACCCTAGCCCCAAAAGATTTCAAAGAATGAAAATTCTTCAAATTTTTTGAAGAACTCAACCTCTCCACCTTTCTTTGTATGCCTTCAAAAAGGATTTGCACCTCCCCTGTGAAGATGTTCTTTTCAAACCTTCATATCATTGATGGAATACTTCAAAGTGATGTGAAAAAACATAGGAAAAATTCTCAGTGGAAGAATTTGGTATATTGCTAAGGCTTCCTCATCAAGATAGAATCATTAAGCTTGGAGACAAAGCTAACTTGTACAACTACATCACTGTTGTACCTTCCTTGATGAAGAACCTTCATCACACATACCTTGCATGTTGATTGCTGGATACGTGCACCCTAAAAGCCAGATGCCTAACTATGTAATGAATCACATCCTCTTTCCCAGACAAGGAAACTTCAGTCTCCTAACCCAAGTAGATGTAGAAACAATATAGTTGATAGAAAACAAAGTCAAGTTAAACTGGGCATAACAAGTGATTGAATACATGACATAAATCAAGGAAAAAGGAAAACACCTCCCATATATAAATCTAGTCACAAAAGTACTAGAAGAAACATGGTACAACTTTGAATATGAAGAGTTCAAAGAGGAAACTGCCATAATAGGAAGCTTTGTCATAACATCAATGTATTGCAAACTAAAAGATATAAAGATAACTAAAAAGTACCATCAAATAAAAAGAAAAGACACTATTACAAATAACTCTTTTTATGACTAAGCTTACACCTCGAACAATAAACAACTGAGGGTATATGTCTTAGGAGTGTCATGTTTTATTTTAAAAATAATAATCAATATTTTCCCTCAATTTTTCCAAAAACTGACATAAATAGTTGCTCAGGGTTTGAGATTCGATTCCCAACTCACAATTTATTTTTTATTTAGAACTAAAAAGTGAAGGAGAAGAGCGATCCAAAACGCAGCGGAATTTAAAATTTCTCCTTTAGTGATCCTTACGAATGGGCATGATCAGTGATAGAATCGTTACCTCTTGTGGCGATTGTAACCTTTGATGCAGATCTATGGAGCGATCACGAACATTGAATGATGACAACACCTCTACTCAGTCCACATGAACGAATTCCTTCAATCTCAGTGCTAGCTTCTACGAATGAAGGCTTTGAGTGAGAGAGAGAGAAACGAAATTGCAACTGCATAAATGCTTCTACATAAGGGTTCTATTTATAGAACCACTTGTGTGGGCTGCAAGCTAAAAAGCCCACTCAAGTGTATGTGGCCCATATCTTATAATATGCCAAAATCACTTAAGCATGTGGTACCTTACCATATTTTGTATTCTACTTAAGTACACCATACCTTACAATGTTCTACAATTCACTTAAGGGCACTGAACATTACGGTATTCCTTAGTTACTCTATCTCTCATCAACCCGTCCTTTTGTGTGTGACCCTGTTGGTTTTCGCGGTATTGACAATTATATTAAATCACGTATTTAACATAATAAACAGTGAGTGGTATCTAGCAACACATCACTGCTACCCAAGACACGAAAATGTCATGTGATCTGACAAATCCTTTTGTGATAATACTTATGTGTACAATTACCCTTTTGCCCTTATATCTACATTGGACACAAGGAATAGACCATGTCATCCTTGTCCAGTTCAATATTGGGTCCATAGACATTTATCCTGTTACGCAGGATGAGAAAATTCTATCTAGGTCACTCATGTCCCTTAGCATGCTTCGTGGAGTACCCATCAACTATCTTTATGGTCATCCAATTACGGACAATGTTTGATCAACAATAATGCACTCAACTCTACATCTAGGGTCCATAGTGGTTTCAGGTCGAAGGGTGGTATACACCATTATTACCATGAGAATAACTTATGACACTTTGCATAACATTCTATATAGTATTCTCATAGCGGGTCAATCCAGTATAAATATTACTCTTAATATTCATACCTATGTTTAAGACTTGATAACTCCTTATCCATGATCCATGAGATGTGATCATCAGTCTATATACATAATAGTCTTAATGATTTAATGTTATCCCACTTCACAATAAAGCTCGACTACGGATACTTTAAGAATAGTGTCCTTATGTTTAATGTGATCTCATGATTAAGTCACACTTGATACATTAAACGAACTAGCTATTCTAGGGACTTTATTAAACAAACATAATAAAGAAAAAACCTTTTATTATTAATAAATAATTCGATACAAGTACCAAAAGTATTGGCCTCTAGGGCTTACACCAACATTATTTAGAACTAAAAAGGTACCTTTATTTTTTATTTTTTAGATTTTTCATCTGATATTATACCTCGGTTTATAAATAAACCGAGATAAAAACTCTCTAATTTTTTTATTCCTTTTGGAACAAAAAAAAATGCATTTATTTTTTATATATTTCATGTCGGATATGTTACCTCAGTTTTTAGTAGAACCAAGATAAATACTCTCTAAATTTTTTATTCCCTCAGAGTTAATGTTAAGTCTAGCTCATTCACTTTTTGAGCCCTAGCAAACAAAAGAACACCATTCTTGTCCAAGGAGGAAGGAAGCTCGAACATACACGTTTCTTTTCAAGTCTCTCATTACATTTCCTTTATGTACAAGTTATCCATTACTGAAGTTGTTATAGTTATTGTTGTTCTTGTTATTGTCCTTATTATTGCCATATTTGTTGTTGTTGTTTTTTTGAGACTGTCTTGTTGTTTACTATTTTGTTGGTTGTGTGCTATTTTATTTTATTTTCAGAAGCTTTATGTGATTATGGATCATAGTTGGATGAAAGCCAATAGATTGAGTAAAGAGTATGAGAATGAAGTGATAAAATTTCTTGATTTCGCTGGAAAAAAACCTTCCTAAAAATAATGAGATTTTTTTGTGTTCTTGTAAAGCTTTAATACGAAGAAAAAAAAAACTCCAAGGGATGTTATATTTAATCATTGTGGTTGTGATGGAATGATTCAAAGTTACACAAAATGGGCATGACACAGTGAAGTGAAAAAATAGAGACATCTATTACATATAATTGAAGATGATGAATTTTCGAATGGTACTCTAGAAGATATGATTTGTGATATTGGAGTAGATGCTTTTAAGAAAGCTAGTGTGGTAGATACTTTGCAAAGAGGCATGGAATATTCGTTGTATCCGTGATGTAAAAGTTTTACAAGAATTTCAGTTGTGTTAAGAATATTTAATCTCAAGGCAAATGGTTGGTGGACGGATAAAAGTTTCACTGAATTGCTTGAGTTGTTGATAGAAATGCTTCCCGAAGGTAACACGTTGTCGAACTATAGTTATGAGGCAAATAAGATATTGTGTCCAATGGGTTCTGACCATTTCAAAATACATGCATGTCATAATTATTGCATCTTATATAGGAAAAAAATTTGAAAACTTGAAGGAGTGCCCGAGGTGTGGGGATTCACGCTACAAGTAGAAGGACAATGGTGTTGATGACGATGATAATGTAACTAGCAAGAGTGTTCCTTCCAAGGTGATGTGGTACCGACCAATAATTCCAAGGTTTAAGAGATTGTTTTCTAATGCTAATGAAACAAAGAATACTAGATGGCTTGCAAATAAAAGAGTGTGTGATGAAAAAAAATTCCATGTAGCTGATTCATTACAATGGAAGAAAAATGATTCCTTATTTCCAGATTTTACCCTTGAACCGAGGAACCTTAGGCTTGGATTTGCTACAGATGGAATGAATCATTTTGATAATTTGAGTACTAACCATACATCATGGCATGCTATTCTTATAATTTAAAACTTATCTCCATGGTTGTGCATGAAGTGCAAGTATATGATGATATTTATGAGGATTTCGGATCTAAGGCAATTAGGGAACGACATAGATGTTTATTTAACTCCATTGATTAAATATTTAAGACTTTTATTGGAGGAAGGTATTAATGTTGATGATTTGTATACATTTGATAACTTTAAGTTGCATGCCATGTTGTTTTACAGAATTAATGACTTTCCTGCATATGGTAATTTATCGGGGTACAACGTCAAGGGACATAAAGCGTGTCATATATGTCAATTTGATACATGTCACCATCAATTGCAAAAAGTAAAAAACTACAGTTTATCTTGGGCATCAAAAATTTATAAGACCTAATCATCCATATCATAGATTGCGAAAGGCTTTTAATGGAGAGCAAGAGTTTAATATCACTCCAAAGCCCTTAACCGAGAGGGAAGTTTATAAAAGACAACAACATATTAATGTTGTCTTTAGAAATAAACAAAAAATCCCGTGGAGAAAAATATTTGGAAAAAGAGGTCTGTGTTCTTTGATCTTCCATACTTGTCTAGTCTTTATGTAAGACATTCTCATGATGTAATGATTATGGAGAAAAATGTATGTGATAGTTTAAATGGAATACTTCTCAATATTAAAGGCAAGATAAAAGATACAAAGAAATTCTGTAAGAATATGGTTGTCATGGGTATAGGGCAAGAGTTAGCCCCAAAAGAAATAGGGAATAAAACATATTTGTCCCCAGCATGCCACACTCTGTCTAAAAAAGAAAAAAAAACAGTTTTTGCAGATGTTTGCATGGTATCAAAGTTTCCCAATGGTACTCATAAAATTTAAAGAAACGTGTGTTAGTGAATGATCTCAAGTTAGTTGGCTTAAAACTCATGATTGTCATGTGTTGATGCAACAACTTCTACCAGTGGCTATTCATGCCATTTTACCAAGAAATGTAAGGTTAACTATAACAAAATATGTTTATTCTTAAATTCTATATGTAGTAAAATGATTGATCCTCAAAATTTAGATGACTTGGAACATGAAGCTGCAATTATCTTGTGCCAGTTAGAGAGGTTTTTTCCTCCATCATTCTTTGACATTATGGTTCACTTAGTTGTTCATCTAGTAAGGGAGATTAGAATTTATGGTCCAATTTATTTAAGATGGATGTATTTGGTAGAGTGTTACATGAATATTTTTAAAGGGTATACAAAGAATCATAATCCTCCAGAAGCTTCGATCGTAGATAGGTACATTACAGAAGAAGCTATTGAGTTTTGTACAAATTATTTGTCAGGAGCAAACTCTATAGGATTTCTTAAGTATCGTCATGATTTATGCTATGATGGTAGAGGTATTCAAGGTTTAAATGTTAATAAATTTGACCAAGAAGTCGTTCGTCAAACATATTTGTATATATTGAATAACATTAGTGAAGTTCAACCTTACTTGACCGCTCACAAAAGTCTTATAAGGGAAAATTCCCTCGGATGAATGAAAGATGTTTGTTGACAAAGAATAAACAAACTTTCATAAATTGGATTAATGAAAGTGTTTCTAAAGAGATTATCCCATCATATACAATTAAATGGTTATCACATATGCCTAAGTTTAATGTAATTACTTTGAGTGCATACGACATTACCAAATATTCATTCTATACAAAATCAAAGGATGATCGTAGAACCATGGAAATTAGTGAGGTTATGGTTGAGGCTAAATCCATGCACCCTTATAGTTCCAAAGATAACAATCATGTACTAGCATCTATAGCATATGTTGGGATCATTCAAGAGATTTTGGAGATTAGCTATGTTGCTTTTAAAATGTCTTTATTTAAGTGCAAACGGATTGACAATAACATTGATGTAGAAACTAATGAATTAGGATTCACACGGGTTGATCTTTGAAAGACAACTTATAGGAACGAACCATTCATCATGCCAATCCAAGCAAACAATTTTTTATGTCACTAATCATGCTAGCACTAGACAGCCAATTGTTCTTCAAGGAAAACATCCTCCTGATAGTTCTGATGAAAATCAAGATTTTAACTATGAGACCCCTTGTTTAGGAACACATGTACTTCAATCATCAGAAGAAAATGATTCAGATGATATGCATGTTATTCATCATGATCATTAAGAGGGGATATGGGAAAACTAGTAAATAAATGTTTTATATCGCTTAGTAATTTATAATTATTCATTTTATTCTCTTTTATTCCTTCTACTATAAATTTAAAGTTGTTTATGATTATCCTAATTGGTTTCAAACGTTGTTTAAATTATAGGTGCTTAACGACCATTGATAAATCCTATTGGAAAACCTACAAAACTCTCCATTTTGGTTATTACTTTTGTTGGTTAATCCTTTTTTTAAATTTTGCTGTAAAATTATAAAGTGTGTTCCATTTTTGGTTTGCATTTGGTGTTAACAATGAATATTATGGTACAACGTTTCAAATTGAGAAGTTGACAAAATTTACAATGTTTATGTTTTAGGAATCTGTAAAATATGGTTCTATATTCTGTCATAAGGTTTTGTAATACAGGTGCACACGATAGTACTAAAAAAATTTATCCCCTCAGTTTTAATATAAAACCTAGGTAATAACATTGAGATATTACCTCGATTCTACACAACACCGAAGTTAATATTGTGCATTCCATCCAGTTATGAAAATAATAAAAAAAATGCATATGTTGGGGATCAGACCCATGTGAAGATAACTTTACCCCTCGGTTATTCAAAAACAGAGGGATAAAGTTGTCACTTTTCATGACACCTTTCATTACCTCACATATGTAGATGAGATTAAATGAATTTTGCATCTGATGTTAGATGTGTTTTTTGTAGTTGTGAGAAAAGCCAAAAGCCAGAGATACCCATAGAGATCGAGAGCTTAGACAATTCCCCTCAGATACTCACAACCAAAGACCTTCTCAAAATCATGAGTGGAAAAATATATGTACTCAATGACAAAATAGACTTCATAGTATACCACTTCATTCATGACCAAACCAAACTACCACATCACCTATTCCACTATGATGATCCTGATGCAGAATAATCTTACTTATATTTCTTATTTTCTTTTCAAAAGTTTTAATTCAGCATCTTCGCTCATTGTACTTTAAATTCCAAATTTTCCTTTCATGTACTTTTAATTTTTTTCAAATTCAATTCTTGTTAATTAATACCTAGCAATAACATAAGTGTCATGTTGTTCTTCCCTTAAATGACTAGATTGCCCTTGTTTGCATATTTATTTCTTGCAATGCATCTTTACCTCACCTTTTTTATTTTGATAAAGGGGGAGAAGTATACTCTCAAGGGGAGTAGGGTATATTCTCTATTTAACTCATGGGGAGTTATCACACTAAACCATTTTTAAAATACTTTACCAAAAGAAAATATTTTGAAAAACATTTGGAAGTTGTGTCAGATAAATTCGAAGGTGTCAAAATAAATATAGGAGAATTTTTGACTTACCTAATCGATTAGATTTTTTGTCTAATCGATTAGAAATGTGAAAACTTAAGGCCCAAGCTATCTTGAAGGCGTTTTGTTTATGTGCAATAATTAGATATCTTAAAATTCCTTTTTGAGAACTTACAAATGCTTATTTCTAACTTCTAATTGATTAGGAATATGTGTTAACCGATTAGATTGTTACAAAAGGTTTTTATTGAAATTTCCTATTTAAGCCAACCTTAGGCCTAAAAATAGAGGTTCAATTTCTCATTTCAAACCATCTAGAATCGTTTTTTGACACTTTCATCTCTCTCTCTCTCTCTCTCTCTCTCTCTCTCTCTCTCTCTCTCTCTCTCTCTCTCTCTCTCTATATATATATATTATATATATATATATATATATATATATATATATATATATATATATATATATATATATATATATATATATATTATATATATATAAACATTTCTTTAATTTTATCTTACTATGTTTTTAGCCTAAGTGACTTTGTGAGTGAGATTATTTTTTTAATTTTAGAAAGGATAAAATTGTAAATTCACCTAGGGAATCTTTTGTATACACCTTGGTTCAATACTGTCCATTTAGAAATTTGTTTAGGTTAAAATCTAAACTCGTAAAAAGCTTTTTTGTTTGGGATATTGTGAATCAGTCATAGTTTAGGTTGGAGATTAACTCGTGATAAAATCTTCTAGGTTCTTGGTCAGCCAGGTGTTAAAACCAAGATAGGTTGAAGCTCAGCCCGATATTGAAAGCTTCATAGGTTGGAGATCAACCTAGTGTTAAAATATATCAGGTTTTTGGTTGTCCCGTGTAAAACCAAGGTATTGAACTTAAAGGTTTTATAACTTGAAGACTAACCCCTCCAAGGTCCGTGTTTGTTGAAAGAAGACTAACCACTTCAATCCACCATTGGGAAGGAAGTTTTGCCACTTCACTCTCAAGTTGATTATGAAGAAAATACGCAAACTCTCATATCTATCGTCTTGTATTTCTTGGTTGAAGATCAACCACCATTCCTAATATAAGGGGGGTTTATGAGTCTTTCCTACTAAAAACTCTCAATATTTAATGGAAACTATCAAGATCAATTCTTGGGGACATAACTAAGTCATTTTTGACTGAACCTGTATAACTTTTGGTGTTGATCCTTCTTCCCTTTATTTCTTTTATTTCTTTAATTAATTTATGTATTTTACTTTGCGCTACTAAGTTTTCAAAATATTTTCAAACTCTGATTTTATTTCTAAAAGGTTTTTAAAAGCAAGTTTTTCTAAACCATACTACTCACGCCCTGTTGTGTGTGAAGTCTTTAATTCAAAAATTGGAAGCAAGTGGATGGAAGTGGAAAGATCAAGGTTCAAGGTTAAATTGAACTTCATTAAGGTTATTGAATAATGTTTCAATATGGTAGAAATAAGCAAGATGGTTGATGGTTAAATTGACACCACAACAATTTGAAGTCAAGGTGGATATTTTTGAAGTATGCCTTAAAACCTTTTACTGATGAAGATAAACAAAAAATATTTTGAGATTTTTAAAATGAGAAAGTCGAAAAGCAGCAAGAATGTATGGTTAGGGCTATTCGCGGACATCGAGTTTGGTCAGTTTGGTTTGAGGATCATTTTATTTAATGTTAGAATGTTGGATATATATTTTATATTAATTTATAAATAGTCTAAAATAATATAAAAGATATTTAAGATATTTATAATATTTTGTTCTATTAATTAATGAGTTGTGTTTTAGGTTTTATTCTGGATTTGTTGGGATTTTGCAATTATAAATATTTATCTTATCTATTATCGTAGAGTGTGAAAATCTTGAGAACTTTAGAGCTTAATAGAGAAATAAGGGTTTAGGTTTTTGGGAAACCTTTGAAGTTATCTAAGAGGGTTGAAAAATACTTCTAAACACCATGTTATATTGAGAGTTTGAGAGATTGGGAAACACTTGGGTAGAAAATAGGGGTTGTTCTTGGGAACTTGGAAGGCTATTTTATTGTCACGCATTTGTAATCTCTTGTAATAACTTTTGGAGTATAGTGAATTGGAGAGCTACTATCTCCCCCAAACGTAGATCATTTGATCAAAAGGGGTAAACAAACCATTTGTGTTGCTTTCCTTCTTTTATACTCTTATGCCAAGTTAATCCACCGACTTATTATATTGAAAGTTACTATTGTTGAAGGTCATTTATTTTGGTTTCCATTGTTCTTTATCCCACACATCAATGTTCTTGGTGTGATTGAACACTTAATACTTCTTTATAAGTAGTTCTAGTCATTTTATCAGTTTCACAACAACTTGGTGTCATATAAATAGAATACACATTATAATGTAAAGTGAATACTTGAAGAGAATAATCAATACACTAACATCTTCTATGTGTCTACTCTCATTCACTTTCACTTTATTTTATAACACATTAACAACATGAAACTCTTATAAACTGTGATTCAAAACTTTAAAAATATAATGTTGTGACAAAAAAGAACTTATAATGATTTTCCTATGTAAACTTATATGCCACCAACATCCCAATTCGCTAAGAACCAAACCTAGTATTTATAACCCAAAGACCCATCTTCCTCTTGACCTTCAACGGTCAACAAAATACATAGGAAAAACAAAAGAAAAGTATCATAAGAATGATGAATGGCCATGTTTCGTTGTGGAACCATAAATGGTGAGCATTGCGGAAACTACAACAGAGCGAAGCTTCCGATGCACTATATCAACATGATAATGTGGATCGAAGGTTACGATCATGGTGCTTGTTGAATCAGAGGTATCGGTATTTCTATGATGTCGTTAAATGACGTTTTCTATCTCCAATACGATGGACCTAGGAGGTACCTGCATGGTTTGTACTCCAATGCCCAAACCAGTTTAGGTTTCGAGATAGTGGTACTGAAAATGGAGATTAGAGATTCTTTACCTGAAAAAAATTTATAAAGGTGTTTATACCTTGGACCTAACAGGTCAGGTTGGATAATAGGCCTCGTGCTATTGGAACTTTGGTCAACTTAGAGCAGTGGGTTCTGGGTCTTTGGCTAACACGAAATAGGTCATAACTTCAATTATAATTTTGATCTCCTTTAAATATATATATATATATATATATATATATATATAAGATATCTAAAATCATATATATAAGGTACACAATATTTCATCTCAATAAACCTCTTTTGTTCTTTGCTTACTAACTTGAGCGTTGAAGTGTTTGCAAATATCACCTATGTCGTTCATTAATTAACAAGTTTTCTTGTTTGTTCACCTCACGTTGGAGCCATTCATCTTAATACAACACAACTCAATCAACTTAGAATATTCTTCCACCATGTAGAAGACTAAGGTTTCCTTTCCATCAGAAACCCCCAAATATTATTCCCAGTGCCTCTAAGGAAGAAAACAAATCAAGTAACAATCACTCTTTTGTGGTTCTATGTGCTTAATAGGTAAAATAGATTTTGATGATAACAATGGAGATCAAATAAAAATATCATAAACATCATCAAAATAATAGAGTTTGAATTTGATTAAAAAGCGAGAAGGTTATGATAATTGTCTCAAAAGAATCAAAAGATAAAGTACATAATTAAGGATAAGTTTCATTTTATAAAAGCTCGTTTGTGATCCTGTGCCGAGATATCTTATTACTTTATATGATCTTCTGTGTAATATTAAGTGTGATTTCTCTTAAAATATTAAGGTTACACACACGCGCACACTCACGCATGCACACATACACACATACACACTAAATTATCTTTGTGAAACTTAATCTATTTTCAAAACATCTTCTAAACACACATTGGATTGGGCTAAAATGTCTTAAAGCCAAATATAATCGATTATGAAGTCTCTATAATACATTATGTAGTGAAACTTATCCTATAATCAATTATGGAAATTGTCTAATTGATTATGAGGAGAAATCTGCATAGTAATCAATTATGGAAGCCTTGTAATTGATTATGTTTTAGATCCTATAAAACCTTGTTTTGTTTTTGCTAGGTTATAATTGATTAAGTTCGCAAAATAATTGATTATGGAGTGCATTCCAATGTTTCCTTATTTGGCTAAATGCTTTACTATAAATAGAGGACTCGTGTTCATTTGAAAACACATAAGAATTTTTAATGTTAACTTATTCTCTACTATCTCCTTGCAAAAAATTTATATATACTTAAAATATTATTTTAGTGCTAAGAAAGAAAATACTTAGTAGAGTTTTTCTTGTGAAAATTATTCTTAATCATTTTGATATATAATTGTAAAACAACAAAGACTTGTTCTCTTTAATTTTGATAAGTTATAAAAGTTACAAATTGAAATTGAAATAAAATCTCAATGTAATAGGGTTGAGCATGTGTTAAAAATCGTGGTAGTGGAAGTCTCAAGGTGCAATCCTTGGAGACTGGAGTATACCTTGCGGTTATGGGAAAAACCATTATAAACTCTAGTGTGCTCATTCCTTTACCTTATATTTTACTTTACTATTATTTATTTTTCCAATCTAATTCTCTTATTCTACTCATTTTCTTAAAATCAATCAAATTTATTTTAGTTTTTGAAAAAAAAAATTTTAGTTACAATCCACCCATCTCTTGTGTTTAAAGTCACTTGGGTAACACCTTTAATGCAAAGAAGGTTAGTCTCTCTCCCAAACCAACTGACTACTTTGTCAGTCAAACTGACAAGCTAATCCTATCACATCATCCCATAAGGGACGGCCTATAGAGAGCCAAAAATATTAGATTTTATTACACTGTTACAAGATCGTACATGGATGATTTTGTCAACCAAAACCATGACATCAAACAAATAGATAAAAGAGAGAACAAAGCATACATATAGAGATGTTATAAAATCCCCAAAGTTAGTCCTAAACTCCAAGATGCTTTGTTGTAAAAAAAAAGATACATCATTCCATCTGCCTAACGTATGGAGGAACCAAGCGATGAAATGATATTGTTCTCCTTATTATTACATATGTGGCTCTATGTGGTTAACATGTATAATGAGTTTTAAAGGTGACAAAAATAGTAAAATAAAACTATCATAAACATCTTCAACTAAAGAAAAAATATTTAAGGTAATAAAATTTTGAAAGGGTTGTAATTTTTGGTGTAAAAGAATAAAATGTTAGGAACATCATCTAGAAACAACGCCAACTGCTAAAAGATCGCATGTGATCCTCTACTCGATTATTTATTTATATTTTATAGGATAAAAAATGTAAAATTATGTGTGTGTGTCTGGGGGGGGGGGGGGGGGGGGGGGGGGGGGGGGTACGCGCTCACAGGCAATCTCAAAGCACTAAGTTTGTATCACACACTAAAGTATGTTTTTAAACTTTTCTCTTTTCCAAAACATCTTTTGAAACATTTTCTTTGAGAAAAGTTTTTGAAAACTGAACTATAACAATTATACTACTTATTAATTATGGAACTTGTGTAATCTATTATGGGGAGAATTCAATCAATAATCGATTAACAAAGCCTTATAATTGATTATGGTTTAGATTCAACAAACAATTTCCTATTTTTCTAAATCATAATCAGATGTAAGTGAAAGAGAATAGCGATCCAAAATGCAGCAGAATTTAAATTTTTTTTTCCTTTAGTGATCCTTACGAATGGATATGATCAGTGATAGAACGTTACCTCTTATGGAGATTGAAACCTTTCAGGCAGATCTAAGGAGCGATCACGAACGTTCAATGGCGATAACATCTCTACTCAGTACACACGAATGAATTCCTTCAGTCTCAGTGCTAGCTGCTATGAATGAAGGCTTTGAGTGTGTGTGTGTGGGGGGGGGGGGTATGTGTGTGTATGTGTGTGTGTGTGTGTGTGTGTGTGAGAGAGAGAGAGAGAAACAAAATTTCATCTGAACAAATGCTTCTGCACAAGGGTTCTATTTATAGAACAACTTGTGTGGGATGTAAGCTAAAAAGCCCACTTAAGTGTATGTGGCCCATATATTATGATATACCAAAATCAAGTAAGTGTGTGGAACTTTACCATATTTCGTATTCTACTTAAGTTCACCGTACCATACAATGTTCTACAATTCACTTAAGTGCACCGTACCCTACAGTGTTCCTTATTTACTCTATCTATCATTAATCCGTCCTTTTGTGTGTGACCCTGTAGGTTTTCGCGGCATTGACAATTATATTAAGTCACGTATTTAACATAATAAACAATGAGCGATATCTAGCAACACATCGCTGCTACCCAAGACACAAAAATGTCATGTGATCTGACAAATCCTTTTGTGATAATACTTATGTGTACAATTACCCTTTTATCCTTATGTCTATATTGAACACAAGGCATAGACCGTGTCATCCTTGTCCTGTTCAATATTGGGCCCTTAGACATTTATCCTGTTACGCAGGATGGGCAAATTCCATCTAGGTCACTCATGTCCCTCAACATGTTTCGTGGAGTACCCATCAACTGTCTTTATGGTCATCCAGTTACGGACAACATTTGATCAACAATAATGCACTCGACTCTACATCTAGGGTCCATAGTGGTTTCAGGTTGAAGGGTGGTATACACCATTATCCCCATGAGAATAACTTATGACACTTTGTATAACATTCTATATAGTATTCTCATAGTGGGTCAATCCAGTATAAATATTACTCCTAATATTCATACTTATGTTTAAGACTTGATAACTCCTTATCCATGATCCATGAGATGTGATCATCAGTCTATATACATAAGAGTCTTAATGCTTTAATGTTATCCCACTTCACAACAAAACTCGACTACGGATACTTTAAGAATATTGTCCTTATGTTTAATGGGATCTCATGATTAAGTCACCCCTGATACATTAAACGGACTAGCTATGCTAGGGACTTTAGTAAACAAACATAATAAAGAAAAAAACATTTTTTTATTAATAAATAATTTGATACAAGTACCAAAAGTATTGGCCTATAGGGATTATACAAACAATAAGATTCTCATTTAAAATACCTCATGTCTTCTTGCATGAACTTCAAACACTTTTCTTTATCAACATTTGCAAAGACCTCTTGGTAGTCCTCTAGCTTTCCACTATCAGTGATCATCACATTATTGTCTGAAGGATATCTATAAGAAACTTGATTTTTTGTAGTAGTCCTTCTTAACTCAGGGTCAACCAATGGCTCAAGTTGAGCCTCTTCAAAAGGCTCTTAATGATAAGGTTCTTGGTCATTAATTTCACTCTCATTATCTACATGTATATCTATCTCCATCAACGAGAATTTCATTAAGAGGTTTAGGTACAACATCAATGTAACTTATGACATTCGATTTTTTCTTCTCGACTTTATTAAAATCATCAATATTTGGTCTTCAAGAAATAACACGTCGTAGTTTTTTTTATCATTTTCTTGTCAATTGTATCCCACAATATATAAACAAAGTTTTAATGACCATAATCCATAGACACACACTATTTCAATTTCTTATCAAGCTTGGATCTCTCATATCTTGAAATGTGAACAAAAATCCTAGAGCCAGACACTTTCAAGTAACCATAAGAAAAATATTTTCATGTCCATACTTTGTTTTGAACATCACCATCAAATGGAACAGAAGCTGAATGGTTGATAAAATTCATTGTAGTTGTTCATTTCTTCACTTTTATGTCCATATTATGTATCTAATTATTTTATTACTGGCACAATTCATTCTTTTTACATCTCCATTATGTTGAGACATCTTTGGAATTATATTCTAAAACTTAATTTCATGCTATTTTCAATAATATTTAAATGTATCGCAGTATAAACCATCATTTTATAATGGAACACATTTTATCTTCCTTTCCTTTTATCTTTCAACACTTGCATGAAAGTGTTTTAACACACCAACATAATAATATGAAAATAAGTCACGATCTAGGAATAAAAGGGTATGTGACCCCATAATAAATAATCTAAGTTTGATCTTAACATGTAAGGTTTATGGAATTGTCATTATAAACAATACTCATGTAGCAAACTTTGATGTTACTGGATCAGAGCAAGACTTCTAAACAATGATGAAACTAACGAAGTAACTTTAGGAGCTAACTTCCACTCACTGTAGCAAACTCTACTCATGAGTATCTGCAAGATGTCCATGGTGGAAAACATGAAAGAAAAAGAGATGAGAATCAATAAACCAATATAAACAGTGTAAAGAATGATAAGATAGAGAACACACAATAAGCATGCATTTATTACACAATCAACAAAAATCTATTCTCACACCCAACCATGACAACATGTACATATTCTCAATCAATCCAAAACATAATGAAAGATCGACTCTATATGCAAACATGTATGAAATATAAACACAACTGACTCATTATGTATGTGGTTTCATTCATGAACACTCAGGTACATCTCGCTCTCAATCCCCACTATAAAACTAGAGCACATCAAATCGTTACTATCACCGTAGGTAACACTTCACCAATCCCCACCCTAAATCGTCTACTCGCTCCCGATCCCTACCATGGGACTAGAGTACACCAAATCGTTACCATCACCATATGTAACGCTTCACTAATCTCCACCTCATACCAACCAGTCGCTTCCGATCTTCACCATAGGACCAGAGCACACCAAAATTGGACCGAAGCCCGTACATTATGATGCATGACTCTCAACAACATGCATTTTCACCAAAAGGTTCACCAAAAGAATCATCAAGCACATCTCACCATTTACACATGACATCATTGATTATGAGCAACAATTAGTTAATTTTATAACATCCATAAACAATAACAAACATCAACAACTCAACAAATGTAACTTCCTAAGCATTTATTCATGTTATTTGACCAAAACAACAACACATCAACGTATAACCATAACAATACACTAACCGATCACACAAGTCATCACAAACACTACCACATTAGGTACATAATTATAATTCAAATAGTTCACCAAGAATCACCATGATATATCTCTGCGCATTAGCTTTCCAATTCTTCAAATCATGCATCAATCCGAGTCACGAAACTCAAGTTACGACGAAAACAGTTGGAACAAAAATTCAGCATTTCTGGAAAACACATCAATTATAACCAGTTAACCAAAACCAGTAACCGTTTACAGTCACAAATTTTTTCTTAAAAAACTTATCAGTTCATTTGTAGCCAGTTACGCCAACGAGTTAATCGATTACCACTGTACAGAAACGAAAAAAAAGTGATTTTCACCATTGTGGGACTTTCAAGGCTCCGCTTTCGATTCCGTAAAAACCCCCGATCTCAGAATTCAAACTACTACACTTATTCAATGATTAAAACATAAAATTGAAATTATATCACTGATTGACATCCAAAAAATCATTATTTTTTAAGGTTTTGAGGTTATGTTTTCAAAGCTTTTTCAACACAACAGTGGAAGAGTTTCAATGCAAACATAAGCATAATTTTCACACATAATAATACACGAATTTCATTATAAAATTCATTAAAAGGAAAACCTAGGAACTCTAATGAGATTAAGTACATCTTATTCATTACCCCATCGTGCAATACATCTAATTGATAGCACTTTCTCCCTATTATCGTGGGTTTTTAGGAAGATGCAACTTCAAGTTCTAACAACGGAGTCTTCCTTTAGCCCTAGCTTTTTCCTATTCTCACCATAAAATTATGTTTTATGTAAAACTCTCTAA
Source organism: Lathyrus oleraceus (assembly GCF_024323335.1). NCBI lineage: Eukaryota > Viridiplantae > Streptophyta > Magnoliopsida > Fabales > Fabaceae > Lathyrus > Lathyrus oleraceus. Next base: position 86,046,893 of record NC_066582.1, on the reverse strand, counting down.
ACTCTCTTACGTCAAATATAACTTAGGATTTTCTACACACTTCTTTCCGATTACCTCATTAACCCTCAATTTTCTTAGTTCACACTATTGCCCCAACTCCATAACTCCTTGATCCCCTATATATTAGTTCACACTATTGCCCAATTCTATCATTTTAATATTGTATTTAATTAATTCAAATAAAATTCTATTTATTCTAATAGTTAATTAAAATTCTAATTAATTCTAAACAAATATGCCAAGCTCTTACTCTCTCTATATCTCTACCTCAAGGATACTTACCACCCCCCCCCCCCCCCCCCCCCCCCCCGCCTTCATCCCCATAACCACACAACAAATAATTAAAACACCGGTTATTCAAATAAAATTCTGAATAATTAAAGTAAATTAATTAATCGAATTTAGGGTGTTACAACTCTCCCCCACTTAGAAAAATGTTTGCCCTAAAAAATCACCTGAATTAAACAGAGTCAAATACAACTCTCCCAACTGATCTCCAGCTCCTAAGTTATGCTTCCACCACCTGGTCCCCCCCTACACTAACTTCACCAAGGCAATATCCTTACCACACAACTTCTTTACTTCCCGACCCTGTATCCGCATGGGCGATGTCTCAACAATCAAGTTCTCTCTCACCTGCATGTCGTCTACTTGGATTACTTGAGACAGATTTAAAATATATCTTCTCAACTGAGACACATAAAACATACCATGAAGATTAGAAAGTGGTGGTGGCAAGGCAATTTTATAAGCCACCTTTCCTATCCTTTGCAAGATCTGATATGACCAATAAAATGTGGCATGAGCTTTCAAGACTTCAAAGCTCGACTGATACCGATTACTGGAGTAACTCTAAAAAACATGTGGCCTCCCTCTTGGAACTCAAGTGCTTTCCTCCTCTTATCATGGTAACTCTTCTGTCGACTTGGTGAATCTTTCATCTTCTCTTGGATCATCTTAATCTTCTCAAAAGTTTATTGTGCAATCTCAGGTTCAATCATCGGACTCTCGCCAGATTCGTACCAACACAGAGGTGTTATACACCTATTACCATACAACGTATCAAACGGGGCCATCTGAATACTCGAATGGAAACTGTTATTTTAAGTGAACTCGATCAACGACGAGTAGCTTTCCCGAGCACCTCCTCATTCCATCACACAAGCCCTTAACATATCCTCCAAGGATTGGATAGTCCTCTCTTTCGTCTCTCAGTGTCAGTGTCGACCCAACAGAGTGCTTTCATCTTTGGGGTTCCTTCCGATCTCTACGCATTTCATCGCTACCCCGGAAATTCCCTCTGCCCCTACCGTACTCTAGCTTAGTAGTTTTCACCACCTGTCCAGGGTTGAGCCCTGGTATTTGACAGTGAACTTAAAAAGCCACATACAGGCGCTTTACCCCCGTGTGACCATTTATTTATGGATGATAAGCATAACCTAACATCAACTTATTACCCAATTCCTTTTGCAAACTCTACCAAAACCTCGGTGTGAACCTCAGATCGACACAATACTCGATGGAATACCATGCAAGCTAACACTCTTCTTAATGTATAACTCAACTAACTTTTGTAAAGGATAACTGATCTTAATCGTTATGAAATGGGTTGATTTACTCATTTTATCAAAAATTACCCAAATAGAATAACATCCCATCGTCGTCTTTGGAAAAATTGTCATAAAATCCATAGAAATGCTATCCTATTTCCATTCCAGAGTACTCAATAATTGCACTAGACCCAACGACTTCTGATGTTCGATTTGTGACTTCTGACAAGTCAAACAAGCATACACTAACTCAGTTACTTTCTTCTTCATTCCTGGCCACCAAAATAATTTCTTCAAGTTTTGATACATTTTAGTGGCACTAGGATGAATACTCAACCCACTTTTATGACCGTTCTCCATAAGATTATTCTTAATCTTGGATATATCTAGTATGTAAACCATGTCTATGAACCTTATCACACCATTCTCATCAATTCGGAAGTCACCACCCTTATCTTGTTTGATTAACACATGTCGGTCAACCAATCCCACATTGGTCTTCTGACCCTCTATAAGCTATTTAAGAATACCACTTGTCAATTTCAACATACCTAACTTCACACTGTTAGGAGTCTCTTCACATATTAAACTCATGTCTTTGAACTGCTCGATCAATTCTAACACTCGAACCATCAACATTGACATATCCAGCGAATTCCTACTCAATGCATCTGCTACAACATTAGCTTTACTCGGATGATAACTTAAGCTAAAATTATAATCCTTCAGAAGTTTGAGTCATCTCCTCTGTCTCATATTCAATTTCTTCTGATCAAATAGATACTTCAAACTCTTGTGATCACTAAACACCTCAAATCTGGAGCCAAACAAACAATATCTCCAAATCTTCAACACAAATACCACTGCTGCCAATTCTAGGTCATGTGTAGGATAATTCCTTTCATGAACCATCAACTATATAGAAGCGTCAGCTACCACCTGGCCATTTTTCATTAACACACCTTCCAGACCCATCTTTGAAGCATCACAATATACAATAAATGACTAATATATGTAACACCCTAAACTCCGATACTTATATATTAAGCTTTACACGATAATCTAAGGTGTCACCAACGATAAAACCTTTAATAATCAAACATTTAACAAACATGCAACGGAAAATATCAATGTCATAGAAGACCTATCATCACACACTCACCTTCCCTTATGGTATCATTGCAACGGTATTCGATATTATTTCAATTAAGTAAAACAACATAACTTAGACTCTTAGTCTTAATCTTCAAATTATGGTAAATGGTTTTCAAATAAAGAGTTATCATATTCCGCTTTTTAACAACTTCAAGATAAACCAAATAAAAATGATTAAACTCCAAGAAAACATAATAAGCAAACAAACATTCCCAACCTCGATGTTACAGGATCAGAGCAAGACTTCTAAACAATGATGAAAATAATGAAGTAACTCCAGGAGCTAACTTCCACTTACTACAACAAAATTTACTCCTAAGCATCTGCAAAAATATCCATGGTGTACAACATGAAAGAAAAGAGGGTGAGAAATAATAAATCAATATAAATAATGTAATGAATGCTAAGATAGAGAACTGATGACAGTCCGTCATTGCATGAATTCGGTCTAAGAAATGAATCAAAACAAGTTAAATAGGAGAAACAATGAATAAGAAAGACCAAAGAATAAGGAATAAATAGCTAAGTCTGAAGAAATAGGAACTTAGTGAAAAATCATGTGAAAAGAGGAGCAAAAGCGTGCAACTACTGGAATAATTATGCACAACATTACACGTGTGATAGGGATGTATCAGTTATGAAGGTGTGATAAACACAAGAAATTGGGGTTTCAATTAGGTTTTACAAGCAAAAGATTTTTCTAAAACAAGAACACCACTAATAAGTTAATAACAAATAGATAAAAACACAAGTATTTTTATCCTGGTTCACTTGAAACTCAAAGCTACTACAGTCCACCCACCAAGGTGATTTTTCCTTATACACAAAGACTTAATCCACTATAATGAACATATTACAATAAACACAAAGAATAACCTTCTTTGTCTTTTCAAGGATCCAACTATACCCTAGTCTCCTTAAGGACTCACAAAGAACAACCTTCTTTGTCTTCTCAAGGATAACCTCCTCAAGAAATAAAAAAAACAATTTGATTAATATTTTATGTGTTACAAGTTGCTTCTATACAAGCAGATTTTACACAAATGATAAATAAACACTTAAAGAAAAACTGTGTACAAATAAACGATAGCTTTTCACAAAGAAATAGACTTCTTAAAATATTGTGTCACCGATATTTTCTTCAAGTCTCCAAATCACACTTATATAGCATAAGAAATAGACCATTGGAAGGAAATAAGGGAAAATCTCATAGAGCGGTTGTCCACTGTTGGATGGGAGAGGAGTGATGCTGTGTATTGTCATTCGCCCATAAAATCAGTGACAGGTGTGATGTATAGTAATATCCTTGCCCATGAAATCACGTAGTGGAAAGAATGTTCGATTTGTACTATGTACTATTTGATCACGTTCCTATTGGATCTTATCTTCAAGTTCATTGGATTTTGATGAAAGTTGATGAAGCATGAAATAAAGAAACATAAAGCTTGATTCATAATCTTTGGTCAAAACCTTGACAATGTCGGTAGTATGACTTGAGATCTTCAGTATCTTTAGAATCTTCAGAGTCTTTAGAATCTACAGTCAGAACCTTTATAACCTCAATCTTCTGGCTTGAGATCTTCAGAATCTTCATCTACATAACACAACTTCAGAAGCTTTCCATTCTTCAGAAGTTTGGTGATCAAAGTCACGTCCAGAAGCATGAATTGAGAGAATATTGCAGCAGCAACATAATGTCCCCTCAAAAGCTTCTCCGGAGTGAATCAGCATAGAAGCAGAAAGATCATTGCAGTAGTAATATTGAACATCATTCATAACTTCTAATAACTGGCGCATAAGGGGATTTGGAACACATTGTTTAAAAATAGATGAAGTTGCACATCATATATTAAGAATTAGAATTGGTTATTAAAGCTACATAATAACAAACCATTAGGGTACCAAAATTGTTCTCACACAAATACAACATTGTTATCATTAAAACTCAAGGTATAGATGCAGAACCAAATCTTGTTCTAACAATCTCCCTCTTTTTGATGATGACAAAACATGCATTTTGATGAACAATTTTGTACAAGGTAATCACAGAAGAATACATCTTACAGAAGCACAAAGCTCCCCCCTGAGATGTATAATCCTAAAAAGATAAAATCAGAATGAAAGAACATTTTCCTAATTAACCTTTTTGAAGTAGCAGAGTAAATTTTCACTCATAATCTGGTTTATCTTCAGAAGTTGATTGATGTTGTCCAAAGCACTGGTTTGTTAACATCAACATTCTGATAAGCTTCACTTCAGAAGCCTTGTTGAGTTCTTTTGAATACACTTTCGATCTGGTTATATTCTTAAAATAACTTGGCTTTCAAGTCTGATTGTTATAGTGGAAACTCTTCCTTATAGCTAGATGCCAATGCCATAGTGTTTCAAAAACAACTTTCAGAAGAACTTAAATTGCCAAGTACTCATTGTTCTATGTTCAGAACTTTGATATTAATTCCTTGAGCATTCATGCACTTGAATCTGATCCTCAATCATCACCATGAAGGTTGTATAGACTCAGATAAAAAACCATTTGGTCATAAACTTGTAACTTGTATTCTGATCTTTGAAACTTCAAGAACTCCTGATGATTGATCGTAACCATTCTGATTCTTGAACATAACCCTGTAAATCATTTAACAATCTATTATTTGAAGTAGTTGTTAGCAGAAAACATTATTCAATGTTTGGGTTCTTACTTAAGGGATTTAGGTATATGAAAATAACTATGAATCTTCCCCTTAGATATGTTTCTCCCCTTTTGTCATCAATTAAAAAGACATAGAAAAATAATAAAATAAAATAATGATAAAGAAATAAAATGATTTTCATTGATTATGCCAAAAGAAAAAAAAGATACAAACAAAATTAAAAAATATAAAGGGCTAGGGGTTCTGAGGAGGAGGCGGAGGAAGTCTTGATAGAATCAATTGAAACATCAAGTCTTGTTTGTCCAGAAGCTCTTTGACCAGCGCATTATCAACCTTGATTTCCTCAATGGTCTTCATAACTCCAAAAAGATATCTCCAGATGAAGTTCCATCAGAAGGTTGAGAAACAGAAACTTTAACTTGTTGAGTTTCAGAAACCAAAACCTGAGTAACAACTTCTTCCATTACGTAATCCTGATGACCAAAAACAACTACAACATCCTGAATGACTACCTATTCCTGAACAATTACGTCATCCACAACTTCTTGAGTAACTTCCTTGACCTCTGGAGCAGTAAGACATAATTGGGAGTTCCATAACTTCCAGATTTCCATTAAGGGAATAAACCCAGAAAGGAAGTTTCTTTCAGAAACTTTGTACCCGAAATTCTTCAGCCTAGAGATCTTGGAATTCATCCATCTTCAGTAAGCTTCCCAAGCAGAATCACTCTTAGCAGGATTTGCTGAAGAATGACTGATTGTCATTGCTTCATGCAGACGACTTCTGGATTCTGATTCAAACTTCCTCAGGATCTTACCAATGTTAGGATAGGGTTTTGGTGGTTTGGGGTAGCTAACAGTAAGGCAATTTTTGTTTCATCAAAATCAGGATAAAAAACTGATGGATTTAAAGGAGTAGTGATATGAGGTGATTCAGGGTCAGATGTGACTAGTTCAGGTTCATAATTGAACATGTCCTCAGGAGTGCCTTCAAACACATGGCCGTCAGAAACTCTTGAAGGGGATGTTCTGGGGGTTATGAAATTTGGATTTTCTGTTTGGAGAGCATAAATAAATGGTGGTGGAGTGGGTGAAATTTAAAACTGTGAAGGAGATGATGGTGATGGTATCGACTGTTATTGTTGTGACAAAGTTTTAGAAACTTGAGGAGTTTTTGTAACAGGTTTTATAATGGGTGATTTGGGAGGTGGTGAAGTAAAATAGGTTAAGAGGGTTTGGAAGTGACTGGAATGGATTGAGAAGTATGAGGGGGTTGGATTGGTAACATTCTTTCAAAAATCTTAGAATCAGAAGTAATCAGAATGCTAGCTTTAGGAATCTTACTAGAAGCAGTGTCAGAAGCTTTTGAGGTGTGTTGGACAACTCTAGAAGTATCCTTCAAAAGCATAGCTTTCTGGCGCTCACTGAGAGGCACCTCATCTTCATCCAAAAAGGCAATAACTTTATTCTTCTTCTTCTTCTGAGGCCTTGAAGATCCTTTTCCTCTTGATTCCTTCTTCCTCTTCCCATGAACATCCGCATAAGTTCCAGGTACATTGAAAGGATCCACCATTGGGTAAATTCCATCCTTTTGACATCTTTACAGATAGTATTGTAGAACCTTTGGAGGGTCAATCTTGGTGAAGATTGGGAAGTTGTCTACTGGAGTCCTCATTCCATATATATCATCCTTTGAGGGAATGAAATATGGCCTTACAACCCTAGAAATGAGACCCATGCTCTTGAGATTTTTCCCCTGGAAGATCTTTCCAGCATCCTTCACAAGTTAATTGGTCAAGCCATTGACCAGAACGTCATCTACCAGACCATTCTCAACGAGAATGTCAGAAATCAGCCTTCCATTAGGGATGAACTTGCTTTTGTTCTTATTCGAAGATTCACCAGTTCTGAATTCTCAGATAGAATTCCTCATGAACTTGAACAAGATAGAGGGAAGTCCCAACTTGAGAACCTTCTCTAGAAATAACAACATGAAATTTTTACGTGTGTTGACATAGTCAGAACTGTTGGTGTTAGGCCTGTGATGAATGCAACCAAGAATGATTTTGAACCAAACTCTTAGGTTATCTATCAAATCCTTAGCACTAGGACTTTTATCATCCTCAAAGTTGGTTTCGACTTTAAACATGACCGGAGCAATAATGTTTTCTCTTTTAGAATTGATCTTGGAACTGGGAATTCTTTTTCCTTTTCCATTGTGAGAGATTAAATCAGCAATAGATTTTTCAGTTATGACAATATTTCTGTTCATGACGTATGAAGCAATTGTTTCCTTTTCAGTAGTGGCATGCACCCAAAACTTTTTCACCAAAACTGGGTGCATAGGGCCAGTTAGTCTCTCAAAGAAGGTTTTCCAACCATGATGTTCTAGGGTTTCATATAAATCGAAATCATTGTCATTCAAGTGTTAAAGTCTACAATAGTTTCGCAGAGTACCATTAACTCGTTGAAAGGAGTGTGTAGAGTTAATTCTGGTATTCCTTCCATGATGGAATTATTTTCATCAACCATTGAGCGAATGAGGGAGAGTTGTTGTTGAATCTGTTGTTGTTGAGCAGCCATTATTGAAGATGAAGAACAGTTGCATAGAGGGATGTTTTACGGTTGAAAGATGAAAGTGTGGGAATATTGCGCGCGTAGTGTGAAAATGTGAATGAAGTGGGTTTATATAAAAAAATTGCAATGATGACAAGATGGAAATATGAAGTCATAGGGGTAAGCGTAAGAGTTTGACCTAATTCCAAGAATTGCGAGACCCAATGTGTCACACTTTTATCACACATGCTCAGAAAGTGGGACAACTGTCACCACTTAGAACCACGTGAAATCAAACGGTATGACAACCATTTAATGCAATAACTGTTTAGAATCAGGAAGACACATCGATAGGATTTCTTCTGATCAAAACCTTTCTGATTCATGAAAATTTCCTTACGTCAAAAATCTCATGTTTCAGAGTCAACAAAAAACATTCTCAAAATCTAATCTAGAATTTTAAAGACTTAAACATTATGAATTACATCTTTTTATTATGGACATAAATTCATAAATAATTTTTTCAGAGTGAACACGAATCTATCTTCAGCAAGGGATTTTATAAAGATATCATCCTATTGATTGTTTGTATCAACAAATTTTAGATGAAAAATACCCTTTTGAACATAGTCACATAAAAAGTGATGTTTAATTTCAATATGTTTAACCCTAAAATGCAAGATAGGATTCTTAGATAAACAAATAGCATAAGTATTATCACAGATAATAGGAATGTTACTCTCAAATATCTGATAATCTTCCAGCTGACTCTTCATCCAAAGTATTTGAGTGTTGCATCTAGAAGCTGCAATATATTCAGCTTCGGCTATTGAAAGCGCAATTGTTGACTGTCTTTTGTTGGACCATGAGATCAGATTATCTCCTAGAAATTGGAAAATTCCAGAAGTATTTGAAATTGGAAAATTCTGTCTCCATCATAGTCAACATCACAATGGCCTACTAATTTGTATTCACTTGATTTTTTATAAAACAAACCAAGGTTAGTAGTACCTTTCAGATACCTAAAGATTCTCTTAACATCAGCTAAGTGAGTTTCCCTAGGATATGATTGGAAGTGAGCACATAAGCAAACATTGAATAAAATATCAGGTCTAGAAGCGGTTAGATAAAGGAGTGAGCATATCATACCTCTGAATAGCTTCTCATTTACCTTACTGCTTACCTCTTCTTTATCCATAATACATTTAGGATGCATTGGAGTCATTGCTTGCTTACATTCTGATAAGTTAAACTTCTTCAGAAGTTCCTTCTGATCGTTGATCAATCTGGATTCCCATAAAGAACTTGAGCTCTCCCATCAGACTTATTTCAAATTCTACTTGCATTGACTTAGCAAAATCCTTGCATAACGAAGCATTAGCAGAACCAAAAATAATATCATCAACATAAATTTGCACAACCAGAATATAATTCTTAAAGGTTTTGCAAAAGAGAGTTGTGTCCATTTTCCCTCTGGTAAACTTATTTTCCAAAATGAAGTTACTTAGTCTATCATACCAAACTCTAGGAGCTTGCTTCATACCATAAAATGACCTTTTCAATTTAAAAACAAAGTCAAGATTTTGAGAGCTTTCAAAACCAGGAGGTTGATGCACATATACTTCTTTAGAAATATATATATATATATATTTAAGAATGCACTTCTAACATCCATCTGATTAAGGATGATGTTATGATTGACTGCAAATGAAATTAAAAGATAAATAGACTCTAACTTGGCAACTGGAGCAAAGGTTTATATATAGTTTATACCTTCTTGCTGAGTATAACCTTGTGCTACCAGTCAAACCTTGTTTCTAACAACCTCGCCTTTCTCATTGAGCTTTTTTCTAGAGACCCATCTAGTTTCAATGACATGGAAACCCTTTGGTTTCTGAAAAAAGATCCCGGACATCGTTTATGGTGAATTGATTCAGTTCTTCTTGCATAATGAGAATCCATTCATTATCCATAAGAGCTTCATCAATAGATGTGGGTTCTATCAGAGATACCAAACTTAGAAGAGTCTTTTTAGAAGGTTTGAATGAAGATTTTATTCTGTCTGGAGCATTTTTATTGCCCATGATCAGTTCTTTATAATGAGGGATTCTTGATTTACTCTTCTTCTAATGAGTTGGATCAACTATAGCTTCTAGTTGAGTCATATCTTCAGATTCTTTAGCTTTGCCTTCTGAGTATTTTTCTCCAGAATCATTATCCTTGGATTCTGAAAGATTGATCTTCAGATCTGCAAATTTATAACTAGCTTTGACTTTTTAGGGCCAGGCTTATCATTGAATCTAATATGAATTGATTCTTCAACAATTCGTGTTTCAGTGTTAAAGATTATGTAGCCTTTAGAGCATTTAAAATATCCTAACAATAATTTTTTGTGTGTATTATAATCAAACTTGCCAAGATTCTCTTTAGTGTTCAACATAAAACATTCACATCTGAAAGGATGAATGTAAGAGATGTTGGGTTTTCTGTTCTTCCACAGTTCATAAGGATTCTTACCCAGAATAGGTCCGATAGAAATCCTGTTTTGAATATAACAACCTGTGTTAACTGCTTCTGCCCAGAAATGCTTAGCCACATCAGCTTTTTGGATCATGGTACGAGCCATTTCTTGCAAATTCCTATTCTTCCTTTCTACAACTCCATTTTGTTGTAGAGTTCTAGGACATGAGAAATAATGGGAAATACCATTTGAATCAAAAATATTTTCAAAATATTTTTTTTCAAATTCCGCACCATGATCACTTCTGACTTTGACTATTTTGTAGTTCATTTCTATTTGCACTAGTGAGCACATGGTAGATAACAGAAAGTGTGACTCATCCTTTTGTTTCAAGAACTTTACCCATGTCCGACGACTGTAGTCATCAACGATTCCATACTTCTTTCCATAGATAGAAGCAGTTTCCACTGTTCTAAACAGATCAATATGCAGAAGTTCTAACGATCTAGAGGTAGAAACAACAGTTTTCACTTTGAAGGATGTTTTAGAAAACTTGACTTTATGATATGCTTCACAAAAAGCATCTGAAGAGAACTTCAGGTTGGGTAGACCTCTGACTAATCTAATCTTATTTAGTTGAGAAATCCTTCTCATGCTAACATGGCCCAAACGTATATGCCATACCCATTATTCCTCATTAACAGACATTATACATTTTACATTTTGATCTTCAAGATCAAAAAGTATAATTTTATAAATGTTGTTCCTTCTCTTTGTTAAAAAGGATTGTACCATCTTTCTAACTAACATCCTTACAAGAATTTTGATTAAAAATGATATCATAACCACTATCACTAAGTTGACTAATAGACAAAAGGTTATGCATCAGACCATCAACTAAAAAAACATTAGCAATATAAGGACGTTTACCGTTACCAATAGTTCCAGAGCAAAATCTTGGAACATAGACCTTTTTCCTGTCATGTTCCGCGAGCATCCACTAACAGGTACCATGACTGGTGTTTCAGTTGAGCTGTTGAGGATGTCTGTAACATAAATATTTTATACTTAGGTACCCACTTTCTAGGTCCTCTCTTGTTAGTTTTCCCAGAGTTTCTTACAACTTTAGGTATTTTAGTAGAAGGATAATCATGGGGAATTTGTGCATGATACTTAGGTTTCAGAACTGAGTACATATCCTTTGTATGTTTCTGTGTCTGTGTAGAAATATCAAGCGCAGTGCCAGCAGGCATGAAATGCACATAAAGAGGTTTTCGTTTTACCTTCTGACTTTTTTCTGGTTTTATAGTTTTCGTACAACCTAATCCTTTCTTGCCATTTCTGCTAACTCCATAGATCAAGGAAGCCGTCTTGGTTTTATCGATGCTTTTAGCTCGAAAGTATTGGAATGCTCTATCATATCTAATGATGCAATCAATACCATAAGCTTCTGAGATTATTTCCTCCTCTAGTTTTGAAATTTTACTTTTCAAAGCAGAGTTGTTACTTTCTAAAGAAAATAATTTTTCATTTAGAGAGGAAATATCTTTCTCAAGATCACTACGAGTTTTAGAGGCAACTACTTGGACTTGTTTAAGGTCCTTGTATTTACTCTGAAGACTCTGGTATTTTCCAGAATTTCATATAGACATGATACAAGATCAGAACGAGATAGGTTAGAAAATACGTCTTCAGAATCGGAGTCGATTCTGATTTTGATAATAACTTATCTTCTAGTTCTTTTGAACCTTCAAAATCACCTATAGTTGCCATCAATGCAACGTTGCCTTTTTCTTTGTCAGAATCTTCTTCTTCGAATTATGAGTCATCCCATGTAGCCATCAACCCCTTCTTGCCTTTAGAGAAATTCTTCTTAGGCCTTATGTCCTTTTTCATCTTAGGAAAATCATTTTTGTAGTGGCCTGGCTCCTTGCACTAAAAGTAGATAACTGATTTCCATAACCTTGCTTCTTCAGTCCAGACGAAGATTCAAAGCGACCAGCAGTCCTTCTGACTCCTTTGAACTTTCCCTGACCATTTTTCTGTGTCTCCAGAGTCTGTTGACTCTCTTTGAAATTAGAGATAACTCATCATCATCTTTTAAGTCTTCATCAGACCCTTCTGATTCTTCCTCAACTTGACAAGCTCTTGTGTTCTCAGGCTTCGACTTAAGAGCAACAAATTTACCTCGCTTTTGAGGTTCATCTTCCTCAAGCTCAATCTCGTGGCTTCTTAAAGAACTAACAAGTTCTTTAAGACTGATATTGTTGAGATCCTTTGCCAACATCAAAGCGGTTACCACAGGTCTCCATTTTTTTGGAAGACCTTTTATAATCTTGTTGACATGGTGAGTTGTAGAGTATCCTTCGTCTAGAAATTTTAGTCCTGCAACAAGCGTCTGAAACCTTGAAAACATAGTCTCAAATGTTTCATCATCTTCCATTTTGAATGCCTCGTATTTTTGGATTGAGGCCAAGGTCTTTGTCTCCTTTACTTGACCATTCCCCTCATGAGTCATCCTCAGAGAGTCAAAAATGGATTTGGCAGAACCTCTGTTTGTTATCTTCTCATACTCAGTATAAGAGATAAAATTAAGCAATATAATTATGGACTTATGATGATTTTTTAAATCTTTCTTTTGTTGATCATTCATAGCATTTCTTGCTATAATATTTCCTTCAGCATTAACTGGGTGAACGTAGCCACCGACTACAAGATCCCAGAGATCAACGTCGTAACTAAGAAAGAAGCTTTCTATTATATCTTTCTAATAACCAAATTTTTAACCATCAAAGATTGGTGGTTTTGCACTATAGTGATATCTTTCGTTATTGTTAACAAGGTTAGCAACAACCATTGTTTCTCACACAAATTCAATCGGTACTGAACACGGTGAGGTGTTGATAAAACTTTTATCACAATCAGAACCAGAGCTATGATGCCAATTGAAGGTGTGAAAAACACAAGAAAGGGGGGTTTGAATTGGGTTTTACAAGCAAAAGCTTTTTCCAAAACAAAAAACCACTTACAGGTTAATAACAAATAGATAAAGACACAAATATTTTTTATCCTGGTTCGCTTGAAACTCAAAGCTACTCCAGTCCACCTGCCAAGGTGATTTTTCCTTATACACAAGGACTTAATCCACAATAATCAACAAATCATAATAAACACAAAGAATAACCTTCTTTGTCTTCTCAAGGATCTAACTATACCCTAGTCTCCTTAAGGACTCACAAAGAACAACCTTCTTTGTCTTCTCAAGGATAAACTTCTCAAGGAATCAAATAAAATATTTGAATAATATTTTGTATGTTACAAGTTGCTTCTATACAAGAAGATTTTACACAAATGATAAACAAACACTTAAAGAAAAACTGTGTATAAACAAATTATACTTTTTCACAAAGAAATATACTTGTCAAAATATGGTATCACCGGCGTTTTCTTCAAGTCTCCAAGTCTCACTTATATAACATAAGAAGAAGACTATTGGAAGGAGAAAAGGGAAAAGCTCATAGAGCGGCTGTCCACTGTTGGATGGGAGAGGAGTGATATTGTGTATTGTCCTTCCCCCACAAAATCAGTGACATGTGTGATGTATAGTATTGTCCTTGCCCATGAAATTAGGTAATGGAAAGGATTTTCGATTTATACTATGTACTATTTGATCACATTCCCATTTGATCTTATCTTCAAGTTCATTGACTTATGATGAAAGGTGATGAAACATGAAATGAAGAAACATAAAGTTGGATTCAGAAACTTCAGAATCTTTGGCTAGAACCTTAACATCGTTAGTAGTATGGCTTGAGATCCTCAGTATCTTCTGAATCTTTAGAGTCTTCGAGATCTACAGTCAGAACCTTAATAACCTCAATCATCTGGCTTGAGATCCTCAGAATCTTCAACTACATAACACAACTTTAGAAGCTTGCCATTCTTCAGAAGTTTGGTGACTAATGTCACGTCCAAAAGCATGAACTGAGAGAACATTGAAGAAGAAACATAGTGTTTCCTCAGAAGCTTCTCAGACGTGAATCAACATAGAAGCAGAAAGATCATTTCAATAACAATATTGAACATCTTTCAAAACTTCTAATAACTGGCGCAGAAGCGTATTTGGAACACATTATTTCGAAACTGATGACGTTGCACGTCAGATATTCAGAATCATAACTGACTATTAAAGCTATACAATAACAAACCATTAGGGTACCAAAATTGTTCTTACATAAATACAATATTGTTATCATCAAAACTCAAGGTATAAATGCATAACCAAATCTTCTTCTAACAAGTTACATTGCGTGCGCGATGCGGGTCATCACGCGCACGATGACCTTTTTTTTTCTGGGATTTTCTGACGCGTTCTGATCCATTCTGAAGGTTTTTCAAGGGGATTTTGACACCTTTTTAAGGGTTACAAAATTTGGCACAATAAGTACGCTTTTTACAGGACCAAAAGTGATTTTTGAGAGCATTTAAAGCCATTGGAGGCCAATCCTTCAAGGGATCTCATATGAAATTCTTCTTAATTGATTTCGGTATTATATTTTGAATTATGAGTAGCTAAATCTCTCTAAGTTAGGTTATGTTTGATGAACTTATTTCAATATTGTTGGGACGTATATTTGATTTGATATTGCATGAGTATTTTGACTTATAATTATATTCAATTGCTTCTTATTCGTAATTCTTTTTATGTGAGATAGTCTGTTAATCTAATTTTGGGAACATATGGAATATTGACCATTAATCTATATGTTGGACCTAGGGAAATTATTGTGCTTACGCTGGTTGAATATGGATAGGAGACCTCGAGTAGTGGCTAGTGAATTAATGCTCTATTGCATTGCCTAATCTTGCTTATGTTGGTGGACTAGGGATAGAAAACACCGAGTAGTGATTAGTGAGCTATATCACAAGGGATTGGTTATAGCGGTTTTGTTAATTCGTCATGTGATTATAATGTTAATATCATTCATATTAATGCATTAAACATCAACAATAGAGAAATAATGGATTTTATACACAACCTGACCGCTTTCGTAACCTCTGTTTACTATTTCCTAAGCATTGCACAATTTTGTCTTGTTAAATAGCAGTCCCTGTGGATTCGACCTTATTATTACTTGTAGCGGTAAATTCATGACTATCAAGCTATGGATAAGCTAGATGTCGATAAAACAAGAGTCGCCACCGTGCTTTTATTGTTTCCAAGGGAAAAGGGAAGAAGTACAAACAAAACCAAAAAATAAGAAGTTTTCAACTCAAAACTAATAAAATGCCAGAGATTACAGGTAAGGGGGTTGGTTACACAAAGGGAAGGTGTTAGCGCCCAAAGTATCCTAGGTACTCCTATGGAGCCCTTTCTTGTGTGCATATGTGTTTTTGGTATAAAAGATGTTTGCAAATAAAACAGAGTGTGGGGGATGAGAAAAGAATTCATTAATTATATTTTTGTGTTTGACAAGACCTTCCTACTTGTGCCTACGTACCAACATAAAAATGAGGGATCAAAACTTTGTAGTTCGTGGTATCAATTTCAAAGTGGATGTATTATTTTTAACAAAAATTTAAGTTTGAAAGACACAAGAGGCCTAAAAAGGTTTGAATGAGTGTTAGTTCTTTTTGGATTTTTGAAAATTTTAAGTCAAGTATAGTTAAGTTTATTTACAAGTTTGATTAAGAAAAGAGTTTTAAAATGCAATGGTATAAGGCCAAGGTTTCTAGTTTGTAAAAATGGTCTAAGTTTAGAAATCAACAAACACAAGCAAAGTTTTTTCAAAGGGGGAGAGATTTTGAAATTAAATAAGTGGGAAGGAGATGAAGAGACTAATCCTAAGCACAAAATTTAAAAGTTAAGAGTTGAAAAGATCTGACCAATGGGTTGCAATCCTATAAACAAGAATGTCATATAGAAACCCAAATTTCCCTTGGACTTTAAAATCAAGCAATATCAATACACAAATAACAAGTTGAAGAGCAAGACATCAAATAAAGATGGCCACATCCAAACTTAGAAACTCCATGATCTTCTTCAAAAATTGCCCATGTATCAGATGACTTCAAAGATGGCACAAGACACAGGTTCAAAATAACAGCTTCACAATGATCATGTTGCAGATGAAATCAAATGGATCTTCAATATTGTATCAGATAAATGTCCACTTCACAAACACTTGGTTTCATGAAAGTTGGCATTGGCCAAGTCCTTTGCATAGGGAGTGTTTCCTAAATTCTAAGTCCAATTATCTTAGATCAAACCAACAGTCCACACAAAATGTTTTTTTAGAGTTTTTGTTCTTATTATGTACATTAATGGTCAAAGACCATACAAACAATCACAAAATATGGTCCAAGTGGACAAAGTGAAAATGACATTAACATCAACAATTAGAATGATATGAATAATGGCAAAATGAATAAAGCTTAAAAATTAAAGTGCATTAAAAGTAAATAACTTGGAATTAAATGTTAGTTGTTAATGAGTTAGAAGTTAATATTGCTTTTGCTTTGTCTTGTTTTAAGTCATTCTTTGGAGAACACTCAACCCACTTATCACAAGCATGAATCCTTGAACCAAGACATCTCCAAAGGAAGGAAAAAAGGTCAAGTTTCCACACAATACCATGAAAGAGGGGATACTTACAATCTCATTAACTAGAATGTTATGTCTTTTTGTGTCAAAATTTAGTGCTATGTTAAGCAATCGTAATTGGACTTATCTAGAAGTCACAACTATTTGAGGACGGACAATAGAATTTTTGTGTTAATGCATGTTAGAGACATAGTATAATGAACTATCCTCGTTAAACATACCACACACAAAAAGAATATGCAACGTGAAGGACCTAATCTCATTCATACTTATGTTGATTTTGCAATCAACTAGCCTTAGGATATATAGATATTATGGGTCCATGACATGAATGCATAAAGAAGGGGAATGAGATGAAGAGGGAGGGGGAATGGATCAAACACAAATTGGACAAAGGAGGACTTTTACCAAGTTAAGATCATTAATTCATTTTGGGAGATGGAATATACATTCCATCAATCCCCTAAATCCAATGATTTTAACCTAGCAAAGTCAAACCAACCTTGACCAAGCTCCAACAACACAAGTCAAATTCACAAAGTCAATTAAAATGGCTCTACACAATTAATTTGACATTTAATCAATTTAAATATAATAAAAATAATGCATTAAATTAAATATGGTTGGTCAATTTCCTAAAACCTCATCAAAACACCAAAGAAATGGCCATGAGATTTATCATAGGTCAAACAAGGTCAAAGTACCTCGGAGAAATTTTTTCAGAATTTTTGGAAACCTAAAAGTATTTTTAAACAATTAAAATTATTCACAAAATCAATTAAATCATGAAAAATATTAATAAAGATCCAAAAAATAATTTTAATTCAGAAAATGAAAGAGGATTTTATTTAAATTTTTTTGGTGAAGCTCTCATATTTTTTGGGTCAACATTAAAATTAATATGAATTAATGAAAATAGGAGAAATAAAAAATAAAAATCAGATAATAAAAAAAATGTGGACCACTTATCTCCCTCATTAGTTAAGGTGGCAGATCAAGTGGTGAGAAACGTGCGTTCCATGGTGCACGCTAGTCAGCGCGCTACACACTTGGTCATCACAAGCAACGTCCCTGATTAAAACATTTTGAATACATCCAATGGCTCAGAACACTTCCAGCTCATCGCCGGAGCCAAAGGCCGGTTATCTTCTCCGATGACCCTGGCCGGACTGGTTCTTTCATCACCATAACATAAATGGAAAAGGAGGACATGATCTTAAAGAAAAAATGGCGTAGATCACGAATATCACCTCAATTTAACCTAACTCCAAATATATAGAGAGATACGTGGAGTTGAATTTTGAGGTGTGTGAACTGAGTTGCTTCGATTTGACCAAAGCAACTCAATCTTCTTGCCTACATTGGTAGGACTTCAGACAACCAAGGATCTAAGAGAATTGATGAGAATTGAGAGAGAATCGAAGAGAAGAAAAATCTAGAAAAATACCTTCAATGTTGTGCAGAACTGGATCTCTCTTGCTTCAATTTGTGCTTGATCTTACTTGTGGAGCTTGGGGAAGTGGATTAAGAATGATGCAAAGCTTTGGATCCTGGAGTTTTTGAATCTCCAAACAGTGAGATTCAAACTCAAATTTCAATTGAAATTTATCAGGTTTTTCTTTGAATTGAGAGGGTTTCAATGGTTGGAGGCAAAGCTGGCGCGCAAGGTCCTTCAAACTAAAGCATTGGACCTCTATTTATAGCAAATGGTAAGTGTTATTTGCACACTTGAAAATACTTCCAAAATTGGCAATGTGAGGTACACGCTTGCATGGGTATATGCAGGCCCATGAAGCAATCCAATTAGGTCCAAGATCAACTGAAATGAGATCTGATTGAAGATATTTGGATGTTTGAAGCATGATTCTTGCCAACTGATACAGCTATGTTCAAGCTATGCGCAGACCCCTCAAACCTTGTCCAAAATTCTTGAATTTGGACTCTTTGGAAAGGTTAGACCAAGAGGAACAACTCTTATGTTGAACACCTTTCCATTTGGAACTTGTATCATGATGAATTTTGAGGTGGAAGTTTGGAGATTGCAACATGTCAAAATATTTTCTAAGTGTCAAGCCATATGTTCAATTATTCCACCTTGGCTAACTTTTTATGTGAGCTCCAAATGAGAAAAGTGTCTTCATCAAAGTTGTAGCTATTTCAAAAAACTTAAAAATGGTAACAAATTTTACATCATTTGGACTTGTAATGAATGAGTTATGCATTTTTGAAGTTGAGGAAAATCACTTGTTCAATGGTATTGGTCCAAAATGACCTATAATGTATCCTCATATCACATGCTCATAAAAGTTGAATTAGATATCTAAACATCAAAGTTGAAGTAGACACCTTTAATTTAATTATGCAACTTGGAAATATTTCATCTCATAAAAATTGAGCAAGTTATGGTCTTGGGAAGTTGACTTTCAAATTAGGGTTTAGACAAAATGACCTATAATGTTTCAACTTAGAAAATGACTTTCCAAGCCAAACTAGATCTAGACCTCAACATTAAAGTTGTTTAAAATGTCATTTAGAGTAACTTCTCTCTTGGAATCATTTTCGTATGAGGAAAATTGTATGAGATATGGTCTAGGGGAACCCAGTTTTGATCAGATGAATTCATCTGGCCAACCACCATCAACCACCTTGCTAACTTGCAATTATCTTAACTTTTTGGACTAATGGGAGATCATATATGCATAAGATGATTAAATTTGAAGTGTCCCTTGACAAATTTGATCAATTGGTGAAGAAGTTACTCAAGATACCCAGGTGAACTAGGGTTTCCAAGGCAAACCAACTCCAAACCCTTGAAGAATTCTTGATCAAAATAACATGTAGAGATCATTGGGACACATATGTGATGCTTAGCTATCGTGGATCATTCCTTGGTTGAGCTCTTTTAGCAATAAGGGTCTAAAACCCTAGATATGAACTTGATAGATCAAAGGTGATCATGCCCTACCTACAAAAAGAATTAGACAAATGCAAAGACATATTTTTGGTATTTTAGTTAGTAAATATGATAAAATACAAAGTATGGCATAATCACATGGTGCTTGGTGATCTCTCCCAATACAAACCCAATGAATGAGGGGTGGGGAGGATGCCAAGGTATGATCCCAATGCTAATGCAAATGATGAGATAGAATGAGGGATCTTAGGGTCAAAATTGGGGTCTTACATTACTGTGACATTATCAGTACACTTGCCAATAAGTCATTAAGAACACACAATAAGAACACATTCATTACACAATCAACAACAACATATTCTCACACCCTATCATGATAACATGTACATATTCTCAATGAATCCACAACATCATGAACGATTAATTACATATGCAAACATGTATGTAATGTACTCCACAACTGACTCATTATGCATGTGGTACCATTCATGAACACCCAGGCTCATCTCTCTCCCAATCCCCACCATAGGACTAGAGCAAACCAAATTGTTACCATCACCGTATGTAACGCTTCATCGATCTCAACTTGGGACCAGCTACTCACTCCTGAACCCCACCATAGGACCAGAGTACATCAAATCATTACCATAATCATATGTAAAGCTTCACCTATCCCCACCTGAGATTGGATACTCACTCTTGATCCCCACCATAGAACCCGAGCACACCAAAACTGGACTGAAGCCCGTACTCAATGATGCATGACTCCTAACAACATGCATTTTCACCAAAAAGGTTCACCAAAAGAATCACCATACACATCTCACAATTTATGCACGACCTCATTCATCATGCACAATAATTAATCAATGTTATAACATGAATAAACAACAATAAACAATAGCAACTCAACAAATGTATTTTCATAAGCATATATTCATGTTACTTCACCAAATCAACAACACATCATCATATAACCATAACGATTCGCTAACCGATCACACAAGTCAGTATAAACATTGCCACAGTAGGTACGTAATTATAATTCAAACAGTTCACCAAGCATCACCATGAGATAGATTTGCGTGTTAGCTATCTAATGTTCAAACCGCGCCTCAATGCGAGTTATAAAACTCAAGCTACGGTGAAAACTGTTGAAAACGAAAAATCAACATTTATGGAAAACACAACAACTATAATCAGTTAACCAAAACCCGTAATCGGTTACAGACACAAAAATTTCAAAAAAAAAATTTATCAGTTCAGTGTTAACTGGTTACACCAACGCATTAACCGATTACCGCTATACAGAAATGAAAAAAATGTGATTTTCACCATTGGGGCACTTCTAAGGCTCCACTTTCGATTCCTTAAAAATCCTCCGATCTCAAAATTTAAACTACTACAATTATTCAATGAGTAAAATAGTAAATTCACAATATATCACATGTGGTTTTCAGGTTATGTTTTCAAAGCTTTTTCAACACAACAATGGAGGTGTTTCAAAGCAAACATAAGTTGAATTTTCATACATAATAGTACATGAACTTCATCATAAATAATTCATCAAAAGGAAAACCTAGGAATCCTAATGAGATTAAGGACTTCTCATCACTACCCCATCATACAATACAACTAATTGGTAGCCCCCTACCTTGGATTTTCCAACAAGATGCAACTTCAAGTTCTAACAATGGACCTTTCCTCACCATAAAATTATGTATTACGTAAAACTCTCCAAACTCTCTTACTTCAAATATAAATTAGGGGTTTCTACACACTTCTTTTCAATCACCTCATTAACACTCAATTTTCTTAAGTCACACTATTGTTCTAGCTCCCTAACTCCTTGCTCCCCTATATTTCTCCAAATTCTCCATATTGGCCCAATACTATCATTTTACTTTTTTATTCAATTAACTCGAATAAAATTTAATTTACTCTAATAATTAATTAAAATTCTAATTAATTCTAAACAAATATGGCAAGCTCTTACTCTCTCTATACCTCTACCTCAAGGATACTTACCCCCAGAACTACAAAAATAAATAAATTAAAACACCAATTAATCAAATAAAATTCTAAATAATTCAATTAAATCAATTAATAGAATTTAGGGTGTTACACTCGCTACCATCGCATCTATCCCGATCATATATTTTATTTTGTAACAAAAATTGTATTCCACATAACCCTTAAATCTTCATCTCAAATTTGTTGAAATAAATCTTCCCTTCGCTGTCAATCGAGGGTGAATGATACTCCAGTTTCATAATTTTTTTATTGTCGGAGTATAGTAGGAGATTCTCTAGTATGAATGATCTAAAAGAGGGGGTGTACTCATTGAACTTAAATTCAATTGAGAGATTCTCGCCGTTGAAGTAGACATATGTGACATACCATTTGATGTTCATTATGGTGTAATGCGACTTGGTAAAAAAATATGAGTTGAAAGCCTCATACTTATATAAGTTCTAGTTCAATATGGACCTTAGAAATTCTAGCTTGCAACAGGGAACGTTTCCAGAGATGCATTTTCAGTACCACCCTATCCTGATATTCTAAAGATACATTTTCAGAACATCCTAACACAAAATCAATCTAAAAAATGGTGAGAAACAAAATTTGTTTTAGAATAAAAAATGGATAAATATTCTAGAAACTTAAACATGTATTGAAAACTTTAAAAATATATATATATTTGACATCATTAATAATAATATAATATTACATACAAAACATCTCTAACCACATAAATACATCGTTGAATAAAAATTAAAATGAATGGAAACATATGTCATCGTCTAAATCTATATCTATGGATGGTACTGCCTTTGACTTTTGTTTATTTGATTATCTTTCAATCTCGGTCAACTTAATGAATTCCCGCATCCTTTCCAAAAACTAATTCGGCCAAGTCTCAGCTTCCCTTATTGAAAGAGTTGTCCACTCCGGTGATGTCAGAGATATATGGCATCCCGGTTTCAAATAAACATGAACAAAGCGCCACATTTTTAAAATCCATCCAATACGTAAAATACAAACATTTGGATTTTAAGGTGGGGAAGTGCGCAGTGGAAAAATGTTTATGAGAAGCTGTATCTGGTGCAATTTCTATAAGATGACTCAATTCAGGGAAGCACGTTGATTTTTCCTCCGGTTTCGAAGCACTAATGGAAGGAACAAAACGATTCATAAAATTCAATAAATTTGTATATTTCTCATACATCTTCTTGAAATGTATAACATCATCGACATATAAGTCTTCCAAAGAAGAATTTATTATCATATTCCATGCATCCATCATTATTTCCATTATCACGCTAGCTTTGACCATTTTTTCGTCTTCACCCTTAATTTTTTTCCCCTACCACGGGTTTAACTCAACTTCTCACATTCTTTGTGATGTGATACCTGCAAAGTAATGCGTATGATGTAGGAAATACCTTTGCAACCAAATTCATTAATGAGGTATCGCGGTCGATGATAATAACTTTCAGCGAGTCTTCTTTGTCCTTCAACATTTTTCGACACACTTCTAAAGCCCATGTATCATTTTACTCTTTTTCACTCTTCAGAAATGCAAACTTGACAAAATAAGTCTTCTCGGTGGAGGTAACATCAACAGTTTCTAATAGTGGAAGTTTGTACTTGCTAGTCTTATAAGTTGAATCAATGACGAGTACAATAGAAAACGTGTTGAACAACTTTATGGAATCATGATGATTCCAAAATATATCCCGAACAATTACTCCATTCTCGCACGTTTGGTACTTAGATACATAACTGTTATCATCTAAAAGTTTCAACAGTTGTTGCATTTCAGTTATATCCCTCTTAATGCCTTATTGTTAAGGACACAAATATTATATACTTTCTTGATTTGAGATATTTTTAGGTCTTTTACGTTTCAAAGTAGCAAGTATGTTTTTTGCCTGCACCATATTCAATGTCATGTCTGAAACAATTTCCTTTTCTTCCTGCATAAGACGACATGCAATGGGATGGACGACTAACTTGTCACACATGTCATGGTTATGTAAACCACAAATCACGTTAAATTTCAATTTTTTATTTGAAAAATATAACCACACAACTTTAAGGGACACTCACATTTTCTCGAACCGGTATCATCTCATTTGAACTTCTGGAGATGAGTTATCTACTTCCCATTTCTTTCGAATCTCATTGTCACAAATGCAACTCTTCCATTTGAACAATTACCGGACCTTCTGATTACAACACCAAACCCCAATTTGGATTCCTTCGTGCGAATCCATTAAATCATATGATCATGAAAGTCAAACTCTTGTCCATTTTAAAATTAGTTTCCAACATTTACCTCCTTCACATCAACATGTTTATCATCCATATATACAATAGGTTGAGGGGAAACATCAAGGTGCACAATATATAATGCAAACAATAACAGAAAATATTCAAAAATAGATTGAAATGAACACTGAACGATTTCAAAAATGCATTTCCGTAGGAGTTCCTACAGAATCCAGAAATGCATTTCCGGACGCAACATAACTTTTACAACTCAAAAACAAGATTAATGTGAGCAATATGGAATAAAATAAATGCCATTTACCTTGAATTTCAGCTTCTTTTACTCGTTTTAATGTGATGAAACACAATTAAACATTTGAAGTGGAAATCTTGATTAAGAATGGAAGGATTTTTTGTAAGGGATTTGAGAAAAAATGGTAATATTGTTTGATCATGCAGGGCCCTGTTTTATTAAAAATCATGTTTTTCAGTTCCAAAAACGCACATCTAGAATTGTTTGACATGCAATGGTGACATGTTTTCAAATTCCTGTTTCACAAATTCAAAAATACACTTTCGGAAAAGTCATTAAGTTGTTAAAATAGTAATAAATTGATTGGGTGGCAAGAGATGCATCTTCGAAATAAATTTAGGAAAAATATGGGGCGATACTCAGATGGGGCGTGTTGGGATACACATTGGTTAAAGATAGTGCCCACAAATGATTTATATAGAGTGACACCCATCACGCTACAAGTCGATTTTGTAGGGATGAGTTAAGTTAAACTTTAAATCTATCATGGTACCACGAGTCTATCGATTCGGGTCACCTGCCATTTATATATGCGCACCAAGCCTAAAAAAGTGTTGGATGGAATGAGGTGTAATGGAAAAATCAAGTCCCACATATCGGTAATTCTGACCATCCACCGTTTATATCCACGCACCAAGGGTTTATGTAGAGTGACACTCATCATCCTACAAGTCAATTTTATAGGGATGAATTAGACCAAACTCTAATTCTATGAAGACGTGTTTTTAGTGAGACTCAAAGTGTGTCCGAAGTTATATCCTTGAAATTAAATTAACAACAATTTTAAATTTCCATAGAATATTTTTTCACCACTTAAGGTAAAATTAGCAATTCATTGATTTTTATTGAATGAGTCTCTAAAGTTAACCCATCCAATATATGTCTCTAGAAAAAATATCATATATTTTTTATTTAGGATTTAATATTAATTTATTTATTGCTATATTTTAATTTTATTTTTCAAATTTTATTTTTAGGAGTAAATCGTATTTTTATTTTCTTATCACATTATGGTAGTTTCTAACTCATCACATATTCAGGATAAATTTTTCTAACTATATATAGAGTCATTATACAATAATTTATAGATTAATTTATTATATTATGTTTTCTATCAAATAAAACAAGATATAATAAATTCATTATATTAGTCTCTTATCGTCATCAACCTGACCCTTAGAATATAGTGACGTGTATGAATTGAAAAATATATATTAGTCTTAAAATTGGATAACTTTCACACATGAGCTAAAATCCTGTCCATTTTCTACTTTCTTCATTTCCTACATTATTACTACTTTGTGTGTAAATAACACATTTTTAAAGCATGTGAGTTATTAAATATTTATGTGCCTTTATAAGATGGAGATGGAACACTTGTGGTGATACAAAATGTCGTTCATTCAACTTGGCTTGACTTAGACTATGTGGTGTATTATTTTTTGAGAAATTGCAAACTTTTGGAGTACAAAAAGTCCATTGAAGCTTTAAGGCTTTAGATAAAGTTGCAATTCTCAAGCATGGGAGAAGATTGGTCAAATGTCATGTGTCAAAGACTTTAATATCTCATATCAATTGAAACCAAGAAAGTCCAATGAATCTAATTATTCTCAATACTAGAGTCCAATCAATCTAAGCATTTTCGATCAAATTTCTACTCTCAAATATGATAGCCAACTAGGAGCGCACATTTTGTTCTAACATGGTATCAAAATCTAAATGGTGTTACATATTGTGGTAATCTAAGAGAGGATACTTGCAGCCTCTGAGACTCAAGAAAAAGCATAAGCTGATGGATAAAATAAAATAAGCAAACAAAAAGACCAATTTAGTTGCTTCTGTGGCTAAAAGCATAAGCTGATGGTTTCTAAGTAATAACATGAACACGAGTCAATGAAGAAGCATAAGCTGATGGATAATAAAAAAGGAAGCAAAAAGCAGATATGTTGCTTCTGTGGCTAAGATGAGTGCAAGTCACAAACTAGGTCAACAAAGAGACCAATTTAGTTGGACTTCAATTAGCATAAAAATAATTGGTGGTTATTTTTGTGTGGCCATACACAAATGTTGTTCTTTTTATCATTGATGATTTAATAGTTTTAAATTCACTGATTTAAATTTATGAAGGACAACTTACCTGTGTATTTTCAAGAAAATGAAAATTATATTTATATATTGTTTTTTACTAAAACATTTTATATTTATAAATGAAAAATATTTAAATAGAGTAATTTAAACTACATTAGTTAAATTACTACAAAAAATTTAAAGGATACTCATTGATTTTTTTTTTAAAATAATCATATTTTTCAAATGTAATACTGAAATAATCATTTTTTTAAAAAAAATACGAAAATAATCACTTTTTCAAATAGATGCGTAAGTTGATCGTGCGCATCCATTCACAATTTTTTCATTGGAATTAACTAAATTATTTTTATAATTAATTTTTTAAAGAAAAATATTATTATTCTTTAATATTATTTATTATTGATTTATAAATTTGATATTCTATCATAACACTGATTAATTTAAAGGAATCAATCTCATGTTGAACTGTAATTCCTTATGTTGAAGCAGATTGCTCGATAGAACAAGGAAGTGTCGAACCACCTAGTGTGTTGAGTTGTGTTAGTGTCGAAGTGTCAAAACATGTTACTTTACACGGGATTTTGACTTATGCCTATTTTAGTAGTGTTAGCTATTTTGGACTTTTATAGTTTTGGGTTTTGGCTTGAGGTCAAAGTTAACATAAATCTATAAATAGAGGGAGTAGCCCTTTTCTTTTTCTAATGAAGTGAATAGGGTATTCATAATATTGTATTCACAGTATTTTGCAGTTGTAAAATGAATAAGAAGTTTGACACAGTTGTGGGCATAGAGAAACTCTACAGAATTTTATTACTCTTCTCCTTCATCGTTCTTTACACTCTTTCTTTCTCCATTGTTCTTCTCTTTTCATTGCTATAGTGTGGGTGATAACAATCTTGTTCATCAAGATTGATAAAAACTCTCCATAGATTTTGGGGGATTTTCAACATCTGGTATCAAGAGCTCTGGTTAATTGATTTGTGGGAAGAAAATCACCATGACAACGAATCATCCAAACGGACATTTTCCAGCAAATCTTCTGATTCTCAAGAACAATAATTATGATAATTGGTGCAAGAAGATAAAGGTTGTGTTCTGTTATCAAGATCTTTGGGATCTTATGAAGGAAGAAGTAGCAATGCTTGCAAAAGCCGCGACGGATCAAGAAAAGGCTGCACATAAAGAATTGAAGAAGAAAGACTATAAAGCTCTCTTTATAATCCATCAATGTGTTGATGCAGATAACTTTGAAAAGGTTAGTGATGCAGATAACTTTGAAAAGGTTAGTGATGCAGAGTCAGCGAAAGAAGCATGAGAAATTTTGGAGAAATCGTTTGGAGGCGCGGAGAAGGTGAAAGAGGTGAGGTTACAAACTCACAAAAGGACGTATGTATTGCTTCAGATGGAAGACAATGAAAGCATAACTGATTTCTTCACCAAAGTTACGAAACTGGTGAATCAAATCAAGGTATATGGAGAAGTGTTGACATCAATATCTGTTGTTGGAAAGATCTTGAGGTCGTTGGCTCCAAAGTTCGACCACGTGGTAGTAGACATAGAAGAGTTGAAAGATTTGTCAAAATTGACAAAGGAAGAGCTTCAATGAACGCTTGAATCTCATGAACAAAGAATGGCTGAAAGAGTTGCAGGAAAGTCTAAGAGTGATATGGATTTGCAGGCTCAATCAGCAAAAGAAAGAAAAGGAAAAGGTAACTGGAATGGTAACAAAGGCAGAGGAGGTCACAACAATTCGACTGGTCAAAAACAACAAGAAGGAAATTGGTCGAATCAGAGAAAACTCTGGAACCAAGGCAACCAAAGAGGTGGTGTTACAGGTAGAGGAAGGTGCAGTGGTAAAAATCCAGACAAGAGTCACATTCAGTGTTACAATTGTCATAAGTATGGTCATTATTCTAGTGATTGTTCAAAAAAGCAAAAGAATCAAGAAACTTATACAAAGCTGGCGAAACATGAAGAAGAAGAGACGTTGTTGATGGTTACAACAAGAGATGAAGAGAGATTCAAGGACCAGTGGCACTTGGACTCAGGATGCTCATCACACATGTCTGGAAGGAAAGATTGATTTGTCAACCTAAATCCCTCAATAAAGAACATGGTGAAATTTGCAAATGACAACACTATAGCAGCTGAAGGTGTTGGTGATGTTATGATTATGAGGAAAGATGGCAAGAGGTCAGTAATTTCAAATGTGTTGTACATATTAGGCATGAAGAGAAATTTTCTCTGCATAGGGAAGTTAGTCGAAAAGAACTACAAGGTGTCGATCGAAGACAAGATGATGAGAGTTCTCGACTCAAATGGAAGGTTGATCTTGAAGGCTCCAATGTCTCAGAATAGAACCTTCAAGATTGATCTTAATGTGATGGAGCATAAGTGCCTTGCAACAGCAGCCAGAAGAGATGAATGGATATGGCATTATAAACTTGGCCATCTCAATTTCAAAGATATTAGAGATTTGAAGAGAAAAAATATGGTTTAAGGATTACCAGAAATCGACATTCCAAATGAAGTGTGTGAAGAATGCGTGCAGGCGAAGCAGCATAAGAACAACTTCAGTAAAGATGCAAGAAGCAGGTCAAAGGCAATTCTTGAAGTCATATACTCTGATGTATGTGGTCCTCTTCAGGTGTATTCGATTGGAGGTAAGAAATACTTCGTTACATTCATAGATGATTTCAGTCGAAAACTGTGGTCTTACCTGATCCAGAAGAAAAGTGAAGTGATCGAGGTATTTACCAAGTTTAAATCTATGGTCGAAAGAAGAGCGGTCGAAAGATCAAGATTTTGAGGACTGATGATGGTGGAGAATATGTGTCGAAAGATTTTGATGCATTATGTGTGAAAGAAGGGATTATGCATGAGATGGTGTCACCCTACACTCCACAACAGAATGGAGTCGTAGAAAGGAAGAATAGAACCATTATGAATATGGTTAGAAGTATGTTGGAAGGCAAGCATCCACCCAAAGAATTATGGGGAGAAGATGTGTAGACTGCGACATATATCCTGAACAGATGTCCGATGAAGAAGCTAGAAGGAATCACGCCAGAAGAATGTTGGTCTGGTGTCAAGCCTAGCTTGAGTCATCTGAGGATGTTTGGATCTATAACACATAAACATGTGTCAAATCAGTTGATAAAAAAACTTGATGACAAGTCTAGTCAGATGATCCTAATAGGATATCATTCGACTGGAGGATACAAGTTGTTCGACCCAGTGAATAAGCAAGTAGTGATCAGCAGGGACGTGATCATAGATGAGCTTAAGGAGTGGAATTGGACTGAGAATATCAAGAAAGATTCAGTGAGAATCTTTTATGATGAACCAACTAGTGAAGTCGAAAGAGAAGTTCGACAGGAAAAAGTCATAGGTGAAGCAGGCTCAAGAAGACCTCAAAGAACAAGACACATACCTGCAAGGTTGCAAGAATGTGTGATTACATCAGATGATGTGGTCGATGAAGAAGCTGAGCTGGTACATTATGATTTCTACGCAGATGTCGAACTTGTCAATGCAGCTGAGGCATTGAAAGATTCGAAGTGGATGAAAGCAATGGACAAAGAACTGAAGTCAATCGAAGTCAACAACACTTGGTCACTTGTCGAATTTCCCCAAGACAAGAAGGCAAACGATGTGAAGTGGGTATACAAGGTGAAGTTGAATCCCAAAGGAGAAGTGATTCGACACAAGGCGAGACTTGTAGCGAAAGGATTTCTTTAGAAATAATGAATCGACTTCGATAAGGTTTTTGCACCTGTTGCTAGGATCGAAACAATCAGGTTGGTTGTTGGTCTAGCAAACATGAACAACTGGAAGATGTGCCAGATGGATGTGAAATGTGCATTCCTTAATGGCCCCTTATAAGAAGAAGTTTATGTTGCACAACCAGCTGGGTTTGTGAAACAAGGCAAAGAAAGAAAAGTGTACAGGCTGCATAAAGCCCTGTACGGACTTAAACAAGCTCCAAGAGCTTGGAACAAGAAGATAGATGGCTTTCTAAGAGAGAAGGAATTTGTGAAGTGCACAAGTGAACATGGAGTATATGTAAGAAGAAGCCAGAGTGAATTTCTTATACTATGTCTCTATGTCGATGACATGTTGATAACAGGTAGCTGCAAGAAGGAGATCGAAGACTTCAAAGGTGATCTCAACAAGGAATTCGAAATGTCAGATTTGGGTGACATTTCATATTTTCTTGGCATCAAACTCTACAAGAGTGGTAGAGGTTTGGTGATGCATCAAAGAAGGTATGCAGGCGAAATTCTCAAGAGATTTGAGATGCAAGATTGCAACCCAACTTCGACTCCAGCTGAGCCCAGATTACAACTGTCGAAAGATTCAAATGAAGATGAAGTCGACCCAACCCAATACAGAAGACTTATTGGGTCACTTCGATACATTTGTCACACAAGGCCTGATTTAGCATACAGTGTAGGTATGGTGAGTAGGTTCATGTAGAAGCCAAAGGTATCACATCTAGCAGCGGCGAAGAGGATACTAAGGTATCTGAAAGGAACTCTCGACTATGGAATTTTGTTTCCTGCATCTGATGAAGGAAAAGAATGCAAATTAGTGGAATACACCGACTCAAGTTGGTATAGTGATACTGAGGATCGAAAATCCACAGTTGGTTATGTGTTTATGCTAGGTGGTGCATCAGTTGCTTGAAGTTCGAGAAAAGAGTCAATAGTGGCATTATCGTCGTGCGAAGCAGAATACATAGTTGCTTCTCTTTGTGCATGTCAAGCAACATGGATGGTGAATCTGGTTGAAGAGATAACATGGAAGAGTCATGGAGCAATTACCATGAAGATCAACAACATGTCAGCTATCAATTTGGCGAAGAATCTGATAGCACATGGTCGAAGCAAGCACATCGAAAAAGGTTCCGTTATCTTCGAGAGCAGGTAGCAGATGGGAAGATGAATGTGGAACACTGCAGAACTGAGAATCAGATTGCAGACATCATGACGAAGGGAGTGCAGGTCAAAGTGTTCAGAAGACTAAGAGCTATGATGAATGTAGATAGCTTAGACACAATGAATTATGTGGTGTGTTGAATTGTAACTGCTTGTGTCGAAGCAGGTTGCTCGATAGAACAAGGAAGTGTCGAACCACATAGTGTGTTGAGTTGTGTTACTGTCGAAGTGTCGAAGTATGTTGCTTCACACAGGATTTCGACTTATGCCTATTTTAGTAGTGTTAGCTATTTTGGGCTTTTATAGTTTTGGACTTTGGCTTGAGGTCCAAGTTAACCTAAATCTATAAATAGAGGGAGTAACCCTTATTTTTTGTAATGAAGTAAATAGAGTATTTATAACATTGTATTCACAGTATTTTGCAGTTGCAAAGTGAATAAGAAGTTTTCTACGGTTTGTGGGTAGAGAGAAACTCTGTAAAATTTTATTACTCTTCTTCTTCATCGTTCTTTACACTTTTTCTTTCTCCATTGTTCTTCTCTTTTCATTACTATAGTGTGGGTGATAACAATCTTGTTCATCAAGATTGATTGAAATTCTCCATAAATTTTGGGAGATTTCCAACATCTCACTGTTCTATTAATAAAGATCTAATAAAAGACAAAACAAATATGGACTTACACAATATATAAATCGTTAGAATTTGAACACGAGGTGTTCGAGATGAATACTTCATTTTCTTTTAATAAAAGTTGGTGTATTTCATTAGTCTTGGGAAATTTCTTTAACATTTTCATTTTTTTGGTAATTTTTCTTAACGGTAAGTTTTCAAGTATATATTTTTTCTTTGGAATTTATAATGAAACTACTACAAAATTAATTTTACTTTGTAAAAGAAAAAAATACACGAAAATAAATAATTTTTTATATCAAATTTTAAAATCATGTATTTAAGTAATGAATTATTTATCTAAAAATATAAATAATTATTATTTTCTCACAAATTTATTTTTAAATTGTTATTAAATTTTGATGTGTTAAATTAATAATAAAAAATATTTGTGCATGAATACACATTTTAACAACTTGTGTAACCATATTAAAGTCACCAAAAGAAAATTTCAACAAAGTTCCTTTTGAGGAAAAGGAAATATCAACACTTTAGTCATGTCAAGAAAAACTAATATATTCTTCAACGCTAACCACACATTTTTTAATACTCAGTTGTATAACTCTCTTTGTTATTCAATCTATTTCCAATTATATGTCATTTCTGACAAATAAACATGTCATTTTTCTACTATATCAATTATTAGTTATTATTCTATTTTTAATTATTTATTTATTTTTCACATGTTATTAACAAAAGATACTTTTATAAAATAAATTGAATAAATTATACTTTTTTAGTTTACATGAAATGGTCAAGTTAAAATTTAAAATAGAAAGAGGGATTATTATACGCAATTCACACGGTCATTTATGAAAAATGTCTTATTAAATAAGGGACACCATTTACATGATTTAGTAATATTCATGCTTTGCTAGCTTATATGCTATATTAAGTGGGAGTAAGAGTTACACGTAGGAAAAAAAGTTGTTAAAATTTTGAATTAAAATATATTGTGGAATTCATTTTATACAATTATTTTTTAAAAAAATATTGTAATCTACGGATCCTTTGTAGTTAGATAGTTGTTTATAAGAGATTTTTTTATACCTTAATTGAAAGTTACGAATTTGAATTCAATCATGTGTATATAAAGGTGTTAAATTTTTTATTAAATTTGTTAAAGTAAAACGATTATTTCTTATTTAAAAAATTAGTCATTACAGTTGTGGCACATAATATCATATTTATTAAAAAAAACACAAACAAGTTGAAAGGTATACCAAAAACAAAACAAAAAAGACAGCTTCCTCCAAAACCAAATATAAATGCATAAATATATTTTTTTATAAGCAAATAAAGTATTAATGGAAGTATAACGGGTCCTCAACCTAAATATAAAATGAGATTAATGATGCAAGCATCCCAAACAAAATTAACGAATAATGAGGCTTCTGATATTTATTGTTAAAGCTTGAGTAGTGTTTCCAAGATCTGTCTTTAGAATTATTTGGTGAGTCTTCATTGTCTTTGGATGTTGGATTTTGAGATTTCACAAGTAGATGCTCATAGTTACTTATATCAGAGTCAGTCTTGAGAACTTATGTTCAGAACGTTGACTTTGATAGATCAGAGTTGGTTTGTTTGAACGCTTCTTTTTTTTGGTTCACATTCTAGACATCTTCAGAGTCAGAATTTGTTCTAGTTTTTTTGCACACTCAACAAACAGGTTAGAGTACAAAAATTATTCTCTTATATTTTGTTATCATCAAAACCTCAGGATAGTTGTAGAACCAAACTTGTTCCAATGGATATTGCCCTTCAATTTCCCATCAAACAACTTCACATGATCAAGGATGCTGCCACTGGAGGGTAAGCTACTAAGACCAATCCAATCTATAATCTTGAGCTAAACTTGTGCAGCCTTTCGACACATAAAAAACAAATTGAGAAGTGTTTCATCTGTACCTAGGAACAAGCGGAAAACCATGTTGTGTGGCCCTAAAATGATTTCACGCTTTGCAAGTTCATCTTTCGTTTGAAGCCAATTGAGAAATAGCCTTCAAGCTAAAGCTTGTATGTTTAAGGGAACAATTGACTTCCACAAGCTTCTAAGAACTAAGGACAGATCTGAAGAAATTGGAGAACCTGTGTAGGAAAGAGCTTGTAGTCGAAGAAATTCTGATATAACAGAGAAAGTGTCTGATTTGCGCCACCAAACAAACATATCCATTTCAGCAAAAGATGGCTTGATATTGGATGAAATGCTCTGAAGATCCTCCCAAAGTCGTTGAATCAGAAAGAAGAATCAGATCTATGGTAATGCTCAAGTTCCAAACATCCTTGATCCAATGCCATAAGTTGGAAATTGTAATCCTATCAACCTACACAGAGTGAGATAAATAAGGGAATTGCATAAACAAATGTTCCACAAGTAACCAATTGTTCCTCCAAAAGTCAATATTGAATCCATTTCCTAATTTTACAATGAATGCTATTACCGAACTAGTTGGAATCCTAGCCTTGAACCCCCATACAAATTCTTAAGTCTCTCTTCCAAATAGATCATTTTATCATGTTAACTGACTAAGAAGTGGCTAAAATCATATCCTTGATGTCACCGTATTTGCAAAGCAGGAGAGAATGCCAAATCGAATTTGTATCCTGGTTTAAGAGAATTTTACATGCCCACTTGCTTAAAAGTGCCTTATTGAAGATCTCACAATCTTTAACTCCAAATCCACCCTTGTGTTTTGGTTTACATGCCCATTTTCTTTTTTTCTTTCCCGCTCCACAAAAATGCTCGCTGGATCTTGATGATATCCTGAAGAATTACTTTTGGTGCTTTGTAGAAGGATAGATAGAAAAGAGGGATATCATTTAACACATAATTCAATAGAGTGACACGTTCTCCCAGTGATAAGAATTTACCTTTCCAAACAACAAGTCTGTTGCGGAGCTTCAACAAAACAAGTTTCTAAGAGGTCCTTTTGTGGGGTTTAATCCTCATGGGAAGACCAACACTACTATAAAAAGTATCTTTTGTAATGTCATTTCACCTCGGCCAGAATCCATTCACTTGTACGTTTTCCTTTTATTTTCATTTTAAGCCAATTTTTACCACGGTTGGAACTTCTAACCGTGGTGAAAAGTGGCGTCTGGTCAGGAGTTCGAATCCTAGCACCTACAGTTTTGTTTTTTTATTCATTTTAAGCCATTTTTTATCACGGTTGAAACTTCCAACCTTGGTAAAAAAGTGGTGCATGGTCATAAATTCGAATCCTAGCACCTACATTTTTGTTTTTTTCCATCAATGGTGAAAAGTGGCTCATGGTCATGAGTTTGAATCCTAACACCTACAATTTTATTATTTTTTATTTTGAAATCTTTTTTACCACTGTTGGAACTTTCAACTGTGGTGAAAAGTCACTCAGGGTCATGGGAAAACATAAGTGTTTTTATTAAGTTTTTTTAGTGTCCTTAGACAAATCGTTACCGTCCATTTAGTGAGTATCAAGCTCAAGATATTACCATTAGTGATCCGCGTGAAACCTAAAACTTAGATGAACTTTATTTTCTACCTCCAAACATCATCTTTCATTTACGACACTCTATTTATCTACTAAACCAAACTCGAAAACATCATTTCTTCCATAAACAAAACTCGAAAACATCATTTATTTCATTAGCAAATTTCAGAACTTCATCACGTCTTCTCCAACTTAAATGGGACAAGGAACATATGGATTTAAGTTAGCAATGTTAGTTGCTTTTGTTCTTGTTGTTCTTGTTCTTGTTCTACTGTTCTTGTTGTTACTCTTATTGTTCTTGTTGTTGTTCTTCTTGTTGTTATTGTTGTTGGTATTCTTGTTGTTGTTTCTATTGTTGTTCTTATTCTTGTTGTTTTTGTTGTAGTTCTTATTGTTCTTGTTTTTGTTCTTGTTGTTCTACTGCTGCATTTTATTTTATTTTATTAAAAGACATACAACAACGGTTGTTTAAAGTAACCGTTGTGATAGGTTGTGCACTACTTGAGTTATAATAACGGTCGCACGACCGTGGTGGAAAGAATCATACATACAATCGCACATTGCCTCACACTGATTGGTCGGACGTGGTTGTATCCTTTTTCCAATCGTTATGAGAGATGTTTTCTGTAATAATGCAATGAAAACAAATGGGAAATGACTAATTAAGTAGGAAAGAAAATCAAATACAACCATCAAGAAATCAAGATATGTATTGAACCCCTGGATTTTTCTCTTTTGAAAGTTAACTCGAAGTCTAGATACTAGTTCGAACCCACGTTGCTTGGTCCAAAATTAGTGTATGGTCTGCAAATTGCAATATATTGAATTCTAGTTATCCTGCATCTTTTTTGAATCCCAATCTGTTAATATAATCTAAAGTATATCTATGTTCTATTATTGTATTCTATTGTTCATACAAGCAATGTGAATGCACGTAACCTTCTTTCAATTCAAACCATCAATCCTCATCAATGGCACAATTGAGTCCTTACATTTCTAACTACAATCACAATTGACAACAACAAAAACTAAAGATTATGAATCCTTTTCAAAAGTGGGGTAAGAAAACCACTTTGAAGGAGTCATCCAATGATGTAGTGGCTCACAATCACAGCCTTCATAGCACAAAAGAAAAGATCACAGATTGCAATGTTGTTCCCATATTCCACTAATTCCTCGTGATCTCTCTTCATCAATCAACATTACCTTTAATTTTTACTATCTCTCATTAATAATACTCACAAATAAATAAATTTCTTTTGAGAAAACAAACGGTTTAAATCAATCCTAGAACCTTCCACTTTATATTTTGTGTGCCAAACCTAATCCTTAACTTTATTTGAAAGAGTGATCTGTCTCCATTTTTCTTAAATGAACATAGTGGTCCTGTCACTTTCAAACTCTTATTGGTCTTTATTGAACTCACTTTTTCCCTATAAATAGGAAAGCTTTCATAACAAACCTATGCATTGAGTTAAAGTGTGTGTACAAACAAAGTCAAGTCTAGAGCTTCTTTCTTTCTACATTAGCACCTATAGTTCTTTTCTCTGTGAAACTTCAAAACATGGTTAGTTTGTGATAAGTTTTTGGTGTTTCACTTAAAAACTCAAGTTTTGTTTTTTGTAAACATTTCGTGTGAATATTTTCAGGAGAAGAAAATGAGTTGGACAGTTGGAGATGCTGTGGACTATAAAGGCTTCCCTGCTGATAGGTCCAAAACTGGTGGTTGGGTTCCAGCTGCTCTTATTTTAGGTTTGTAACGTTTCTAGCATATCCATTCTATTTTTTATAGCTCATCTGACTCCAACACCGACACCGTCACAATACTGACACTTATGATCACGTCCAATGTCAGTTGTCTGTGCTTCGTATTGATGATGTAGAAAAACTTAGTGTATTTGAAGATGGTGTTGCATAGTTTAGAGGATATAATCCATTTTTGGAGCACTTTCTCTTCTCTAACAAGTCTTTTTTTTATTGCAATAGTAGCTTGAGGTATAGTCATACACAAAGCTTAACTTTAAACACATGAAATCTCTTAGAAGTTTGAAATAGTAGTTGGATGTCATTAATGGTTTTAATTACCAACCAGCTGTAAAATGTTGTTAGTACACGTGTTGCATTAATAGTTTTAATTTCTCTTAAATTATTTATTACTTAACAGTAACCATGTTTCAGTCATTATTATTGAATGAAAAAAATTGACAGTAATAATAGATGACATGAGAAAAGTGATTTTGGGGGTTATGATTGCATTTGAGGAAGTAGACAAAAGAAGAGAATATTGAAGGACAAACAAACCATGTGAAATAAGAACTATTTAGCATTTTATTACATGTTGATTGAAAATAATTTCTGTCACTTTCTGTTTGGAGTAGGGGGAAAGAGAAGAATATTTATATATAAGGTTTTTGATGTGAATTAAGATACTCATATTCCTTATTTATCAACTTTTTTTTTATAAATCTTATTTTATTCTCTACTTTCTAAAAGTTGAGTTCTACTTTAGGTGGATTTAGAATGAACTCTTTTGTTCCTATATTTTGTCCTTTTTTTATTTGATTAATATTCACTTTTCACTTACCATACTACTCTAGTTCCTGTTATAAGTAAATATTTTCTTGAATAGTTAATATATCTAGATCATATACTTAGGGAAGATGATGAGGAATCTTTGCATGAGACAAAATCTAAGAGTAAAATGTACTTGTGTAAATTGTGACAGGGATTGAAATTGTTGAGAGGCTCTCTACAATGGGGATTGCAGTGAACTTGGTGACATATCTGATGGGAGTCATGCATCTTCCAAGCTCAACAGCAGCCAATACCGTGACCGATTTCATGGGCACGTCGTTTCTCCTTTGTTTGCTTGGAGGTTTTCTAGCAGATTCCTTCCTTGGAAGATTCAAGACTATTGGAATCTTTGCTGCAATACAAACACTGGTTAGTTACATATATATATATTTAACCGAAATAAACTCGGGTTTTTTCGAGCATTATTTGGATTCCGTTATATCAATGCATGTGTTCTTAGCTTTGATGGAATGGTGATTTCAGGGTACTGCAGCATTAGCAATCTCAACAAAATTGCCACGGCTAAGTCCACCACCTTGTCACGCGGGCGAAATTTGCAAACCGGCTAATGGAATCCAAATGGGAATCTTATACTTGGCTCTATACCTTATTGCACTAGGAACCGGTGGACTTAAGTCGAGCATTTCAGGATTTGGTTCTGATCAATTCGACGAGAAAGACGAGAAGGAGAATTCGCAAATGACTTATTTCTTCAACAGGTTTTTCTTCTTCATCAGTTTGGGAACTCTTGCAGCCGTGACAGTGCTTGTTTACATACAAGACAAAGTTAGTCGAAGTTGGGCTTATGGAATATGTTCGGTTTCTATGATCATAGCCATTTTGGTATTCTTATCAGGAACTAAACGATACCGATACAAGAAGAGTTTAGGAAGCCCTATTGTCCATATTTTCCAAGTTATTGTTGCAGCTGTGAAGAAAAGGAAGATGGAACTTCCATATAATGTTGGATCTTTGTATGATGATACTCCTGAGGAATCTAGAATCGAACACACGGATCAGTTCCGGTAAGATTAAGCTCGTCTTCGTCTAACCTTCTAAATGGTTTCTGTCAAGTTAGTGAAGACTAGTTGTGATTACTATTCTTTTCTGTTTTTAATATTTTCTGATTTTGTAGTTTTTTGGAGAAAGCGGCGATTGTGGCAGAAGGTGATTTTGATAAGGATTTATATGGTTCTGGTCCAAATCCATGGAAGCTATGCTCACTGACAAGGGTGGAAGAGGTGAAAATGATGGTGAGACTTCTACCAATATGGGCCACAACCATTATATTTTGGACCACATATGCACAAATGATCACCTTTTCCGTTGAACAAGCCTCCACAATGCAAAGGAATGTTGGAGGTTTTGAAATCCCTGCAGGATGTCTCACTGTCTTCTTTGTGGCCGCAATCCTAATCACTCTCGCAGTCAATGATCGAATCATCATGCCCCTTTGGAAGAAAATGAAGGGAAAACCAGGTATAAAAACTACTCGTAATTCGTGATTTGTTATGCATATGCATATAATATAAACTCTGAACCTCCTAGTTAGTACTAATTCGGTGTCTCGTCTCATAGGTTTCACCAACCTACAAAGGATTGCCATTGGACTTTTGTTATCAGCATTTGGAATGGCAGCTGCTTCGCTAGGCGAGGTGAAAAGATTATCCGTGGCAAAAGGTGTAAAAGGAAATCAAACAACACTACCAATAAGTGTTTTTCTTCTAATCCCACAGTTTTTCTTGGTTGGTTCTGGTGAAGCATTCATATACACAGGACAACTTGATTTCTTCATAACACAATCACCAAAAGGAATGAAAACAATGAGCACAGGTCTCTTCCTCACAACACTATCGCTTGGTTTCTTCATCAGCAGTTTCCTTGTGGCAGTTGTGAAGAAAGTAACTGGAACTAGAGATGGACAAGGATGGCTAGCTGACCATATTAACAAGGGAAGGCTTGACTTGTTCTATGCACTTCTTACCATACTTAGTTTAATCAATTTTGTAGCATTTTTGGTGTGTGCATTTTGGTATAAGCCTAAGAAGGCTAAGCCATCAATGCAAATGGGAACAATCAATGGATCTTCAGTTGAGGAGAAGTGCTAAAGTATGTTAAGATTGGGAATTAGACCCATCATTATAGTTGTGGGTACTTTCTTGATTTCTAGGTAGGAAGTTATGTGATGCATCCAAAGAAAGGGTTG
Source organism: Lathyrus oleraceus (assembly GCF_024323335.1). NCBI lineage: Eukaryota > Viridiplantae > Streptophyta > Magnoliopsida > Fabales > Fabaceae > Lathyrus > Lathyrus oleraceus. The sequence continues at coordinate 86,006,464 of NC_066582.1, read as the reverse complement.
AGTTTGATTTCGTATTCTTGGTGATGATACTAAAGAAATAATATGTTTAGGTTGATTTCCTTGTGTAAAGTTGTAACATATTATCTTGTATTTTCAAGCCCTTGTTAGTTTTATTTTTTCTCAATCAGGCTTGCTTTGTAATCTTTCCCTTATGTACATTGTTAAGGGATGGTTTGAATTTATAAAGAGAACACCATTCTCACACAAAACTTTGAAGCTACTACTGTTTTCTCTGGACAAATGATCTTAAGTACTAGGAGGAAGCTTGTGTTTCTTTACCATTATTCTCATGCACTAGATTAAAAAACGAAATAATATAAAGTAATTTTAGCAACAAGTCACTTATGAAGAAGAGACAACAACAAACGATGAATCAATGAAGGAAACGTTGAGAAACGCTTGTAGAGATTTTTGCAGAGACGTTTTAAAAAACATACCTAATGATACATCAGAAAACTCGTGTGAAGCGTCTTCTCAAAAAGGAGAATTTGATGAAGAAGATTATGTATGCCTCAGAGCTTTAAAATAAGACGACATTGAGGAAACTTCACTAACTCATAATTAATTATTTAAACTTAGTTTTAAGCTCTCTAAAGAGAATGAAAAGTTAGAGAAAAACATTACTAATCTTAAGGATTATTCCGAGTTCTTGAAAAACAACAATAAGATTCTTTATAAAGAAACTCATAGCATAAGAAGTGAATCCTTAATCCTTAAAATTAGCTAAATGTGATTCTTGCAATTCGTTTAAAATTGAAGCAACAAATTTACGTGAAACTTTAGAGAAATTTACTAAGGAAAAAGATAAGCTTAACCTAATTCTTTTCAGTTAAAAAGCTTCTTTTAATAAAAATGGTGTAAGTTATAAACTTGATAGATCGCATGATAAAAATAAGTTTAATCGCCATATGTTTAAGTGCAAGTTTTGTAATAAGCATCCCCATCCTGAGCCGTTTTTATTTGCTAAATTAAGAGGATCGAAAGGGAATGCATTCATACCTCTTAAAGTAAATAATGCACCAAGACCAAAGAAGATCTGGGTATCAAAGGTGAAAACCTAATTCAGTTTTGGAGAAATTTCTTTGCAGTTTCGAAGGTGCTTATTTCAAATTTTATGAAGCAATGCAAATGATGTGTATAATATGAGTATGCAAGAGAAGTTTGATGTTCCTGATGATATTTGATTGTAGTGTTGTAGGCATAGTTAGCAGTGCTCATCAGTCGTAGTTTTGCCTAATATATATGGTGGTCTCATGTAGTCATATTTGATCAAGTTATAGATCAAGCCAGATGGCATTGACGGTATTCCTTTAATGATGTTTGATCTAGGTGTGTGTTAACATTGGTGGTAATGCTTAACAATCATGTGTGGTCTGGCTGCTCGGTGGCATTGATGGTGATGCTCAATATTCATGGTGATCTTGATGTTTTTGGAGTCTGAAGATTATTGGTAATCATGTCTCTCCATATGATGTTTAACCACCTCTCGTATCAAAAAATCCTTAGAGATGGACTTTTGACGATGGCTCGTCGTTCTATCTTTAAGGGGAGTTCTCTAAAAGGTTTTTGAGATTTTGAGGTAAAGCTTTTGGTTGATAATCAAATCGGAAAGTTCTGAGGAAATATCTGACAAGCGGTATTTTTATATGCTCAATGATTTCAATTTCATCACTAACATATTTTGTTTGACTTGTTTAATCCTTTAAGATAGAGTACATATCAAATTGGATGACCTAGGCTAAAGGGCCATAATTTTGAAGATTGAGGGTGCTAAAAGTAACAAAGTTAAGCCCAATCTAAATGCCAATGCCCAAAGGGAGCGTAAAAATCTAAAAACCACATGAATAATCGATTAAACCTAAGACATAATCGATTAGAGTATACTTGAATTTCAAAATTCAAATTTTTGTGCTACATAATCGATTATACCTAAAGAATAATCAATTATTATATTAATTAGAGCGCGTTGACTGTAATCAAATCATGAGGGAATACCAAAATTAATTCCCGACAAATAATCAATTAGAGGCAGAGGATATAAATAGGTATCACATCCTCCCTCTTTTCTCATTCTTCTTCTTATTATTATTATTCCTCTTCCTCTTCCTTTTCTTCTTCTTCTTCTTATTATTATTATTTTTATTATTATTATTATTATTATTATTATTATTTTTCCTCTTCCTCTTCTTCTTCCTCTTCCTCTTCCTCTTCCTCTTCTTCTTCCTTTTTCTTTTCTTCATCTTCCTCTTCCTTAGCCATAAATTTAGTTTCGAAAATTCAAATAAGGTGCGGTTTGAAGTGTTTGAAAGGCAACACGTATGGCTATCCCATAGTGATGTATTAAGAGACTAGATGGGTACTGAAAATTGTAATAATTAATAGTCTACTTGTTATGCACTAGTTAATAATAAAGAACAAATAGTTAATTGATGAAAACGGATAAATTAATGCTAAGACGATTTAACATGATTGAGTGTTGTGTGGATATGTATTTGATGTGGTGATGTTGTTCGGTGATGTTATATGATGTGAATATGATTCGTATTGTTATGAAATGCATGATTATATGATGATTAATTATGTATTGATGATGACCATCGTTAATATTATTGGTGGATAATAATTCAGAAGGGGGGCCATAAGCATTATTATTGTTGTTGCATTGATTTGTATGAACATGCATCATTGTGTTGTTTCGTTAGAGGAATGTTCACTAGTTCAAAAGGGAGGGAACTGGTGGCTTATCCCAGGCTGGGGAGGGGGGCTCATGGGTTTAGAATGGGGGACCCGGTTCTTGAGAGAACCAAATATTGAGTTAGTACCGCATGCATATAGAGTCGAGATGTTGTCACATTACATACAGGTTGGCATTTGTGAATTGATGATTATTGTGTGAATACATTACCTATTGATGATTGTTGTTGTTGTTTAGGCCACCTTTCCTGATCTTTTGCACCGCTAACATATTTGAGCGTATTCTCACCCCTTTGCTTTATGTTGTCCACCATGGAGATCTTGCAGATAACTAGGATTAGAGTTTGGAAGATGACCTTGAAGCTCATCTTCATTTATTTTATAGTTTAGCGCTTTTAGTTGGTTAAATGTTATGATATGTAACTTCGGGAACAAGAAATTTTTATTATGTTTTGAGTTAATGCTAAATTATATGGTTTAAAGCCTAATACTTAATTTGTGAAAGTTGATTTTGAAGTTTTTATTATGTTAATTATGCTACATGTTGTTAATTTGTTTTCGGAAGTTTTTGGATGGTTGTCATAGTGACACCTTAAATTTTTGAGTAATTCTTTTTATATAAGTTTTGGGATTTAGGGTGTTACATATGTTATCATTATTCTCCACGCAGTAGTTTAAATGCCTTTGACAACTTCGTAGGGACCTATCGTTTTGTCCATCCCAGGAGGTGGCGAGGATCCTGTCTTAGGGATTCAGAGTTTTAATTTCCTATATAGGCTGCAAGGATCCCACTTAGAGATCCAGAAATGTTATTTCCCTTATGGGCGACAAGGATCCTGCTAAGGGATCCAACATTTTGATCGCTTTTATGGGACGAAAGTATCTCGCTAACGAATCAAGCGTTTTGATCGCCTCTATGGGCGGCAAGGATCCCACTGAGGGATCCAGCATTTTGATCGCCTTTATGGCCGACAAGGATCCCACTGATGGATCCAACATTTTGATTGCTTCTATGGGCAGCAAGGATCCCACTGAGTGATCTAACCCTTTTGCCGCCTCTGTGGCAGGAAAGGATCCCGCAGAGGGATCTAGCGTTTGATCGCCTATATGGGCGCCAAAGATCCCACTGAGGGATCCAGCGTTTTGGTCGCGTATATGGGCGGCAAAGATCCCCCTTAGGGATTCAACATTTTGATCACCTCTATGGGCGCAAGGATCACGTAAAGGGATCTAGATTTTTGGTCGCCTCTATGGGCGGCAAGGATCCCGCTAAGGGATCCAACATTTTGGATGCCTTTAAGGGCAACAAGAATCCCCTTTAGGGATCCAACATCCCGATAGCCTCATAGAGAAATATTCTTTGGAGATTTTAGGTATCATGCAAGGAAAGAAATAGTCGGTAAACACAAATTTACTAAGACAATAAAAGAAGGGTGTCTCATTAAAATCCCTCGCCCTATGAAAACCGCAGAGGGGAAAGACTGCACCCCCAGAGGCAACTTATTCTTACAATCAGCAGAGATGTAATACTCGCCCATAAAAAATCAACAATAAAATAGCTAAATAGAGGTAAAGAAAAACAAATAGATGCCATCAACGAGGGTGGCTCTAGAGGGCATTTCTTCTGGGCCTTCAATATTCGATTGCTTCACTTATGAGAAGGGGAACCTTCTCGTCTTCACAAGTTCCTCCTGGCGGCTTTATTCTTGAGCCCAATTTCCAAGCTTTTACGCCTAGAGTGCCAAGCCTTTTCAGTATGAGGCTCTCCATATAACATTTTATGGCGATTTCCTGATTCCCTTGGATAACCCCACTCGCCCATTAGAGAGATGGTACTTCATACATAAATACAAAGTGGACAAAGAGACACCCATCTGGTTAAAAGCTTGCCGCCCTATAATCATGTTGTAAGAAGAGGGGCATCAATAACCAAATACCTGGCCTTTATCTCTTTGGCATGGTCCTGCTCTCTAAAAGTGATCTTTAACGTGATGTATCCTTTTACTTGTATCTGCTCCCTAGAGAATCCAACCAGCGAAACTTTGAAGGGCTTTAAGTCCTTTAGGTCGAGGCGAAGTCTTTCAAATGCCTCCCAGTACGAAATGTCTATAGAACTTCCTTGGTCTACGAGATTCTTTTGATCTCTCATTCCTTGCATATGATGGTAATGACCATGGGGTCATCATTATAAGGGTGGATGTCAAATGCATATTTCTTAGAGAAGGTGATTGTGGCTTCTGGCGCTTGGGCCTCGCCTTTACCTTCGACATTGAGAATATCTTATATATTCAGGATTTGGTGAGCGTACCTTCTACAGGCGGAGCTAGCCTCCCTGTCCCCAACGAATCCTCCTAATATGGTGTTAAGCATGTTGCACATAACTTTAGTGCCTTCATCCTAGGATGCTTCTTTTTCTTTGTTGGGAATGGGGATTCCTACGTCGTATTGCACTCATGAGTTGGACTTGTCTGACCCCTGGAAGAGTCACCCTTTACGGATTTCTTGAGATGTCCCTCCTGGATTAGTCTTTTAATTTATTTCTTGATTTGGTAACAATCTATAGTGTGGTGTCCCTTAAATATATGTAACTTAAACCATCTTCCTGGTTCAAGACCCATCACACCCACATTTGGAATGGGCAAGGTAGGGATGTAGGGATGTTGTGCAGATGAAGAACCTCGCACCATATATGTTCACGATGGGTGTCCAGGGGCGTGAAGTTCTCTGCCCCCTTGCATACTCTCTTAAACATAGTATTGTCCTTTATGGGAGAGGTATACTTTCTCTTCCTCTGATGGTGTGAATCCTCAGTGATGGGAACATGATCCTAGACATCACACACCTTCTTTTCAACATTGCTTTCTTCGCCTTTTATAGAGCCTTCTGCTCTGGTGACCACTTCTGCCAACAAAAGCACTGACTTCTAGGCAAGGGACTAGTTTAAATGTCCCGGCTTGAGTCCATTTTGGAATGCCCACACAAATATTTCTTGGTTTGGAGGGACAACCCTGATGGTGGCTTCGTTAAACTGGGTGAGGTAGTCCCTCAGCAACTCTGACTAACCTTAACGTATCTTGAACAAGCTGGTGGTGGACATTTTCCTGTGATGACTGGCGGGAAATTGGTGTAAAAGTTTCCTTATGAGCTCCTGATAGTCAATGACAGAGGCGCAGGGTATAGCCATATACCATCGTAGGGAAACGACCCTGAAATTTTAGACAATAATTTGCACTTCACGGAGTTAGACGCTCCATGATATCCATTTATGTCTTGATAGAGGCGACATGCTCATAGGGATCACAAAGCGGGAGGTATTAATCCCTCGAGGACAAGCGCTCCCCATATCTTGTCTGAGAACGGATGAGGGTCAAACACCTTCATCTCCTCTAGAGGATTGGACTTCTACCTGCGCTGTTTAATATTGTGGACATCATCCTCTAGTGTTGAATTATGACGACGTAATTTGTCCATAGTGATATGCATCTCTTCTAGGGCGTCGATATCATCGTTACCACTAGTACCTTATGGCGTAAGGGATTAAGCCCGCATGTTAACCATGGCTGAAAGTGGTTAGGTGCAGGAGTGAGGGGTAACAATGAGTAGGGTGATGGTGATAAAAAAGATATGGCCCAAGTTAGTTTTATCTGGAGCCCGCGGTGGGCACCATTATACTAGTCAAAAAGTACAGGTGCATATGTCACCCCTGCAAAGGGCAGGAATTCTCATAGGCCTTAGCATTTATATTGCATTTAATGGCGGTTAGGATTTACCCGTGACGGAGAAAAGTCTTGTACAATGGTGTTTTTAGTGGTTTAAGAGAACCTTCTCACGTGAGATAAGAGGCTAGGTATGAAGTGTTGTGCTTTGGGTAATATGTATCCATTAGGATATGTCTCCTCTCCCCTTGGGAGAGAGGGTTTATGGAGGTTTTTTGGGCCTAGGGTTTAGGGAAACCCTTAGGGATGAAAACCACTCCTTCATGACTAGGGAAGGTTGTTAATCACTTATTCTTCACGGAATCGTGAAGAACTCCCTCTCCGCTGACTAATGGAAGACAAAGATATTATACATGTCCTTAGTCCCATGGACGAGCCCCATTATTCTGTCTAAATGTCTCACAGGCGACGTCACTCTCAAAGGGAAACTCCAAAACCATCCTTGTTAAGGACTCCCACAAATATAACACTAATATATATATATATATATATATATATATATATATATATATATATATATATATATATATATATATATATATATATATATATATATATATATATATATATATATATATATAATATATATATATATATAATATATATATATATATATATATATATATATATATATATATATATATATATATATATATATATATAAAATACAATTTTAAAAGTTTATGTAAAATTAAAAGGTTCAATCACAATAAACACTAACAATCAAAATTAAATATCTCAAATAGTCAAAATGACTTACAATCACTATAATCAAATCCCTATTAAGGAAAAAGAATATAAAATAAGAGAATTCAAAAATTTGTTGACGCATTCCAATTAAACCGGTCTATTATAAATGAGATTTAGTTCTCCAATTCACTATTCTAAAAAATTATTATAAGAGATAAAGAAAGTTACATAAAAATAATCACTCAAATTTTAAAGAACAAAATTTTGTTTTATACTAAAATATTTCACAATCTCATCAATTTAGTATATATGAATCACAAAAATTCAGAGTATTTAAATACATTTTTCAATTTCATTAAATACTTCCGAATTTTAAAAATTTCAATAAAATTCTACCTTAACTCTCTAAGTTTTCCTACTAGGGTTACAACATATGATAACAAGAATCGACCAAATAGATTCATAACGGGTTTAAAACACAATCTATTAACGAATCAATTCCATAACTAAAATGACCAAACCCAATATCTACCAAATGCCTGAACCGGCTACCTGTTTGACCAATCATTGTCGCTCAGGCGAAACACATGTTGTTGTCTGCCGCCGCGAACCACCTTTTAGACCTTCCCTTTAAACCGCCGCCCCACAGTTCCGACGTCCTTGGTCGAGTTTCTTATTACTTTCTAACATTTTGATTTTTGACAATTTCACAACATGTTTTATCTCTCTTCATCTTCGTCATTTGATGCAACTAAAAGTACTACATTAACAAAGTGTATTTAATGCAACAATTGTAATGTTAAGTGTGACTTTAAACCCCCTACAACTTCCACTTTCCTCACACATGCGATAAAATTAGGTGTCATCCGGTAGAACAAAGACAATATGTTAACTATGAACCCCACACTGTTCTGAGCTTAAATAATTGACTTTGTATCATTATTTGGACCGATATCATTACTATACATCAACTAAAGAACTAAAATTACCTAGGTTTGCAAATTTACATGCATGGATTGGAGATAAGGAGGCGCTGAAAAATGGAACTGAATTCTTTCACCCACTGTATTGCATGTAGTACTGATTAAGAGGTCTCTGTCTATTGTCTATAGTGCATTAAATATGCGTCAAAATCAAGCTAAAAGTCAAATTTTGAGTATCTATATTTCTATGTTTTTACTCCCTCCGTTCCTTTTTAAGTGTCACTTTTTTACTTTTTACACATATCAAGGAAGCTAATCATTATTGTTACTTTTCAAACAATAATTCCTCTTTTACCTATAATACCCTTAATTATTTATTACATTCACTTTACTTTTTCTCTCTCTGCAATCATTATATAGGGGTAATTTTGACAAAATAGCAATTAATACTACCTTGAACTTTGCAAGTGACAATTAAAAAGAAACAAATTTTTTTTGCAAGAAAGTGACACTTATAAAGGAACGGAGGAAGTAATAAATTTGGAAGTTGAATCAAATTCAAAAGAAGTTAATTATGAAGCACGGAACTCTAAAATATGTGTGTCGTGGTGACTGACACATGTCAGTATCTAATAATACTTGTATAATTTCCATACGATGTGTCGATATCCTAAGTTTTTAACAGATAAGAATGCCCGTGTCTGTGTCATTTTGCTGTGTCCGTGTTAAAGTCTATGTTTCATAAGAATAAGAAGGTAGTCATAAGGAGGTAGGGGCAAAGAGCAGAAGAGATTTGGATAAAACAATAATAGTGATGATGGAAGACTCTCCATAGACTTAATCTTAAGGTGCTTAGATACTCATCAATCAATTATACAACAGTTAGAGGTTTGATTTTTTTGTTTTTGTTTTGATTCCACTTTGGTTGGATGATTCATGTTCAACTACATGTATTAATTGAGTTACAGTGTAATAGTATATCCAATAGTGATGAGTGAGTAATTACATGTTTTTTTGTTTTCTTTTCAACACATAAAATGAACATGACTGTTCATATATAATGATTAGATCCCAAATTTTATTCTCCTCGAATCCAAAGGCTATTACAGTACATAAAACTCGAATAAAGTCAAGTAAAAGTATCCATTAAAATAAAGTCAACTAAGTTTGAACGAAGCAAACCCACAAAAACAGTGTACACAACAGAAACTGATGACTAAATAAGCAAATAATTATATGAGTTAGTTAGTAAATATAGTTAGACACGATGAAATTAGGGGTAATCATTCGGAATGTAACATTAGAATTCTATCATATAAATAACACATTCACAAATTCGGAACTTCTTTGACGGTTCGATCTAGACAGAACAATTTAAAATATAAAAAAAATTAGTTGTTATTTTACTATTTAAAATATCCCGTTTGAGTTTTACTAACTATGATCAACCGATTATTAATGCCTCAAATATGTGAATGAGTTGAATGTGACTTTTAGAGAATCATCATCAGCATATATTAGCATATTTAAGATGTGCTATCACAAAATTGAATGCTCTAGAGTCAATTGACAATGAGGCAACATTTATAAATTTTATAAAAGACTTATGTAGATTTAAAATTTAGATTGTCCAATTGCATTCTAACTATCACATATGTAAAATATTAATTAAAAAATTATTATAATTGGAAGAATTTAAGTGCATTTAACATATAAAAAATTATAAAATTTGTAAAAATACAATTAAGTATATTTGATATATGAAAAACTATAAAAAATTATCATTTTTAATGCTTAAAAAATTTCATCCAAATTGTGAAAGGCAGACGATCAACAACAGACCTCCAAAATAATACAATCTAACTCAATTGCTACGATTACTGCTAAACAATAGAGAATCAGTCTAGAAATACATCCTTAAATAATGGCCGTTTGACCATCCTAAGTAATTTCTTGAATTAGGAGAAATTCAAACAATTCTCCAAAGAGAATTCAATAATGGTCGTTTGACCACCCTAAATAATTTTTAGGGTGAGAAGAAATTCAAATAACGCCTCAAAGAATATTTAATAATGATCTCCTTTTGTATGTTAGGTTAACATCATGAGAAACTCACTTATCTATAGACAATAGTCACATCCTCTTGGATGTATTATGAACATTCTCTCTAGTTAATCCTTTCGTCAAAGGATTTGCTATATTTTTATCACTGCATATATGATTCACTCTTACAACTCCTTTAACAATACATTCTCAAATAATATTGTGTTTTCTTTTTATTTGATGTCTTTTGCCATAATAATAACGGTTCTCAATTTTTGCAATAGCTATGTTACCATCGCAATGGATCAACACGTTTGACATAATTTTTCTCACAAAGCGATCTTAGCTAGCAAGTATCTTAACCAACTTGTTTATTCACTAAAAAATGCTAATACTATCATTTTAGACTCCATCGTGGAGTGACCCGAAATATTTTGTTTCTTTGATTTCGAGGATACTGCTCCTCTAACTCTACTAAATGTTGCTTTAGAATCATCTGATAAGGTGTTTCAATATGCATCATTGTATCCCTCAAGTACAGTAGAAAATCTCTGATAATGTAAACCAAGATTCATGGTCATTTTAAGATATCATATGACTCGCTCAATAGTTTGTCAATACTCAATACGCAACCTACTAGTAAACTTACACAACAATCCCACGACATATACAATATTAGGACTAGTACAATCAGTAGCATACCTAAGATTGCCAATGATGATCACATACTCATTTTGTTTAACAATGTCACCATTGTTCCTTAATAGTTTTATACTTGAATCGTATGGTGTGCAAGCAGGTTTACAATCAAATTAATTATATTTCTTTAAGATCTTCTCCATATAAGGAGATTGATCCAAGGATATTCCCTTCCTGAATTTAGTGATCTTGATTCCAAGAATCACATTAGGTTCTCTGAGGTCTTTCATATCAATTTTTTTGCACAACAATGATTTCAGAGCACTTACAACCTGAATGTTTGATCAAAATATGAGTAAGTCGTCTACATAGAGAAATATAATAGTGAAAATATTTTTTTTTCTAGATTTGTAATAAACAAAATTGTCATTTTCATTCAATTTGTACTCATTCAATATTATTAAATTATAAAACTTTTCATGTGATTGCTCTGGAGCTTGTTTTATACCATATAAAGACTTATATAACTTACAAACCTTGTTTCTTGCCCATGAATCACAAACTCTTCTGGTTGGTCCATAAAGATTTTTTCTTCCAATTCACCATTTAAAAAAAACGGCTTTAACATCCATTTGGTGTACTATTAAGTTATAAATAAGAACAATACCCTAATGGATGTAGTTCTAGTAAATGGAGAAAAAGTATCAAAAAAATCTTTTCTCTTTGCTTAAAACATTTGGCTACAAGGTGAGCCTTGTATTTATCAACTGTTCCATCAAGTTTTTTTTTTTTTTAAAACTCATATACAACATATTGGTTTTCAACCAGAAGACAAATCCACTAAGTGTTAGGTCCTATTAGATTCTAGATAATCTATCTCATCGGTAATAGCTTCTTTCGACAAATCAACACTAAAGATTGCAAGACTTCTTGAATATTTGTTGAATCTTTTTCTGCTATATAGGCCTCATAATCGGTCTCATAGTATTTATAAACTCTTACTCTCATACTTCTTAAAGTTATGTGTCTACCTCATCGTCGGTGCTTATTATCATAGGAATTTGATTTGATTTAGTGCCCCGCTATTTCTTGTTTTGAAAGGAAATTTACTTTCATGGAATTAAACATCATTTGATTTTATGATCGCTTTAGATTTAGGTCATAAAACATGTATTCCTTTTTGTTTACTACATACCTAGTGAATACATATTCTTAGGCTCTACTAGCAAGTTTGACTTGCTTCGAACCCGGAATCCTGAGATAAGCCAGATAGCCCCAAGTTCTAAAATAAGACAACTTCGTTTACGTTTTCTTCATTATTGCATGAGAGATCTTATTTTTATATTTGGAAACTCTATCAAGACAGAGAAACAATTAGTGAGATACAACACCTGATTTTAACATAATAGCAACTACTAATTCACTAAGAGTTTCATTCTTTCTTTCTACTTTACCATTCATTTTAGGAGAATATGGTGCAATTGTTTCATGGACAATTTAATGTTGTTTAGAAAAATCATTAAATAAATTATAATCATACTTAGTTCTCCTATCACTACAAAACGTCTTAAATTTCTTACTATATTTATTCTCAAATTCAGTCAGAAAAATCTTAAACATATCAAGCACTTCATTTTTATTCTTCATTAAGTATACAATAGTATAACCAGAGTAATCATCAATAAAAATGATGAAATAACGTTTACGATTTATAGTTAAGGTTTCATCAAGTTTACATATGTTAGAATGTATTAGATCTAAAGGTTATGATTTTCTTATTACTGATTTATTTGAATTCTTAGTTATTTTAGCTTAACTTTAAAATTCACATTTTTCTAAATCACTTACATTTAACTTTGGGATTAAGTTTAGATGACTTAAATTATAAATAATGTGCTTATTGACATGACTAAGTCTATCATCTCAAAAATTAAAATCACACTGAGTAAATAAAAGGAGAGATTTTATTCATTTCAACATTTAACTTAAACATGTCATCAATAGCTTAATAAATTTTAAATTTTTCCAATTAGGGGGCAGTTTGTCAATAATAACAACAATTTGAAATTATTTATCTAAAGGCATGCCTTCAGTGATGAACTCTTGAGTAATCTTTTGAATTTCATGACATTGAGCCAACACGAATCTTTCATCAACCATCTGATACTTCAGGTACTAATAACATACTTCTTTACTCCAACCTCTTTAGCATCATACTTCTTTTTTTAGTGTCTCACAAACCTGTTTTATACAAGTCATCTGTGAGTACATTCAAAATATGAATTTTACATAAATAATCATTATATTTTCATAGGGTGTTTTCTTTCCTAGGGAGTAAATCATTTTCTGTAATTTGTGCAGCAAATTTAGATTCACCGAAATATATAGTTCCATCTGAAGCCACATATTTTTTAGCGTTGGTTTGTTTTTTCGATCTTAAAGGAACAACAAGAATGTCATCTGTCAAAACATTGACAACTTTTTTAATGGTTAAGAAAAATTGCCTTTTTCGTTGCCGTTTGAAATAACTTCCCTAAAACTTGAATAGTTTGAAAAAGATATTAGTAGAAAAATTGCCTTTTTCGTTGTCGTTTGAATTTTAAGATTTTTTGAAAATATGCGACTGAATAAATTATCAAGTTGAGTAGTTGATTAGGCCGTTATCTTTAAAACGTTTCGCGACACTGTCCAAATTGTGCAAGAAAAAGGTCAACCCCAAAGCCTATAGGATAAAACAACTCAGTTTAAAACGGTTACAATTACTATTCACAATAGAGAACCGATTTAGAAATACACACTCAAATAATAATTATTTGACCATCCTAAGTAATTTGTCTAACTAGCAGAAATCCGAATAATTTTTCAAAGAGAATTCAATAATGGTTGTTTGACCATCCTAAAAAATTTCTCAAAAGAGGAAAAATTCAAATAATTCCCCAAAGAGAATTTAATTGTTGTCGTTTGACAACCTCATATAATTTCCCGAATGTATGACCACTCAAAATAATTTTTCAAACGATAAGAAATTTAAGTACTTCCTCAAATAGAATTGAAAAAATATTAAGATTCAACAAGTAAAAAGAAAATGGAAGAAATTGACACTTCAATAATTCGAGAATGCAGAGTAAAGAGAGTGGAAAAGAAAAAATTTAAAAGTAATTTTTGATGTGTTTCACAATGAAAAATGTGCATGTCTTATATAATGAAATTAACTAATTAACATATACAATTGTTATAATGTTGGATTTGGAATATTTCTTTTTTTCTTATATAATGTTGAAAGCTAGGGTTTTCTCAATTAATACACAAACATACATAATTTTCTAACATTGTGAGATTAACGATTTTTTTTCAAATTCATCTCTATATTAAAATTTTGAAATGTTTTAACAAGATTTTTTATCTAGTAACTAATTTTAATGTATGTTTGATTTTAAGTTTGAAGCACCTAAAATTGATTATGTGTATAATTGATTTTAAGAGCATCTCCAATGGGGAGAACTCATTTTAATTGCTTGAACTATTTGTGTGAGACCAAATTGCACATTTCATTTATACAACATCTAAACAATATAAACTAATTTTACTCGGTGATTTCAATAAGTATGGTCAACCAATATTTAATGATAAGTAACACATCTTTTAAATTGTTTCATAAAACAACTTACACAAATATTTAAGCTTTTATATATATATATATATATATATATATATATATATATATATATATATATATATATATATATATATATATATATATATATATATATATATATATATATATATATATATATATATATAATATATATATATATATATATATAAAAATGCTAAATTTCAGAACTTATATATCCTAATATACGTTAAGCAATCTTCATTAGATATACTCTAAACACAATTGGTTTTCAATAGAATTAATTATCCTTTACAAAAATGATTTTATTTGAATCTAAAATTTAAAATTTTTAAATTTAAACATTTTTATATTAAAATATATTTCTCAATTCATTTTTAAAAAAAATATTTAAATATAAATTAATTTAACCTAAAGAATTTACTTAAAATTAATTTTTTTAACCTAAAACTAAACATATTTAACTGTTTAGAAAATTGCAAGATGAAAAACAAAATCAAAACATAGATCCACCGACTTGTCTCAATCGAGATACTCCAACCACCAAATCAGTTCTTTCTTCCACTCTAGTTTTACTGATTTATCTTCAACTCTCCAGCAATATCCATAGATTCATTCAAATCCACATGGTCTAATCTAACTTTATTTTCCTGCTTTTCATCATATCAGAATATGAAAGTAACATGTCAAAGTATAAACACCATCATTTATATAAGGGCACAAACCACAATTTTCTATTTTTCAGTTTGTCTTATTATTCCTATATGAAAATGCAGCTAAACAAGTATATGTGGAAGCACTTATTATGATTAACATCCACATTTGGCTTTTCAAGATTGGCCTAAAGTTGATTCTAAACCATTGCTTTGGCATCTTTTTATGTATGGAGAGAAAAACTTCCCTTTTGGGAATAAGTAGGTCAAATTTAGGTAGAAGGTGTAATCAAGAATCGAGAATAATCTATAAACAGGATACTTCAACAACCTGTAAAGTGTAAACGAACTACTGAATTCAAATTTGACATGAGTATATGAACTATGATTTAAAGAGTTGTGAAAAAAAAAAAACATGTATGATAAAGTCTCAATAATTAGCCTCCTATTTGACCTTCTTTTATATATTTTATTTTTAAGCCTCTCATATTTTTGCTATTTTTTTAAATAACAAAAATATGGAAAGTTGAGAATTTAATTTGTTTGAAATAAAATATTTTAATTATTTGTTAAAATATATATTTAAAAAAAATTAATGTTTAAAAAATATTTTTTCTAAAAAATAAAAAAACATTTAAAAACAAATTATGTTATAAATAAGTTTTTGTTTAAATAATCACTTTTTAAATTTAAATATTAAATAATTTATCTTTTAAATTAATTACTGAAATAATCATATTTCATTACTGATGCGTTAGTTGAACTGACGCATCTAATTCGCATTTAAAGGAAACGCCCAAGTCATTGGCGCATGCATGCATTGCAAATGAGCATAGGCGTCAATGGCCTAGACGCATGCATGCTTAGAAGTCACATGCATTGACGTATGCCTACATTACATCAGTGTATGTGCTAATACATGTGGTACATGCACTTTCCTTTTTTTAAAATTTAAAATTTATAATTAATTAAATTAAATACTTAAATTAAAAATTATATTATATTATAAAGTAAAAATACATAAAATTGACAAGAAAATCAATGACCCGCCCGATTGAAACACCACATGTTCCACATCCAGGTGTATTAACCTGTCTTCGAGGTCTCCCACGATATCTCTAAGGTGTTTGGGGTCTTTGAGTGCTGACATGATGCAATGGTGGTTGGAGTGAAGGTCTGGTGGAAGGTCCAGCGATATTTGATATATTTGTCCCCAATAGATGGGGGATTGTCGCCAACGACGCTTTCGTAATTGAGTTCGGTGCCCATGTTGTCGTAGTTGGATCGTTGTGGTTGGATGGAATGTGGACGGTATGGTTGCCCAAATTGGGACATTGAATCATTTTGGAAATGAAGCAATGACTCACGTGGTGTACTAAAGTCAAACAATTGTTGGATGTTGTGGCGATGAGATATTTGGGTGTTCATTGGTGGGGGCTACGATGACATGACTCTGAACCGTAATAATCATCTGGACTATAGACTGTTGTGGTGGTTGGGTATGATTGTTAGTGGTTAGGGTTTGATTCTTGGTTTTTAGTTTGGGTGTGTAACATGGATTGGTTGCGAGGTTGGGTGTTTGGTGGTTGGGTGTATATGGTAGGGCGATGGTGTGAGGTTGGTCATTGGATTTGGGTGGGTTGACATTGTTCTTGGGCAGGGATTTGTTGTTGGGCGTTTGATGACGAAGCTCGTTGGCGTGGATCAATCAAATACCTTGGCTCATACACAAACTTTGGCGTTGTAACCGACCTAAACCATGCCATATAATGTTGAGTTAGTCTAACATCATGTATGATTGATTGTTTAAGATGTCTTGTCGTTTCCTCCAATGACGACACATCTCTTTTGTGAAGTCTCTCCATTCAAAATAATCCCATTGGTCATCGACTCTTTGTTGATGCCAATCTCCCAAACACATCAGAGATTCTGGAATTTGTTATCGCATGTCGAACTGTAGTTTTACACGGACACTCTGGTGCATCTCCATAGTAGTGAACCAAATAATTGGTTTTTTTCTATCCAGACAGCAGCATCATCATGGTTAACCTGATGATCAAGACTCAGATATGGTCTCTAGATAAATTATACAAGAATATGACATGATTAGATGATATGTAATTGGATAAAAAAAATTAAATCAAATGTAGAGTTGTGTAGTAGTATTACATCACTTGGTCCAATATGGTCTAAAATATTATAATAAACTACTACAACATGTTTCGGACACCTGTCGTAGTTCATCCCTTTAACTGACCACCTAGATCGAAAAGATTGGAAAAATATTATTTACAGTTAGTTGTAGTATAAAGTCTAATAAATTAGATGGTAAAATTTTAAACTTACTTTGTTGCAAAGGGGAATATTAAGGGCTTCTCGTTGACCGGGACGAGTGACGGTAGTCTTGACCAACCTCATGCTTGTAGCAAATAGGCGCAAAAATAAAATGTACAACTTTTTTTTTTGGCATTTTTACACAACAAACTATATAGATTAGACAAAACAGTTGAACCCCAACTATATGTCCTTACCTTATTTATGTTTCGTAACAACGGAAAATACATAATATTTACTGTATTACCAGTACTTTCAGGAAATAAAAAATTACAAAATAAAATCATAATATAACACCGAGTTTTAAATATCTTTTCATACTCGGTAGATTCTTCGTTTAATTTTATTCTTGCATAATATTGTTTAAGATATTTTAAATTAATACTTTGACCCCTAACTTGACCAGAAGTCTCTTTCGTAGTTGTGTCTTCACACAAAGGGGCACCCAATAATTCATCACATATAGAGCTATCTTGATTAACTCTATCATTTACGGTCTTACCATCGATACATAGACCTAACAACATGTAGACGTCCTCAAGTGTGATGGTACACTCACTGAAAGGAAGGTGAAACATGTTGGTCTCGAGTCTCCATCTCTCTAATAAAGCAAGAATAAATTTGTAGTCAACCAAGTATGAGATTATGTTGAGTAGATTACCAAAACCGCATTCTCGAATATATGATTCTATCAAAGGATCGGGTGGTACATATTCATGTACACGACATCGAAATCTCTTTGGGTCCTAATAAAACATAAGTAAGAAATAAGTAAGAAGAAGTAATAAACAATAGAGACATTTTGTAACGAAATAAGAATAAGAATAAGTAATAAACAATATAGATTAAGTAATAACATATAAATGTCACAATATTATCGATTGTTCCTCGATGTTCATCACCCATAGTCAATAGAGACATAATGTTGTAGAGAGATTGACCGTTGTAGAGATATTGTGTCTTGCAGTGAGGTTGAGTGTTGCAGAGGTTGGTATTGAGTGTTACAGATATTGAGTGTTGCAGATGTTGAATGTTGTGAGTCGTTGCAATATTTATATATGAGATAGGTTGGTAAGTTGCAGGATGTGATGTATAAGTGTAGGTGCCATTGGGAAGGGTGCATGCCTTTTCCTTTTGCATGCATGGTAGTAGGCGCCAAAGGTAAGGGCGCATGCCTTGTGTTTAAGCATGCATGGGAGTAGGCACCAATAAAGAGGGCGCATGGGTTACTTTATGCGCCATTGATAAGGGTGCTTGCCTTGTTTTGTTATGGCAGAAGCATCTTTGCGGAGAATCATGCAGGCGCATGCCTTGGCTTATTAGGGCAGAAGAATCTTGCAGACACCATTGGTAAAGGTGCTTGCCTTGTCTTGTCTCTCCATGGAATCCTGCAGATTCTTTACGTGATCAGTACACTTACCTTGTCTTCTGCTACCTTCACAATCTACCCTATTTAATTGCATGCTAATATGTGATCAATGCACTCACCATCAAACATTTAAATTACATTTTTTAAAATGAAGGCATGCCGAGGAGACACTATAGAGTGGAACTAGATAAAGGTTGGTGCAACTGCGGGAAGTTCCAAGCCTTTCGTATGCCCTGCTCCCATGTCATAGCGGCATGTTTAAAGGTTTGACGGGATCCATCCTATTTATCATCCGATGTTTACAAAGTCATAAACATTTCCGATGTTTACAAAGTTAGCTTTTTAGTGGTAGCAAAAGATGATTATTGGCCTGCATATCAATGGGATATTCTCTAGCACAATGAAATAATGCGAAGAAAGAAAAAGGACCGCCCAAACAGTACTCGTATTCGAACCGAAATGGATATGGCAAACAAAATGGTTAGATTATGTAGTTCATGTCGTCATCCCGGTCATAATCGCACTAACTGTCCCAGTGTTGGAACAAGCACAACAAGATAATTTTAATTGTAACTCGTTTGCTTTATATTAAAAACAACATTTATTTCATATGATAACTTTGTGAGGAAATATCATCACAAACAAATACAACACATACAACACATAAGCAACACATAAACAACAACACAACAACCTACAACAAATAAAATATCATTACTAATAAATACAACACATAAACTACATAATTATGCGATTAAAACAACATAACTATGTGATTACAACCATCAAAATAATTTTGAACATAATATACTTCATCCTGTGAACGTCTCTATCAGTCTTAATATCTACCCATACACAAACTTCTCCATTTTGGTTGAACGTGGACTCAAGTCATTGAATTCTTTTGATCCTTTCACCCACTGCAATTTCTCCATCTAACCAACGGTTCAACTTTCTATTAAGACATTCGAACGTTTCTATATTCCAAAATCGGATTTTTATCAGAGGATGCACTGCTAAAAAGATTAAATCAACATTTCTCTTGTGAATATATGAATATTCAGGCATGGTTAAAGAAAAGAAAATTGAAGGAAAATGGAAGGAGGGTAAAAAGTTATGTGAAAATTATGGGAGATACGCGGTGTATTTATAGATCAGCACACATGCCTGAATCATTGCCCTAGGCGCCACACACACATGCATGCACCAATGCATGTGGTGCACGCTCACATGCCTATATGCATGCGTCAATGCATGTTGCGTCTTCACATGCTTGGCTGCATGCATGCGCCAAAGGCTTGGGCGTCTCCTTTGAATGCTAATTAGATGTGCCAGTTCAACTGGCACATCAACAATGAAAGGTGATTATTTTTGTAACTAATTTGAAAAATAGGCTATTTTAGTATTTAAATTGAAAAAAGTGGTTATTTTAAAAAAAAAACTTTTAAATAAAGTTGATTTTTTTTACTTTTTCTAAAATAAAAAAAATTTGATTTTTTTCAAAAATAAAAAAAAATGTTTATTTTGAAAATGAAAAAAAATCAATTTTTTCAAATTTTTAAAAATAGGTGATTTTTTTCAAAAATAAAAAATAGTCGATGTTTTTTGAAAAATTAAAAAAGTCAATTTTTTCTGAAATAAAAGTTCATTTTTTTTGAAAATAAAAAAAACAGTTTAAAAAAAAATAAAGTCAATTTTTTTCAAAAATATAAAAATATATATCATTTAAAAAAAAATCAACTTTTGAAAATGTTGGGGCCTTGAGTCTCTATTTTAATTTTTGGGGCCTTTAGGCTCTATTTTAATTTTAGGGATCTTTATTTTAACGGCCTCCATATTTTGAGAGGTTTTAACTTATCACTCCCACACTTATGCCTGATCCCCTATTTATAGCACTTTTAGTATTATACCCTTTTATAAAAACCAGTTACTAGATGGTTTTGTTGATAACTATCAACACCATGATAATGGAAGGATTTGGTTGAATTAGAATTCGATTGAAGTAGATATTAAAGTTGCTAGCTGCACTAGGAAATTAATTAACTGTTGTGTTTATGATGTAGCAGAGAATTTCTCACATTGGTTAATAGTCGTGTATGCAATGAATAAACTGGAGCAGCGTCGACTCTTGTGGAACGATATTGTCAAAATTCATGGGCAACAACAATACCCTTGGTGTTTGCTTGGAGATTTTAACAATGTTATTCATAGTAAGAATAGGAATGGTGGGAATATTATGACTGAAAATAAATAACTGAATGAGACAATTGTCAAGGATAGCTAGAATAAACAAATTGAAGGCAACCATGTGTTTGTGTTGTGGACCAAACTCATGCGCTTGCAACCTATTTTGAAAGAGTTTAGTAAACCGATCCTGCATTGCCAGCAGCGCCTCATCAAATCCACAGAAGGACTAGCTGAAGCACAACAATCTCTTGTGGTTGATCAGATGAACAACAGCATAATTGCACAGGCTAAACACTTCACTGTAGAGGTTATTAGATTACAAGAGCTTGAGGAGAAAATTTTAAAACAGAAATCAAAACTTGATTGGCTTAAATGGGGTGATGGAAATAACTCATACTTACGTGCTTCTATTAAAGCTAAAGCCAATACCAAAAATATGACAAAGTTGGTTAAAGAAGATGGCTTAATATTGACTGCACAAAGTGATATTGAAGCTGAAGTTGTGAGTTACTATACCAATCTGCTAGGCACAGCTGACAGTAGTGTGTTGCATATTTATTTGGCTTCCATGAGGGTTGGACCGCATTTGAACATGGATCAACGTGAAATGCTCTTGGCTCCCATTAGTGAGAAAGAGATTCATACGACTCTCTTAGGCATTATGGATTTGAAATCGTCGGAGATAGATGGCTATGGACCCTTTTTTTAAAGGTAGTCAGGATACGTTTAAATTCGACTTGGTGAATGCAACTAGAGACTTCTTTTATCATGAGAGATTATTCAAAGCCTTCAATGGTAATGTAGTAACCCTTATTCCGAAACATGGAGATGTTAAGACCACTAAAGACTATAGACCAATTGCAGGATGTACCACTATATACAAGGTAAATTTGAAAATTTACTACTAGATTAGGCAAGGTTATTGGTGATGTTGTTAATCATTCTCAAGATGCGTTTGTACTGGGCCAACAAATTAACAATAATATTTTGTTGGCATATGAATTGATAAAGGCTTATCCGAGGAAACGAGGCACTCCCCGTTGTATGATTCAAAACAATCTCCAAAAAGCTTATAATATGGTTAATTGGGATGCTTTAGAATGTTTTATGAAGGAGATAGGAATTCCAAATCAATTTGTTAGATGGGTCATGCTTACTGTCACTTTTGTTACCTATAAATTCAACATTAATGGGCATCATACGAGAACTATCCAGGCCAAGTGTGGTATTAGACAAGGAGATCCAATTTCTCCTTTATTATTTGTCAATATTATAGAATACCTGAAGAGGTGCCTTCGTAAAATGCAGAGGAATCCTAATTTTAACCATCACGCCAAGTGTGAAAAGCTTCACATTACTAACCTTTCTTTTGCAGATGATTTACTATTATTCTCGAGAGGACACTCTGTGTCTATTGATCTTATGATGGAAGCTTTCAACACTTTTCTGCATCCACTGGGCTCAAACTCAACCTGGCAAAGTGGAGAATTCATTTTGGGGGTGTGGACACGAGCACAGAGCGGTATATTATGAAGCTTACTACCTTTGAAGAGGGGCCTCTCTCCCTTCAAGTATCTGGGGGTTCCTCTGACCTATAAAAAATTATCCATCCATCACTATATGTCGTTGAATGAGTAAAATTAATCATTGGAGCACCAAACTTCTTAGTTATGTAGGGCGTGCTCAGCTTATTAGAAGTGTTACTTTTTCTATTGCGAACTACTGGATGCAATAATGTCCTATCCCCAAATATTTTGTTCATAAAATTGAATTTATCTATAGATCTTTCTTGTGGACAGGTCTGATCTCAATAGAAAAAGTCTCATTGCCTGTGATAATGTCTGTAGGCCTCAGAACTATGGATGCTTAGATATTATTAACCTAAAATTATGGAACATAATTACTATGTTGAAGCTGCTCTGGAACCTTAATGGCAAGTCTGAGTCTGTGGGTAAAATGGATACATACTTAATATTTGAAAAAATGAGGAGTTGGTGACCATTAGCATCAAAAGCCATAACTCATGGATTATGAAGACCATCTTCAAACAAAGGGTCACTTTGAATGATATTCAGCAGGTTTGAGATCATATGCTAAATAGTAATAAGTTTAAGATGAAAGAGGTATATAATATGATGTGTAAAGATACCCCTCAAGTTAATTGGAGGAAATTATTTCTTTGTAATGTTGCTAGACCGAGGGCACTGATGACTATGTGGCTTGCATGCCACGGTAGATTGTCTAAGAAACAATGCCTTTTTCGTTTTGGTATGATTTCTGATAATAGATGATGTCTCTATGCACATGAGGAGGTTTCTATTAATCATTTGATGTTTGTTTATCCTGAAATAATCTGTATTTGGGCCAAATTTTTTGAATGGATACAGATTAATCACAATCCTCAACCTTGGGGTGAGGAACTAAAGTGGTTGAGGAAAAGTACCAAAGGTAGCTGCTAGGGAGACGGTCTACGGTGTGTGGAAATACCGTAATCATATATGTTTTGGTAATGTTGTAGATAAGACTAAGATAGTGGACAATATTATAGATATGATTGTTTATAGGGGTTGATATAGTAGGAAACTTAGGATACACATAGCAAAGCTGATGACTTTTTAGTTTCCACTTTCCTTCTTTTTTGTCTACTTTGAGGGTTTGATATGTGTGATCGCCTTGTTTTCTATTGCTTTTGAATTAATACAATCTTCTTTTGATTTTTTTTTTAAAATTTACCTGTTTTTATCGGGAATTTGCAATCTATGCCCGAAATATTTGAATTTTCTATTTTTTTACCAAAATTTCCGATAAAATGAATATTTCCGAAAAATATTTGAAGAATAACATAAATATTTAGAATTTTCGATAAACAATTGGAAATTTCAAAATTTCTTATAAACTATAGCACTTTTCAAAATTTTCGGTAGTATTAATTTTTTTTTATTGAATATGAACTACCAGAAATTTCACTTTGGTTGAAATTTCCGATATTAATTGGAACATTTAAAATCTTTGGTAATATTTATAAGTTTACGTAAATTTTAAAAATTTTGATTTACAAAAAATTATAAATACACTATCAGAAATTTAGTGTGTAACAAAAAATTTGATTTGCCTACAAAATATTTTATAAAAATTTATTTCAAATTTATTTCAGAGGCAATTTTGAAATTATAAAATTATGGGAGGTGTCATATTCAAGTGGGGGTGGCAAATTAAAATTTCATATTTTGAGACTCATTCGTTTTTAAAATTTTGAGCCTCCTATATTTAAAACTATATAATGGTCGCACAAGACTAATTAAATTAAATACATTTTAAAAATAGAAATGAAATATTATTTTTTGAATGAATTAAATACATTTTTATTTTTCAAATATTTTTTTTTTTAAAATTTGATTATTCAAATTTATCACATGTAATTTTTTCAAATATTTAATTAATTTAAATTAAATAATAAACAGTTGTTTTAATAGTAATTAAATTAAATACACATTTTAAATTAATTAAAAAGCAATTAATTTAATAGTAATTCAATTAAATAATAATCAATTAACCGTAAATTTCAAATTAAATGATAATCAACTAATTTGAATAGTAAGCATTTAATTTAATACTAATCAATTAATTTAATAGTAATTTATTTAATATTAATCAGTTAGTTGAATTACTATTAAAATAATTGATTATTATTTAATTTTAATTAATTAAATATTTGAAAAAAAATATTTTTGATTTATTTGAAAAACTACATTTAAATGACGTTTGAAAAATATAAATCTATCTAATTTATTTAAAACATAAATATTTGATTTCTTTTTTTAAAATCTATTTAATTAATTTAATTTAATTAACCATGGTGTTACCATTATCTATTTTTAATTTCAATGTTTTTAAATAATAATGTAACATGAGACTCTTTCACACAATTGTGCAATAACATAGAAGAGGTGTGAATGTCTCTAAAGTCATGTGTTTGTATCATCTATTGTAATTTTTGTACTTTTGTAAAATCTGAATGGTTTAAAATAAGAAGGAATGAATAATATGAAAATTATAAATGAAAATTGAAAAATAGTCCAGATGGTAAATAGGTGCTTTTAGCATAGAAATGTCTTGTGTTCGGACTTTTGTAAGAGCAAAATTTATTTTCTTTTTCTTTATTTATAATATAATGATTAAAAATGAATAAAACGTAAATAAAAACTAGATAGTTCACATCACTTAAAAATAAATAAAAAATTCAAAAAAATCATAAGGCAGTACCACATCATTTTTTTGTGACTGAATTTAATAATGAATTAAAATAACAGAATAAGGAAAAAATTCAAACTTTTCTTTATCAAAAATTTTAAATTTCGTCGAAATGGTATAAGACACTTTTTATCGTTAAACTTTTGGTCAAAACAACTTCTATTTATTTGATTATTATGTTATCAATTTGGAGTTCATAATTGTTTATTAATAGTTATTTATTCTTTTAACTAATTCTTTATTTAAGGATTAAACTTCTGTTTATTTACTTAATTGACCCAAATATCTCATCACCATGGGTCGGTTATATCATTTTAAGCAAATTATGAAAATAAAATAAAATATTATTTTTGGGTTTGAAACGAATTTGAATGGTTTAAGGTCATTTTGATATCGGACGTCAAATTTGCGCAAATTCTGCCGAACTGTTCTGACGCGCAACTTCTTCGATACGCGCAGCCAATCTTCCCACATTTGTGTCAGGCCTTACCAACACACTAGACGCTCCTGGAAGACCACCTAGGTCAACTAATTAGGAGGTATTTGAGGCATGACTCTTTGAGGATGGCAGCCCCCAGTTGACCCTCGTGGAAAACATGATTGTTGAGTTACGAAATGTCGTGCAATTCAGTCGGGGTAGGAGAAGGCAGGAGGTTTGACATACCTAGTAGTTTATGTTTGGATGTATTATTTGTTTTGGTATTTTTGAACAAATATTATGTATGGTGTTGCATTTTTGAATTAACGTTGTTGAGATATAATATAATCCAAGTTGTGTGTTGCTCAAGCCTAAAGATAGGGTTTAAGGTTGTTATATTTGTTACTTAGTAGCCAAGTCACTATTTACGCAACAATCTCTAGCCTTCCTATTGAGGTTTACTTGCAGGACCGGCTACAAAGTCCTAGACTAATATGTGTTAAGTATATGGTGTGTTTGTTGGTAAAGTGTTTGAAACACTAGAACAATAAGTAAAATGTTTGCAAAAAGAAAAATGCAGTAACAGTTAAACAAAGGGGTAAAGGCAAGATAAAGATGTAAATGAACAAAGCAAATGAAAATAACTTGACAAGTTAATTGGTTTGAAAATAAATGTGGAAGTAGGTGTACATTTTGCAGGAAGTTAACTCTTTTCTCTCATACGCTTGATACTTCAAGTATTTTCCTATTGCAATGTTACAAATGTCACCCCTAGAAATGAAAGACATGTCTACTTAAATAGTAATAAAAAATAACTGCTATGAGGTTATGATCCATTTATGATGCGCCACGTGTCGGAGCCTATCACCCATGTCTTCGGTAACTTCCCACTTTCTGCTTCCCACGATCAGTTTCCATTATGGTACGCTTGCCTTCGATTTCGACAGAATCACCTCCTTCGTCTACATAACTTTCTTAATCTCCCCCTCCATCGACTTCGCTTTCGACCTCCTTTCTGTCGTCCTGATTTCGTCCTTCCTCGGGGTCGAAAATTTCCAGCTAACAAATTCCCCCCCTAAGAGGCCAGTTTCGACTGAGATGCTTCGACCGAGAAACTTGGCTTTTTGACTTTCCAAATTTCGGCTGGATGTCTAATCGTTAATGATGTGCTGCACAATGATGACTTTTCCTGCGCCACGACTTCCCAAAAAACTATCATCATTGGAAGTTACTTCCTAGGTCGTGGGCTCTCAACTAATGCTCCTAACTTTCCCACTACCACTTAGTCGGACAGCTATCACCAATCGTCTGACCCTTGGTTGCCATTTGGTTTTCTTATAAATACCGCTTTTTCACATTCAACATTTTCTTCCTATTTCTTCATCTGCGCATTTTCTCTGCAATCTCTCACAACGACATTATTCTTTTCAATTTTTCTCCTTCTTTAATTGCAATGGCTTCCTCTACTCACATCAAGAGCATCACAACCTTCAACACTGGCAAGAATCCAGTTGCATTTCAACTCACTGAAACAGACAACATGAAACTTATTCCTCAACCCACTTCTACTGATGAAGTTGTGGTAAAAATCTGGCAACGCCAAATGCTCAAACCATTTTTCGTTTCTGGAAAACTTGTTGCATTCCATGGGCCTTACCCTGACACCCAAACTCAACCAAAAATTGTTCAAACCCATTTTCCTAGTTACACTCCTGCTCTCCCTCTAGCTTTTGAAAAGGATGGTACCATCGACATCAAGTTCATGGAACCAAAGGATAGAGTCTTCAGGTCGATGCCTACTCCAGGCAATAAGGAGTATGTAACTTGGCTTAACAAGGTTCAACAAAAACGCCAAGACCAATGAAGAAGCGCGGGGACCTTCGACGCTATCCAAATTTTAGGGCATGCTTATCGAATCAACCCCTGCATGTTGCTGGCTTCGATGTATTTCTGGGAGGGTTCGACCAATACCTTTCAGCTTCCCTGTGGCATGTTGACACTAACTCTCTTTCACGTGGCGTCTATCACATGCTTATCGCTACTGGGCGAAACTTTCGACCATACGCTTCCGACAGAAGCCACCTTTTTTTTCAGTCGCGCCAGTCTTTAAAACTATATCGAAGACCACCATAATAAAAAATTTGTCGAAGTCTCTGATGAAGAGCATATTGCTTTTCTAACACTTTGGCTTTCATACTACGTCTTTTGTCCTGGCTCTTCACAAATAGCCAAGAGTTACATAAGCCTGGCGATCTAAATCCACAAAGGTCGACAGGTTTCTCTAGGTAAGCTTTTGCTAGCTTCCTTGTACCACTCTCTAGGGCTCGCAACTCTAAAATTGAAATACATCCATTCTACTTCCAAGGTCCTAAACTTGCCAGGCCCTATGTGGCTATTGCAACACTGGTTGAACGCCACTTTCGAATACCAGTTGGATTATCCGGTGTCGAAGCACATAATGTGTTTGGACGAGGATCGACCAGTCGAAGGCGCAAGACTCGCCTTAATGACATGCCAGGAAGCTCCCAACAAACACCTTTTTATGAAGTATCTTAACATGTTTATCGACACCGACTCCTTTATCCCAGGTATGGCTCCGTTTGTGGATCAAAGCTTTGGCCCGAAATGGTTCAAGAATCCTATCCCAGGTGATTCTCCTCAAGTTGTAGCACAGTCGAGTGTTATGTGGAGGGCGTTTTTGACTCATACACTGTCGTCCTTCAGGATAGAAGCGGGGTCGAAGGGATACGGTTTCATGAGTTACTAACCCAACTTGGTGGCTCGCTAATTTAGCCTTAGCCATATGTTATTGAAATCTTTGGTGTCACATTCGACTGACATCGTATGGGTTGGTCGACCACTAAATGTTGACGACCATAAAGCTTGCCTAAGATTCCACAGGTCCACTCAACGCCTTGAACTACCGATTTTTAAATTCCAACAATCCTTTTTGATAACCACAGACTTCGACGAATGGTGGTCTGACTACCAACGTCAATGTTTTCCTAGTGCTCTTTTTCTTTAACATATGAGCGATTCTTTTTCCATTCTCACTGGAGAAATTCCGCCTCCACCGTCGGCTACTGATGCCCCCGACGCAACAATCCAAATTACCAATGCTGACGAAGCCCTAACAAAAAAGGTAACCACTATTCTTTCGCCTTTTCCTTCTTTGGGAAGCAAAAATAACTACTTCTTTTTCTCTATTGCTATCCTCTAGGGTCGAAAGAGGGTTCCAGCTATTGCACCAACCCCTAGCAAACCTTCCAAAAGACAAAAGACGTCATCGACTCCGAAACCGAAGGAATTTCATGTCAGTGTTTCATGAGGCTTTGTTTTCTAAAATTTAGTCACCATCTCACTTATCTTATGACTTAGGTTCATGAAGAGATGTCTTCGGTCGATAGTGAAGACTCTGATGGTATCGTGCATTCACATATCTTTCCAACATCGAAGGTGCCACCGACTACTCCACCTACTCTGGCCTGAAAAAAGAAAGTCCAGGCCAAGAAAACCCCTTCAAGAATCGCTCCTTCAACCATGAAGACCTCAGTTCCAAATGATCTTACTAAGGTCTTTGTGCCCCATGGTTAAGAAAGAAATACTCCCACTTCCCCACAACACGTGGCTTCTCAGGTATTTTCCTCCCTTTACTTTACCAATTCATGAACTATTCTCCGACGTGGATCCTGACTTCTTTGTTATAGGAGCATGTGGCTGATTCAACTCTTGCTAAGCCCACAATCGACGTGAGGGTCGAAAGTCAAGCAACTTAGACCATCTTGAGTCCTCAAAAACAAGACAAGTTCTAGAGTGTGTCGCCTGAGGCTCAAAAAAAGCTTATTGCTCCACAAACTCAGGCCCCTTCGATCGCTACTGGTGAAGGCACCTCTATCAGCACTTTGACTCCGGAAGAAGTTTTGGCCATGAAGCGACAAAATCCGACAGAGGCCTTAAGGAAGCTGCAACAACTTCGTCAAATTTCGACTGAGGCTCAGCCTTCCTCTTCAACTGTTGTACCTTCTCTAGAGATGGATGCCACTATCACTCTCAAACTTCAACAGTTAAGAGATTATCAATTTGAGTGCGAAGTTTTAATTATCGTCGAAGAATAAGAAGGCATGGCGCACAAAATCTTTAAACTTCTCGACGAACTTTCCCTTCACGAGCTTCCTGCCCCGATTGCCAAATACTTGAATGAGTTCGAAGCTCTCTTCACCTAACTGGTCAAGGATTTTGCTCTTTGTTAGAATGTTGATTTTCATATTGAAATGAAGATCAACGAGATGAGGCTAGAGTGGGATTTTAGTGAAGACCGTGAGAAAAAACTTAGTGACTTCGAGGACAAGAAACAAGAACGTCTCAGCAAACAACAAGTCTTCGATCAACAAATCTCATACTATCAAGCTCAAATAGCTGAACTTAATAAGAAGATTTCTAAGGTGGAAGCGCAAAAAGCTTCTTTGGATACAACTGAACCTCCTCATACTCAAGATGTCGTCGATCGGGAAGTTCTGAAAGGGATTTCCCATGGTGAAAAGGCCCTTGAAATCAAAGCCAGGATTAACCAGCTGCGGGAGAAGAAAAGGCCTTCTTGACAGTAGAATCGGTCATGAGAAGACCCTTTTTGAGGACTTTAAGTCTAGGTTTCTTGCTCGATTTTTCTTTTGTCGAGGCACTTGTAAGGTTGGCGGACCATTTTGTATGCCATCTTGGCTTTAAATAATTAATGAATATTTTCACTATGTTTGGATTTGAATCTCTTGTAGCATAGGTTTATATTTTTTCAAATATTTCTCATTTACCCTTAAGATCCTTTGATAAATATCCAGCTCCTGAATTTCGTAGGCATTATTCATAAACGTTTGGATATTTGAAATGGTCATTCCCACTTTGGTGACCATTTTCCTAAAGTTCGATCTCTTCGATCCATAAATAAAATTACCTTCCAAACATAATCATTTATTGCAAAGACTTTAATTTTAATCCTTCTGTTGTATACTCTAGCCATACGCGCCTTTTATCGTATTAATATGTCTATTGCGGCCAACCTATCTTCATCTAAATCAGTCAGTTTGTCGAACATCAATCTCCAATACTGTTCTAACTGGATGTCATTCTATCGTAGCACCCTGATTGGTTGTAAACAAATCACTGCTAGCAACACAACATTGTGTCCAAATGTCAAATGGAATGGCGTCAAATTAGTTGCCTCTTTTGGGGATGTTCGACAAACCCATAAAATTTGGTCTAATGTTTTGTGCCAATTCTTAGGTTTCTTGGCAACGTGTTTTTCTGATTAAACCAATTATCACTTTCTTGGCTGCCTCGACTTGGCCATTCGCTTGGGGTTAGTAAGGTGTGGAAGTAACCAACTTGAACCCTGTTTCAATGGCGAATTCTTGCATCTTTTGCCCCACAAAAACTGAGCCTTGATCTGTAGTAATGGTTTCAGGAATCCCAAACCTATACACGATGTGTTTTTGAATGAATTCGATCACAACCTCTTGATCCACTTTTACCAAAGGGATAGCTTCTATCCATTTTGTAAAGTATTTTATTCCGACTAGGATAAACTTTTGTTATTTCGACGAGGCTGGTCGAATCCCACCGATGACATCTAATGCCCACCCTCGAAAGGGTCATGGATTGATAATCGCATGGAACTCGCTTGCTGGTACGTGTTGGACGCTCGCATGCATCTGATATTCTTGGGACCCTTTGGAGAACTCAATACATTCTTTTAACATACTTGGCCAATAAACACCTTGTCGGAATAAAAGCCATTTCGTCTTATGGCCTGCTTGGTGTTCCCCATAGGTTCCACTATGTACCTCAGATATTTCCAAGCAAGCGTTTGTATTTCCAAGACACTTGAGCAATTTCCTTCTGGAGTTTTCTTCAACAACTCATTTCCCTGGCGTACATAACTTAAAGCTCTATGATTGGTTTTCTCCAATCTGACTGCGATAAATTGTCAATGGCAAAAACTTCGTGCCTTGCAAAAATTTCAATAAATTTATGGCTGAAGACCTCTGCCCCCCCCCCCCCCCCCCCCCCCCCCCCCCCCCACACACACACAGTTGTTGGGATTGCCATATTGGACGACAGTGAAACATTCGACATAATCTTTTCCTTTACCTTAATAAAATCCTTGATCTTTTCTTTCGATACCTTGTACCTGTAGCGGTAAATTCATGACCATCAAGCTATGAATAAACTTTACGTTAATAAAACCATAGTCTCCACCGCGCTTTTATTGTTTCCAAAGGAAAAGGGCAAAAGTACGAACAAAATCCAAAGATAAGAAATTTTCAAATCAAAACTAATAAAATGTCAGAGATTACAGGTAAGGGGATTGGTTACACAAAGGGAAGGTGTTAGCACCTAAAGTATCCTAGGTACTCCTAGGGAGCTCTTTTTTGTGTGCAAGTGTTTTGATCAAAATGATGTTTGATAAAAATATAGAGTGGGGGATGAGAAAATAATTCATTAATTATATTTTTGTGTTTGACAAGACCTTCGGTCTTATGCCTACGTACCAACATAAAAATGAGGGATCAAAACCTCGTAGTTCGTGATAAAAAATTCAAAGAAGTTGGTGAATTAATTTTAATCAAAAGTTTA
Organism: Lathyrus oleraceus; assembly: GCF_024323335.1. Classification (NCBI taxonomy): domain Eukaryota; kingdom Viridiplantae; phylum Streptophyta; class Magnoliopsida; order Fabales; family Fabaceae; genus Lathyrus; species Lathyrus oleraceus. The sequence goes on along the minus strand of NC_066582.1, from coordinate 85,974,286 downwards.
AAAGAAAAGGGAACAAAAGGCCAAAGAGTTGAATGCGGGTTGTGTTAGGGACCAATTAGTACTACTTTTCATATAATTTTATTGGTCCCTTTTACCAATTTTTGATGTAATTACACACTTTTATTCTCACAATTTTGTATAAATGCAATTAAGTTTAATTGATGTTGTTTTGAGTAGTTATTTCACGTATTTGTTAGTTTTGTAGAGTTTTTGGACAAGAGAGCTTCGGAGTGCATAAGCATAATTTTGAAGAAGTGTTGAATTCAATTTGGAGGCATAATTTAGAAGATTAACACTTGGGAGAATTATTGCATGAAGTTTGCAAGGCAAGGAAGCTGAGTTAGCTTCAGTTCACGCCGCGACCAAGGATGGCGCCGCGAACCTTGCGAAACCAGCAAGCTGTTTGTTTGGGCCAAGTGTTCTGTTTTTAAGCCAGCTGTATTGTGACAGTTTTGTATCTGTTTTAGGGTGCTTTTCAGTTTTAGATGAAAATGAACATTTTAGGAAAGGATCAACTCTTTAAGAAAGCAGAATGGAAAATAGTCATTCATTCATTCATAGTTTCACACATTGTAAGAGAAAAACAGAGTTTGTTTCACCATTGCATTTTGCTGTCCAAAATGATGATGAGGAGCTAAACCCCATTTTGTCAAGATTGGAGGTAGTAGCTATTCCTATTTGTTTATGTATTTCATTTGACTCTTATATATGATAAAAGGTTATTGATGTATTGAATGATATTTTTGCCCTAAGTTGAATATTAGATTTGAGTAGTTGTTGAAAGAGATTATTTAAGTCTTGACATAAAATATATTTTCAAGTAGTGAATAAGTTGTAGAGATAGATTTATTCACTACTCTTCTTTTGTATCAACCATTAAATGATATTGAGAGGATACTTGAACATCATCAATAATCTTAAGTCTATATAGTTGTCATAAGGAATCATAAGCAATTTGAATAGTGAACTCCAATCTTGCCAAGCCTTTTACATTTGATTAAAACTATTTTATTGTTTTAGTGACATTTTACTCAAAAGATACTTTTCAAACAAAACAACTTGGTTACATTTTGAACTTATAACAATTTGGATTATAGAATGGCGGTAATAACAACCAATCTCTGTGGATACGATATTAAAATATTTGTCGAAAATATACTTTTCAACAAATTGGCGCCGTTGTCGGGGATTGGTGTTCGATATTACAAGCATTGCAATAATTCATTGTTCTAAGTTTTGTACTTACTATCACTCTTGTGTTTCACTTGGTTTGTTAGTTTTGTAGATTCTAGTGCATGCGAGGAAAAGCTACCGAGGAGCAATTTCAATTTGATCCCGAAATTTGAAAGAACACTTCGAAAGCTCAATAGCAAAACACGAAGAAGAAGGAAACTAGCCGAAGAGAGGAACCGGAGAGAGGAAGCTTCTACTTCTTCACTTGTTCAAATCGAAGAAGTGGTTGTAGAGACTTTTCAAGGAAACATGGCGGATGAAACTCCTACCGAAATATCCGCTAATAGTCCAAGAAGGAATACTCAATTTGCTCGTGGTGGAAGGAATACAGAGATGAAGACCAGAATCCTCCAACTCCTTTATGCAAATCCATTCACCGGAATGGACCATGAAGATCCGTATACCTATCTCATCAAATTCTATGAGATTGCGGGTTCTACGGGAATTGACGAAATGGGTGAAGAAGCATTATTCAAGAGGATGTTCCCACACTCCTTAGTGGGAAAAGCAAAAGAGTGGTACCCTGATCAAGCACCAAGAGTGATGACGAATTGGAATTTGTTAGAAGAAAAGTTTTTAGAAATATATTTTCCTCAATCCCGATTCATGGAAGCCAAAATGGCTATTGCGGTATTCACTCAAGGAAGCAACGAGTCTCTAAATGAGGCTTGGGAAAGATTCAAGTCAATGTTGAGAAAATGCAAAGGCCATGGTTTTGATGAGCTCACTCAAATCCATATTTTTCTAAATGGGCTCCAATCAACTCACAAGACACTTTTGGATGCTACCACGGGTGGCTCTCTTATGTCAAAGAATGTGGAAGAAGTAAAAGTCATTATTGACCGGAAGGCACTCAATGATCGTCAAAGTCAACATGACCGTAGTCCTTCACAACGAAAACCGGGAGTTCTTGAGTTAAATACCAATGATGCCATTCTTGCTCAAAACAAGCTACTTTCTCAACAAGTGGAGTTGCTCACTCAACAAATGGCCAAGCTTCCACAACAAATGAAGGAAATTCAAAGGTCTCAAGTTCGACATCAAGTAGCATGTTGTGAACTATGTCAAGGAGATCATCCAACCGGTTTTTGCCCTCCACTAGAAGACGTGAGTTATGTGAACAATCAAAATCAAGGCTATCAAAGACAACCTCCTAACAACTCATATCCAAGAAACAATCAAGGTTATCAACCATCAAGGTTCAATAACCAAAATTTTCAGCAACAAAGTCCTTATCAACACCTAAACTCTCAAGGACAACAATCGCAAGGAGGAAATTCAAAGCTAGAAGACACTCTTCAATAATTCATGCAAGCCTCCATGGCAAATCAGAAGAGCAACAAGACAGCAGTTAAGAATTTGGAAAATCAAGTAGGCCAACTTGCGAAGCAATTGTCGGAACAAAACGCGGGATCTTCATTTTCCGCTAACACTCAAACCAATCCAAAGGAGCATTGTAAAGCAATTGTCACGAGAAGCGGTAAAGAGTTGACAAGTGGAAAAAGTGAGGAAATTACAGTAGAGAATGATATGGATGTTGTACTGGAAAATGAGGATGTGGATTGTGAAAAGGAGAAAGTGGCAGAAACTGTTCAGTTTGCGCCGCGATCTCCCTTCGTGCCACGAAAAGAGCAGGACCAGCAATTGACAGCAGAGCAGCAGGTTAAAGTGGAAAGGAAAAAGGATGCCGAGCCAAGAAAGAAAAAGAAAGGAGACAAAGGTGTGAGTGTCATTCCAACTCAACATCTACCTTATCCGCATGCACCATTAAACAAGGACAATGCTAGACATTATGCACGGTTTATGGACATATTCAAACAACTTCAAATAAATATTCCATTTGCCGATGCATTAGAGCAAATGCCACGGTATGCAAAGTTCATGAAGGATATTCTCACAAAGAAAAGGAGACATGTGGAAAACGAGACAATCTTTCTTGATGCACGTTGTAGTACCATCATCCAAAAAACTCTCCCAAGGAAGGAATCCGATCATGGCCGAGTCGTTTTACCGGTAACCATTGGAGGCACCTACATTGGTAATGGCTTGATTGACTTGGGATCTAGCATCAATTTAATCCCCCTATCCATTGTTAAAAGATTGGGAAATGTTGAGATCAAATCTACAAGGATGACTTTACAACTAGCCGATAAATCTACCACTTCACCATATGGAGTTGCTCAAGATATGCTAGTGAAGGTGGACACATTCTTGTTTCCGGTAGATTTCGTGATAGTGGAGATGGATGAGGATCGTGATGTTCCTCTAATTCTTGGAAGACAGCCCGGATGATGATTGACATTGATGATGGATTAATGAAAGTAAGAGTGCAAGATGAAGAGGTAACTTTCAATCTTTTTGAAGCCATGAAGCATCCTAATGACAAACATGATTCCTTCCGAATCGATGCCACCGATGAGGAAATAGTGGAGGTCGCAAACCAAGTTCATGTTTCTAATTCATTAGTGAGAGATCTTATCGGAGCCTACAATGTTTTGACCGAAAATGAAGAAAAAGAGATTGAAGCAATGTTGCATGAATTAGAGTCTTGTGGAGAGCTTGCTTATCATGAAGAGACAAATGAAGATTTGGATGTGACAAAGAAAGTGGAAGAACCAAAACTAGAATTGAAAATGCTACCTTCACACTTGAAGTATGTGTTCCTTGGTGATGATTGTACTAAACCGGTGATCATTAGCAATACCTTGTCCATAAAAGAGGAGCACAAATTGATACAAGTGCTGAAAAAGAATGAAGGTGCAATAAGGTGGGTATTATCCGACTTGAAGGGTATTAGTCCAGCCTATTGTATGCATAAGATTATGATGGAAGAAAACTTCAAACTCGTTGCACAACCTCAAAGGCGCTTAAATCCATCAATGAAAGAAGTAGTTCGGAAAGAAGTTGTCAAACTCTTGGAAGCCGGAATGATTTATCCTATCTCCGATAGTGAATGGGTGAGTCCGGTGCAAGTAGTTCCAAAAAAGGGTGGCATGACGGTTATAAAAAATGATAAAAATGAGTTGATTCCAACTAGAACGGTAACCGGGTGGAGGATGTGTATTGACTATAGAAGGCTAAACCAAGCTACAAGAAAAGATCACTTCCCACTACCTTTCATGGACCAAATATTGGAGAGGTTGGCCGGCAAAAATTTCTATTGTTTCTTGGATGGTTATTCGGGTTACAACCAAATTTCGGTCAATCCGGCGGATCATGAGAAGACGGCTTTTACATGTCCTTTCGGCATCTTTGCTTACCGAAGAATTCCTTTTGGGTTATGTAATGCACCGACAACATTTCAACGGTGTATGCAAGCGATATTCTCGGATTTGATTGAAGAATGCATTGAGGTGTTCATGGATGATTTCTCCGTTTATGGATCATCTTTTGATTTGTGCTTGAAACATCTTGATGTGGTTTTGGGAAGATGTGTGGAGACCAACTTAGTGCTCAATTGGGAAAAATGCAACTTTATGGTCACCGAAGGTGTGGTACTCGGTTACAAGATCTCCTCCGAAGGGCTAGAAGTTGACAAAGCAAAGGTGGAAGTCATTGAGAAATTACCACCTCCAACAAATATAAAAGGAATAAGGAGCTTTCTCGGACATGCCGATTTTTACCGGAGATTCATCAAAGATTTTTCAAAGATAGCAAAGCCATTGAGTAATTTGCTCAACAAAGGTACGCACTTTCTTTTTGATGAGTCGTGTCTAAAAGCTTTCCTTGATTTGAAAGAAAAGTTAGTCACCGCACCCATAATCGTTGCACCAAATTGGACACTTGATTTTGAACTTATGTGTGATGCAAGCGATTATGCGGTTGGTGCGGTGTTGGGTCAAAGAAGAGATAAAAAATTTCATGCTATCCACTATGCTAGTAAAGTTTTAAATGAGGCGCAAGTCAATTATGTGACAACCGAAAAAGAATTACTAGCTATAGTGTACACATTGGAAAATTTTAGAGCTTACTTGATAGGGTCTAAAGTTGTAGTCTACACCGACCATTCGGCGATCAAATATTTGTTGACCAAGCCGGATTCCAAACAAAGATTAATTCGTTAGATTCTCTTATTGCAAGAATTTGATTTGGAAATCCGGGATAAAAAAGGTTCCGAAAACTTGGTGGCGGATCATTTGTCTCGTTTGGTTAATGTGGACATTACAAACAAAGAAGAGGAAGTAAGAGAAGAATTTCCGGATGAAAAACTGTATGCGATTCAAGTGAGGCCTTGGTTTGCCGATTTTGCTAATTACAAGGCAACCGGTTTAACACCGGAAGACCTCACTAGTAATCAAAGAAGGAAATTCTTGGCGGATGCAAAATATTATGTTTGGGATGATCCATATTTGTTTAAAGTGGGTGTAAACAATATTTTGAGAAGGTGTGTAACAATTGAGGAGTCAAAAGACATCCTTTGGCATTGTCATAACTCTCCGTATGGAGGTAACTATAGCGGTTTGAGAACAACCACTAAAGTGCTCCAAGCGGGCTTTTATTGGCCGTCTTTGTTTAAAGATGCATATGAACACACGAAGAGTTGTGATACATGCCAACGGAGTGGAGGAATAGGCAAACGGGATGAAATGCATCTAACTAACATGCTAGAAGTAGAAGTTTTTTATTGTTGGGGTATTGATTTTGTTGGCCCATTCCCCTCTTCCTTCTCAAATGAGTATATCCTCGTGGCCGTTGACTATGTTTTGAAGTGGGTGGAAGCAATAGCTTCACCTAAGGCCGATGCCAAAACAGTGATTAAATTTTTAAAGAAAAACATATTCTCATGTTTTGGTGTGCCTCGGGTGTTGATAAGTGATGGAGGATCACACATTTGTAATACACCTTTAGAAAAAGTTTTACAACATTATGGTGTAAAGCATAAGGTGACCACTCCCTACCATCCACAAGCGAATGGTCAGACGGAAGTTTCTAACCGGGAAGTCAAACGGATCCTTGAAAAAACAGTCTCGAGTTCAAGAAAAGATTGGTCTTTAAAACTGGATGAAGCTTTGTGGGCGTATCGTACCGCCTACAAAGCTCCTATTGGACTAACTCCATTTCAGATGGTGTATGGGAAGACTTGTCATCTTCCGGTAGAAATGGAGCATAGAGAATTATGGGCTCTCAAATTCTTGAACTTTGACTCCACTTTAGCTGGAGAGAGAAGAAAAGGACAACTCCATGAATTGGAGGAATCAAGGAACAACGCTTACCATTCGAACAAACTTTACAAGGAAAAGGTAAAAGCATACCATGATGGAAAGGTCCGTCATAAAGAGTTTAAATTTGGACAAATGGTACTGCTTTTCAACTAAAGATTGAAGTTGTTCCCTGGTAAGCTGAAGTCAAAGTGGTCGGGACCGTTTGTTTTCAAGGAGGTGCGCACATATGGGGACATTGTGGTTGAGGATCCAAAGTCATAGGAGAGCTGGACTGTAAATGGACAAAGACTCAAAGTCTACCATAGTGGCGAAGTGAATCGGGATGTCTGTGTAATTTCCCTAACCGGACCGAGCTAATCAGTGAACCGTTGAGCTCAAAACAACGTTAAACAAAGCGCTTGTTGGGAGGCAACCCAACATTGTAAGTCTGCATTTTAAATTTTGTCAATTCTGTTGTTATGATATTCTGTTATGTTCTTTTATTAGAAAATTGAGTTCTGTCCACTGCCAATAAATTTTTCCAAAAATTCCTTCAGTTCTCCCCGCGACCAGCTTTCGCTTCGCGAACTGAATGGAAAACTTCAGTTCGCACCGCGAACAGAGTTCGCCCAACAAACTGAGTGTGACATAACCATTTAAGTTCTGTGTAGGTTATTTTCATTTCATTCTTATTTTTCACAAACTTAAACTTTTCTTTAACAACCCCACTGCCCCACTTCCAATTTTTAAAACTATTCCTCTCCCCTCCCAAATCCCAACTTGTTAACAAGACCCAAGTCAATTTCAACAAGGTATGTGTGTTCTCTTCCCGTTCCTTTTTGTTTCTCACTTAGGTAAGATAGGGTTTTGCAAAAATTGGAATTAGATGTTAGAGATAACCTTGCATGTCTAAAGTGGATTCAAATTAGGATTAGGTTAGGGATTGTGGTTATGATTGTTGATAGGTGCAAGCATTAGGAATCCTAGAAGGCACCTGGAATTTTCCTGGTTCGCAGGGTTCGCGCCGCGAACTGGGAAATTCCAGTCTCATGTTTTAGGATTTTGAATACTAACTTCTCTTCTGTTTTTTTTGTGTGGTTGTTCTGATTTTTGTTGCAGATGTCAAAACGAACAAAAACCACGGGTGCCGGTCCTTCTCGTTCCGTGCGACGATTCACAAGCGATGAACATGAAGAGAGATTCGACAAATTAATCAAACGAACCATTCAACCAGAGAGATTCATCCGCTTGTCGCCGGGTGGAACTTACCGGAAGTTGGTGTCGAATTTTGAACAAAGAAAATGGAATAAGATTTGTGAACCGGAGCCGGAAATTAATTATGACATTGTGCGTGAGTTTTATGCCAATGCTCTTCATCTGGAAGAGGGAGTGGCATTCCACTATTAGACAAAAGTGAGAGGAAAGACCATTTCATTCAGTAGAGACGCGATCAACGCGTATTTAGGTAATTCTCTCATCTTGGCAGAGAATGGGCGGTGCGAGTACCGTGCCAAAGAATTAGCCAACAATTAGGATCTTCCGACTGTGAGCGCTACCTTATGCCTTGAAGGAAGGACATATGATTTAAATGATCAGGGATTCCCAAAGTCATGGAAGAGAGAAAGTTTGAATCTGGAGGCAAGGGCATATTTGGTGCTGCTTTTGAATAATATCCGGCCAAGAAGCCACAACACCACTATTCCTTTGGATGTAGGATGCTTATTGTACTATATCATGATTGGCAAATCTGTTGATGTGGCATCCATTATTGCGGGGGAAATGCGCAAAGTGGCTACTAGAGGAACGAAGTTCGGTGGTAAAGCGGGTGTTCTTACATATCCGGGGCTGATTATGGGACTTTGCCGAAGGGCAAATGTTCTCATTCCGGATGAGGTACATTTGTCTATCACTAGTGTTATTAATGATGCTTATTTGAACAGGTTTTGCCAGAGCCAGATGGACAGAGCCGAAGGAGCTGGGACTTCGTCCTCTAGACCCCGAGCCTGCACTACTCCAGCATTTGATCATATGGCGTTTGCTAATTATTGCTATGAGAGCTTTGAGGCCTCTAGGAGGTCTCAATCATTCCTTTTTGATGCTATGCAGCAGCAATTTCAGAACACCTTCCTTGCACCTGAAGCCCGCACATTCCCTTCCCAGGCGGAGTATGTTGCTTATGCTAATTGGCCTGAGGGCAGGCCAACTTTTATGGGGGGTGCAGGAGGTGGTGCGAACCATGACGATGAGATGAAGGATGTCCTTGGATCCGTTGGTGGTGGCCATGAGGAGGAAGATTGAGGAGTTTGTTGAATTAGAGTAGTTTTTTATTTTGAGTTTTTTGTATTATTATTGCTTTTGTTTAATTATGATTGTACTTTTGGTGGCTCTAGTTTCACCATAACTTTGGTTTGTTAATTTGTTTTGTCAATTGCATGAATATTCTGTGAGATTTAAGTGTGTTACGATGAATTTGGTATACCAACATTTGTTCGTTTAATTGTTCTTATTCTTAAGTCAAGCTTAAAGCAACCAAGAAATGTTCGCAAAGAAGGAAGCATAGGACACTTCGAGTGGTGATGATAAGAATTAGTGTCGGCATTTCAAGGTACACTTTATCGCTTTCTAGACTTAACATGAGTAGTTTTATGGTGTGTTGCAAATTCCATATCATAAATTCATTGAAATACATGTCATTTTTGAATCAAAATAGGACTTAACCAATTGTGAGGAAGCTTTCCATTATACACTAAAATGCGGGAAACCGAACATTATTTCAACTCAGTCTTATCATGCTAAATCTTGCATTAATCTATTTTTGTGTGAAAATATTGAAAATGATAGAGGCATTGTTTGTTATGAGAAAAACCACTTGACCAAAAAGTTTTGAATCAACTAACCTTGTGAGGAGTGATCCTTAGTTAACCCCCTTTGAGCTTGCTTTAGGATTCATTTGATTGATAAGTGTAAAATCAATTGAAAATTTTGTGAATAAATGAATCCTAATTTCTTTCGTGTCAATTGAACCCTCAAACCGAGTTGTTTGAAAATTTTGCCTTTGCTTATGTCTAAGTAGGGAGCATTATTGAATAAATTTGGTTTTGGAATCTAAAGTTGGGGAGAGTAAAGTAAAAAGAGTTGATTAGAAACTCGGAAAAGTGAGTTTTTATGAAAGGGTGAAAGTGTGAAAAGAAACAAGAAAAAGAAATCACCTTTGAAACCATAGAGCAAAGAAAAAGAAAAGAAAGAAAAAAAACAAAGAAAAGGCTCATGGTTGTGTGGATGTAAAAAAAAAACAATAAGAAAAGAAAAAAGACGGGGATCAAAGAAATGGAAATTGTGTAGAGTTGAATGTATGGGAATGCTCCCTTAAGATAGGCATTTTTGTTGAATTCTCTTAATCATATCCTTTCTTGTAACCCAAGCCACATTACAACCCTTGAAAGACCTTTTGATTCTCATTTTTCACATGATTTGGTATTTGTTTTGATGACCGCATGATTTGAGTTGTTGTTGGTTTAAGTGCTTGGATGAGTGAAAGTAAACCTTCATGTTTATTCATCATTATTATGATGTGTGTGTAAGTTTGATTCAATTTTGACATATATGGCTTTGAATTCCTTGGTATGATTTTTGCACCCAACCATTGCTCTTATTCATGTTTTGTCTAGCATTGAGATAGATGGATTGAGAAAGTGCCATACACTTTTGAACCATTTGAATGTCCTTGGTTAATCCTTGTTTCAATCTTTTGTGTCATTGCTTTGGTTGTGTTGGTGGAAACTTTTGTTTAGGGACAAACAAAATGATAAGTTGGGGAGAGTTGTTAGGAACCAATTAGTACTACTTTTCATATAATTTTATTGGTCCCTTTTACCAATTTTTGATGTAATTACACACTTTTATTCTCACAATTTTGTATAAATGCAATTAAGTTTAATTGATGTTGTTTTGAGTAGTTATTTCACGTATTTGTTAGTTTTGTAGAGTTTTTGGACAAGAGAGCTTCAGAGTGCATAAGCATAATTTGGAAGAAGTGTTGAATGCAATTTGGAGGCATAATTTGGAAGATTAACACTTGGGAGAATTATTGCATGAAGCTTGCAAGGCAAGGAAGCTGAGTTAGCTTTAGTTTGCGCCGCGACCAGGGATGGCGCCGCGAACCTTGCGAAACCAGCAAGCTGTTTGTTTGGGCCGAGTGTTCTGTTTTTAAGCCAGCTGTATTGTGACAGTTTTGTATCTGTTTTAGGGTGCTTTTCAGTTTTAGATGAAAATGAACATTTTAGGAAAGGTTTAACTCTTTAAGAAAACAGAATGGAAAATAGTCATTCATTCATTCATAGTTTCACACATTGTAAGAGAAGAACAAAGTTTGTTTCACCATTGCATTTTGCTGTCCAAAATGATGATGAGGAGCTAAACCCCATTTTGTCAAGATTGGAGGTAGTAGTTATTCCTATTTGTTTATGTATTTCATTTGACTCTTATATATTATAAAAAGTTATTGATGTATTTAATGATATTTTGCCCTAAGTTGAATATTAGATTTGAGTAGTTGTTGAAAGAGATTATTTAGGTCTTGACATAAAATATATTTTCAAGTGGTGAATAAGTTATAGAGATAGATTTATTCACTACTCTTCTTTTGTATCAACCATTAAAGATTGCTATATTGATAGTTAGGTGGAGAAATCGTCTAAAGATTAATATAGTGATTATCACAATATCATTTAGACATAAATGATATTGAGAGGATACTTGAACATCATCAATAATCTTAAGTCTATATAGTTGTCATAAGGAATCATAAGAAATTTGAATAGTGAACTCCAATCTTGCCAAACCTTTTACATTTGATTAAAACTATTTTATTGTTTTAGTGACATTTTACTCAAAAGATACTTTTCAAACAAAACAACTTGGTTACATTTTGAACTTATAACAATTTGGATTATAGAACGGCGGTAATAACAACCAATCTCTGTGGATACGATATTAAAATATTTGCCGAAAATATACTTTTCAACAGGTTGTTAGTTCTTTTTGTCTTTTTGAAATTAAAGTCAATATGGTTAAGTTCATTCACAAGTTTGTTTTAAGAAAAAGTTTAAAAAATTCAATGGCATAAGACCAAAGTTTCTAATCATTAAAACATGTCTAAGTTGAAAAACACAAACAAAGAAGGTTTTGAAAATAAGGAGAGATTTTGAAATTAAAGAAATGGGAGGAGATGAAGGGACTATCATAGACAAAAATTAAAAGTTAAGGGTTGAAAAGATCTGACCAATGAGATGCAATATAATACACAAGAATGTCATATAGAAACCCATTTTCCTTTGGACTTTAGCAAGAAACAAGCATAAGAAATATCCAAGAAACCCATATGAAGACCAAGGCATCAAATAAATATAGACATAATATCCAAGCATTCACTCCAATAGCTAGCAGTCTTCAATGTCTTCCAATGTATCAGATGAAAATATTCCTTGCTTAACTCAGAACAATCATCAGACATAAACAATAATAACAACATAACAATCAAACATATAGACAAGATGGCAGATGAATCGGGCGCACTCAAGTTCTACATTAGATGAAAGGCACAATCAAGGATAACCCAGTCTCAAATGGTGGCATTGGCCAAATCCTCAAATCATAGGGAAGTTGCCTATTCTAAGTCCAAAAGTTCAGATCAAGCCCAACAGTCCACCAATATATTTTTAGGGTTTTTTTTTGTTGTTATTAGGTATTTTAGGGACCTAAGACCACAAACAGAACAAAATCACAAGCACACAATATATACAATCACAAGATATGGCTCAAAGGAGCAAAGTGAAAAGGACTAAAACATAAACAAGTTGCATGAAATGGAAATGGAAATGAATGATAAAGGGACTGAAAATTAAAGTGTATTAAGTAAATGACTTGAAAGTAAAGCAACATTAATAAAGAGTGAGTTAAAGGTTAGTGAAGGGTTTAATTATTTAAGTCATTCCTTGGAGAACACTCAACCATTCATTCACAAGTATGAATACATGAACCAAGACATCATCCATGAAAAGGGCTCTAACTTGGATAAATAAACAAGTATGCCACTAGCTCTCATGAAAGGAAAAAAGGCCAAGTTTTCACATAATGCCATGAAGAATGGGAGACTTACAATCTCACTTACAAGAATGTTATGCCTTTTTGGACAAATTTAGCTCTATGTTAAGCAATCGTAATTGTACTTATGTAGAAGTCACAACTATTTGAAGTCGGGCAAGAAAAATATAGGTGTTAATGTATGTTAGAGATTTGGTACAAAGAACCAAACTCCTAAAACATGTCACACACTAAAAAAAGGGAGGTACTTATCTCAGTCAGGCTCATGTTGATTCATCTGACACAAGGTCATTGATGAATCAACTAGCATTAGACATGAAGAGAATTCATTGGTCAATCATGGATTGGGGAACAATAGGGAAGAAGATGAAGAGGGAAGGGGAAATAGAAACCCAAATTGATCACAGGAGGAATTTCATCTAATCAATACTATCCACTAATTCATTTTGGGGGATGAAATGTTAATTTCATCAACCCCCTAAATCTAATAGTATTGGTCAAACAAAAGTTAAATCAACCATGACCAAGGCCAAACAGAAAGTCAAATATCACAAGATCAATTAAATGGCTCAACACAATTTTTAAACAATTATTCAATTAAAAATCAAATTTAAAATGAATTTAAATCCATTTTTAAATGGACAAAACCTCAAATCTCTTCAAATCATCAAATAAATGGCCAAGGGATTTATCCTAGGTCAAACAAGGTCAAAGGACCATAGACAAAAAATTTCACAATTTTTGGAAAGTCAGAATTATTTTAAAACAAGTCAAAAATCATTTAATTCACAAAAAATATCGAAATTAATCCAAAAAATGATTTTAATTCAAAATATGGAAGGGGAAAATATTTAAAGATTTTTGGTGAAAGACCCATGTTTTTTTGGATTAAAATGAATTTATAATGAATTAAACAAAATAAGAGGATTAAACATAAAATCAGAAAATAAAATAAAATTAAAAAAAACAAGGGCCATCAGATCTCCGTCATTAATTAAGGTGACAAATATGATGGCCACGCGCATGCTGAACACGGAATGCCTCAGTCAACGCGTAAAACACGTGGTCATCTCAACCAAGGGCCCTGATTAAAACATTTAAATAAGATCAAAAGGTTGGGAGGGCACCAACGCACTACCGGAGTCCTAGCTCCGGTCTTCTTCTCAGGTGGACCTCAGTGGACTGGTCCACCACCCACATCCATAAAAATGGAAAATGAATACACTAATCGAAAGGAAAAATGCTCAGGATTTCAAATCTGAGCTCAATTTCTCCCAATTCCAAGTATATTAAAAGATACATGGATTTGAAATTTGAGGTGCATGATCCGAGTTGCTTCGATTTGGCCTCAAAGCAACTCAATCTTGTTGTCTACATTGGTAGGTCTTCAGACAACCAAAGTTCAAGCAAAATAGTTGAGAATTGAGGGAGAATCGAAGAAGAGAAAATCCAGAAATTCACCTTCGATTTGCTTCAATTGAGCTTATCTTGCTTCCAATTTGCTTTGGCTCGCCTCTAACAACTTGTAGGAAGTGAAATAGATCATTAAGAAGCTTGCATTCTTGGAGTTTGAATTCCAAAACAGAATGAGAATTGAAACTCGATTTCAAATGAAATCTTCAAGTTTATCCTTTAATGGGGGTTAGGGAAACAATAGTGCAAAGCTTGGGCAAGAGGGATCCCCATTCTGATCAGCAAGGGCATGATAGTCTACACATTTCTTTCCACACCTTTCCTCGAAATGTCAAAAATAGAAACCATTGGTTGCATGCTTGCATGGGTGTGTGATAGGCCCATTAAATGATGCCAAAAGGTCCAACATTATGTGTTAATCAACCTAAAATGATAACATGTGACTATGCATTAGGGAAATGGAAATTGGACATTGATCTTACCAAATGAGGCCAAGCATTACATCCATGTGCAAGCCACTCAAAAATGATCCAAATGCCATGATCTTGGATGCTTTGGAATTTGGATCATGATGAAATTTGAGGTGGAAGTTGGAGAAATCAAACATGGTTGAAAATTTTCTAAGTATAAAGTTAAATGACCACTTATGCCGCCTTGAATAACTTTTGCTATGAGCTTCAAATGAAAATGGTTCCTTCACTAAAGTTGTAGCTCTTTCATTAATCTTTAATTTGGTAACATATTTTACACAATTTGAATCTTTCATGAGGGAGTTATGGATTTTAGAAGTTAAGGAAAACTGATTGTTCAATGGTAATGGCCCAAAATGACCTATAATGTTTCCTCTTGGAACATGCCCTTGCAAGTAGAATTTGACATTTATCAAAGACACAAAGTTGGAGAAGGCATCTTGAAATTAATCATGAAACTTTGATGATATTCATATCATAAAAATTGGGCAAGTTATGGTTCTTGGAAGTTGACCTTCCATCTAGGGCACAAACAAAATGACCTATAATCTTTCACCAGAAACAATGACTTTCCAAGAAAAATTAGATCTTGGTGCCAAAATGAAAGTTGTTTTAAATGTCATAATGAGTAATGTTTCTCTTGGAATAATTTTCATATGAAAAAAATTGTAGGAGATAGGGTCTAGGGAACCCTAGATTTGACCAGTTGACTTTCTCTGGTCAACTTCTTTGAACCAACTTGCAAACTTGAGGTTCCTTTGATCTTAGGGGCTCATGGAGAATCATATATGCATAATATGATTTATAATGAAGTATACCTTCATATCTTTGACCAAATGATGAAGAAACTTGCTGAGTAGGTCACACAAGATACCCAGATGAATTAGGGCTTCCAAGGCAAACAAGCTTCAAACTCTTGATGAATAATTAATCAAAATGACAAATAAAGAACATGGGGATACATATATGATTATAAACATTGTGAACCTTTCCTTGATTGATCTCTTGCATTGAAGGTCTCAAACCCTAGATATGAACTGGGTGGGCACAAATGGACACACACGCCTACAAAGCCACACATAGACATATTTTTGGTATTTTGGTTAATAAACAAAGAAAAAAAGTATGATACAATCAAAAGTGCTTGGTGATCTCTCCCAATGCAAACCCAATGAATTAGGGGTGAGGAGGATGTCAAGTTGTGATCCCAAAGCCAATGCAAATTATGAGATAGCATGAGGGATATTAGGGTCAAAATTGGGGTCTTACAGTACCCAGAGGCGATTTATGCTAACTCGTTGGCTTCTTGACTCTCCATTTTGGCCAAATGCATAATGCTGACAACCTCGAAGCATTCTAATAGTTGTGTCACCATTGCGAAATATAACAACAGATTTTCTTTAATGCATTTGTGTTCTTGTATGATATGTCTAATCACTAGTTCTGAATCTCCTTTTATTTATACTTTCTTAGCCCCATAAATATCTTAAGATTTTGAGACCAGTTATTAGGGCTTCGTACTCTACTTTGTTATTGGAACACTTTCCGTCGACTTTACATTTGAACTTCGTCAGAATGTCTCATGGGGATAATATTAAGACCCTAACTCATGTTCCATTTTTATGACTTGACCCGTCTAAATATAACCTCCAAGGGTTCATGTCAACCATGTTTAGTGAAGGTTCGACTATGGCATGATCCACAATAAAATCTGCCACTATTTGGCCCTTCATAGCCTTCAAAGGCTTATACGTTAAAAAACATTTGTTAATGCTAGCGCCCATTTCCCAATTCAACTATGTAGAATAGGTTTAGACAACATATGTTTAATAACATCAAAATGAGATGAAACATAAACATAGAATGTATTTATATATTGCTTTAGTTTCATAAATGAGAAGTACAGGCACAAGCACAATTTTTCAATCACACTGTACCTAGTTTCAGTATCTATCAAAATTCGACTGAGGTAATAGATGGGTCTTTCGAAACCACTGACATCCTCTTGAGCTAACATGCTTCCTATGGTCGTATCTGACACAACAATATACAAACTCATATTCTTACTCCTACTAGGAGGTAATAAAATGGGAGGCTTTGTGAGGTATTCTTTGATGGCGTCTAAAGCCTCCTGCTGCTCTTGCCCCCAGTGAAAATCACTTTCCTTCTTGATCTTGAGTACTGGCGAAAAAACCTTTGTCTTGCCACTTAGATTCGATATAAATCTTCTTAAGAAGTTTATCTTCCCCAACAAAGACTGAAGTTGTTTCTTTGTCGACGGAGGCTTGAGACCCAAAATTGCTTATGTCTTGTTTTGGTTGATCTCGACGCCTTTCTTGTGTACCACGAAACCTAAAAAGTCTCCTGTATGTACACCAAAAGCACATTTTGATGGATTCATTTTTAATCCATATTTTCTCATCCTCTCAAATGAGTGTCAAAGATGATCCAAATGATCATTTTCAGATGACGATTTTATCACAATATCACTAATGTACACCTGCATAAATTTTTCAATAAAATCATGGAATATGGCATTCACGGCTCTTTGATAGGTTGCTCCGGTGTTTTTTAAACCAAATGACATCACAACCGAATTGTATGTCCTTAAAACTCCAGGGCATTGAAATGCCGTCTTGGGAACATCATCTTCTGCTATGAGAATTTGATTATAGCCAGAATAACCATTAAGCATACTCAAGTATTTGAAGCCTGCGGCTGAATCGACTAGCATTTTGTCGCGGTGAAGAATCGGAGACCAAGCTATTGAATAGACTTGACTCATGAATCAAAATATCACCACCGAACTTTAATTTATCCAAGGGAATGGGAAAAGATTCAAAAATAACCCAATATGAATATGCAAATATAGAAGATTAAACTTAAGCTAAGCAAAAAGGGGGGAGATTCTAAGGTACGAGGGTGTGTTACGAAAAGGGAAGGTATTAGCACCTTAATCATCTGTAGTACTCTACAAGAACCTTTTAAATATATGTTTTTGGTTTAAAAAATTTGTTATTTGATTGGGGAGAGGATAAAAAACATCTTTTTATTGTTAGATGATTTGAAAAGACATTGAGTCTTATGCCTATGTACCCGTGAAGGATTAAAACCTCGTAGTTCGGGTTCAAAAGTAAGAAGGGATTTGTTGGGGTTGATTTTATGAGAAAGAGAAAAATTGTCATGCTAAGGAGAAAACTCACTTTTAAACCACCACAAACATGTGGAAGATAGATCTTCGCATCAAATTGAAAGAAGGGCTCTCACTTGGATATAGAATCAACAAGTATGCCACATACCTCTTCCAAATGGAAAATAATCAATATTGTAAAGACAAAGAGTCAGACAACATACGATCGCAAGTTTCGATGATGACAAAAGACCATCATGCACGTCTACAAACAAATGAAACACATCATCCACCATATCCTTTTCTACGTTTGTCTAAATCTATTATAATGATCAAAAACATATGTGGACAAAGTGTAATCATGACGAAATGCATGAAAATCACAAAACACAGTTTTTATGCAAATTTGAAGGCTTTGAGTCGACCATAGGGGTCAGCTCAAAGCTCACGGGTCAGCGCGAAGCTCAGTCCAACTGAAGATGGTCAGCGCATGATGCCTTGCGTCGACCATAAGGGTCGGCGCATACCTCACGGGTCAGCGCAAAACTCCTTTGAGTCGACCATAAGTCAGCGCTTAGCATAATGATGCTATCCTGGCTCAGCGCATGGAACAATGGGTCGACCATAGGGGTCGACGCATCACTCACGGCTCAGCGCACGCCGACCTATGGTCGACCGCTCGCGCGCAAACTCAGTTTTCTGAGTTATTTTCGACTGTTTGAAATTCTGTTATGTTTGATTGGTTTGTCAGTTACTATATATAGAAGTTAAAACACTTCTATTAACTAACATTTGTCAATTTGAATTCAAGTATTCAAGGAAACAAGAAAGAGTGAAATAGGTGTCCAAGATTCATCATCTTCATCTTCAACATCTCACAACACATCAACTACACACAACCATTTTTGATGTGCTTCGTGTTCGGTTAAAGGTGATAAGGTTCAAAGCTGTGATCGAAGAATCCAGTTCGGGTTGAAGCTTGTGGCAGGTTCTTTCTTGAATAAAACCGTTAGGGTTTTGTCCTCCAATACGGGTTTGTGTTTGGGGGTTTTTGGACGAATCGTTCTTCAATATTCAGCCGAGCGAAGGTGATTGAGAAGAGGAAAGTCTTCATCAGTCTAGTAGCGGATTCGGTGGCATTGAAGTGAAGGATTCGGGTTCGACTCGTTGTGTTTGAGATCAGCCGGGCCGAGGGTTTGAAGAACGGAAGATTCTTCAACAAAGGGGCTGGAATCGGAGGTCTAGCATCAACGATCGAAGGTCTTGATTCATCTTGAATCAAGGAGCAAGGATAGGAAGCATCATTCAACACATTGGAAGTTCTGTTGTTTACATGCTTTGCAATCCTTGTATAAACGATTAAATTTCACAGGTGATATCTAATTAATCATCTCAATTCTATTTTTAGAATTGAGGGCAGACGTACCCCGAAGCGAGGACGGCGGGGGAACTGCCTCATCAAATCTGCGTCTTCTTTAATTTTCTGCATAATCTGTTTTTCAGCTTAAAAATTAAGTGATTTTAGTTTAAGCAATTTTACCAAACGTTGATATAAGTTGAGTAAGAGATTAAAACTGTTGTTTGAATACAAAGTACAATAGTGTATTGTACTAGATAAATTTGAATTACTTACTCAACTCAAATATCTCTTGGAGTGTATGCACACCAAGTGTTTGTGAATTTGCATAAGCCAAAGTTGTCTTAAGTTTACGTTCAGTTTAATTTGGTATTTTGTATCATTGGAACTAGGCTTGCTAGTTAGTGAATTATATCATTGATTGTGCAATTGGTGTAGTGACTTGTATTTCAATTTATCTCTTATCCATTAGCTTAACGCATATCCGGTTTTCCAATAACGGTTCGTTTTAGACTAAAATTTTTCCTCGGCCGCTTCCGCATTTAAAACAAATTTTCAAAACCAATTTCCTTCAAATTGGTAGCGCCGACTCAAGTTTTTAATTGGGATCTATTCAACCCCCCCTTCTAGATCCGTGCCATAGTCTAACAAGTGGTATCAGAGCCTGGTTCACTCCGTGCTTCAAAATACAACGTTGATAGAAAATGGCTAACGAACCTAAAGGGGCTTACAATAGAGCTCCCGTTTTCAATGGTGAAAATTATAGTTATTGGAAAGACTGTATGCGGGTGCACATAAATTCCATAGATAGAAAAATATGGAATGTTATTCTCAATGGTCAAATTCAAATAACCATGACCAATGAGAACAACGAAGTTGTGCCTAAGCCCGAAGCACAATGGACCGATGATGATGAAAAGAAATACAATTATGATTGGAAAGCCAAAAATATCCTAATCTCCTCATTAGGCGTAGATGAATATTATCGTGTATCCCATTGTCCTACTGCTAAGGCTATGTGGGATTCACTACAAATTGCCCATGAGGGGACGAATGATGTTAAATTGGCTAGAATCAATACACTAACACAAGAGTTTGATCTCTTTTTCATGGAGCAAGGGGAAACCATTGCCGACATGCAAAAGAGATTCACTCATCTCATCAATCGATTACATTCACTTGGTAGGCCTGTTTCCAATGATATTGCTACTAATAAGATCTTAAGATGTCTTAACAGGGAATGGCAGCCGAAAGTGACCGCCATAAAAGAGGCAAATGATCTTACCACATTGGACTTGACAACATTGTTCGGTAAACTACAAGAGCACGAACAAGTTCTCTTAAGCCTGGAACAACACGAAAAGAAAGACAAGAAAGACAAAGCAAAGGTGAGTGAAAAGAAATCAATAGCTCTAAAGACTTCCTCCTCAAAGTCTCAAGCAAAAGAGCAAAGTGATTATTCATCAAGTGACGAAGAAGAAGAGGACAAGAGTGAAGATATGGGGCTGTTCGTCAAACGCTACAACCGTTACGTGAGAAAGAACGACATCCAACATTCCGAGAAGAACTTAGTAAACTTCCGGAAGCAATCTAGGTTCTCTAAAAATGATGACTCAAAAGGAAAAACAACTAGAGGGTCGTGCTATAAGTGTGGAAAGCCCGGTCACTACAAACCGGACTGTCCGATGAACAAAAAGACAAAAGAAAAAGATTCATACAAATCACACAAGAAACCATCAAAGCCAAGGAGAGCATATATAGCTTGGGAAAGCGATAACGACTCCTCCGATGATGAAATCTCTAGTGATGAAGATGAAAATGCAAATCTATGTCTCTCTGCTCATCAAAAGAACAAAAAGAAACAGGTACGACATGCTAAATATGAAAAATCCTCTAGTATGTCTCATCATGAATTGCAAACTGTTTTTGAAACTTTACACTGTGAAGCAAAAGAGGCCTTTAAAAGACTTGCCTCAAATAAGAATTTTTTTTCTCATTTAGAACAAAAAATTCAAGAATCCGAAAGGAAACTTGAGGCACTTAAGGCTTCTATAGTGGAAAGCACAAAAACAAGTTATGAGGACCTTAAAAGTAGAATGATGAACTTTGGGTGTGATACTTGTTACATTTGGCAAAGTGAAGTAAGAAACCTAAAAGCCAAACTTGACAAGGCTCTTGAGCCCAAGATTACTTTTGCTATCGACAAATCAAATTTTCGAAAAAGTATGGTTAATCCATATCAAAAATATAAATATGTTATAAAAGATGAAGATAGCAAAAGCAATCCAAATGCAACTTTCTCTTGTCTCTATTGTTGCAAGAAAGGTCATTCCATTGCCAAATGTAGATTTAGGAGGTTTTTAGTTCCTAAAGGCATTTATCAATGGATGCCCAAATGCAACCATTTTGTTCCTCACTACTTAGGACCCAATAAGCCATTGGGTACCTTCTCTTGTTAATTATCTTGTCACAGGTACAATGCCTCGAGACTACCGAGAGAAGATGGTTTCTCGACAGTGGATGCTCAAGGCACATGTCAGGTGACATATCTCTCTTCATTGACTTTGTGGCTAAGAAGAAGGGATATGTAACTTATGGTGACAACAACCGTGGAGCAATACTTGGTAAAGGTAGTGTAGGTAATCCCTCCTCTACTACTATTTCTGATGTGTTGCTTGTCGAAGGTCTTAAACACAATCTACTTAGCATCAGTCAATTATGTGACAAAGGATACAATGTATCGTTTTCAAAAGATTGTTGCAAAATTGTACATAATGATGATAAGAAGAGTATGTTTAATGGTCTTCGTGTGAACAATGTCTATATGCTTGACTTAAATGAAGTATCGTTAACAAGTGACAAATGCCTCGTAACAATGAGTGAAGATTCATGGTTATGGCATAGGCGTTTAGCACATGTTAACTTTGACTTACTCAACAAAGTAGTCTCAAAAGATCTAGTCCCAGGTCTCCCCAAAATTAAGTTCACCAAGGATCACCTTTGTGATGCTTGTCAAAAAGGGAAGCAAACGAGGATCTCATTTAAATCCAAAAATATCATTTCAACAACGAGACCTCTCGAGCTTCTCCATATGGATTTATTTGGGCCATCTAGGATTAAAAGTCTAGGAGGAAACCATTACGGTTTTGTAATAGTGGACGACTTTTCTCGATTTTGTTGGACTATTTTCTTAGTAAGTAAGAGCGACACATTCGCCGCCTTTGAACGATTTGCTAAGCTTTCCCAAAATAAACTAAATACAAACATTGTTGCAATTAGAAGCGATCATGGAGGTGAATTTGAAAATCACTTATTTGAAGAATATTGCGGTAACCATGGTATTGATCATAACTTCTCCGCTCCACGTACTCCTCAACAAAATGGGGTTGTGGAGCGTAAAAATCGAATTTTGGAAGAATTGGGAAGAACAATGATCAATGAAAGTGGCTTACCAAAATATTTTTGGGCTGACGCCATTAGTATGGCTTGTTACATTTTGAATAGGGTGCTCATTCGCCCCATTCTAAACAAAACACCGTATGAACTTTTAAAAGGGCGAAAGCCAAATGTTTCTCACCTACATGTCTTTGGTTGCAAATGTTTTGTATTGAACAATGGAAAGGAAAACTTAGGGAAATTCGATTCCAAGGCCGACGAAGGTATCTTCCTCGGATACTCTCAATCTAGCAAAGCATATAGAATATACAACAAGCGATTACTTACTGTAGAAGAGTCTGTACATGTCACTTTTGATGAATCCAATCCGAGAAATGTCGGAAAGGGTAGTGTTTTACATGGTGCAGGTACATCTACTGAAGACATACTCAAAGGTGGCGAGCCGGGGATTGATCAACCCGACATAGTCAAAATTGAGGAGGACAAAGATGTTCACCATGAGGAAACCGAGGTAGTTTATCCGCCTTCAAACGATGATCTTCCTCAAGCTTGGAAGTCTTCCAAAGACCATCCAATAGACAACATTCTCGGGGACATATCAAAGGGCGTAACAACTTGATCTAAGCTAAGTAACTTCTGTTATCACTTCGCTTTCGTTTCGCAGATGGAACCTAAAAACCCTAAAGAAGCCCTACTCGATGAACACTGGTTTTTATCAATGCAGGAGGAACTTAATCAGTTCACCAGAAATGAGGTTTGGGACCTTGTCCCTCCTCCGCGAGATCATCGAGTAATCGGCACCCGATGGGTGTTTAGGAACAAGCTGGACGAAAATGGGGTAATAACCCGTAATAAGGCGCGTTTAGTCGCGCAAGGGTATAACCAAGAGGAAGGCATTGACTATGAGGAAACTTATGCGCCGGTTGCCCGACTCGAGGCTATACGCCTTCTCCTTGCTTTCGCATGTGCGAAAGACTTTAAGCTATTCCAAATGGATGTCAAGAGTGCATTCCTTAACGGTCACATAAATGAAGAGGTTTATGTCGCACAACCTCCGGGTTTCGAATCCCATGAGTATCCTGATCATGTCTATAAACTAAAAAGAGCTTTGTATGGCCTCAAACAAGCTCCTAGAGCTTGGTATGAGAGACTAAGCAAATTCTTACTCGATCAAAAATACTCAAGAGGAAAGGTTGACACAACCCTCTTCATTAAACGTCAAGGAAAACACTTGATATTAGTGCAAATTTATGTAGATGATATCATATTTGGATCTACTAACATGAATCTTGTGAGAGAGTTTTCTGACCTTATGCAGGGCGAATTCGAGATGAGTATGATGGGGGAGCTCACATACTTTCTCGGTCTGCAAATCAAACAGCTCAAAGAAGGAACTTTCGTGAGCCAGACAAAGTACTGTTTGGACCTTATCAAGAGATTTGACATGGCAAAAGCAAAGGCCATAGACACCCCCATGCCTACGTGTACAAACTTGAACAAAGATGAAGACGGTAAGGAAGTAGATGTAAAACGATATAGAGGTATGATTGGTTCACTCCTTTATCTTACCGCTTCTCGTCCCGATATTATGTTTAGCGTATGCATGTGTGCAAGATATCAATCATGTCCCAAGGAATCCCACTTAAAAGCCGTCAAAAGAATACTTCGATACCTATCCGGTACTCCGAAGTATGGACTGTGGTATTCCAAAGGTAATGATTGTTCCTTGGTAGGTTTTTCCGATTCCGACTTTGCCGGTTGCAAATCGGATAGGAAGAGCACCAGTGGCACCTGTCACTTATTTTCAAACTCCTTGGTCAGTTGGCATAGCAAGAAACAGGTTTCTGTTGCTTTGTCAACCGCCGAAGCGGAATACGTTGCCGCCGGTAGTTGTTGTGCCCAAATCCTATGGATTAAGCAACAACTATTGGATTTTAACCTCAAACTTGAACGTATTCCCATTTTTTGTGACAATACAAGTGCCATTAACCTGACCAAGAATCCTGTGCTACATTCTCGCACCAAACATATCGAAATACGACACCACTTTCTTCGGGATCATGTAGAGAAAGGTGACATTGTGTTTGAACATGTCAATACTGAAAATAAACTAGCGGACATTTTCACAAAGCCGCTAGCCACTGAACCTTTCTTTCATATCCGCCGAGAACTTGGCATTCTCGATATTTCGGAAAGGGGACTATAATATGCTGCTTTACCTTATTCCATATAAGACTTTAATCTTGTACCTCTAACCAATCTATGTTGTTGTAAGCACAAGTCTACCGTTCACTAAGTCACTCCGGCATTGAGGTGACACTGTTCCTCTCTTTCTCTCTCTGCAAAATCTCATGACTACAATAGTTATATCTCATAATGATGTTGTTTATATATATATATATATATGATCTCTCTTTGGATGTTTATTGCTGTATGCTGTGTTAATTATGCATCAAACCTGTCATCGCATGTGGAAAATAGTGAAAATTTGAAATTTGGACTGTATGAGTCGACCGCAGCAGGGCTATGGTCGACGCAAGCAAATAAATTTCTGCATTTTCTCAAAAACCAAACAGTATGCGTCGACGCATACAGGGCTATGGTCGACGCATCGCTCGAAAATTTCGTTTTTCTGCAGAAAAATTCAAATCCTTTTTTTTATACATTCCCATCCAAAAATCATCATTAATTGTGCATTTACATTCCATCATCTTTCAAACTACCCACTACTTTGTAACTTGCATCTCCTAGTGGCTATTGTTCTTTGATCTTCCATCTTCCCAAAACCCTAACCTTTCCACTATAAATTGGGAGAAACCTCTATCTAGCTGAATCACTCTCAAAACCCTTCTTAAACCTTCTCTCTATACCCAAACACTCCGTTTCAAACTTGCTCAAATGGCTACCATATCACGCAGACCCTCCGGCAAGAGATCCCGAGAATCATCCGCCGCATCTCTACCCATATCTGCTGTATCATTCGTTCCACCCGCTCGCGTCGAAGTCTTCAACAAAGACATCAGCAAAAGAGGCGTTGTGCAACAACATGCGTTCTACAAACTTACCGCTGAACGCATGCACCTTCCTGAAGTCCTGGCTCTGCTGCAGCATCATGGCTTTATCAACTTCCTGGAATGTAACACCAAATACAGTGAAGACCTTGTTCGTGTGTTCTATGCCGGCATTCATGACAACTTTCACGGGCACAAGTTTCACTCTAGAATTGGTCCGACAAAGGTACCGCTTAAATCAAATATCTGGAACCAATATTTTGATATGTCTGTTGATGATGATGAAAACCCTCTACCTGAGGTCACTGACTCTCACCACGTAGCTGGCTATGAGTTTAAGAATGCATTGAATGACATGCTGAGACGACCCTATACTGATCAGTTTGTGAACAGTGACGCATTCCCACGAACTGTCACTGCCGGCAAGCTGAAAGCCGGAGAAAGGATCCTACAGTGGGTTGTCTCACGAATCCTGCGCCCAAAGAAGGGAGGCCTCTCCAGAGTCGAACCGGCCGAGGTTCATCTGATTTACATTCTGAAAAATAAGATAAAAATCAACTGGCCGTACTACATTGCCAGTAGAATGTTTGGGCTACGTGACTCTGGACGAGGAACGGCGCTTGCCTACGGATCTTTCATTCAAGAGGTCCTGACTGCAGCTAACGTTCATCATCCGTCTTTCAAGTACACTTCCATCTCATCTGACAAAGAGTTCAGTACAAAAACCATGTCTATGATGGGATATCTTTGGTGCAATGAGCGGAGGATGTATAAGTTTGTTCGGAGAGCAAATATTCCTGCAGATGATGATAGTGATGAAAGCGAAGACCAAGAAGATGAAGAAGAAAATGAAGAAGAAGAAGTCAGGCACGATGTGGATCACAATGGTGGAGATGATGATCCTCCACCCGTTGACACTCAAGACTACTCGGACTCCGCTTGGGCTCAGCAGTCGCATTCAAATGAAGAAGATGCTCCACGCTGGGGTGGCTGGGGTGAATGGAAACACAAGGGATGGTCAACTCAGCGTCAATTTTACCAGCCATATTACCAAGATGAGGAAGAATCTCCTCCGTCCCCTCCACAACAAGCTGATTCTTCAGAACTGTTGGATATGATGCATAATATGCAGATAGCTCAACAGTCCTTCATGCAAGCTCAAGATGAGCGCTATGCTCATATCAACGAGCAAATTCAAGCCCAAAATGCGCGTCTCGACTCCTTCTCTACAAGCATGAATGACCGGTTTGCAACCTTTTCGGCTTCATTTGAACTTCAAGAAAAGTCAATCGACGAGAGTCTCAAGCATCTGAACGGTGTCACCGAATACCTATCATCTCTGGCTGACCCTTACAAAAACCCGGGAATTTGTTATCATCCAGGACACCGCCACTAGGACATAGACATTCACATGCATTATGTAGTTTGACTGTTATTTTGAATGAATCTCTATGTTTTACTTGTTTTCCTTATAAATGACTATTGCTCAGAAATGACATTGGTGTGTTACTATTATCTGTTTATGTTATTTCCTGTGAAATTTCCTTGATATCTTGAAAAATCACTCTGTCTCTCTTTTTGATGTTGTCAAAGGGGGAGAAAGGTGCACAAAGCAGGCAGACAAAAATGCCCACAACTAACAGTAGCTTTCTGCAGATAGCCTTAGATTACAAAAGAAAGGGGGAGTGTGGAAAATGTGTCAATATCACATGTTGTTCGTCATGCTGAATTATAAAGGTTGTCATCATCAAAAAGGGGGAGTATGTAAAGACAAAGAGTCAGACAACATACGATCGCAAGTTTCGATGATGACAAAAGACCATCATGCACGTCTACAAACAAATGAAACACATCATCCACCATATCCTTTTCTACGTTTGTCTAAATCTATTATAATGATCAAAAACATATGTGGACAAAGTGTAATCATGACGAAATGCATGAAAATCACAAAACACAGTTTTTATGCAAATTTGAAGGCTTTGAGTCGACCATAGGGGTCAGCTCAAAGCTCACGGGTCAGCGCGAAGCTCAGCCCAACTGAAGATGGTCAGCGCATGATGCCTTGCGTCGACCATAAGGGTCGGCGCATACCTCACGGGTCAGCGCAAAACTCCTTTGAGTCGACCATAAGTCAGCGCTTAGCATAATGATGCTATCCTGGCTCAGCACATGGAACAATGGGTCGACCATAGGGGTCGGCGCATCACTCACGGCTCAACGCACGCCGACCTATGGTCGACCGCTCGCGCGCAAATTCAGTTTTCTGAGTTATTTTCAACTGTTTGAAATTCTGTTATGTTTGATTGGTTTGTCAGTTACTATATATAGAAGTTAAAACACTTCTATTAACTAACATTTGTCAATTTGAATTCAAGTGTTCAAGGAAACAAGAAAGAGTGAAATAGGTGTCCAAGATTCATCATCTTCATCTTCAACATCTCACAACACATCAACTACACACAACCATTTTTGATGTGCTTCGTGTTCGGTTAAAGGTGATAAGGTTCGAAGCTGCGATCGAAGAATCCAGTTCGGGTTGAAGCTTGTGGCAGGTTCTTTCTTGAATAAAACCATTAGGGTTTTGTCCTCCAATACGGGTTTGTGTTTGGGGGTTTTTGGACGAATCGTTCTTCAATATTCAGCCGAGCGAAGGTGATTGAGAAGAGGAAAGTCTTCATCAGTCTAGTAGCGGATTCGGTGGCATTGAAGTGAAGGATTCGGGTTCGACTCGTTGTGTTTGAGATCAGCCGGGCCGAGGGTTTGAAGAACGGAAGATTCTTCAACAAAGGGGCTGGAATCGGAGGTCTAGCATCAACGATCGAAGGTCTTGATTCATCTTGAATCAAGGAGCAAGGATAGGAAGCATCATTCAACACATTGGAAGTTCTGTTGTTTACATGCTTTGCAATCCTTGTATAAACGATTAAATTTCACAGGTGATATCTAATTAATCATCTCAATTCTATTTTTAGAATTGAGGGCAGACGTACTCCGAAGCGAGGACGGCAGGGGAACTGCCTCATCAAATCTGCGTCTTCTTTAATTTTCTGCATAATCTGTTTTTCAGCTTAAAAATTAAGTGATTTTAGTTTAAGCAATTTTACCAAACGTTGATATAAGTTGAGTAAGAGATTAAAACTGTTGTTTGAATACAAAGTACAATAGTGTATTGTACTAGATAAATTTGAATTACTTACTCAACTCAAATATCTCTTGGAGTGTATGCACACCAAGTGTTTGTGAATTTGCATAAGCCAAAGTTGTCTTAAGTTTACGTTCAGTTTAATTTGGTATTTTGTATCATTGGAACTAGGCTTGCTAGTTAGTGAATTATATCATTGATTGTGCAATTGGTGTAGTGACTTGTATTTCAATTTATCTCTTATCCATTAGCTTAACGCATATCCGGTTTTCCAATAACGGTTCGTTTTAGACTAAAAATTTTCCTCGGCCGCTTCCGCATTTAAAACAAATTTTCAAAACCAATTTCCTTCAAATTGGTAGCGCCGACTCAAGTTTTTAATTGGGATCTATTCAACCCCCCCCCTTCTAGATCCGTGCCATAGTCTAACAAATATCAATCTCAACAATATTATGGGGTAGGAGATTTAAATCTCAACTAGGGATGACTGATGTCTAATCCTTTTATGAAAAGGTTTTAAACATGGAAAAGCCAAAGTGGCAAAAGGGTTTGAATTAAGTTTGTGTTTTGTAGGTCTTATGAAAATATCTTTGAATATGCTTAAGTGTTTTGAACCATTTGATTAAGAAATAAAAGGGAAAACAATGACCTAAGTCTAAGTTTATTATGAAAGTGGTTATAAGAAGGAGAGAGAGAGAGAGAGATAAAATCATAAGATTTACATTGAGGGGAGCCTAAGATTGTATCTAGAAGTTTTGGATTAAGGGGAAGCAAAGTTATATAGGATACAGATGAAAACAAACATGCAAAATGACAAGAATGTCATGATTACTTCCTTGGATATAAACAATAACAAGGTTGAACATGCATTAAGGCACAAAATATGGCTAAATACAATGGCAATCACAAGGTGAGTGAGGTATGGATGACAATATTGATCATGGTGTTTAGGCATTAAGATAAACATAAACAAGACATGACGAAATTTCACATAACATCACAAGACATAACACATTAATGGTGAAGACAAAATCATATTTGACGTGGTAAAGGCATTCATTGGTACATGGTAAACACAACATGAATCAATTTAGGTCAAACATGCATCACATTATAAGTCCTCAGAAAATAAACATTAAACTTGAATCAAAGTTCATGATAAGACCAAGCTTAAGTGGAAACCCTAATCATGCATCAAGATGCTTCAAAAGATTCATCTAAACAAAACCCTAAGTTTCATCTAAATAATCAACCACTAATATTTTAAAAACATGGCCATTTAATCATGGTATAATGCCTAAAATATGATCATGTTTAAGAAAACAAAAAGCTACCAACATCAAAGAAGACCTAAAAAAATATACATTGGTCACACAAACATCTATGATCACTTAGAACAAGGAAACAATAAAAGAAAATTGATTAAAAGGCCTAAAAATAACATAAAACACACTAGTTTCCTACCTAATAAAAATGGTCAAAATAAATATTATTTTTTGGGATTTTTTTGTTGATTCATAAAATAGACATTCTCATGAACACATGGCAAAAATAATGGGTCAAAAATTATAAGGGATCATGAAGTTATGGATATTTGAAGTTATGGAGAAAAATGAACATTTAACAAGTGAGAAAAAATAAACATCACATTGGCCAGGTTCGAACCCAAGTCCTTGGGGTTCCATGCACTGTTTGAAAAAATAAAAAAACCAAAGTTTGGGGCAAGGGGGATTTGAACCCGAGACCTTTTGGTTGTAAGTGACTTAAGGTGCGCGTTTCTACCACTTTGGTGGCTATACATTCATTCATTATAACATAAGGAATTGTATATATTATAAAAACACATTTCGTTTGACTTTTCCATGCCATGTCATCATCTTCTTCAACCTCTAGCTTCTTATTTTCGTTTTTTTTCTTTCATTATTTTTCAAATCTTCCATCAATCATATCTCTCTCATTTCTCAACCATTTTTCATGAAATAAAGATAAAAAATGCTTAGAAAAATGTAAGGAACCCAATGGTACGATAAGTTTTAGCTAATACTCAAAGATGAAGATGCATGAAGGCCAAAATCAGTACTGAAACTTTAGGTTTCATGCAACTTAAATTCACATAAACAGCAAGATAAATGGCATGTGAGTTAATGATCAACCTTAACACAATAAATGCTACATATTTGTTTCAGAAATCACATGGAAATGATGCATGTATAGTGAGTTTCGAAGTGCAAGAATATACCTATTGGAGAAAGGTCCAATGCCTCTTCAATACCATTTCCATCTACTGTTTGATGCTTATCCTAATGCTTATGAACTCTCAAAAGGTGATTGGAACCCTTGGTTGACAGAATGCACGAGCAAGATGAGAGAAATGGAGGTTAAGGTCAAAAGCTTGCAAAAATGAAGTTTTGCTTGGTGAGCTTGGTGTGTGGATAGCTGAGGCTTTGTCCTCTATTTATAGTGATCCTTGAGGGTTCAAGAAGTTTCAGATATCACAAATAATTATGGCTTGTACTGGTTTGCTTGCTTGGTTGGTTCTTGCACAAAACACGAAGTGGGAAGCATGTGGTGCATGAAGTGTTTTGTTGAGCTTTGTCTGAAGTGTAGGAGTTGACTTGAGGTTTAGAGTTGGTATGTATCAGAACCAAATCCATTTGGAGGCTCAATGATACTTAATGTTGGGTTAAAGCCACTTTACAAAATGGAAGTGTAACCTTTATGCCAAAAATGGAATGATTCATTGTGTAATGGCTTGGTTGCTTGGATAATGACTCAAAAGTGTGTGATATCTTATGATTAGAATGATATTTAGAAGCAAGATAACCTGCAAAGTAATATTATGTAGTTTTGGCTCAAGGTTGCATGATGAACTTGCCATGAAAATGACCCAAAATTCAGATTTGGAGAGTAAATTTCATCTCTTCGAAACTCCTAGCTCAAATATGATAATTTCATGATCTTGGACGTTTTGGAAAGAGAAAACCATACCCTAAAACGTTTATGTTGGGAGTTTTCATGGAATTAATATGGACCATGGTGAAAAATGATGATCAAGTAAGTCACTTTTTGAAGGCAGATTTGATTGAAATTTTTTTCTAAGTGTTTCAATTTTATGGTACCAACTTCATGGCTTCATAACTTGAATTCCTTACATTTTTTGGGAATCAATAATCAAGTACAAAGTTGAATTATTAAGTAATACCTTTAATATGATCGTTGGAGTAAAGAAAATGGTGGCTTGGATCATAAGTTATGGCATTGGAAATTTGGGTACTTGAACATGTATTTTTTTCATAACTTAGAAAAATTTACAAAACCAAATCTTGCCCTTTTTGAAAGTAACCTCCAATTTCTTGTTTTCTCTTGATCAAATGCATCCATTAACTATATTTTCATGATACATGAGTTTAGAAGTCCATGGTTGACCAAAAATGTCAAAAGTCAAACTTTGACTTTGCCTCAGCTGACTTTGTATCAGATGAATCCAATTCTTGCAATCTTTAATGAATGAGATCTCTTGGGAACATTGGATGATGTGAATGGATAACTTATGATGTATTTGAAGTCTTTGAACCATACTTAAAGCTTTGGGATCATGCCTTGGCTAAAAAGTCAACTAGTTGACTTTGGGTAAAAACCCTAGTTAGGGGTATTAGATGAACTCTGGCCTTGATGAATTTGAGATGGATTGATCTTGAACTTGATTCTTGTTGATGGAAGTCACTTGGTCACTTGGGAAGGATGGGGAGTTTTAAATGTTGAAACTCATGCCATGTCTTGATTGATCAATCTTTGAAAGCTCTTGGTGCAAAACCCTAACTTAAGAGAAACAAAGTAGAAAAACTTTTTATTTTTATTTTCAATAGGTTACTAATGCAACGATGCTAGATGTCATGCAAATTATACAAATGATGGTGGAATCTTAGGGTTGAAAATTAGGGTATGACAGATGCCCCTATTTAAGTTTCTTCAATCCAGAGATATGAATATTGGAATTTTCATCTCGACGTGATTGGAGAGACTTAAATACAAACATGCATAATTTTTGGCCCTAAGAGGCCACCAAATGCTTATGATATGATATGCATGCAGGACTCAGGAATTCCGTAAGGAAAAATGTCACAGGGGAGTAGTATTAGTTTAGAAAACACACAGGGATAAAGGAATACCACTGTGGGGACAGATAAAAGAAAATTCCATTGAGGAAAAGATTACAACTTCAGCTGAGGAAGAAGATTTGCAAATTCCAATGGATTAGGGCTTCCTGGGGAATAAGTCATTCCAAAGGATCGTGACTTCAACTGAGGAAGGGGTGATGGCTCCAAGGGGATGAGATTATCAACCCTACTGGGGAATGAGACTACCAATTACCATTCACGGGGCAGCTTAAACAATAGGGTAGCTCAAGGAGGTAGGTATATTACCTACTACTAAACATGTGGTAGCCTAAGAAAAGGTAATCATCTTGTTAGAAATATATTGGATTGCAATAGATTTCTCAAAGGTAGAGATGATCACCTATTCAAATAACGAGTCCAAATAAAAGTACGCTTCACTAAGGAAATATCTTCGCAACAGGTTTTTCAAAGTTAGAGATGACTGCCTGTTCAAATAACGAGTTATGGCTTTCGCAACAGGTTTCTCAAAGGTAGAGATGACCGTCTGTTCAAATAACGAGTCCAAATAAGCTTACATGATCAAAACATGATTCAACTTCTTTTTTTACTTAAGTATTCCACTTAGAAAAGGAAAAATAAACCTATCCACGATTCGGGTCATAAACCAGCGAACGGGCCTTGGTTTCTTCTTTAACCAAGTCTTTCTCTCGGAAAGGATCAATGAACAAGCTCTTAAAAAGGTGACCACTTGTTGTGGAAAGAGAAGTAACTTCATCGGGGAACTTCGAAGGATGCAGGTCAATTAATCCTATAAAAAAATGGAATTCTCAAATAAAGAGAAAAATCATAGTAAGGATCTTCAACAAACTTCCACCGTGATTTACTGGGGAAAGTACCATTGGTTATGATTAACACCTCAGTGGTGATATAAGTTCTTGTAACGGAACACCTCACTAGGGATATAAAGTCATGTGATAAAAGAAATGTGCTTGTAGTAGTCTTCGACAAACTTCTCTGACGGAAATTTCTTGGGAGATGGCCATTTGTTGAAAAGAACATTTAATATATTGATAACTTTATTGGGGATAAACAAACTTCTCAAAAAGAGATTGCCATTTGTTATCCAAAATGGGCATCCAGAAATAGAATAAGCTTATCAGGAAAAGACAACTACTTACTGGGGATCAGAGATCATGAAACAAGCTTCTCAAATAAAGAGACAACTATCTGTTGGAAGTCTTCATCAAACTTCTGTGGAGAGAAAAACCATCTGATGGAAGAAAACTTATTTGTTGATAATTACTTCGAGATAGACAAGCTCCTCAAAAGAGTTAATCACTTGTGTCCATACTAGGGAAAATAAAATTTCTTCGTTGGTGATAATGAAGATTCTTCTCCTAGGGAGAGAGTGCAAAATAAATGCACTCTCAATCTAGGTTTAACAACCTAGAGAGATTCACCATTAATTTCCAAATATTTGGCTCACTCCAGGAACAACTGGAGAGAAAACAATCAAGCAAGACTCTAGCAATGGGGAATGAAGACCAATTGGGATTTTATCCTATCCAAAGATGGAAAAGGACAACTAAAGCAACCATCTCCCACGAGGAATAAACTCAGTGGGAAATTAGAAAGGATATAAACTCTATGCTTAAGGTTGACGACGCATATGGGGAAGGAAACATAATACCCAAGGATGAACATAGTCAAAGAAATTGAGGTAAATGTCATCAAGGAATGCAAAATGGATGTGAATTTGGTTATGTTAGTTGAGTAGCGCCTAAGAGGGGGGGGGGGGGGTGAATTAGGATCTTTGAACACTTTTTCTGGTTTATGAAAAACTTTGTTCTTTTTTTTTCTGGTTATGTTAAGCGATGAACGGTAAAGTGCGGAAAGATAAAGAACACGAAGAAATATCCTAGTTCCCCTCACAGATCGAGAGTACTCCAGTCCCCTTTCAACATGAAAGAGATTTCACTATCTGTTATGACTTGTACACGACAGACAGAATCACCAAGATTAACCTCTTGTGATTCACCAAGTTCTTATGAGAACAATCCTCTCAAAATCTTTCAGTGGTAAATCGATTTACCTAGTTAAAAAACTTAAAATTTCGCTTCTGGAAATGTAATGCTCCAGTGGTAAATCGACTTACCCAGTTTGAAAATGAAAAATATGATTCTAACACATTTTCCATGCACTATGAAAAGTTATGCAATAGCCATATGAATACTTGAGCATCTAAGACTTTAGTGAAGGTAAGTATTCTCATTATACCTTTTTGAAGTGAAAAGCTTAACTTCTTGAATCAAGATGCTTTATCATAGAATAAAATCTTTGCCTTCTTGTTGCTTGGAGTTTTGTCTTCATCAAAAACATTCATCATAGAGAAGCGTGACTTCACATTCTCCCCCTTTTTGATGATGACAAATAATCCTCTTTAATGCATGCAATTTCCGGAAACGAAAATTTCTCCCCCTGAGATGTATAACTCCCCCTAAATTTGAGAAGCTTATGATCATGTTGACTTGATCATCTTGAAGGAGATTTGTATCATTTGTACTTTAGGAAATTCACAAGCATACAAGCATAATTCGTAACACCTTTCTCCCCCTTTGACATTATCAAAAAGAAGGGAAAGATGGGTGAAAGATAACACATGACAAATATAAAATAGAATATACAACATAACTTGTAAAACAACCTCAAGAGGTCAGAAAGCACAAAAATAAAAAAGTTTCAGGGGTAAATCGATTTACATCATGGGTAAATCGATTTACCTAGTTCAAAATATGCCAAACACGAAAAAACAATGCCCTTGTTTTATGGGTAAATCAATTTACAGCATGGGTAAATCGATTTACTCAGTGCCAAATATGCCAAATACAAAAACCAATGCTACTGTTTTATGTGTAAATCGATTTACATCATGAGTAAATCGATTTACTCAGTGAAAAAAGCTAAAAAAAACACATATTTTAACAAAGATTCAGGCAAGAGACACCCAATGAATCATGTAAAAGAAAGGAGTAGAAGTAGAGATCCATGAAGTAAATTGAAAATGTAAATAGATGAGTTTGAAATATATGTGCACCTTTGATTATTGATATGTTTTTGCCAAATTATATGTCACATTCATCTAGAATCCCAAGTTCCCTTTGAATTTTGTAAAATGGTTCTTGTGCCAAAGGTTTTGTGAAGATGTCGGCAAGTTGATTATGAGTATCCACAAATGTGACTTCGACATCTCCTTGAAGCACATGGTCACGAAGAAAGTGATGCCGAATGTCAATATGTTTGGTTCTTGAGTGCATGACCGGATTCTTTTTAATGTTTATCGCACTTGTGTTGTCACAACAAAGAGGAGTGCATCCAAGATCGAGTCCGTAGTCACAAAGTTGTTGCTTAAGCCAAAGTATTTGAGCACAATAGCTACATGCGTCTATGTATTCTACTTCGGCAGTGCTTAGAGCAACACACACTTGTTTCTTGCAAGCCCACGAAACTAATGCATTTCCAAGGATGTGACATGTACCGCTAGTACTTTTTCGATCAGTTTTACATCCTGCATAGTCAGCGTCAGAATAGCCAACTAAATTGCAAGTACTACCTTTAGGATACCATAGGCTGACATTTTATGTTCCCTTCAGATATTTCATGATTCTCTTAACAACAGTGAGATGTGATTATTTTGGATTGCCTTGAAAACGAGCACAAAGACACACACTGAACATAATATCAGGACGACTTGCTGTCAAATAAAGTATGGAACCAATCATACCTCGATACTTTGTTATATAAATCGAAACACCTGCTTCATCTTGATGAACATAAGATCCGGATCCCATCGGAGTAGACATTGCCTTGCAACTATCCATGTCGAATATTTTTAATAACTCTTTGCAGTACTTTGATTGGTTGATGAAGATGCCATCCTTCAGTTGCTTAATTAGAATTCCAAGAAAATAATTCATCTTACCCATCATGGACATCTCGAATTCTCCTTGCATCATTGATGAAAATTCTTCACACATTTGTTTGTTTGTTGAGCCGAATGTGATGTCGCCAACTTAGACTTGAACCAATAAAGTGTTATCTTTTATTTTCTTAATAAACAGGGTTTTGTCGATTTTACCTTTTTCAAATCCCTTTTCACAAAGGAAGTTGCTGAGACGATCATACCATGCTCTAGGTGCTTGCTTTAGGCCATAAAGAGCTTTCCTCAACTTGAAAACATGTAAAGGATTTTTGAAGTCTTCAAAGCCCAGGGGTTATTTGACATAGACTTCTTCATTGATGTAGCCATTCAAGAATGCGCTCTTGACATCCATTTGAAATAATTGAAAATTTAATGAACATGCATAAGCAAGTAATAAACGAATAGATTGTAACCTTGCAACTGTAGCAAATGTTTCTTCAAAGTCAATGCCTTCCTCTTGATTGTATCCTTGGGCCACCAATCTAGCTTTGTTTCGAACAATTATACCATTCTCATCAAGCTTGTTCTTAAACACCCATCTGGTACCTATGATGTGTTTATCACTTGGCCTAGGGACAAGTTCCTAAACTTGATTCCTTTCGAATTGGTTTAACTCTTCTTTCATAGCAATTATCCATTGGTCGTCACCTAAGGCTCATCAATTTTGGAAGGTTCAATTTGTGAGGCAAAAGCCATATTTAAGCATGCATCTTTTAGATTTAATCTTATTGCAACGCCTTAACTAATATCACCAATGACTTTATCAATTGGATGATCCCGATGAGTTCTCCATTCCTTAGGTAGATCATTCTTATTTGTTTTTTGCTCATCTTGATGTTTTGGTTGATCACCATTGTTTCCACTTGAAGTATCTATTTGAGGAACTTCTATAATATCATCATCATCATCATCACACAAAACTATATCCTCCTTGGAGGGGTTTGATTCATCGAAAGTAACATGTATAGATTCTTTAATTTTTAAAGTTCTTTTATTATATATTCTAAAAGCGTTACTAGTAAGAGAGTATCCAAGGAATATACCTTCGTCGGACTTCTCGTCGAACTTACCTAAATTGTCTTTGTCATTGTTGAGGACAAAGCATTTGCACCCAAAAATGTGAAAGTAAGATATGTTTGGTTTCCTTCCTTTGAAGAGTTCATAGAGAGTCTTTTTTAGGATAAGTCTAATTATAATTCGATTACTTACATAGCATGTCTTGTTTACCGCATCCACCCAAAAGTACTTTGGAAGATTTGAGTCGCTTAGCATCGTTCGTGCAAGTTCCACAAGTGACCTATTCTTTCTTTCCACCACTCCATTTTGTTGAGGAGTCCTTGGTGCCTAGAAATTATGGAAGCTTCCATGTTCTTCACAAAACTCTTCGAAGGAGGCATTTTGGAATTCTCCACCATGGTCGCTTCTTATGGAGGCAATAGTTAGCGATTTCTCATTTTGGATTTGCTTCGCATATTTCTTGAATGCCTTGAATGCATCAGTTTTCTACACTAAGAAGAAAGCCCAAGTGTATCTAGAGAAATAATCAACAATAACCAAAGCATATACATTACCTCCGAAGCTTCTTGTTCTTGATGGACCAAATAAGTCCATATGCAACAATTGTAGTGGCCTTGTAGTGGGCACCACATTCTTCGATGAGAAAGTTGATTTGGTTTGTTTCCCTTTTTGACATGCATCACAAAGCCTATCTTTGACGAATTTTATCTTAGGAAAACCAATGACTTATTATAAGTGTACTCAAATGTTCCATATGAATATGTGTGAATCTTTTATGCCACAACCATGACTCATTATTGTTTACCATAAGACATTTTACCTTCAAAGATAAATCATCAAGGGGAATCATAAAAATATTATTAATTCTTGTACCTTTGAGTTTTACGTCATGAGAGACTTCATCTTCAATCAAGCATTCATCTTTGGTGAACTTGATTTTGAAGCCCTTGTCGCAAAGATAGCTAATGCTTAAAAGATTATGCTTTAGTCCTTCGACATAAAGGACATCTTCAATGGATGTGAAAGGTGGTGCTCCAACTTTGCCTATGCCAAGAATTCTCCCTTTGTTGTTATCACCATATGTGACATAACCCTTGGCCTTCAATTCTAGATTTGAAAATTTGTTTATGTCTCCCGTCATATACTTGGAACACCCACTATCAAGATACCAAATATTTGATGTGGTTTTCAAGCATACCTAAAAAACAAAGTTACATTTTGTTAGGTACCCAAATTGCTTTGGGTCCTTCATAATTAGTGCCTTTCTTTACCCATAAGTAATTCCCACTTGCTACGCTAAAGTTTCTAACATAGCATGCATTAGGTGTATGGCCAATTATTCCGCAATAAAAACAAGTAGGTTCAAAATTACTTCTATATCTAGGAACATAAGATTTCTTTTTAGAATATCTTTTTCTTTTAGGATAGTGATGAACAGTTTTTGCCTTGTTCACTTTCTCTTTGGTTGGTTTGTCATTAACCTTAACAAAGACAATTTTGCTTGAACTTGGCTTGGAAAATTTTGAATAACCAAGTCCACTTTAATCATTGGAATATCTTTGTTGGCTAAGGACACTTTCCAACCCAATTTGTCCTTTTTCATACCTTTCAAGAACTCTTTTTAATTAGACAATTTGGAAAGAGAGTGATTCACAATTTTTACATACAAAATTCTGTTTTTCACGAATCATCTTTTGTTTTTCATCGTTGACATTTTTTCAATTGTCACGATTTTTTCTTCTAAAGATAAAATTGTTTTCTTTTGAGATGATATAGTTTTATACGTAATTTTGCATTCTTCAAGAAGTTCATTTATAGAACCTTGTGCATCACTATCAAAAAGAGAAAACTCATTACTAACCTCATTTTCTTCATCGTCGGATTGGTACGAGGCCATTAATGCTAGATCTGCACATTCGTCACTTTCTGATTCGGATGAAGAACTTATCTCATTATATTCCCATTCAACATATGCCTTTTTATTCTTGAAATACTTCTTGCCTTTAAAGCCACCTTTCTTTGAGAGTTTCGGACAATCCGACTTTATGTGACCTTTCTTTCCACATTCATAACATGTGACTTCTTGCGTAGATGTGGAAGCCTCCCTTTTCCTGAAATGTTTATTTCTTTTTGCATTAAAGGGTTTGTCATTTTTTCATGAAAAACTTACCAAGCCTTTTAACAAGGAGCATGAAATTTTCATCTTCCTCCGATACGCCATCATTTCTATCTTCCTTGAATCTACTTTTAAAGCAATTCCTTTGGATTTCTTCTTTTGATTTTCATGTTTTTCGAGTCTTCCAAGTTCAAGTTCATGTTCTTGGAGTTTTCCAAATAATGATGCGGACGTCATAGTGGGAAGACTTTTATTCTCCGATATGGCAGTTACTTTTGGTTGCCA
The DNA here is from genome assembly GCF_024323335.1 of Lathyrus oleraceus. Lineage (NCBI taxonomy): Eukaryota > Viridiplantae > Streptophyta > Magnoliopsida > Fabales > Fabaceae > Lathyrus > Lathyrus oleraceus. The sequence goes on along the minus strand of NC_066582.1, from coordinate 85,934,373 downwards.
TTCTTGAGTCAAGGATCTAAGCAATTTAAGGTTGAGATCATCATTTGTGAAGGTCTTTCCAAGAGCGATTAAGTGATTCGTTAAGTGAACAAATCTTTTCTGTAAAGCAACGATGGATTCTCCGGGTTGCATTCTGAATATTTTGTATTCTTGACTCAATGTATTTAATCTGGATCTTTTGACTTCAGTGGTTCCTTCGTGAGTCTCCACCAAGGTATCCCATATTTCTTTCACAGATTTGCATTGAGATATGTGGAAGAACTCGTCCATACTTAATGCACTTTGAAGAATGTTGATGGCCTTCTTCTCATTAAGTATTTTCTTCTTATCATCTTCATCATACGAACTTTTGATCTTTGGGGTTCCAACACCATTGATCACACTTGTTGGATTATGCGAACCATTTTCAACGGTTTCCCAGATACCATCTCCTTGAGCTTCTAAATGTGCTTTCATGTGGATATTCCAAAAATCTAAATATTCTCCAGAAAATAGAGGTGGGGTGTTGCTACTACCTCCATCTTTAAAAACCGGGTTTGCGCTTGCGGAAGCCATTGTCTGGATCTATGGAGCAAGTTACCAAAACCTGCTCTGATACTAATTGTTAGTTGATTAGCACCTAAGAAGGGGAGGGGTGAATTAGGATCTTTGAACACTTTTTCTGGTTTATGAAAAACTTTGTTCTTTCTTTTTTGGTTATGTTAAGCGATGAACGGTAAAGTGCGGAAAGATAAAGAACACGAAGAAATGTCCTGGTTCCCCTCACAGATCGAGAGTACTCCAGTCCCCTTTCAACATGAAAGATATTTCCCTATCTGTTATGAGTTGTACACGACAGACAGAACCACCAAGAACAACCTCTTGTGATTCACCAAGTTCCTATGAGAACAATCCTCTCAAACTCAACTCTCTTGCTTCCAACAATCCTGGACAGCAAGGTGTTTACAAAACACACAATCTTATTTTTCAACAATTCTAAAAAATAAGATATGGATTACAACAATGGATTGAATGTAAAGTTTGTAGTATAATGATCACTCAAATTGATATATCAATTTGCTTGATCTTCTCTTCCAATGAAAATAATTCACAACACAAAGATATTAGATTGCTCAAGAATTTTCTGTTTTGAATGATATGAAAATATGCAGAAAATATCTTGAATGAAGGTTTAAAACAATAAGTGTGAATTCTGAAAATTCTAAGAGATTGATTGGAAGAGGTGAAATTTGAATTTGAAAGATCATGTATTTATATGCACATAACACCTCAAATGAAACATGGTAATGTTCTGAAAGAATCATGAACAATTGTCAAAGATATAATGAAAAGATTCCATGAAATGGTGCATGAAGAGGTGTATGAACAACCATTGATTTTTCAGAAATGTACAGTGGTAAATCGATTTACATAATGGGTAAATCGATTACCCTGTTTCAACGTTTAAAAAATTTCAAAATCTTTCAGTGGTAAATCGATTTCCTTAAGAGGTAAATCGATTTACCATGTTAAAAAACTTAAAACTTCGCTTCTGGAAATGTAATGCTCCAGTGGTAAATTGATTTACCCGGTTTGAAAATGAAAAATATGATTCTAACACATTTTCCATGCACTATGAAAAGTTACGCAATAGCCATATGAATACTTGAGCATCTAACACTTTAGTGGAGGTGAGTATTCTCATTATACCTTTTTGAAGTGAAAAGCTTAACTTCTTGAATCAAGATGCTTTATCATAGAATAAAATATTTGCCTTCTTGTTGCTTGGAGTTTTGTCTTCATCCAAAACATTCATCCTAGAGAAGCTTGACTTCACATTCTCCCCCTTTTTGATGATGACAAATAATCCTCTTTAATGCGTGCAATTTCCGAAAATGAAAATTTCTCCCCCTGAGATGTATAACTCCCCCTAAATTTGAGAAGCTTATGATCATGTTGACTTGATCATCTTGAAGGAGATTTGTATAATTTGTACCTTAGGAAATTCACAAGCATACAAGCATAATTCATAACACCTTTCTCCCCCTTTGACATTATCAAAAAGAAGGGAAAGATGGGTGAAAGATAATCACATGACAAATATAAAATAGAATATACATAACTTGTAAAACAACCTCAAGAGGTCAGAAAGCACAAAAAGAAAAAAGTTTCAGGGGTAAATCGATTTACATCATGGGTAAATCGATTTACCTAGTTCAAAATATGCCAAACACGAAAAAACAATGCCCTTGTTTTGTGGGTAAATCAATTTACAGCATGGGTAAATCGATTTACTCAGTGCCAAAAATGCCAAATACAAAAACCAGTGCTACTGTTTTATGTGTAAATCGATTTACATCATGAGTAAATTGATTTACTCAGTGAAAAAAGCTAAAAAAACACATATTTTTAAGAAAGATTCATGCAAGAGACACCCAATGAATCATGTAAAAGAAAGGAGTAGAAGTAGAGATCCATGAAGTAAATTGAAAATGTAAATAGATGAGTTGGAAATATATGTCCACCTTTGAGTATTGATATGTTTTTTGCCAAATTATATGTCACATTCATCTAGAATCCCAAGTTCCCTTCGAATTTTGTAAAATGGTTCTCGCGCCAAAGGTTTTGTGAAGATGTCGGCAAGTTGATTATGAGTATCCACAAATGTGACTTCGACATCCCCTTGAAGCACGTGGTCACGAAGAAAGTGATGCCGAATGCCAATATGTTTGGTTCTTGAGTGCATGACCGGATTCTTTGTAATCTTTATCGCACTTGTGTTGTCATAACGAAGAGGAATGCATCCAAGATCGAGTCCATAGTCACGAAGTTGTTGCTTAAGCCAAAATATTTAAGCGCAACAGCTACCCGCGTCTATGTATTCTGCTTCTGCAGTGCTTAGAGCAACACACGCTTGTTTCTTGCAAGCCCACGAACATAATGCATTTCCAAGGATGTGACATGTACCACTAGTACTTTTTCTATCAGTTTTACATCCTGCATAATCAGCGTCAGAATAACCAACTAAATTGCAAATACTACCTTTAGGATACCATAGGATGACATTTGTTGTTCCCTTGAGATATTTCATGATTCTCTTAACAGCGGTGAGATGTGATTCTTTTGGATTTCCTTGAAAACGAGCACAAAGACACACACTGAATATAATATCAGGACGGCTTGCCGTCAAATAAAGTAAGGAACCAATCATACCTCGATACTTTGTTATATCAATCGAAACACCTGTTTCATCTTGATCAACATAAGATCCGGATCCCATCGGAGTAGACATTGCCTTGCAACTATCCATGTCGAATCTTTTTAATAACTCTTTGCAGTAATTTGATTGATGAAGATGCCATCCTTCAGTTTCTTAATTTGAATTCCAAGAAAATAGTTCATCTTACCCATCATGGACATCTCGAATTCTCCTTGCATCATTGATGAAAATTCTTCACACATTTGTTTGTTTGTTGAGCCGCATATGATGTCGCCAACGTAGACTTGAACCAATAAAGTGTTATCTTTTATTTTCTTAATAAACAGGGTTTTGTCAATTTTACGTTTTTCAAATTCCTTTTCACAAAGAAAGTTGCTGAGACGATCATACCATGCTCTAGGTGCTTGCTTTAGGCCATAAAGAGCTTTCCTCAACTTGAAAACATGTGAAGGATTTTTGAAGTCTTCAAAGCCCGGGGGTTGTTTGACATAGACTTCTTCATTGATGTAGCCATTCAAGAATGTGCTCTTGACATCCATTTGAAATAATTGAAAATTGAATGAACATGCATAAGCAAGTAATAAACGAATAACTTCTAACCTTGCAATTGGAGCAAATGTTTCTTCAAAATCAATGCCTTCCTCTTGATTGTATCCTTGGGCCACTAATCTAGCTTTGTTTCGAAAAATTATACCATTCCCATCAAGCTTGTTCTTAAACACCCATCTGGTACCTATGATGTGTTTATCACTTGGCCTAGGGACAAGTTCCCAAACTTGATTCCTTTCGAATTGGTTTAACTCTTCTTTCATAGCAATCATCCATTGGTCGTAACCTAAGGCTTCATCAACTTTGGAAGGTTCAATTTGTGAGACAAAAGCCATATTTAAGCATGCATCTTTCAGATTTAATCTTATTGCAATGTCTTGACTAATATCACCAATGACTTTATCAATTGGATGATCCCGATGAGTTCTCCATTCCTTAGGTAGATCATTATTATTTGTTTTTTTCTCATCTTGATGTTTTCGTTGATCACCATTGTTTCCAATTTAAGTATCTATTTGAGGAACTTCTACAATATCATCATCATCATCATCATCATCATCACACAAAACTATATCCTCCTTGGAGGGGTTAGATTCATCGAAAGTAACATGCATAGATTCTTCAATTTTTAAAGTTCTTTTATTATATATTCTAAAAGTGTTACTAGTAAGAGAGTATCCAAGGAATATACCTTCGTCGGACTTCTCGTTGAACGTACCTAAATTGTCTTTGTCATTGTTGAGGACAAAGCATTTTCACCCAAAAATGTGAAAGTAAGATATGTTTGGTTTCCTTCCTTTGAAGAGTTCATAGGGAGTCTTTTTCAGGATAGGTCTAATGATAATTCTATTACTTACATAGCATGTCGTGTTTACCGCATCCGCCCAAAAGTACTTTGGAAGATTTGAGTCGTTTAGCATCGTTCGTGCAAGTTCCACAAGTGACCTATTCTTTCTTTCCACCACTCCATTTTGTTGAGGAGTCCTTGGTGCCGAGAAAATATGGAAGATTCCATGTTCTTCGCAAAACTCTTCGAAGGAGGCATTTTGGAATTCTCCACCATGGCCGCTTCTTATGGAGGCAATAATTAGCGATTTCTCATTTTGGATTTGCTTTGCATATTTCTTGAATGCCTTGAATGCATCATTTTTCTGCACTAAGAAGAAAGTCCAAGTTTATCTAGAGAAATCATCAACAATAACCAAAGCATATACATTACCTCCGAAGCTTCTTGTTCTTGATGGACCAAATAAGTCCATATGCAACAATTGTAGTGGCCTTGTAGTGGACACCAAATTCTTCGATGTGAAAGTTGATTTGGTTTATTTCCCTTTTTGACATGCATCACAAAGTCTATCTTTGACGAATTTTATCTTAGGCAAACCAATGACTCATTATAAGTGTATTCAAATGTTCCATATGAATATGTGCGAATCTTTTATGCCACAACCATGACTCATTATTGTTTACCATAAGACATTTTACTTTCAAAGATAAATCATCAAGGGAAATCATAAAAATATTATTAATTCTTGTACCTTTGAGTTTTACGTCATGAGAGACTTCATCTTCAATCAAGCATTCATCTTTGGTGAACTTGATTTTGAAGCCCTTGTCGCAAAGTTGGCTAATGCTTAAAAGATTATGCTTTAGTCCTTCGACATAAAGGACATCTTCAATGGATGTGAAAGGTGGTGCTCCAACTTTGCCTATGCCAAGAATTCTCCCTTTGTTGTTATCATTATATGTGACATAACCCTTGGCCTTCAATTCTAGATTTGAAAATTTGTTTATGTCTCCCATCATATACTTGGAACATCCACTATCAAGATACCAAATATTTGATGTGGTTTTCAAGCATACCTACAAAACAAAGTTACGTTTTGTTAGGTACCCAAATTGCTTTGGGTCCTTCTAAAGTTTCTAACATAGCATGCATTAGGTGTATGGCCAATTATTCCGCAATAAAAACAAGTAGGTTCAAAATTGCTTCTATATCTAGGAACATAAGATTTCTTTTAGGATAGTGATGAACATTTTTTGCCTTGTTCACTTTCTCTTTGGTTGGTTGGTCATTAGCCTTAACAAAGACAGTTTTGCCTGAACTTGGCTTGGAAAATTTTGAATAACCAAGTCCACTTTTGTCATTGGAATATCTTTGTTGGCTAAGGATACCTTCCACCCCTATTTGTCCTTTTTCATACCTTTCAAGAACTCTTTTTAATTTCACAATTTGGAAAGAGAGTGATTCACAATTTTTCCATACAAAATTCTGTTTTTCACTAATCATCTTTTGTTTTTCATCGTTGACATTTTTTTCAATTGTCACGATTTTTTCTTCTAAAGATAAAATTGTTTTCTTTTCAGATGATATAGTTTTATACATAATTTTGCATTCTTCAAGAAGTTCATTTATAGAACCTTGTGCATCACTATCGAAAAGAGAAAACTCATTACTAACCTCATCTTCTTCATCGTCGGAATGGTGCGAGGCCATTAATGCTAGATCTGCATATTCGTCGCTTGCTGATTCGGATGAAGAACTTATCTCATTATCTTCCCATTCAACACATGCCTTTTTATTTTTGAAATCCTTCTTGCCTTTAAAGCCACATTTCTTTGAGAATTTCGGACAATCCGGCTTTATGTGACCTTGCTTTCCACATTCATAGCATGTGACTTCTTGCGTAGATGTGGAAGCCTTTCTTTTCCTGAAATGTTTATTTCTTTTTGCATTAAAGGGTTTGTCATTTTTACTAAAAAACTTACCAAGCCTTTTAACAAGGAGCATGAAATTTTCATCTTCCTCCAATACACCATCATTTCTATCTTCCTTGAATATACTTTTAAAGCAATTCCTTTGGATTTCTTCTCTGGATTTTCATGCTTTTCGAGTCTTCCAAGTTCAAGTTCATGTTCTTGGAGTTTTCCAAATAATGATGCGGACGTCATAGTGGAAAGACTTTTCTTCTCCGATATGGCCGTTACTTTTGGTTGCCATTCTCTAGTCAAGGATCTAAGCACTTTAAGGTTGAGATCATCATTTGTGAAGGTCTTTCCAAGACCGATTAAGTGATTCGTTAAGTGAACAAATGTTTTCTGTAAAGCAATGATGGATTCTCCGGGCTGCATTCTGAACATTTCGTATTCTTGACTCAATGTATTTAATCTGGATCTTTTGACTTCAGTGGTTCCTTCGTGAGTCTCCACTAAGGTATCCCATATTTCTTTCGCAGATTTGCATTGAGATATGTGGAAGAACTCGTCCATACTTAATGAACTTTGAAGAATGTTTTTGGCCTTCTTCTCATTAAGTATTTTTCTTCTTATCGTCTTCATCATACGAACTTTTGATCTTTGGGGTTCCAACACCATTGATCACACTTGTTGGATTATGCGAACCATTTTCAACGGTTTCCCAGATACCATCTCCTTGTGCTTCTAAATGTGCTTTCATGCGGATTTTCCAGAAATCGAAATATTCGCCAGAAAATAGAAGTGGTTTGATGCTACTACCTCCATCTTTAAAAACCTAGTTCGCGCTTGCGGAAGCCATTGTCTGGATCTGTGGAGCAAGTTACCAAAACCTGCTCTAATACTAATTGCTAGTTGATTAGCACCTAAGAGAGGGGGTGAATTAGGATCTTTGAACACTTTTTCTGGTTTATGAGAACAATCCTCTCAAACTCAACTCTCTTGCTTCCAACAATCCTTGTCAGCAAGGTGTTTACAAAACACACAATCTTATTTTTCAACAATTCTAAAAAATAAGACATGGATTACAACAATGGATTGAATGTAAAGTTTGTAGTATAATAATCACTCAAAGTGATATATCAATTTGCTTGATCTTCTCTTCCAATGAAAATAATTCACCACACAAAGATATTAGATTGCTCAAGAATTTTCTGTTTTTAATGATATGAATATATGTAGAAAATATCTTGAATGAAGGTTTAAAACAATAAGTGTGAATTCTGAAAATTCTAAGAGATTAATTGGAAGAGGTGAAATTTGAATTTGAAAGATCATGTATTTATATGCACATAACACCTCAAATGAAACATGGTAATGTTCTGAAAGAATCATGAACAATTGTCAAAGATATAATGAAAAGATTCCATGAAATGGTGCATGAAGAGGTGTATGAACAACCACTGATTTTTCAGAAATGCACAATGGTAAATGGATTTACATAATGGGTAAATCGATTACCCTGTTGCAACGTTTAAAAAATTTCAAAATCTTTCAGTGGTGAATCGATTTCCCTAAGAGGTAAATCAATTTACCTAGTTAAAAAACTTAAAATTTCTCTTCTGGAAATGTAATGCTCCAGTGGTAAATCGATTTACCCAGTTTAAAAATGAAAAATATGATTCTAACACATTTTCCATGCACTATGAAAAGTTATGCAATAGCCATATGAATACTTGAGCATCTAAGACTTTAGTGAAGGTAAGTATTCTCATTATACCTTTTTGAAGTGAAAAGCTTAACTTCTTGAATCAAGATGCTTTATCATAGAATAAAATCTTTTCCTTCTTGTTGCTTGGAGTTTTGTCTTCATCAAAAACATTCATCATAGAGAAGCTTGACTTCACAGGTTATTCATTATATATATGCATGTATGTGTATATCCATGTATGCACGTTGTAGCGGGGTATTCGTTACCTTTAGATTTATGGACTAAATCAAAAGTAAACCATGCAAGTTGAGTCGCCACCGCACTTCTATTTATCCAAAGGAAAGGTTAGAAAGCGAACAAAAACCGAGAAGTTTTATTGAATCAAAAACTAATAAAAATGTCAGAGATCGGGGTAAGGGGGTTGGTTATGCAATGGGAAGGTTTTAAGCACCCAAAACATCCTAGGTACTCCTAGGGAGCCCTTTTCACAATTGTTGTAAGGTTGGTATTTGTGAAAAATTATTTGTGCAAACATGATTGGGGAGATGAGAGAAGAATATACAAGTTATTTACAATTTTGTGTTTGAATGGATAAACCCATTGCCTACGTACCATCTTAAAAAAGATTAGGATCAAAACCTCGTAGTTCGGGGTAAAAAACTCAAAAACAAGTTGGTGAATTGATTGGTCTAAAAGCCTTAAGGTCTTTTGTTATCCAAAGGAGAAAACTCAACCTAAAACCACAAATCCACCATGTGAGGATAACTTCAACATGCTAGTGAGGGGTTAACCCTATAATAAGCATGGAAGACTCATTGTCCATCACTAAGGATATAGGTGAGCATTATATTTGCCTCAAGGATAACTCAAACATAATAGCTAAAGGTTATGAAAAGTTTTGATAAGAAAGTGTCCATTGAAACCACAAAAGCATTTGAATGAGTTATATTAACCAATGAAAAGTATTTAAAAATATGGTCAAAGTTGACTTAAAGATTCAATTCAAAATAATTGTTATGAAAATAAAGTTTGAAAATCAAAAGCATAATGCTTAGGTTTCTAATGTTTGAAAACAAATGTTAACGTTTGCACAAAAAGGTTTTGGCTTGGGTTAGAGTGGAGGGAAGAAGAAGAATGGCTAAGTCCTAAACATACAAGAGATGAAGGAGAAGAAATAAGACCACAAATGGAGTTCCTTTCTTGAGATCATATTGATGATCCAAGTAACTCCCATCCTTTGGAATAAGCAAGCAAATAAGTGTATACTCAAGCAATCAATCAATCAAGAAAAGCTCTTAGGAATCTTCCAATGGCTCTTGTATCTCTCACTTTAGATGCACATGACAATGGTTCTTCAATTTGCCTCAAATAGGAATCCCCTAGCACAAAAGCACACACATCAAAAAGTTCCATGAAGAAAATTAAGAATGGACAAGAGTGAGTTTAGAGATTTGGTCCTTCTAATCCATCTTCAACATTAAGGCCTTTTTACTCCATTTTGCATAGGGAATGTCCTAGAATCTAAGTCCTTTTTGTCCATTTTTTGCATTTGGTCCACAATAATCAAAACAAAAACACAAGCACAATAATATATATACAATTATGTGCTCAAGTGAGCAAAAGGCAAATTGCATTAACATAAACATGTGCTCAAATGAGCAAAGGGCAAAAGCAAATGAATAATATGTACAAGAATAGTAAATTGCATAAATATAAAGTGCAAGAATTAAATGTTAATGGTTAATGGTTAATGGTTAGTATTAGTGTGCCATAAGGCAATTTAGCGCTATGTTAAGCAATCGTAAGTGGACTAATGTAGTAGTCACACCTATCTGAGGCCGGTCAATAAAATGTAGGCAACAACACAAGTTAGAGATCTTGATTAGTGAATCAAGCTCCTACAACTTGCCATGCCAAAAGAAGATGAGAAATGATCTTGTATTGATTTAGGTTCTTTGCTTGATTAGGAAGCAACCTATCCTTAATGCAAAGCCATTCACTTGATCTATGATCAAGATGAATTAGATTTAAATCAAGGAAGGTTAAACATCCCTTACATCAAGGCTAACCACCAATCTTTAACTCATTGATCAAAAAAGAAAAAGAAGAAGAAGATGAATAATAAAGTGCATTAATGGAAATCAAATGAGGTAACCAATATACATTGACCAAAGATAGATGAAATCAAGGTCAAACATTGGTAAATAGAAGCAAGATGAAGATTAGAAGTCAAGAAACAAATAAAATATTTTTGGTATTTTTTCAAAATTAAAATAATACTTGAATTAAAATAATCAATTAAAGGTCAAACTTCAAATTCACTTCAAATCAACTTTGAAAAGTCCAAGTGAATTATCCTAAGTTCACCAAAGTCAAACAAAGTTTGACAAAAAATTTCAGCATTTTTAGAAACCATAAACTATTTTTTATCAATTAAAAATGCATAGAAATGACCTAATTGAATTAAAATCTCAAATAAATCTCAAATCAATTAATAAATTGATGAGAATATTTTTCATAGATCCATCATCATTCAAAGAGGTAGGGAAAATATTTTTGTATTTTTTGAATATCAAAAACTATTTTAAATGAATTAAAAATAACCAGAAAATAGAAAATTCCTAAAAAATATCAAATGATAAAATAAATAAAATTAAAAATCATTTTTAGAAACTAGAAATTAAAAGAGAAATAATGCAATTGATCTCACATTTTTTGGACCAATAATGAGTGAGATATAATTTTTTGAAATGAAATGGAATTAAAGAAATAAAATGAAAATTGAAATCAGAAATTAAAAATGGAAAAAAAACGTGAGGCGTTGGATTGAGCTCATTAATTGAGCTAGCATATCACATGGACCACATGTGCGCATCCACCATACACGTGAGTCAATGTAAAACACTTGGCCTTTAAAATAGTCATAACATGGAATGGTTCAGATCTAATCTGGAAACAAGAATGCACGGTCCAGATTTGATTTGGAGTTGGGACGGTGGTGTACACCACTGTCTTCTCCGGCGAGACCTCCGACGCTGGTGAAAGTTGCAGAGATCAAAACTTCACCAAATGCCACGATCCATATATCAAATGAAAGCTGGGGTGATGTACATCACCCCTGTACTAACCAATTCCATTCTAGACTTCCATGGAGAAAGAAATCAGAGGTTGAAATTTGGGGTGTTCAATTGAAACTTGATGGAATTTAAAAATTCAAAGCACAAAACAATTGCCTCTGTTGAGAGGACTTCAGACAACCCAGCAAATGCAAGAAATAAGTTATGTACAAGAAGATTCGAAGAAAATAAGTTCTGAGATAAACCTCTGAAATGAGGATCTTGAGAGCATAATTCTCCTTTGCTAATGCTTGCAGTGTAGTCTAGTGATGAAGATGAGAAAGGCTTAGGAACTATAGATCTAGAAAATCAACCAAGGCAATTGAAATTCAGATATGAAAAATTGAATAGAAAGAGAGAGTTCCTTTGAGTGTGGTTATGGAGGGATTCGTGCAGCATAACAGGTGCCCTTAGGTTGTGTAAATGTGAAGCCTTGGACCCTTATTTATAGCAAATGGTGAAGGTATGCACGATCAAAGCATGTGCATGGATGGAAAGGGCCTCCATGCATGGGCCTGTACAGGCGCATGGAGGGCCCAATTCCACTTGGTTTGGCAAGCTGAAATCACAATTAGATGAACTGGTCGTGCAAAATGGATGTAATCAGCTCATGCAATGTGTTTTCAATTGGTTTCCAAAAATTAACCAAATCTTTCTTCTCTTCGAAAATGGCATTTCCAAAAATGAAACATAACCTTATGGGTAATGGTTGGAAAGCTCTTGGCATGAGGATAAATTTTCATGTTGACCAAAACTTTATTTGCAATTGGGAAATTAGTGAAAATTGGTCATGAAGTGTAAGGTGCAAAACATGTACATGTGAAAATTTCAAAAATGGCCAAACTTCAAGTCCTTCTGTTTCAATGATGAAAGCTCCAAATGACAAAACCTTCAACATCAAAGTTGTATATATTTTCAAGACAATCAATTTGGGCTTAAGTTTTGCATCATTTGGATTTTTTATGAGAAAGTTATGGGCACTTGAAGTTGGACTTTTTCATATTTCAATGCCTTTGGTCCAAAGTGACCTATAAGGTTTTGCATTATCACATGTATTTATTTTAGGATTATGAAAATTTTCCCAACATAACAAATGAATTAGACATATTAAACTTTCCAATGCATTTGATCCCACCTCAAAATCATGAAGAATGAATGAGTTATGTTCTTGGGAAGTTGACCCAAAATTAGGGTTTTAGTCAAAATGACCTATAATGTTTTGAAATGGATGATGACCTTACAAGCTTCAAATAAACTTTTTATGAACATGAAAGTTGTTCATAAGGTTCTTAAGAACATATTTTCTCTTGGGGTCATCTTCATTTTACAAACACATTAAAAGTTAGGTCTCAGTGTACTTCAAAATAGTCAGATGAATTCACTGATCAACTTCTCAAGTCCATGCCTCAAATCTTGATGAATTGATGATTGAGGACACTCAAATAAGATCAAATATGCATGAAATGATGAATGTAAGAACTTACCTTTATTGTATTTGATCATGGGTTGAGGTTGCTTCATGAGCAAGGCACAATTGAAGCACTGATGAATTAGGGTTTCCTTGGGAAACAAGCCTCAAGCCCTTTGGTTTGCTTTGATCAACATGATGAATTGAGATCTTTGGGAGGCATATATTATGAATGAGAGCTTTGGGAACTATTTTCATGCTTGCTTTCACCTTCACCTGGTCATTTCAATGAGCATGGGGCCACCTAGGAGCCTTGGGTCTCATGATTGCTCAAGCTACAAAACAGGCAAAGTTAGTGACATATTTTTGTGCTTTTGGTTAGCAAACAAAATAAGAAAAGGAATAATATAAAATTCAAGCATGCTTGGTGATCTCAAACCAACTCTCAAGAGTTCCCACCCTAGGGTTAAGGAGCCTAGATGTTATGATCCTTGAGGCAAATGCAATGTGCAATGATATGATGCCATGAGGGATCTTAGGGTCAAAATTAGGGTCTTACACACGTTATGTTTATGCCGACAAAAACAGACAAAACTGACACGTTTGGGACATAATATGTTTCATTGCTCAACATGAGCTTGGCTAGTCTCATTAAGGTGGAAAACATCACTGGAGATGAGTTAAAGGTCATCAAAGGAGAAAAGTCTCATCACGAGGTCCAATTCTCTTTGGGGAGAGGAAGATGCTTCGTCTGGGGATGAAATGTGAAACGTTTATGGAGCAAAAATCTTGCTGAAGGGTTCCAATTTCTCAAGGACGGGTGTAGATTGGTTAGGAAAACCTTCAAAATGATTCTTTCAGGGACATCATCAAAATTTGCAGCTTCCACCGGGGATAATGAAGATCGCTAAAAAAGATTGACTGTTTATTTTAAAGCTTGATAAAAAATCCACGCTTAGCACTCTGCTGGGGAACATTGAGTTCCAAGATCCAACACTTCACAGCTTACTCGACGCTTGGGGATTTAATTGTGTACGTTCTTTTTTGCATTCACAAATCAAAATAAAACAAAATTTTATTTTGAAAAAAAAAACAAAATTTTTCAAATATTTGTTTGAAGAATTGTTATCAAAGTAAAAATGATATTTTTACGGAGTAGAAATAAAATAAGGATTGCCAATAAATGGATAAGTCTCGAATTTTATTGATAGAATGGTGATTCGCAAATGGCGTGATCCCATGGATATTTACAAAGTTAGAAAAATGGTAATATGGGAAAAGGCTAAATTAAAATACAATGAAACTATTCTCCCTAACATATTTGAATTCCAGATGTATTTGGGCTTCTGATAAGAGCCAGTTGAGAGCTTTGACAGGCAGGCCTTGTTTCAAGTGATCCAATCTGATATGGTGCAGTTACTTGCCATAATCCTTTGTTTTTGCCTAGATTTCCTTTTCAAGTTTTCAATCTACCAGGATAATCATTTTCTGTTTATGTCTCTAATTTTTTCGTGGACCGCCCTTTCGGGTTTTTAGTCCACCGAGACACTCATTTTTTTCTAAGCCGCCTTTTCGGGTTTTTGACTTAGCGAGTTATTCTTTTATTTTTCTAGGCAAAGTATTTCTTGACTGCTTCCGCATTCACATGACGTGGGAGCTTCTCACCATCCTTATTTGTAAGAATCAAGGTCCCGCAGGAGAAGGCTTTCTTGACAATATATGGGCCATCATAATTAGGAATCCACTTGCCGCTAGAATCAGATATGAAAGATTGAAACTTTTTAAGCACAAGGTCACCTTCTCTTAATATGTGAGGTCGAACCTTCTTGTCGAATGCTTTCTTCATTCTCTACTGATATAACTGACCATGGCATAAAGCCGCCATCCTTTTTTCTTCAATCAAATTCAGTTGGTCATACCTGCTTTGACACCATTCAGACACACATTGATGAGATCTCTACTTCTATTGGGAGCACTGGTTCCATTCCATAAACAAGAGAAAGAGGGGTTTCCCATGTTGAAGTGCGGACAAAAGTACGATATCCATGCAGATCAAAAAGGAGCATCTCATGCCAGTTCTTATAAGTCACTACCATCTTCTGAATGATCTTCTTGATGTTCTTGTTGGCAGCTTCAACATCACCGTTCATCTTGGGTCTGTAGGGAGAGGAATTATGGTGTTCAATCTTGAAGTATTCACACATTTCCTTCATCATTTTATTGTTTAGGTTTGAACCATTATCAATGATGATTCTGCTTGGCACACCATAATGACAAATAAGTGGATTCTTGATAAATCTGACTACCACCTGCTTGGTCACATTGGCGTATGAGGCAGCTTCAACACACTTTGTGAAATAATCAATAGCCACCAAAATGAAACGATGTCCGTTGGGAGCTTTAGGATCAATCATACCAATCATGTCGATGCCCCACATAGAGAAAGGCCATGGAAAGGAGAGAACGTCGAGAAGAGTCGGAGGTACATGTATCTTATCAGCATAAATCTGGCATTTGTGACATTTCTTCACATACTTTCAACAGTCATCTTCCATTGTCATCTAATAGTAACCCGCTCTTAACATTTTTTTAGCCATTGCATGTCCGTTGGAATGAGTACCAAAAGAACCTTCGTGAACTTCTTGCATCAATAGGTCTGCTTCGTGTCTATCCACACATCTGAGCAGAACCATGTCAAAGTTTATCTTGTATAACACGCCTTCGTTCAAAAAGAAGTTACTAGCCAGACTTCTCAGGGTCTTCTTATCTTTGTTTGATGCCCCAGGTGGATATTCTTGACTCTAGAGATGACACTTGATGTCATGGTACCATGGCTTGTCATCAGAGACTTCTTCCATTGCAAATACATGAGCGGGTCTATCAATATGCATAACATCGATTTTAGGCACATCATTCCAACGATTCACAATGATCATGGAAGCCAAAGTTACCAAGACATCTGCCATTTGATTTTCCTCACGAGTGATGCGATGAAATTCAATCTTGTTGAAGAAAGTAGATAACCTCCTTGCATAGTCTTTGTATGGGATTATGCCGAGTTGACGAGTTTCCCATTCTCCTTTAATTTGATTGACAACTAGAGTTGAGTCTCCATAAACATCTAGATTTTTTATTCTAAGATCAATGGCTTCTTCTAGACCCATGATGCAGGCTTTGTATTCCGCCATGTTGTTTGTGCACTTGCATGTTAATCTTGCAGTAAAAGGGATATGTGAGTCATGAGGAGTGATGATTACTGCCTCAATACCATTACCATAAGCATTAACTACTCCATCAAATATTAAACCCCGTTGAGAACCTGGCTCTAGCCCTTCATTTAGTAGTGGTTCATTGCAATCTTTGGCTTTTAAGTACATCACATCTTGATTTGGGAATTCAAATTTTATAGACTCATAATCATCGATTGACTGATGAGCTAAATGATCGGCCAAGACACTTCCTATGATAACTTTCAGGGTGTGATACTCAATGTCATATTCAGACAAGAGCATCTGCCAACGAGCAATTCTTTCGGTCAATGCAGACTTTTCAAAGATATACTTAATCGGATCCATCTTGGATATCAACCAAGTTGTGTGATTCATCATATATTGACGGAGACGCTTGGCATCCTAAGTCAGAGAACAACAAGTTTTCTCTAGCATGGAATATTGGGACTCACAGTCAGTGAATTTCTTACTCAAATAATAGATGGCATACTCTTTTCTTCCCGTTTCATCATGTTGACCCAAGACATAGCCCATAAATTCTTCTAGCACAGTCAGATACATAATCAATGGTCTTCGCTCAACTGGAGGGGATAAGATAAGAGGTTCTAGCAAATACTCTTTGATACTGTTGAAGGCTTTTTGACAATCATTCGTCCAAACACAACCCTTATCCTTTCGGAGGAGCTTAAAAATGGGAGCACGAGTAGCAGTCATATGAGATATGAACCTTGAAATGTAGTTTAAACGTCCAACGAATCCCCTCACCTGCTTTTCTGTTTGAGGTGCTGGCATTTCCTGAATGGCTTTAACCTTGTCAGGATCAACTTCAATACCCTTTTGACTAACGATGAAGCCTAAGAGCTTTCTTGATCGGACCCCAAAGGTGTATTTGTTTGGGTTCAAGCGGAGTTTGTATTTTCTCACACGCTGAAACAATTTTGAAAGATACTTAACATGATCTTCCTCAGTCTTTGATTTTGCTATCATATCATCTACATAGACTTCAATCTCTTTATGCATCATGTCATGAAAAAGAGTAGTCATAGCTCGTTGATAGGTGGCACCGACATTCTTCAAGCCGAAAGGCATTACTTTGTAGCAAAATATGCCCCAAGGTGTAATAAAAGTTGTTTTCTCCATATCTTCGGGCGCCATTTTGATTTGATTGTAACCGGAAAATCCATCCATGAAAGAGAAGAACTTGAACTTGGCGGTGTTGTCGACTGACATGTCAATGTGTGGCAGAGGAAAGTTATCCTTAGGACTGACTTTGTTTAGATCTCTGTAGTCAATGCACATGCGAACCTTCCCGTCCTTCTTGGGAACTGGCACAATGTTGGCCAACCAATGCGGATACTCTGATGTGACAAGGAAATCTGCATCAATATGCTTTTTCACTTCCTCTTTGATTTTGATCGCCATGTTCGGACATGTTCTTCTTAACTTTTTCTTGATCGGTGGGCACTCTAGCCTCAACGGTAAATGATGCTACATAATATAGGTGTCCAACCCTTGCATGTCTTGGTATGACCAAGCAATCACATCAGTATATTCTCGGAGAAGCTCTATCATCCTCTCTTTGACCTCTGGCGCGAGCAGTGCTCCAACTTTGACTTCTTTTCTATCCTCTTTAGACCTCAAGTTGATTACTTCCACAGGATCTTTGAATGGTTAAATGATCTTTTCTCCATTTTCAAGCAATCTAAAGATTTCATCTGGAATGTCTTCCTCTTCTTCTTCTTCCGCTTTGTACACAGGAAATTCAAAGTTGCAAGAGGGCATTGGGTCATTGGTTTTAATGGATATATCATGAATTAATCCGCACATGTGATTTTATGCTTGTTTTAGAAACAAATAAAAGTGTGAAGTTGTGTGCAGCTAACTCGAAGTGTTTATTTGTTTATTTTAGATTACCATTTTCCAGAAGAAAAAAACAGCAAAACAATAAAAACAACAATATGGAAACAAAATAAAATTTTCATTGATTTAATTCTTGAAACACAAGCTCAAACATTGTCACTTTCTCCTTAGGCATAAGGAAAGGATTTTTTTGAAAAGAAAACAAAAAACAAAATATTACTTTGAAATGTTAACAACAACAGGAACATCAACAGAGATCCAGTTTTGGCAAATCACTCTGCAAGCTATGAAGTTATCCAAAACATCTTTAGGATTGTCTTCCACAATGGCATTGGCTTCAGCTGCTTCATCTTCTGACTCAGGGATATATTCAAGTTCTCTATGATAAGGAGAGTAGAAAGACACATATGCATCTTCTGCCTCAAGATTGTATTCAGGATCGTCGCAGTAGGGTTCCAATGCTAAATCATTATCCTCAATGATGGCACTAACTTTTGGCAAAGTGGGATTGATGAGCCCTCCACTATGGAAAGTTTCTTTGACTGAACGGACAATTCTACTTTCTTCTGCAATCTTCATGGAAGTAGGAGAAAAGCCTAAACCCTCTCGGTGTTTGTTTTCTGGGAGATCCAAAATTGTTCCCCAGTCATAGGTTATACCATCATTTACTAGTTATTGTACATCCTTGAATGAAGAGATGGATACTCCTCTCTTGACATCTTTATCAATCAAAGAAAGGGCTTGGAATTGAGTTCCAACAGCTTCTTCGGGTTCAAGATAAGAGAAAGATGATAAGTGACTCACAACCAGCGCTTTCTCTCCATATTTTTTCATTAGCTTCCTGTTCTTCACAAATTTAAGCTTCTGATGTATAGTGGAAGTGACTTCCCCAACTTCTTGGATCCAAGGACGACCCAATAAACAACTATATACAGCTTCTATGTCCATCACCTGGAATGTTATCTGGAAAGTATGAGGTCCGATGGTCATAGGAAGGTCGACTTCTCCAATGACTATTTTTCTAGAACCATCAAAAGCTTTGACAATAATCTCGCTACTCTTCATAGGAGCACCTTAAAAAGAAAGTGTGGAAAGTGTCGACTTCGGCATGACATTGAGAGACGAGCCTATATCCACTAACACACTTGACAAAGAGTCATTCATATGGTTGATTGAGATATTTAGTGCCATGTTATGATTTCTTCCTTCTTCGGGGAGCTCTTCATTACTGAAACTCAGGTTGTTGTAGGTCGTGATGTTAGCGACAATACCATCAAACTGTCTAACCGTCACATTGTGGTCTACATAGGCTTGTTCTAAGACTTTCTGCAAAGCTTCACGGTGAGCCTCATAGTTCATCAACAAAGATAACACAGATATCATGGAAGGTGTATGAAGTAATTGTTCCACCATATTGTATTCACTTTTCCTGATGATCTTCAACATCCCATCGTCATCACTTTTCGGATTCATGATGTCAGATTGGCCAACTGAGCCTACTTTCCTGCTGCAACATCCTCAGTCCTTTTTGAAAATATACGCCCACTTTTTGTGACCCTTCTTACATCAACGATGTTAACAATGGAGGGTAGAGGAACATCCTTTCCATTCTCAGTCATTCTAGCATTGTACTTGTAAGGCACAACTTTATCAGATTGGTAGGGAACTAGGCCTAGTAAATTAATGACCAGAGGAGTCACAGAAGTCTTCCGACTGTCATAAGTAATTTGTATAGGCTCGGAGTCGTTGAACTGAGGAACTATGACATTCACTTTGTTGTCACAATTGACCATATTGACCTGATTATAATCTCTGGCTTGGTAGGCTACAATGTAACCTTGATCCATTTGATTCTGGAAATTTGTTACAACAGTTAGGCATCCTTGAGAGTTCCTGGAACAAACCCTGCAAGAGGCGTAGTTATGTGGGGGCATAAAACCATTCTTGTTATATCTGGCGTGTTTCTTTACTAAGTTCTCGCCCAACAACCGTACATCATAGATCTAGCTACCTGGGCAACCATATACCATGTTAACTGAGGCTAAACCATGTTGCAGTAGAGGATTAACTTGAACATTGGGGTTTATATCCTTAAATGAAAGGGTACCACTCTTGATGAGCCTCTGAACATCTGAATTTAGACCAAAACAGTTTTCAATGTTGTGTTCTGGTGCCCCTTGATGGTAAGCACAAAATTGACATGCCTTGTACCAATAGGGAAGTTCTTTTGGCACAGGTGGTGGAGACCTTGTCTGGACATGATTTTTAGCTAGTAGTGCATGAAACAATTTTTCATAGGACATTGGGATAGGATCAAACTGTGAACTTTTTTTAATACGATTTTGATTGTTTAATTGAGAGCGAGCCTATTATGGAGGTTGTCGATGTTGTTGATTTGATGGTTGTTGTTGAACATGTTGTTGTTGCTGATGTTGTTGAGGATATTGTTATTGATGTTGATGCGAGAACTGCGGCTGATAAATTGGCGATATCATTAGTGGACTAATGATTGGTGAAACGGCTCAAACATGTTGATAATTTCTTATTTGTCTTCCATATGAAACAACACTAACATCCGATTCTTTATTCTTGGAAAAACTATTGGCAAATTTATTAACATTACTAGAAGCGCCGACTTCCTTAGTCAAACGTCCTTCTCAGACTGCTTCCTCAAGTCACATGCCCATGTTTACCATCTCGGTGAAATCACT
Source organism: Lathyrus oleraceus (assembly GCF_024323335.1). Taxonomy (NCBI): domain Eukaryota; kingdom Viridiplantae; phylum Streptophyta; class Magnoliopsida; order Fabales; family Fabaceae; genus Lathyrus; species Lathyrus oleraceus. The sequence continues at coordinate 85,913,895 of NC_066582.1, read as the reverse complement.
GGGTGCGTTGGCGATCATGCAGTCATAGTAGAATGAACTTAGAGTTTTCAAAAAGATTTTAGTTATCTCTTTCTCTTCAAGTGGAAGGAAATCTGTGCAGCAATTTCACGCCACCTTTGAGCATGTTCCTTGAAACTCTCTTTGTCTTTCTAAGACATGGCCCGGAGTTGATCTCTTCCCGGAGCCATATCTATATTATATTTGTATTGACGAATAAAAGCTTCACCAAAGTCGTTAAAAGTACGGATCTTCGCGCTGTCCAAGCCCATGTACCACTTAAGAGCAATACCAGTTAAACTGTCTTGAAAGTAGTGGATCAAAAGCTGATGGTTGTTAGTCTGAGTGGACATCTTCCTAGCATACATCACCAAATGACTTTGAGGACATGAATTTCGTTTGTATTTCTCGAATTCTGGTACTTTGAATTTGGGCAGAATTTGAACATTAGGAACCAAGCAGAGTTCGGAAGCGGTCTTACCAAAAAGATCCTTACCTCGAAGAGCGTTGATTTCCCTTTGCATTTCTAAGAATTGATCTTGAAATGCCTCTAACCTTTCATCTACTCCCACAACTTCGCTTGGAGCAGCGTGATAAATGTTTTCTTCATTATAAGGAGTCATATGCACCACAGGATAAGGTACAAACATCACAACAGTCACTACTAGAGCTTCAGCGTTTTGAGGGTGATATCCAATTGGCATATAATCGCGAGGCATTCCCCAAGGGAAACCGGGTGGAATATGATATTTTTGATCATTGATGGGTGCCACTGGAATGGGCGTCGAGGCGTTCTCAGAGATTGCTGTTTGTTGCACTGAATCTTGAGAATTATTCGATTACTGATTATGAGCAGTCGCCAAAGTATCCATCATAGCAGTAAGCATTTCCAAACTGTCTTTCAAGGTGATTACTTCCTCCCTGATCTCTTGATTTTCTTGTTCAAGCTGACTCATCCTTCTCCGACGACTGGCTCGAGTATTGTACATGTAAGTTTCTTGAAATGCAGGAACTTGTGCTTGAATGATGTATGATATGCAGATGCAAAAGATGATTTTTAATTTTTAAGAAACAATAATTTATTGCAAATATTATAGAGACAAAATTTGGTACAAGCTGAATAAAAACCTCTTTTTATTAAACAATTGAGGGATTACAAAGGATGAAATAAAATTTCAACGATCCTAAATAATACAAGAGGAAAACAGCTAAGTCTATGAGTCCTAAGAAATCCCATATGTAGAAGGTCCTGCTACTGGCTGCTGCTTCTTCTTCTGCCTCTTTAGCTGAGCGTTCTCGATCATAAGCTTGTCGATGATTCTCTTCTAAGCACCTGAGGTGGGAGGTATCCTTGAGTACTCATAAAATGGTTGGACTTTAGAGAGAAGTAAACCTTCTTGTTCCTCGTGTTTCTTCACAACTTGCTATTCCAAAATCTCAATCAAATCATCATTCTCCTTTAGTTGCTGCTCCATCTTCATCTTCTTATCATTCAAAACATGGTACTCGCCTTCCCAAGTGTCTCTTTCCAATTTCAACCTAACCAAAATTTATTGAAACTCTTCCATATTCTCAATAGGAATGGTGGATGATAATGTTATAGCATAAGGGAATGAGGGCTTCTTAGGAGCATATGACATCTTAAGTTCATTGGCTCTAGCACAAACCCATTAGGTGTAGGGCTCAAAAGTAACACAATTATTTCTTCCTAATCGGCCTTTTCCTTTCCTATGAATGTTGCACCAAGCATGTATGATTCTATCCTTCAACCCGGAACTCTCTTCTTCGTTGAGGTAAAAGAAACCTGAAAACAAAAGGTTATCGGGTTTATCTGCCATAGGATATCCTAACTGGCATCTATCAAGGATGGGGTTGTAGTTAATTCCCCCATGTACACCAATGAGAGGTACATTAGGAAATTCATCACAATTGTCAATAATTACTCCAATATCATAGGAGGGGTCTGTAAGACCCTAATTTTGACCCTAAGATCCCTCATGGCATTATATCATTGCTCATTGCATTTGTCTCAAGGATCATAATATCTTGGCTCCTTACCCTAGGGTTAGGACTTGTGTGAGTTGGTTTGAGACCACCAAGAATGCTTTAATTGTATATTATTTTTTTTCTTATTTTGTTTACTAACCAAAAGCACAAAAATATGTCACTAACTTGTTTTGTTTTGAAGCTCAAGCAATCATGTGTGCCCTTGCTCCTATGAGGCTCATATGCTCAATGAAGTGGCCAGATGAAGATGAAAGCAAGCATGACAATGGTTCCCAGAGCTCTTAATCATCATATATGCCTCCCAAGTATCTCAATTTTCCAATTTGATCAAGATAAACCAAGGGGCTTGAGGCTTGTTTCCCAAGGAAAACCCTAATTCAACTGTGCATTGATTGTGCCTTGCCCATGAAGAAACCTCAACCTATGATCAAACTAAATTAAGGGAAGTTATTTCATTCATAATTTTATGCATATATGAGCTTATGTGAGTATCCTTAAAACATTCATTCATCAAGATTTGGAGTTTGGCCTTGAGAAGTTGACCAGTCAAGTCATCTGACCAAATTGAAATCCACTAAGACCTAACTTATGATGTGTTTGTCAAATGAAGATGACCCCAAGAGAAATAATGTTCTTAAGAACCATATGAACAACTTTCATTTTCATCATAAATCCATTTGAAACTTGGAAGATCATCATTCATTTCAAAACATTATAGGTCATTTTGACTGAAACCCTAATTTTGGGTCAACTTCCCAAGGATCCAACTCCTTCATTTTTTATTATTTTGAGGTGAGACAAAGTGAATTGGAAAGCTTAAGATGTCTAGTTCAAATTTTATGTTTTAAAAAATTTCATAATCCTAAAATAAACACATGTGATAATACAAAACATTATAGGTCACTTTGGACCAAAACCATTGAATCTTGAAAAAGTCCAACTTCAAGTGCCCATAACTTCCTCATAAAAAATCCAAATGATGTAAACTTTAAGTCCAAATTTATTATATTGAAAGGATCTACAACTTTAGTGTTGAAGGTGTTTCCATTTTAGGCTTGAATCATTGAAACAAAAGGGCTTGAAGTTGGTCATTTTTGACAAATTTTTCAAAGGCATGTTTTGTACATCAAATTTCATGATCAGTTTTCACAATTTTCCAAACTCCAAATGGATTTTTATCCAACATAGCTTTTGTTCCTTATGTCAAGACCTTTCCAACCATTACTCACATGCCTATGTTTGGATTTTCCATGAGTGACTTTCGAAGAGGGGAACATTTATGCCCAATTATGGAATTCACATTGAATCTTCATGCACAAGCAATTGCCATTCAAATTACACGTCCATTTCACTTCAGAATTAGCTCAGCTTGCATTTCCAATTGATTTTGGGCCTCACATGCGCCTGTACAGGCCCATGCATGGAGGACCCAATGATCATGCACACGAATTCTACACCTCATTGCCTTGCATTTCAGCTATAAATACATGCCTTGCCTCATTCAAACTTCAACCTGAAGGCACCTGAAGCTCTGCTGAAATCCATACCCAACCTCACTTAAAAGGAATTCTGATTTTTTTTTCTCAATTTAAAACTTGAATTTCAACTTCCTTGGTTGATCTTCAGTTTCCAATTCCTAAGCCTTGCATCATCATCATCTCAAGATCAAGTTGGAAGCAAGAGATTGAGTGGATCGTGTTGTTTAAAGTTGCACTTCAAAGGTTCATTGCTCAACTGTTTTGATCCATATCTCATCATATATTATGATTTACTTGTGTTTATTTGGTTCTCTGAAGTCCTCGTGTGAGAGGCAAGTCATTGGTGGCTTTGATTTTGTGAATTGATGCATGTCAGATTGAACACCTGGATTTTCCATCTCAGATTTCTCATTTCATAGAGATCTTGAGAGAAGTCCAAGGTTACAGGGGTGATGTACATCACCCCAATTTCATTTTGGTATAAGGCACATGTATTTTGGTTGAGGTTTGAAAACCTGCAACTGGTGCCCAGAATCAGTTGGCTCACCGGAAAAGACGGTGATTTCCACCACCATCCCCACGTGGATACCTCCATGGCCATTGGATCTCATGAGCGCATTCTAATCCTGGCCTTTGCTTCTTATGACTTTTTTAATTCAGCGTGTGTTGCACTTGACTTGTGACTAAGGTACGCGCGCCCCTCAACACCCTTGGATGTTGCCACGTCAATTAATGAAGTCCATCCAAGGGGCGCTGATTTTCCATATTTTCCTAATTTCTGTTTTATTTTCTTTTATTCCATTTATTTTCAAAAATTCATAACTCTTTTATTTGGAATCACAAAAATATGAGACCAATTGCAAAAAATTTCTTTTAAAATCTAGTTTCATAATCTGATTTTTTATTATTTTTGTGATTCCATTTAATATTTTTTGTGAATTATTTTGTTTTTAATAGTTTTTAATTCATTTTAAATACTTCTTGCTATCCAAAAATTCCAAAAATATTTTCTTAACACATATGAATGATGATAAGTCTATGAAAAATGTTCTCATCAATTTCTTAATTTATTTGAGATTTATTTGAGATTTTAATTCATTTATGTTATTTTTCTTGATTTTTAATTGTTTTAAAATAGTTTCTGTTTTCAAAAAATGTTGAGAAAAATTGTCAAACCTTGTTTGACCATATTAGACTTATGATGATTCAATTGGACTTATTCAAGTTGATTTGAATTGAATTTGAAGTTTGACCATATTTTGTTCATTTTACTTTATGCTTTATTTTAATTCCAAAAAATACCAAAAATATGTTTGACCTTTATTGATTTCTAATCTTCATTTCACTTCTGTTTACCATTGATTGATGTTGATTTCATTCACATTTGATCATTGTGTTTTGATTATGTCATTTGAATTCTCATTTTGTCCATTTCAATTTTCTTCTTCATCTTCTTCTTTTCATTTTGACCAATGAGTTAATGATTTGTGGTTAGCCTTGGCATATGGGAGGCTTAACCTTCTTTGATCCAAATCAAACTCAACTTGATCAAAGATCAAGTGAGTTGCTTTGTGTCCAAGATAGGTTACTTCTTGGTCAAGTAAAAAACCTGAAATCCATACAAGGTCTTTCTTCTTTTCTTTTGGCATGGCAAGTTGTAGGAGTTTGGCTTACTAGTCATGATCTCTAACTTGTGTTTATTTACCTATAGTTTTATTGACCGGCCTCAGATAGGTGTGACTACTACATTAGTCCACTTACGATTGCTTAACATAGCGCTAAATTGTCTTATGACACACTAACATTAACTACTAACACTAACTTTAATTTGAGCATTTAATTCTTGCAATTTACTTAAAGCAATTTACTTTCTTGCTCATTTACTCATATTGCCTTTTCCTTTTGCTCACTTGAGCTCATATTTTATGTTTATGCCATTTTCCTTTTGTTCATTTGAGCACATTATTGTCAATAAATATATTATGGCTTTGTGTTTGTTTTGTCTTTGTTTGTGTGAACCCAATGCAAAAAGGAGAAACGACTTAGAATTAGGACCTTACCTATGCTTAATGGAGTTCAAGAGCAACTAGGCCTCATGCCTTTAGAATGCTAAACTTGTTGAAGAGCAACTAGGCCTCATGCCTTTAGAATGCTTAATCTTAAAGTTGACTTGAAAGGACCCCTAATCTAAACTCATTCTTTGTCCATTTCTCTTATTGCATTGTGAACTTTTTGATTGTTTGTTCTTGTGTGATAGGGATTCCAAACTTGAGATAGTAAGAAGGACCATTGTCATGAATAACCAAGTTAAGAGAGGCAAGCCAAATGGAGATCCTAGGAGCTTGATTGAATATTTGTTTGATTGCTTGAGTTAAATGCTAAGTCCAAAGGAAAGAAGCATCTTGAATCATCTTTATGATCTCAAGAAAGGAACTCCAAGGGTTTTATCTCTTCTCTCACCTTTGCATGTTTAGGACTAGCCCTTCTCTTCTTCTCTCCACTCTAACCCAAGCCAAACTCATTTTGTGCAAACCTTGACATTGTTTTCAAATTAGAAACCTAGGCCTTATGCCTTTGATTTTTTCAAACTCTTTTCATTAATACTTATTTTGAATTGAATTTTAAGTCAACTTTGACTTCATTTTGTGAATACTTCTAATTTGTAAATACAACTCACTTCAAGTTAATTTTTGTGGTTCCAATGGCCACCTTTGTTAAAACCATTTTTCATAAACATTAGCCATATGTTTGAGTTATCATAGTGGTTGATGTAAACCTCACCTTGTCCTTAGTGATTGGACTATAAGTCTTCCGTACTTATTATAGGGTGGATCCCTCACTAGTATGTTGAAGCTCTCCTCACATGGTGGATTGTTGGATTAGGTTGAGTTTTCTCCCTTTGATAACAAAAGACCTTAAGGCTTTTGATCAAATCAATTCACGAATCTTTTGAGACTTTTACTCGAACTACGAGGTTTTGATCCTACCTTTGTGATGGTACGTAGGCAATGGGTTCATCCATTCAAACAACAAAATTGTAAATATGTATATTCTCTTCTCATCTCCCCAATCTTGTTTGCACAAATATTTTCAAAAATACCAACCTACCATACAACTTTGCAAAAAGGGCTCCCTTAGAGTACTAAGGATGTTTTGGGTGCTTAAAACCTTCCCGTTGCATAACCAACCCCCTTACCCAGATCTCTGACATTTTTATTAGTTTTTGATTTGATAAAGCTTCTTGGTTTTTGTTCGCTTTCTAACCTTTCCTTTGGATAAATAGAAGTGCGGTGGCGACTCGAATTGTATGCTTACTTTTGATTTAGTCAATAAATTTAAAGGTAACGAATACCCCGCTATAGAAAAGTGGCGACTCTGCTGGGGATCGAACTTCCTAGTGGGTTTAGCCTACTTTTTGCCTTTGTTGTATTGTATGTTTATATTTATTTGTGACGTATTTTTGTGTAAATTTGGGATGACTATATTGTTTGTAATGAATGATTTGCTTGATATATCAATTGCTTGTGTACTTGGTGGTCTCTTGTGAGATGAGTTCAATACCCGAACTCGAGTGCACTTATGATAGGAGAATGGCATAGTCTTGTTGACTTGTGTGGAGTTATTCCTTAGCAAGTTGACTTGCAAGCCCATTCACTTGGTTGAGGTCTTGTTGGGATCAATAATGTCACACGAGTAGTCGTGGTTAGGCATTACTCTTTCCAATAAAAACCTTAGAAACCAAGGACCTTAGATTACCTAGCCCATCTTGGCCTATTTTAGGATGTAGTGCGAAGGTCGTTCAAGTGTAAGATTTGATACGGTTGTTACGCGATACTACACTCATAAGAGTCTCTCTTGAGAATATTTTTGGAATACGAGTAGTCGTTTTATCCGATAATATTCGAAAGATGAGATGATGACTATGGGGACCTCTTATAGAACATGATTGTCAGGTTTAACCATAGTACATTCCCTTTGGGTGGTTCTTGACCGAGACTCCATGCTCGTGACTTGCAACAAACCCTTGATTCGCAGTTGATCCGTTCTCCTATATCCTCAATATCAATGGAACTTGGGTGTTGATAAGGTGTAAACCATAATCCACCAAAATGGATGATTGATATTAAGGATGGCTTGATCCATCCCGTGACCTTTGTGTGGTGTGACTTGGTTGATCCTTGAGTGTGATTGTTGCATCCATGCATTCATGCATTCATACACATCCATATCATCAAAAATGAGAAAATTTTCAAGGAACTTAAGAGGTCTATTTGCAAATTTTTAGACATGGATAAGCAAAGAAGGAATACGAAGAAGTACAGTTTCAGACAACCCGACTTGAAAGAGTTAAGGAGTTTGACATTCTATGTATTAGATCCCTTGGAGTTCAAAGCTCGCCATGGGAAGCTTCTGTCTATTCTTTCTACTCAGGTGGATGAAGGTCTGATGAGTGTGTTGGTGCAGTTCTATGATCCCTTGTACCGTTGCTTCACTTTTCCGGATTTCCAGCTTTTGCCTACGCTTGAGGAGTATGGCTATCTTGTGGGTATACCTATCTTAGATCAGTTGCCTTTCAGTGGCTTGGAGAGAGTTCCTTCTTCTCAAGAGATTGTTGATCTTTTGCACATAGATGTATCTGATATTGGTGCTCATATGACTACCAAAGGTGGAATTCAAGGTCTCCCCTCTAATTTCCTCATTACCCAAGCTACTTTGTTTGGGAAGGCCATGAGTGAGGACGCCTTTGAAGCCATATTTGTACTTCTCATCTATGGACTAGTGTTATTCCCCAACATCGACAATTTTGTGGATGTGAATGCTATTAGGATTTTCTCTACTCTTAATCTCGTTCTGTCTCTGTTGGGTGACACTTATTTCTCTTTACATATGAGGAATGCAAAGGGTGGTGGTACCATTGTGTGTTGTTTGCCTCTGTTGTACAAGTGGTTTATTTCGCACTTGCCTCAGACGCTCGCCTTCAAGGTGAACAAAGGATGTCTACGGTGGTCCACGAGACTTATGTCTCTCACTAATGATGATATCTTTTGGTACAACCGTGTGTACGATGGTGTCCAGATTATTGACTCTTGTGGTGAATTCTCCAATGTGCCTCTTCTTGGTACATGTGGTGGGATTAACTACAACCCTGTTTTGGCTCGCCGTCAGCTTGGGTTCCCCTTAAAGGATAAACCTAAAACATCTTGTTGGAAGGTGTATTCTTTCAAGAGGGTAAAGATCCCCAAGACTTGAAGGGCAGGATGGTCCGCACTTGGTGCAAGATTCATAAGAAGGGAAGGAAAGAGCTTGGTCCGAAGAATTGTATTGCTTAGGAACCCTACACCTCTTGGGTGAGGAGGAGAGCTTTTGAGTACCGCATGCCCTATGATTATCCGAGACCTACTCTTATGGTTATGGTTGGGCCTTCAACCCTCCCTAACCAAGATGTAGAGGAGTTGAGAGATGAAGACTGTTCGCGTGCTTGGGTTCGTGAGCGAGAGGAACTACCTCAACAACTTAGAGATAAGGATGATGTGATAGAATTTCTGGAGCATCAGGTTATTGATGAGCCTGATGATGTGGTTAATTCTCTTCTTCCTCAGTCGTCCAGGTTTTGGAAGAGGAAATATGATCGACTCGCCAAAGAGAAGGCTGATATGGAGGCAGCCTATGAGAGAGAGGTGAAGAGGCTTCGTGCAGCTATCTTCTGGTCTCGAGAGCTTTGGAAGATTGCTTCTAGGGTTCCATAGGATGTTATTCTCCTTCCCTCTTGTATTGTATTTGGTTACCAAGATTGTACTTCTTCATTGGTGTAAAATTTTTTCCAAATATTATTGATATGAATATTTCCATTATATGTATAAAAAGATTAATATTTTCAAATGCTTGCAAATAGATCTCTATAAAGTTCCTCGAATAAAAATAAATCATATGCACAAGCATTGCATGCATCATGTGTATTTAATGAAACACAAATCAGAATCCTTTGAAAAGTTCAAGGAATTCAAGAATGAAGTACAAAACCAACTAGGTAAGAATATTAAAACTCTTCGATCAGATCGAGGTGGTGAATATTTAAGCCTAGAGTTTGATGACCATCTGAAAGAGTGTGGGATCCTATCCCAACTTACTCCTCCTGGAACACCCCAATGGAATGGTGTATCTGAGAGAAGAAGTCGAACCCTGTTAGACATGGTCCGATCCATGATGAGTCACGCCGATCTTCCAAACTCCTTTTGGAGACATGCACTATTGACAGCAGCTTACACACTTAACCGTGTTCCATCCAAAAAGGTTGAGAAGACACCATATGAGATATGGAGTGGTAATAAACCACATATGTCTTACATGAAGATTTGGGGTTGCGAAGTTTATGTGAAACGACAAATTTCAACTAAGCTTGAGCCCAAATCTGACAAATGCTTATTTGTGGGGTATCCTAAAGAAACAAGAGGGTATCACTTTTGCAATCCTTATGAGGGCAAAGTGTTTGTCGCTCGAACTGGAGTTTTCCTAGAAAAGGATTTTATTTCCAAAGGAATCAGTGGGAGGAAAGTAGAGCTTGAAGAAATTCAAGAATCACAAAGCATTGATACACCTATGGAGGAATTAGAGCAGGAAACACAAATAGTTGTGTAAGAGCAACCTGCTCAAGTAGAACAAGACCAGCATAGGTCAAGCAGGATACGTCACCTACCTGAGAGATATTGATATCTCATAACTGATCAAGGTGATGTATTACTCATGGATCAAGTACGAACATGAGCCCTGTGTCTACAAGAAGGTTAGTGGGAGCATGATCGTTTTCCTGGTATTATATGTAGATGACATATTACTCATTGGAAATGATATCCCTACCCTGCAACAAGTAAAGTCTTGGTTGGGGAAATGCTTTTCTATGAAGGACCTAGGTGAAGAAGCCTATATATTAGGAATCAAAATCTATAGAGATAGATCACAAAATTGCTTGGCCTAAGTCAGAGTACATAGACAAAGTGCTGAGACGCTTTAATATGAAAGATTCCAATGGTTATGTGTTTTTGCTTAAATGGTGGCGCTGTGAGCTAAAAAAGTTCAAAGCAAGATACAATTGCTGATTCTACAACTGAGGCCGAGTATATTGCTGCTTCAAGTGCAGCAAAGGAAGTTGTTTGGATCAAAAGTTCCTTAGTGAACTTGGCATAGTTCCTGGCATTGTGGATCCCATTGGTCTCTATTATGATAACAATGGTGCTATCGCACAAGCTAAGGAGCCTAGATCTCACCAACGATCCAAACACATACTTAGGCATTATCACCTCATTCGAGTGATAATAGATAGAGGAGATGTGAAAATATGTAGAGTACCTACACTTGACAGTATTGCTGACCCACTGACAAAGCCTCTTGCGCAGCAGAAGCATGATGACTGTCATACCACAAAAATTTGCCTGTTAATTTTTATGATAAATTGATTCCTGCATGGCATTCATTTCACATTTGCATTCATTCATTATCATACATTCTCATATAAATTATAAATTTTAATTTATTTATTATGTGATACAGATATAAAAAATAATAATAATTTTGGTTATCTGTATGATATAAATAAATTATATATATATATATATATATATATATATATATATATATATATATATATATATATATATATATATATATATATAATATATATATATATATATATATAATATATATATATATATATATATATATATATATATATATAATATATATATATATATATATATATATATATATATAATAGTTTTAATTTAATGATAAATAAAAATAGATTTGAATTTTAATTGTATAATTAAAATTTTAAATTAATTTTATTTGTTAAAGCTCATTAAATTATAATAATTATTTTTTATAATTTAGTGACTCATGTTCCATTTATTCATTATTTATAAATAGTATTCATTTAGTAATTCACGTTTTTTACTTAATAAAATTTATTTATAAGAGTAACATTTTTTTAAAAGCCCATAAATTATAAAATAATTTTGGTTGATATAAGTAAGAATAATTTTGATTTTTTTTTAAATGATGAAAGTAAAAATAGAAATAGGTTTAAATTTTAATTCAATTATGTAACTAAAATTTAGATTAAAATTTTTATTTAAATTATTCATTATTTATAATAATATTTGTATTTAATAAATATTTAGCAAGGTTAAACCCTAACTCTCCTAAAGTATAGAAAGGGATCCATATATTTAGCAAGGTTAAACCCTAACTCTCCTAAAGTATTGGAAGGGATCCAAATATTTAGCAAGGTTAAACCGTAAAGTATAGGAAGGGATCCAAATATTTAGCAAGGTTAAAACCTAATCCACACCATTATAAATACTTCATATGGCTGCAGCGAGAGGGAGGAGGACGAAAAAGAGGAGAGATACAGTAGAAGAAGATACACAAGGCAAGGCAGAAGCAAGAAGATTCACGGGCAGGGAAAAGAGAAGCAACCATAAAGCACTCATAGCCTGAATAAGAACAACACACATACAGTGAGCAAGCTAGAAGAATCAAATCCTCAGTAAGTGTTCATTAGGGAATTTGCATCCAGCATGATTACCTTGCAATACTCCTTAATTCATGCATGAATAATATTGGTTTAATATATATATATTGAGATGATGTATTCATGGTTTGGTGGATGTTGATATTGCTTTATTCAAGTATGCATCTGTTCTTGATATGTCATAGCATATTGGAGAAATTCTGTTTGCATGATTAAAGAATTATATCTGCCATTAATTATTATATGAGTGTTGTTTCTAGCATGATTATGTTTATTTCACATGCTGTTATTACATAATAATGATGATGATGATATAATGGTGATAATATAAATCCTTGGTTGTCTTTAACATGTATGTGTAAGGTTTGTTTTATCATTATCACTTGCAGTAAAGAGAACTAATACATGAGTAAAATAATATAAGCTTCTTGATTTGTGCATGACTATTTTTATTATTGAATGATGATTACATATGATCTTATTTTATGTGTGTGGTTTGATATAAGATGAAGTTACAGGTTTGTTATATTCACATGAAAGAAACAGCATGAGAAAAAATAAAGTAGCTTGCCGTAAGAGAGAAAGTTGTAACATGCATGGTGGTGTTGTGTCAAAATGGAAAAATCCATGTAGAATTAATATATATTTTAATGAAGGCGAATAAATAACAAATGGACCAACATGGTTTGTTGGTAGCTCCCCCCTTATTGCAATGTAGAGGTCCTGGGTTCAAGCCCCCAAGACCTATTCTTTTAGCTTTTCAGTGTTTTTACTATGTTTACTCCCTTTCCACTATAATTAATTCACCACTATTTTTCTATTATTAAATACAACCCATTAATTAATTTCCTAATTAATATATTATATTAGTTATTTAAACTAGGATATAATTTAATCTAGTTTATTAATTAAATTTTCATATATCACTTAATTAATTAAAATGGGCTATTTTGAATAATAAAAATCTATTTTTTTTTATTTCTTTCTTTTTAGTTTAATTAGGTTTTATTAGTTTGTATGCCCTTTTAATTTTGTACTCGTTAATTAAGATTTAGATATTTTATATCCCCTTTTAAATTATGTACCCCCCATCCCGAAGCCATGTAATAGCGTAGTCTTATTTTTCGCACTTTAATTTTTCCATACAGTGAATATAACTGTCTACATGTATGCTAATAGGATTGCATGGAAAGATAAATAATCGAACTTAGATAAATTAATTCAAGATAATATATCCGAATCCAATCATTTCCACACTTGCACCTCTAGGGTAACCCTCTCTTTGTTGCCTTACGATATTACGGTCATGTCCCGCGAATGTGGGGATATCCTTAGCAAAGACCCTTTAGATTAAATCATCATCATCCCTAAACAGATAAGTCATAGTCCCTTCGATCAAAAGGTCAATGTCCCTACAAGATAAATCATAGTCCCTCGAACGTTGCCTTCAAATATATGACTTTGTCCCTCGATGACCCTTTGTTGTAGCCTACGATTAAATGATGATCGCCTCTTCGAATGCTAAGGTATCCTTACAAATGTTGCCTTCAATGACCAATCGACGACCCCACGATGTCCCTTTACATCCAAAGGATAAGACTACTTACTTCTCAATAGTAAGGACAGTTTTACCCTCCTAAGGATAGGAAATACCTATAAAGACTTTGGTTAGGTATAATTGCTCACAGCTTAAAATACTTTTCACACGTCACACTTTTCAAAACATCTTTTAGAAAATCACCACTTGGTATACATTCGCACCAGAATCATCGCCGAGTTATATTTTTCTAAACATCTTTCAAAATCAAACGAGATAAACACTTTGTATACATTCGTACAAGAATCATTACAAAGTTAAACTCTCCTTTCAAAATATTTTCTAAACACACCAGATTTCTCAAACACTTTCTCAAACAAGGAAAATATAAGTGAGTTAAGCAATTAAGAGCCCATGGATAACCATGGATACAAAGGGTGCTAACACCTTCCCTTTGTATAATGTACCTTCCGAACTCAAAATCTAATCAAGGTATTTCCTGTTCTTTTCCGCCTTTCCTTATTGGATAAAAGAAAAGTCGGTGGCGACTCTTGCTATCCGCAACATTGCTTTTCAAAGAAAAAACACAAAGTCAGTTCACCGTATCACAGAACTGACGACTCTGCTGGGGACTCTTAAAAAGAGAGGTTACCTTAAAGATAAGATCACTTATGTTTTCGAATTGTTTCTTTGTTTGATTTACTTTTAAGGGATTGTTTGGGTATTCTATGCTTGAGTGAAAGATCCTACACCCGGATCTAGTGTACCTTAGGTAAGTAGCAAGAGATCATCGCGACTGTCCGGCGTATACTGGAATGGTTAAAATGATGGCTACGGTTAATGTGACACTTTGGATGTCCTGATATTCCTCATGTTTACTTGAGGAAAAATTTGGCGTCTACGTGGTGTCATCAAAGCATTAACCAGACCTTTAGAACCCTAATTGACTCATCCTAGCCATTAGAAAGTAGTGAGATAACTGACTTCGGTTCCGACTGGGTTTGGTTGATACTCGATACTACACTCTTTGAGATTGGACTTTAGGGAAATTTTGGTCAACCGCTTGGTGTTGCACTGAAGTGGACTTAAGGAAAGGTCAATGATTTGAGATCCTTCTAAAACCCGGTTACTATTCTAGGATAGGTTGAACCAACCAAACTTCAGTGGGGAGGGTACTTACCTATGGAACTCATGCAAGCCTTAAAACCTAGGAATGATTGTGGTGTGACTTGTTTGTGCTTGTTACTTACTTGACATCATAACATCATGACATCATGGCATTGTACTAACCATTTCGAGAACTTAGGGATTTAACTTTGCTCTGTTTTGTAGGGCTATGGCTTCCAGGAAGACCATCCGGATCAATTTTGTAGCGACCTCTCCTCAACTCAAGGATTTAGTGTCAGAACTTCCCGATCATGCTCAGTTCATCAAGAAACATGGTTATCTCCTCAATTTAGTTACCACCGGTTTCAAGGAAGATATGATGAGAGTTCTATTCCAGTTCTTCGATCCTAAACACCATTGCTTCACCTTCCCAGATTATCAGTTGGTACCCACATTAGAAGAATTTTCTAGGTTGCTTGGGATACCTATCCTTGATCAAACACCTTTCAGTGGTTTAGAAAAGATTCTGAGGTCTGAAAAGGTTGCCGCGGCTTTACACATGACAAAGTCCGACATTGAAACTAATTGGGTAACAAGAAGTGAAGTTAAGGGTTTACATGCCAAATTTCTGATAAATAAGGCTCGAGAATTCCTAAAAGCTATGAGTGTCCATGCTTTCGAAGATGTTCTAGCATTACTAATCTATGGTTTGGTGCTATTTCCTAATCTGGATCAATTCATAGACATGAACGTTGTTAAGATATTTCTCACTCATAACCCTGTGTCCACCTTGCTTGGAGACATTTTACTTTCCCTTCACACTCGTACTATGAAAAGGGAAGGGACTCTCATGTGATGCGTACCTTTATTATCTAGGTGGTTTATTTCGCACCTTCCTCAATCAGTCTTGAAGAATGAGCAAAATTTGAAATGGCCTCAAAGGATAATGTCGCTCTCCCATTCAGACATCCATTGGTGTCCCCAACCCAAAGAAAATGTTATCATCATTGACCATTGTGGAGAATTCTCTAACGTACCACTCCTGGGGATAAGAGGAGGTATTACTTATAATCCTGCTTTAGCCCTACGTCAGTTTGGTTATGCTCGAAGAGATGGTCCACATGAAATAATTATCCAAGGCACTGTGTTTGACTATGACAACGATTCTCAAGGTCTTCGTCAAAGGTTTGTACGAGCTTGGGGCATGGTGAAAATAAGTACTTTAGGACAGAAAAACTCTATTCCTATGGAACCTTATCTCAGATGGGTATGCGCCAGAGCTCGTGAGCTTATCATGCCATATCTTGCAATCGGACCTCTGATTGTTGAACCAAAAGTTGAAGGAGGTACCCCTCAGATCATTCCTTATCCAGATATGCCTACCAATGTTGAAGAATTGAAGAAATCTTGGATCCAGTTGAGAGAGGAAAAGGATACTTTTGAAGCTCGGTTCTGTGCTGAAAGGAAGAAAGTATTAGAGCTCACCAGCCAGCTTAATGAGGAACGAAGTCTCAATGCATATCTCCGCCCAAAAAGAAGCCGTCCCTGGGAGACTTGAGCTTTCATTTTTTCTTGTAATGAACATTGATTAAAGAAATTATTAATAAAAGTTCCCTTTTTTGGTGGTTTACGCAAAGTTAAATTCCAAAAGTCCTTGAAAACATTTCATACATTGCATAGCATAACATAACATTGCATAACAGGTACTCTAAAGGATCAATGTTCTCACGGTCTTCCTCTCAAACAGAAAAATGGCCCTCGAACAAATTGTCCAGGATCTCCAGGCTCAGAATGCTCAATTCCAGGAGATGATCTTGAACTTATCCAAGGGGCAGGAGGAACTGAAGACTCTATTGCTCGAGAAGAAGAAAGACAAGAAATCTGTGAGTTACATTAACCCGGGAAGAAGGCTTAAAGGACAGGCTCTAGGAGTCAAGATTGGAATTCCGAAGGATAAAGAAGATGAGACAGAAAATGATTCGGAAGATGAGAATATTGATCCCTTCAACTCTGAGGACGACTATGAAAATTATGAAAATGAACAGTACTCTCCGAAAGATGATAAGTATAAGTTGCTGGAAGAACGTATGCTAGCTATGGAGGGTCAGAAGGCGCCCGGTCTGGATTTCGAAAGCTTAGGTCTGGTCTCTGATGTGGTCATTCCTCGCAAATTCAAGGTCCCCGCTTTCACTAAGTATGATGGTGCGTCTTGTCCTCAGATGCATCTGAGAGCTTATGTGAGAAAGATCCAGTCGTATACCACTGATAGGAAGCTATGGATCCATTTCTTCCAAGAGAGTCTGTCTGGCACACAGTTAGAGTGGTATTATCAGCTCGAGAGCTCTAACATCCGCACCTGGACTGATTTAGCGACAGCTTTCTACAAGCACTACCAGTATAATTCTGAATTAGCGCCTACTCGGCTACAGCTGCAGAATATGACTATGGGCTCTAAAGAAAGCTTCAAAGAATATGCTCAAAAATGGAGAGACTTGGCTGGCAGAGTCAAACCCCCTATGACTGATCGAGAATTAGTGGACATGTTCATGGGTACACTGACTGGCCCATTCTACAACATCTATTGGGAAGTTCCTCATCGGGTTTCACTGAACTTATATTGACGGGTGAACGTGTTGAAAGCGACATTCGAAGTGGAAAGATACAGGCGGCTACCTCTGCAAGCACCAAAAAGTCCTATCAGGGGAAGAATGAATCAAATGCTGTGTACGGTCAAAGGGGTCATAACAAGAAAAATCGTGACCATACTGTTGGAGCAGCTACGATTGCAGCACCACCATCTCAAAACTTCCAACACAGATAAGATAGGCCAAGAAGGCAGTTTACCAAGATCAATATGACTTTAGCACAAGCACTGCAGGGTATGCTAAAAGCAAATTTAATTACCCTCAGAGATCCTCCTGCAAATCCCAACACTACTTCTCCTCGTTATAATCCCAATGCCAGGCGTGCATATCACTCTGATAGCCCCGGGCATGATACAAACGATTGTTGGTTGTTGAAGAATAAGATTCAGGATATGATCGACGCTGGAGAAATTGAATTTGATCCTCCGGAGACTCCTAATGTCATCACTGCTCCTATGCCTAATCATGACAAGACTGTTAATGTTGTGGATGACAATTCTCACATTACTAATGTAGCTGACTTAGCATCTCCTCTCCTGATCATCAAGAAGAATATATTGCAAGCTAGTTTATTTCCAGGTTGTGCTGAAAATTGCGATCTCTGTATACTCCGACCCAATGATTGCTTGAAGTTGAGGAATGGTATTCAACGGCTGATGGATGATCGTACAATTCTCTTTGAAAAGATTCCTAAGGTGGAAAACCCTATTGAAGAAATATCTGTGATTGCTAGGTCCAAAGTTCCAGTGAAGATTACCGCTACTAGAGTGCCTGTGAAGATTACTGCTGAGCCCAAGGTAGCTCCCCTAATTATTTCTGCACTTGGCCCAGTACCGTATTCCTCAAGCAAAGCCATTCCGTGGAATTATGGAGGTGATGTTTACATCCACGGCATAAAGTAAGATGATAATTTTGCTAATCCTAATGACGTTGACATTGTTGGGACTAGTAAAATTACTCGAAGTGGAAGGATCTTCTCTCCAGAAATCTCACCTCCCGCCCCTGAAACTCGAGGAAAGGGACCAGTAATCAATCCTTCTCAGTCAAAGACACCAGTCGAAGTTACTACCGAAGATGTTGCCAAGCAGGAAATGGAAGAAATGCTGAAAATCATCCGTAAGAGTGATTTTGATGTGGTAGAATAGCTGGGGCATACTCCGTCTAAAATTTCGATGTTATCCTTGTTGTTATCTTCTGAATCTCATGCCAATGCGTTGATAAAATTCTTGAAGATTGCTCATGTACCTCAGGAGACATCTGTCGATTAGTTAGAAAATTATGTTGCTAACTTGGCTGTTGATAATGGCATAGGCTTTTCTGATGCTGACCTGACACCAGCAGGAAAGAATCACAATAAAGCTCTGCATATCTCCATTGAGTGTAAGGGGATCACCTTGTCTCATGTGTTGATCGACAATGGCTCTTCTTTGAATGTGCTACCGAAAGATGTGCTCGATAAGCTTGACTGTAAAAGCATTGAACTGAAACCTAGTGACGTTGTGGTGCGTGCTTACGATGGTGCGAAGAGTGTTGTCCATGGTGAAGTGGTTCTCCCTATCAAGATAGGATCTCAAGTCTTCAACACTACCTGTTACGTAATGAACATTCGTCCTGCCTATTCCTGCTTATTGGGACGCCCTTGGATCCATGGGGCAAGTGTTGTAGCTTCATCTCTCCATCAAAAGTTGAGGTATCAAATAGAGGGCAAGATTGTCACTGTGTGTGGAGAAGAAGAGTATATTGTTAGTAGTGTGCATATCTTCAGATACGTCGAGATGGATGGTGAATTGTTTGAGACTCCTTCTCAGTCATTTGAAGTAGTCCCTCCGACCAGTCCTGTCCTTAAGCCAACTTCCCGTGTGCCCAAGGTTATTCGTGCTCCTCCTGCTATGATTTCTCTGAAAGATACTCAAGCCGTGGTTGAAGATGGTGGTCGTACTGGCTGGGGTCAACTGATTGAGGTGCCGTACAAGTCTGATAAATTTGGCCTGGGGTTTAGCTCTGAAAAGATAGTCAAAGATCATATTAATGTTGTAGAAGATGCTGATAGCGATTGCGACTTGGATAGTTGGATTTTCCTAACAATTGGTGACGGACTCAATAATTGGAAGGCTGAAGACACTATCCCGATTTCCTTGAGTCAGGAGTAATTGTTATTGCTTATTTTAGTGTTTCAAATTTTGTAATTTTTATTATGAACAATTGAACTTCTTAAAGCATTGTGTCTATGCCCGGGGCACAATAGCTAATTTGTTAAGGGTTTTGTCATTTTCATAAGCATATTCACATTCAATAAATCAATGGACTTTTTGCATTCAAATATTGCGCTCTTTATCTTTCCTGTCATCTTTCAAATAAGCTATGTTTTCTTACACACACTCACGTAACAAATTGCAGATCCATCTCCACTCTGGATCCTGTTGATAATAATTCTGCTACTGTTAATTATGGCTTTAAAAATCCGATCTACCAAGCCGATGATGGAAGTGAGGAAGATTGCGAAGTGCCTGGAGAGCTTGCCAGACTGTTACTGCAAGAAGAAAAGACTATACAGCCGCATGAGGAATCAATTGAAATTATAAATCTGGGTACTGAAGTAGACAAGAAAGAAGTCAAAATAGGAGCAGGCTTGGAAAACACTGTCAAAGAAAGATTGATTCAGATGTTACATGACTATGTAGAGATTTTTGCTTGGTCTTATGAAGACATGCCAGGACTGGATACTGATATAGTAGTACATCGTTTGCCGATGAAGGAAGATTGTCATCCTGTTAAGCAAAAGGTTCGTCGCATGCGTCCTGAAATGTCTGAGAAAATCAAAGCCGAGGTTATGAAATAATTTAATGCAGGTTTTCTAGCTGTTACTTCTTATCCTCAATGGGTTGCTAATGTGGTACCAGTGCCAAAGAAGGATGGTAAGGTGCGAATGTGTGTAGATTACAGAGATTTGAATAAAGCAAGTCCCAAAGATGACTTTTCACTTCCCCACATTGATGTTCTGGTAGATAACACCGCTCAACACAAGGTATTCTCATTCATGGATGGATTCTCAGGTTATAACCAGATTAAGATGGCACCTGAAGACATGGAGAAAACTACGTTTGTGACGTAATGGGGCACTTTCTGTTACAAAGTAATGCCATTCGGTTTAAAGAATGCAGGGGCAACATACCAGCGTGCTATGGTGGTTTTGTTCCATGATATGATCCATCATGAAATAGAGGTATATGTGGATGACATGATAGCCAGATCTCATACTGAAGAAGAACATCTCGATCATTTATACAAACTGTTTGAGAGGTTGAAGAAATACAAGTTGAGATTGAACCCGAACAAATGCACCTTTGGAGTAAGATCCGATAAACTCTTGGGCTTTATTGGCAGTGGTAAAGGAATTGACGTTGACCCGGCTAAGGTGAGAGCTGTAACACCTCAAAATTTGCCCTCCTCTTCTTGAGACTAGTTTGGGGCATTGCATTTAATGTTATAGGGCATTAGGCATTGCATTTTGCATCTCATATGAAAATGAGAAGGTTATCCTCCAAAGTCTTTTCAAAAGATGGGGAAGTTAGGTGATTCAAGCCTGAGGGTCTCTATGAATTGATCATAAACCATCCGAGGGTATGGGCTCCAATTAGGGTTTCTTGATTCTTCAAAGGTCTTGAGCATCATCTTATCTGCAAGGATATATCACCATCATCATGGTTCTATCATCATCAAGGGTGTCAGAGTTCATCCTTAAGTTCCTCTGGATTAGGGTTGTGACCTCTAGTCAACCCTAATCAATGCAATTCTTCCAACTAGGGTTTCTCAAAGAGATGAGGTATTTTCTTGGGATGAGGATCACATGATTATTATAAGGAGCTTACATGAGCTAGGGTTTCATTTTGAAGCAATTTCACCAAGTGGTAGAGGCTCAAGTTGATCAAGACATTTCAAGGTCATCTGAGGACCAAAAGTCAACTGTGCAGTCAACTGAGGGCTATGAGGTGGGGAAATGAGTTGAGATACCTCAATCATGTTCAAATGGGGTCTATTCATCATTCTAAACATCCATCTTGAAGATTCAAAGGTCATGGCAAAAGTTATTAAAAATGGAAATTGACCTATAATTCAAAGTTTCCAAATTTGGCAAGTTTTTGGTCCACTTTCAACTTGAATTTTCAATATTAAAGAAATTTCAAAGGGATTTTTGGTGAACATGAAAGTTGTAGATCTTTGTCTCCCCTTTCGAAAAAGTCCTAACTCAGGTCCATATGATGAATGGTTGAGGAGTTATGGTCATTTGATCACAAAGTATGCATGGAAATTCAAAATGACATAACTTTTGTCATAATGCTTCAAATTGGTTCATTCTTTTTGCAAAGTGCTTCTCATGTTCAAGGCATCTCAAAATGACATCATTTGACTCAATTATGCAAACTAAGCCTCAAGGAATCATGGTCAAAAGTCACATTATTTCACATTTGTTCTAAGGATGATATCATGCTACAAATCAAGATTCACAAAAAACCAAGGCAAGGCTTCACTTCAGCCTTCTTCATAGACCATATTTGAGTAAAAATGAGCCCTTGCCATGCATGAAAGAGGCGTGTATGTTCCTTGTTTCACACATGTTCAAAATGAAGCAAATCTTCACCATTCATTCTTGGCTTAAGATGCAAGCAAAACAACCTTCAAATCCTGACCCTTGGTTGCTCTTGAGTGGATTAAAATCCTAGCATGGGGCTGAGCACGTGCATTATGGCCATGGGAACTTAATTTTCATTTTTGCAATTTGTATAACAACTCACTAATCATGATTAGTAAATGGATAAAATGATTATCAGTGTTATTAGCAAGAAGTATAAGTAGGGAAACCGTAATCACAAGCCTCATAACTGCATTTTCAGATCTAGAATTCAAGAAAACTCTCTCAAAATTTCTCTCTTCGAATTTACTTTTTCTTCACACAAATCTCAAAGATTGTTGCAGATTCTTGATCCTCATACTTCACTGATCAAGAATCACTCATCGTTTGGTGTTATTCCTCAAGAAATCGAGCAGTTCAAGTGCATTATCATGATGATCGAATTTGGAAATTGAGGCACATTCAAGAGGTTTCAGCCATTTGTTTTTGCATAAAGCTTCAAAGGAAGTTCAAAGAAGTTGATCTGGAGCAGCTGAGCTCGTGCGATCGTGATTCCAGAGATCTCCATTTTCAGGTGACTCCATTTTCACTCTCTTCTTTTGCTGTTTTTAGGTTATAGAGTTGAAGATCTTGCTGAGTAGGTCATGAATATGTGATTAGAATTGAGATTGAGTGAATATTAAGGATTTCATTGTGACTGGAAGTTTGGATCTGAAAACTTATTCTCTTCGAATTGCAAAACCTAGGAAGAATTAGGAGAATCTAGTATGATTTTTGGAATCAGCATGGAAAACTGAGTGGAATGACACTGGTCTGATGAATTTCTGGAAAATTTTAGGGTGGCGCCGCCGTGGGAGCCACCGGGGTCTGTGTTATGATTAGGGTTTTGCTGAGTGTGTGCCATGTGGCTCAACGCGTGGAAGATTGATTGGATGAGGTTTGTTTGACTAAGGACACGCATGCGTTGAATGCTGACTGGGGTGGGTGACTCAATTAGTGAAACGGTGCGTTTCACTAGTTTGAATATGGACCATTGATCTCAGATGCGCGCCAGATCTAGTGGTCCATGTTTTTCCTGATTTAATTCAAATAATTCGTTTCCCTCCTTTTTCTATTTTATATTTCAATTATTTTGGTCATTTTGTTTAATTCATAAAAAATCCAAAAATTGTCCAATTGAGTCCCAATTCTTTTTCATAGTTTTGTGTTTGTGTCTACTTTTTTATGGTGTTAAATTCAAGAATTTTTTATGTCTGGATCTTTATGTGGGAATTTTTGAAACAATATTGTGCCAAATTGACCTAGTGCATTCAATGTATTGTGAAATCCTCAATTTTGAACCTTTTGATCCACTCTTTTGCATACATGACATTCATACCTAGCATGAAGTATTGGTCACTGGTTTGGATTTTTTTTCACCTGTTATCATCATTTTTGACACATAGAGAAAAATGTGACAATTTGTGTCACATTTTTGACATTGAATTCGTGCATTCTTGTTCACATAGCATTTGCATCATTTTGGACTTGATCTTTTGCATATTGAACATTCATGGCATAAGTAACTTATACAAAAAATCCCAAAGTCATTGCATGCATTTCTGATTTGATATGAATTTTCTAAGTTGAAATTTCATTTTGTGCATATTTTTGGTCATTACATTGCATAGCCAAGTTGAGGTACTTGATCATTGATTTGATGTCGGTCTTTTTGAGGACATTGGAGGGAGTGTTTGAATGTCTGATGTGCAAAAGGATGGGTCCTGGATTGGTCATTTGGTTAGGTTTTGAATCTTGTTTTTGTACTAGGGTTTTGACCCAATTTTAGGGTTTGCTCTTGGTCCAATTCTTTGACATGGTTTGGGGTCTTCTTTGTGGTGTGATCCTTTGCCTCTTTTTCATTGGTTTGATCCCTGATTTGTGAGTCTTGAGTCATTTGATTGGCGCATTCATTCAAGTCATACATTATTTGGTACTTATTCTCAAGGAGACTTGTAAGGTATTGAGGGAGTGGAGGTTCTTATTGGTATGAGATGACTTGATGGGCTTGTAAGTTGGATTTGTGACTCATTAGAGATGATTTTAGAAGCATGATCCTACTGATTTGTGAACTTTGGAGTGGTTTGAGGCTTGTGGTGACTTGTTGAAGTGATTTAGGCCTATTTTGGAGCTTTTGAAGTAATTGAGTAGTTTTTGAAGTAGGGTGGATCTTTGGCCTAGGTGGTTGATGTTTAGGGGTTCATATGGTTCTGTTTAGGGCTTGTGATCATTGGTTGGAGTTTGTTTGGGGTTCTCATATCTTTTGGAGGCTTTAAGAAGTGTTTGAAGAGGTATGAAGCCATTGTGAGCAAGTTTTGAGTGCAAGCTTGTTCTACTTGAGTTTTCAAGGGGTTTATGGTTGATTTTGGATCATTGGAGTATGGATTATTGGGTGGTCATTTGAAGGACCCTACTTCTAACTTGGGGTGATCTTGATTCCATTCATCTCATGCCATTGTTTGTTTATGCTTTGTTGTGTTGATTGGATGTACATAAACTAACCTTGTCTCTTGTTTCAGGTTTGGATACTCATCATTGATGATTGGGTTTGTTCTCACCTTGTGAGATACAAAATGCATTGAGTTCTGACCTATTTTTGTTTTGTAGGGTTTTAATTGATGTGGTGAGCTCATGAGCTCATTCGAGTGTTAGGGCACTTATGCATTGAATTGTGTAACTGTTAGAGGGTTTCACTGCTTGTCTTCTGGTTTTATGACTGAAGTACTAACTGTTTAGTCTTTGTACATGTACCTTAGTTGCTTACTTGCTTTAGCTCTTGCTTGAGAATTGGATTGTGGTTGACACACCACTCAGGTAGTTAGCTTCTTACTTCATGTAGTCTGGAGTCCTGTCACCTTTTTGGCAGGCATTTTGCTGGCAAGTCCTCCTTCAGAGGCTCTGTTTGTGTTCGTTTAAAATTGTGCTCAAAGACCTCCAAGAAGAGGCATGTGTTATATTTGATAAGACCTCCAAGAGAAGAGGCAATTGACAGAAGGTAGG
The DNA here is from genome assembly GCF_024323335.1 of Lathyrus oleraceus. Classification (NCBI taxonomy): domain Eukaryota; kingdom Viridiplantae; phylum Streptophyta; class Magnoliopsida; order Fabales; family Fabaceae; genus Lathyrus; species Lathyrus oleraceus. The sequence goes on along the minus strand of NC_066582.1, from coordinate 85,888,928 downwards.
GATCTATAACCGATTCCCCGTTATTCAGTGTGTCATTCTCTATGCTCGCACTACGTGCTGATGCTTCTGAACATGTGCCCCAGATCTTTTGTCCAGAGTCTGTCAAGTGGAAAAGGATCCCACTTTCTGGATCCCCACGCTTTCTGTGTCATGAGCTCACCCTGGCCAGGGTTAAGAGCATGAGGTCTCATCCTCATTTAAACTTTGATCAGCTTCACCCTGACGTTCCATGTTAGTGGTTAAGAGCTACAGATTACCCCTTACAGTTTGGCTTGTTTGTCGAGGTTGAGCACTCCCTCTTGACTAAAGCCCACCCATTGTTTGAGCCTCTTGTATGGATATAGTGTGTGATGTTTGTTTACTTGTGTTGGTGTGTTTATTTCTTTCCTCTTCTCATCTCCATTTCTGTAGGAGTCGTACGATTAACTTCTGAGGAAGTTAAACGTATGTAGAGTTTAGGCTTGAGCTGACTTGCTTCCAGGATGAGTTAAGTTCTTGTTAGATATCTCAATTTAGGGATATTGGTTGCATGACAACTATTAGGCTCGAGTCTTAGTCTCCCTATTAGTTTGTTGTTTCCCCGGTCTCTGGTTAGGAGAGTGTTTTACCCCTGGTGAGGGGAACTACGTCGCCCTGATTCTCATGCCAGATGAGATACGTAGGCAGGAGGTTGAGAGCAATCTCTCCGGGCACCCTGTCGCATCCGCGAAAAACAACCGGCGGGAAAAGACAAACAAACAGAGCCGCCACCGTGCGTTATTTATCCCAAAGAAGGGAAAGGAAACGCTCGAAGTAAACCTGGAAAGGAAATGGTCTTGCGACCGGAGATTACAAGGATCGGGAGTCGGTTACGCAAGGGGAAGGTATTAGCACCCCTCACGTCCGTCGTACTCGACGGGATCCACGCTCAGAAAGATAGAATAAGGTTGCTGAATAATTGCTCAAAAGAATGCACACACACTGGAATAAGAAAACAGATGGAAGAAGACGGAAGCGGACTCGGCAGGATGTCGCATCCTGGGCCTACGTAGTTTGTCAGAAACAAACATCAGAGTCGACGTAGTTCGGGGAAATGGGAAACGGGCTCGCTAGAATATCGCATCCTATGCCTACGTATCTCATCTGGAATGAGGATCAGAGCTGTCGTAGTTCGGCTAACGCACGCCGAAACAAAACACAACACAAAGACGCTGAGACGTCAAAAGAAACACACAAACGGAAACAAACTGCCAATGGCTGGTCTTATGTCTGACTCCGAACAAACAAACGCAAATAGGAAACGGAATGCCAATGGCTGGTCTTACATCCGACTCCAAACACACGCAAAAAGGTTATCAAACAGACAAGCTAAGAGGGAGTCTGGCACTCGAGCCTAATAGCTGTCAAGCAAACACCAAGAAGACGCTGAGACGTCAGAAGAAACAAAGAAGTTGAACACACAGACTAAAAGGGAGTCGGGAACTCGGACCTAATAGCTGTCAAGCAAAACACACACAAAAAAGAAAAAGGGCGCCCGGAGAGATCTCGCGCGATCTCCTGCCTACGTACCTCATATGGTATGAGGATCAGGGCGACGTAGTTCCCCTTAACAGGGGAGAAACTTTCTCCTAACCAGAGACCAAGGGAATAACGGACTAAAAGGGAGACTAACTCGAGCCTAATAGTCATCATGCAAATTATAACCCTAGGTTGAGGTCTCTAACAAGAGTTTGACTCACACAGGCAGTGAGTCAACTCAAGTCTATCTCTGCGTACGTTCAACTTCCTCGAAAGTTGATCATACGACTCCTACAGAAAGGAGATGAAAAGCAAAAGCAGATAAACATCAAAAGCAATCATCACACGCTATATGCAAACAAGCGGCTCATACAAGGCTGGGCTTTAGTGAAGGGGTCATATCAACCTCGACAAACAAGCCAACACTGGAAAGGGTGTCTGAGGCTCTTAACCACTGACATTGACCGTCAGGGTGAGCAGATGAAATGGGAGATGAGGGTTAGACCTCACAGTTCTTAACCCGGGCCTGGGTGAGCTTGAATCAAAGAAGGTGTGGGAGTCCAAAATGAGGAACTCTATTCCACAATGACTGACTCTATATACAAGATTTTGGGTGTTTATTCAAAATGCATCAGCACGTAGTGCGAGCAAGATGAAAGACTCAACTAAATAGCAGGGGATGGATTGCACATCCCTTCTATCTGCCAATGCCTCTTCACTTAGGAGGTCTTTGAAGTACATGGCACAAATATAAACAATCAAAAACATTGCCTCTTAAGGAGGGCTTCAGACAGGTGCCTCCCAAAGATAGCAGGTCTTCCAGACTACATGGAGTTCAAGAGATTACCTAAGTGGTATGCCAACCACAAGCAAAGCAAAGCAACTCAAATAATGAGTTAAAGCGGCTAAAGTACCTGTAAGAAAAGCTAAACCATCAGTATTCTATTCAGACAAACAACCAACAATTAATAGATAACAACAGACAGACAATCCCAATATGTACAACATGTAAGCCATAAGAGGCAAACACTCAAGTGATTCACCAAAGGACCTACAAAATAACCAGAGGTTAGCAAACATAGCAAATAGCCAAGCTCAAATGATGAGGCAACATCAATCATGGAGATGAATGCTTGAACCTGAAATTCAAAGCTCAAATTGTGAGTTCAAACCCCTAGGGAAAAGCCTAGGGTCAAAAGTGAAGCAAAAATCAAAACAGCAACCAATATTCAGCATAAAGCTCATTTAAACAAGTGAGAACATGTCCTAAAAAGGACCAAATCAAAAGCATTAAGCAAAGTCATCTAAGGAGCAAGATGTGGCAAAGGCAATTTCAAAGCACACAATTGGTCATCAAGAATGAAAATTCCATATTAAAACAGAAATGACTCAAACAATTCTGGAAATTTTTATGTGCACACAACATGTCAAATATAATCATCATGCCAAAAATCAGAATCAACAGAACTCAATTGACCTAGAAATGAAAATGCACAAGTATGACATCAAATTGTGTGACACACATTGTCACACCATACAATCACATGCATAAAACAGAAATGAAAAATGATAAAAATGCACAACCAAGCCTCAAAAATCAATCAATATGTTAGGAATCAGTGTACCAAATTTCAAGTCAATTGGCCAATGTATGAGCATTTCACAATAGAATGAATGAAGCATGTCACATTTTGCATCATACTCAAATAACAGTCCACAATTCAAAATCCAGAAATGATAAAATCATGAAATCACATCACAAAAATACTAGACAAACACATGAACATTTTGCAAAAAATTGGGAATTAATCGGATGTGTCTTCAATTTTTAATGATTTTTTGAATGTGGAGGAAAAATATGAAATAAAATGACCAAAGCATAAGAAATTATGGAGGGAAATGAGAAAAGGTTGAGAAATTTGAAAATGCGTTGTATGCTGGACTCGAACCAGGTACATATGAAAATGGAACCGCATGGCAAAATAATCCAGAAATTGCAACCAGGGGGAATCGAAGCATGTATATGCACAAAACACTGTAGTATCATTAATGTGTTGGCACGTCCAGTCACCTGTCAATGCATATGTGGATTGGTCAAAGGAACGAGAGCCTATCGCTCTGCCACTGGACGCATGCGTGGCAATGACGAGGCAAGCCCTAACACAAAAAACCAGACGGCGGTCTTCATGTTCATCCGTGGCGGTCCTACGGTGGAAACCACCGTCTTCTTCATGAAGACGGTGGATGAACAGTAACGTCCACTCATTTTTTTTTCAGAATTTGCTAAAAATTACATCATTCAAAAGCTCTTGTTATGTACAACACGGATCGATCATCCACTTAATCTAAATCTTAATGAACAATGAGAATCGAACCAAAACATCTATGAACATAAAAATTCAATTCATCATAACTTCTTCAAATCTCAACCAAATTCAATGAAATTTAGATCAGAATCATCAACATGGAAAGGCCTATCTAATCATGTGCATAAAGTCAAGAATTATGAGATTCAAAATTGGACCAACCTGGAATGGCAGTGATCAAAACAGTGTGTTCAAGGTCTCCAAAGTGTGTAGATCTCCTCCTTTACTCTTGTTATGAAGCTTGATGTAGAAATGGACGCTTGCCACGACCTAGATCTTGCTCAATTTGCACTTGCCATTGATGTATTCATATGCTTGACATGCTTCAAACCTTGCTCAAATTCCACAAAAAATGGATGATTCATGCTCCAAACTTCATGATGATGATGGATCTATCAAGAAAATGTGTGGTTGTGTGGAGAAAATTTGAATTTGAGATGAGAGAAATTTTGGAGGGAAAATGAGATCTAGATCTAGAATGATGAATTATGAACAATTCTGTTAGGATTTGGTATATATACTCAGTCCTAATCACATCCTAATTAGAATTAAGCATGGTTTAGTTGAGATTAAGCAAAAATAAGGTGTATGACAAATTTTGGAAAATTGGTGGTGCCATGCAAATGTACACGTGAACAGTAGCAAATGGATGATCAAATTCACTTAAAATCACTTCATGCACATGTTGGCAATGGTATTTTGTTCCCATGATGCACCAAATTCAAATTTGCAATTTTCCCTCCAAAATGGTCATGAATAAGCAAATGACTATATGATGAAATTCCATGCAATGCCATGAATGATTTGGAAAACATATATCATGAGGAGCAAAGTGCAAAAAGAGGCACTTAATTTGGAGCTTTAGATCAAAAGTTATGGCCTTTTGAAGTTTCAAGCACACTTGGCAATGATTTGATCATATCTCCTCAACCATTCATCATAAATTCATGATCTTGGAATTTTTGGAAATGGGAGAGAAAGATCTTCAACTTTCATGTTGGACAAAAATTCATTTGAAGCTTCCTTGATGATGTAAAATCAAGTTGAATTTGAACCAAAAACTTTCCATTTTTGGAAACTTCCAATTACAGGTCACTTTCCATTTTTGGGAACTTTTGATCTGACCTCAAATTCTTCAAGATAAGTGTTTGTAATGACAAATGAACCTCTTTTGAACATGAATGAGATGCTGAAACTCATTTCTCCCCCTCCTAGCCCTTAGTTGACTTTCTGTTGACTTTTATGGACCCCAGATGACTTGGAAATACACTGTGGACTTTGAGCCTCTAAACTTGGCCAATTTGCTTCAAAATGAACCTTGGCTCATATAAGCTCAATAGAATTATCATGTGATCCCCCTCTTAATAGAATACCTCATCTCCTTGAAAATCCCTAGTTGAAAGAATGCAACTGATTAGGGTTGACCAGAGGTCAAAACCCTAATCTAGAGGAATCTAAGCATGAACAATGAACCCCTTGAGGATGAAATAACCATGATGATGATGATGTACCCTTGCAAACAAGATAATGCTCAAACTCCTTGAGGAACCAAGAAAACCCTAATTGAAGCAGAAACCCTCAGATGGTTGGTGATCAATTCAATAAGACCTTTAGGCTTGAACTATACAACTTCTCCATCTCTGACAAGACCTTAAAGGATGACTTGTTTATTTTCACATGATATGCAATATGCAAATGCCTAATGTCCTAAAACATGAAATGCAATATGCTAAGCTAGTCCCAAGAAGAGGAGGGCAAATTTTGAGGTGTTACACACCCTTTTCTTTGTTTTCGCGTGCGTTCACCCTTTAGTTGTTTCCTTTTATATTTGTGTTGTTTCCTCTTTCCCTCTTCAATCGTTGACTCTCTGTTTGTTCACCCTTATTCCTAGCTGGTGTTTACCGTTTCGTGTCTTTGTTTTTGGCATTTGTTTTCTTTGGTGTGAGTACCTGTTTGTTCAGCGTGTGTGGGTGTTGTATGTTCATACCTTGGGGGATTTCTTCTGTAATTACTTGGGGTTCATATTGGGGTTCATCTTCGGGGTTCATTTGTGATGATTGTTATTCACTTGGGGGTTCATCTCGGGGCTCATTTATGACGATTGTTATTCACTTAGGGTTCATCTTTGGGGTTCATTTGTGGTGACTGGTTACACATATCAGGAGTTTATTCTGGATATTTGGTTACTTTGTTGGGGTTCGTTCTGATAACCTTTTTCTTTGGTGTTTGCTGGTTAGCGTTTGTTATTGTTGGGAGTCGGGTGTAAGTCCATGTATTGGCATTCTGTTTCCTTTTGGGTGTTTCTTTTGACGTCTCAGCGTCCCTTTTGGGTGTCCTGTTTCAGCGTGCATTAGCCGAGCTACGAGTGCTCTGATTCTCCTCTGGATAGAGAAGATACGTAGGCATAGGATGCGATGTCTTAGCGAGCATGTCTCCTTTTACCGAACTACGTTGACCCTGATGTTTGTTTCTGACAAACTACGTAGGCCCAGGATGCAACATCCTGCCGAGTCCACTTCCTCCGTCTTCTTTCTCTCCCCACCTGTTTATCGTTCCAGTTTGTGTAGTTTCTTTGAGCAGTTTATTAGCAGCCCTTTCCTTTTCTTTGAGCTATCTTTTGAGCGTAGATCCCGTCGAGTACGGCGGACGTGAGGGGGTGCTAATCCTTCTCCTTGCGTAACCGACTCCCGTACCTTGCAATATCTGGTCGTAAGACCGTTCCTTTCCCTTTCTTAGGTTAGTCTTGCGCTCCCTTTCCGTCATAGGATGAATAGCGTCGGTGGCGGCTCTGTATTTTCCCCACCGGTTGTTTTTCGCGTTGCGACAGCTGGCGACTCTGCTAGGGACGTTAGTTGACCTCTTGCTGGTCCATCTTCCCTAAGCGAGTCAATCCTAGCGCTCTCTAGCGTAGTTTTTAGGGTAGTTTGGGTTGCTTTTACTGCTTTATTTATTGCATTTGTGATTATTATACTGTGATTATATGTATATTTGCATATATGTTTGCATGCATCATGTTATCACTGTGTTGGATTCTGGACAGGTGTGGTTCCTCTGATTTGGGGGTGGGTGTTATGAGTGGGGCTAAAACCCAAGCCCGAGTATACACCTAGGATTAGCGTGGTCTCATGTCTCCTCTCATGTTAGATCAACATGTTGTTGCGACGTGACATACCACAGTCGGACGAGGTTCTTTTGAGAAAGCTCTTCCTTGTGGAGTTTCCACTATGGTTGGGTTCTCTCTTTTGAGTTGTTGACTTCGGTGACCGTTCTTTCCCGGATCTTTGGTTTAGATGATCTTATGAAAGTTGCACGGCACTCCCGAGAGGGCAAACCCGTTGAGTATCTCATCCGATTGTCGAGACCGATTATCCGCCGTAGGATGACCTTATTAGAATTCATTCGTGAGGGGAGGGGTTTGGTTCCTACAGGTACAGGTTCTGTTGGTGACTCTTTGATGGTGACTTTGGTTCGGTTCGGGATCTGGGTTTCTATTTATAAGTTGGATTTATGGATATTTATTTCTGACACGCCGGAGTTCTGTCCGTGGTATTTATTGGCAGATTCTGTTTATTTCGGATCCCCCGGGTTAGATTTGGAGCTACTTGTTCAGGTGATTTTGTTGCTATCCGTTTAGTGACTTTCCTGTGATGATGGTGATGTATCCTCCGGTTCCGTTTATTTCGAAACCCCCGAGTTGGATTTGTGGTTACTTAGTCCCTTGGAGGGTTGTGATCAGTTCTGAGACCGGAATCCAGTACAGTTGATGTTCAGATGTCTTGGAGGATGGCACTATGAATTGCATTCATGCATCTGCATCATTCCCATTTTGCATTTATCCACATCTAACTCATGTTTATCCATATGCATGGTACATTCTTGATTGAGATTCTGGTTGAGAGACATCCTTGTTCCAGGTATGAGGACCGACTTAAAAGATGATGTTGTCTACAGTTTCTTTGATCCAAAGATTAGCGTGTTGAAGGGTATGATAGCATTGATTACGCCTGACCATGTGGGGATGTTCCGTGAGGCTTATGGGAGTATTACGAAGATGGTTTTCAGGCTCACAAATGGAGATAGGAGTGCCATCCATACTCTTCTCCAGTTTTATGATCCGGGTTTGAGATGTTTTGTCTTCCCAGACTATTTGTTGGGACCTTTGGTGGAGGATTATGCCGGTATTCTGGGCATTCGGGTCAGAAACCAGATTCCTTTTTATGTTACCAAGGAAGAACCTGATATTGTTGAGATTTCTCGTGCTCTTTATTTGAGCCCGGATGTGACTAAGAAAGGTTTGAAGGAGAAAGGAAAGTTGCCCGGTTTTCATCTGAGTTTCTTGGAGGCCAAAGCCAAGGAACATGTTGTTTTGGGTAATTGGAAGACTGTTTGTGCTTTGCTTGCCGTAAGCATTTATGGAATTATTCTGTTCCCTAATCAGAAGAATTTTGTGGATATTAATGCCATCTGGGTGTTTGCTCAGAAGAATCCCATTCCTACCTTGACTGGGGATGTTTATTATTCGGTCCATAATCGGAACGAGAAGCGGCGTGGAGGATTGGTTAGATGTTGTGCTCAATTTTTATATAAGTGGTTCGTGGGATATTTGCCTTCCAAGGGTGCCTTTGTCTTTCTTGACCATACTATAAATTGGGCAACCAAGTTGATGGGTTTGCAAGCCAAGGACATAGCTTGGACTCACATTGATGTGGCTGGACGAGATTTTATTTACAGCTGCGGGAGTTTTCCCAATGTGCCCCTTATAGGAGTTCAAGGGTGTATTAATTATAACCCGACGCTTCTTAAGAGACAAATGGGATTTTCTATGGAGGTTCCTCCCCTCGACGTGAGATTCAGGAGTCTTTCTACTTCCTGGTTGAGGGTAATCAGTCATTGTTGGGGCAAGTGTCTGGTGCATGGCGCAACATTCAAAGGAAAGGCAAGATTCCTTTTGGTAGAGCTAATAACAGGTCTTTTCCTTCATTTGATGATTGGCTCAGAAAGAGGGTTGAGCTCACTCGTCTGTCATTTCCTGTGGGTGATCTTTGGTATCCGTTGATTGAGGAGCCACGCTCTTCTGTCAGTATGGAAGAATTTCTTGAGATAAGGAGGGCAAGAGATCAACTGCAAGCAGAGAAGACTGAGATAGAAATGAGTGTTGCTGGAATTCAACTGGCTAATTAGGAAGTCAAGAGGAAAGCAGAAGACCAGGCTAAGAGACATGCTCAGGAGGTGAAGCGTTTTGAGAAAGACACCGTCTATTATTGCAAGATCAACCAAGCTTTAGAGTCATCTACGAATGAGCATGACCTTACCAAAGAGCAGTTGGCTAGAGCTTTGAGGGTCATTGAAGATGAAAAGAAGAGACAAGTCCTTGTGAAGACTCAGAGGGAAGCTAGAGCCAAAGCCCTTACCACAGAATGGGAAGCAAAGCTGAGGGTTAAGGAAGAAGAGAAAGCGAAGATTATGGCCGAGAGAGATCACTATCTTGCTGAGAGGGACCATTATTTCCGTCAGATGAAGATTCATCAGAAGGAGGTGGGAAGACTTCAGCAGGAGAACACTGAGCTCAGGTTCACTATGAAGTTTACCGGGATGGTTGATGATGCGGAGCCTTCTGTGGGACCTTCTTCAGATTAGATTTTTATTGCAGTTGTTATCATGTGTTGGGTTACCGTCAGGCATGTTGACGAAATTCACTTGCTCGTATTTCTTTCCGATTCTGGAGGATTGTAAAGTTGATTTGTATCAGATATGATATATGACTCTCGCGCGTGTTGCGCACTTTTGCTATACAGTGGTTATTATCATTCAGTGATTGATCTCAAAGCTTTATTTGCTTTTCCGTGTTACACTTACGTAACACACACATGGTCGGGTGATATCTTTGCTAAAGCACAACTTTCTGTTCCGTATGGCAAATCCAGATGATTGATGTCAGAATGTTGTTGTCGAATTATTATCCGTCTCAATGAAGCCAGGATCGAAGGACAGAATGTTCCTCATACAGATAGACATTGCTGGTGAGAGGATTGAAAGCTGGTTGAAAATGGGAAAAATACAAGGAAATGCTCCGTCATCTGGATTGAAGAAGCCCTTCAAAAATGGGCAGCGCAAGAAAGAGGGTGACTTGAGTGCTGTGTATGCCCAAAGAGGACACGGTAGGGATCATTACCACCAGTATACTGCTGCAGTAACAATCCCTGCTGGTAATCAACCCGCACAACAGCAACAACAGCCACCTCAGCAGAGAACACAAAGGGCTGGGTACCAAGTTAGGGGAAGGATGGCAGATCGCCAGTTTGATAGGCCACCCATGACATATGCCCTTCTGTTGAAGAAGTTGAGGGATCTCGGGTTGGTACAGTTGAGGACATTAGCTCCGTTAAGACCAGATCAGAGGCCTACAAGTTATGATGAGAACGTCAAGTGTGAGTTCCATTCTGGTGCTCCCGGGCACAATATTGAGAGTTGTAAAGCCTTTAAGCATGTTGTTCAAGACTTGGTGGATTCCAAAGCCATCAATTTTGCACCAATGCCGAATATTAATGCTAATCCCATGCCGACGCATGGTCAGATGACGGTGAATGTAATTTCTGAGGATAAAAGTAAAATCGGGGTGACGGATGTAGATCAGTTGAGGACCCCAATGTCTGTGGTCAAGAGACATTTGTTAAAGAACGGAGTTTTTCCTAGTTGTGATAATTATTGTGCTGCTTGTACTGTAACTGCAAATGGGTGTGTAATGTTGAGGGAGACGGTTCAAAAAATGATGGATGAGGGAAGTCTCCGATTCGAGAAAGTTGCTTTGGAGAATGAGGATATTTCAACGATAACCATTTATTTCGATCATGTCCACTTGTCAGTGCTGGCAGATGTGGTTCCAATTACCATCACGGAACCTGGACCTATTCCGTATGAAAGTGATGGTGTTGTGCCATGGGACTATGGTGGTGATGTGTATTGCAATGGGAAAAATAAGGAAGATCAGGATGCAGTTGATACCACCGTTTCAAGGATGGACAATGCCGGGCTTAGTGGTTTCACTCGCAGCGGGAGGTTGTTTGCATCTAACACGTTGAGAGGTGGTGATGTAGAAAAAGAACAGAGAGATAAGGCTGAGGCTTTAGCCAGGGCAAAAGGAAAGCAGGTGGTGAATGAGGATACTCCTAGAGCGGCACAGGCGCCTGTTGAGCCGGAAAGTGAGTTTGATGCTGAAGCCGAGGAGTTTTGGAGAATTATTAAGAAGACTGAGTACAAACTTGTTGATCATTTGCAGCAGACTCCATCCAAAATTTTGATCTTATCCTTGTTGTTGAGTTCAGAAGGTCATAAAGATGCTTTTTTGAAGATCTTGAAGAGGGCCTACGTCCCGCAGGAGATTACAGTCAATCAATTAGAGACAGTGGTATCGAGTGTTAATGCTAGCCATGGGTTGGGTTTCACTGATCTCGATCTTACTATGGACGGGCGCAATCACAATAAGGCACTACACATTTCGATGGAGTGTAAAGGAGTTGTGTTTTCGCATGTTTTGGTTGATACGGGCTCGTCACTCAATGTGTTGCCTAAGAAGGCCTTGGCTAAATTGGACTGCGAGGGATTGATTTTGAGGCCTACTGATCTGGTGGTTAGAGCATTTGATGGCTCTAAAAGGGCTGTGTTCGGGGAAGTTGAGCTCCCCGTAAAGATTGGTCCTGAGGTGTTCAAATCTGTGTTTTGTGTCATGGACATTCAGTCGGCGTACAGCTGTTTGTTGGGCCGTCCATGGATACATGCTACTGGGGCAGTAACATCGACTCTACATCAGAAGTTAAAGTATATCTTGGACGAGCAAGTCGTGACAGTTTGCGGTGAGGAGGATATTTTTGTCAGCCAGTTGTCATCATTTAAGTATGTGGAAATGGACGGTGAAATATTCGAAACACCAAGCCAGGCGTTTGAAACCGTCAAGGTGGAGAATGCCGTTTTCGCTGAAAGAGAGAAGAAGCCGTCCATTGCTTCTTATAAACAGGTTGTGGAGGTGGTGAAAAATGGAGAGGCCCCAGGTTGGGGAAGAGTGATAGATGTTGCGGTGAAGGAGGATAAGTTTGGGATTGGTTATCAGTCAGGCCAAGGCTCGTCTGGACAGAATAAAGGTCGTCGCCAACCGTTCACATTCACCAGTGCTGGAATGCTAGATCCAGACCGTATCTGTGTTGTGGGTGAAGAGACTGACAGTGACTGCGAGCTCGACTCATGGATAAAACCGTGCGTACCAGGAATGGAGATCCAGAACTGGAAAGCCGAAAAGATCATCACTATCACTCTGCGTGAAGAGTAATATTTCTGTTTGTTAATTCTGTTTGCATGAAAGCCATACGTTTTGCACGAAACGTAAGGGTCCATTGTAAAGGCCACCTCATGTGTTTCATTTTGCAGTATTTGCATCATTAATAAACGGATGTTTTTCGCATTAAAAGCGGTGTTCTCTGTTTTTCATTTATTTTTGCAGTTAAAAAAAAAATATAATAAAAATGGCAATGTTTATTTTCATTTTCCTTCCTTTTAATTTGTCTCGTTCCGACTCTAAAGCACCTCATGAATCAACATTCATGCAAATGCAATTATTCTCCGGGTCTCATTGATGACAATTCTGTTACACCCCTATATGACTTCGATAACCCGATCTATCATGCCGAAGAAGAAGGCGAAGAAGATTGTGAACTGCCGGAAGAGTTAGCCAAGTTGTTGAAACAAGAGAAGAAGGTGATTCAACCGCACGAGGTTAATCTGGGCACCGAGGAGGTCAGAAAGGAAGTAAAAATTGGGGCCGCTTTGGGGATGAATGTCAAGAGCAGAATGGTAGCACTGTTGAAAGAGTATGTTGATATCTTCGCCTGGTCTTATCAAGATATGCCAGGGTTGGATACCAATATTGTTGTACACAAGTTGCCATTGAGAGAAGATTGTCCTCTAGTAAAGCAGAAGTTGCGCAGAACTCGACCCGAGATGGCCATGAAAATCAAAGAGGAGGTACAAAAGCAGTTGGATGCTGGTTTCCTAGCTGTCACTAATTATCCGCCTTGGGTCGCGAATATTGTGCCGGTACCGAAGAAGGATGGAAAGGTGAGGATGTGTGTGGACTACCGGGATTTGAACAGAGCTAGCCCGAAAGATGATTTCCCATTACCTCACATCGATGTGTTGGTAGATAATACAGCTCAATTCTCGGTGTTTTCCTTCATGGATGGCTTTTCTGGCTATAATCAAATTAAAATGTCGCCAGATGATATGGAGAAAACAACGTTCATCACACCATGGGGCACTTTTTGTTATAAGGTGATGCCATTCGGTCTCAAGAACGCCGGTGACACGTATCAAAGAGCTATGGTGACCTTGTTTCATGATATGATTCATCACGAGATCGAATGCTATGTTGATGACATGATAGCGAAGTCACAAACAGAAGAGGGGCATCTGGTAGACTTGGCCAAGTTGTTTGACCGGTTGAGACAATTCAAATTGAGGTTGAATCCGAATAAGTGCACTTTTAGAGTGCGGTCCGGCAAGTTGCTAGGGTTTATTGTAAGTGAAAGAGGAATCGAGGTTGATCCTGCTAAAGCAAAAGTGATACAAGAAATGCCTGAACCGAGAACAGAAAAAGAGGTTTGTGGTTTCTTAGGTAGATTGAACTACATTTCACGATTCATATCTCATCTAACAGCCACGTGTGAACCCATATTCAAGTTGTTGAGAAAAGATCAAACGGTCAGGTGGAATGAGGATTGCCAAGCGGCATTTGAAAAAATAAAAGAATATTTGCAGGAGCCTCCGATTCCGATGCCTCCTGTGGAGGGGCGACCGTTAATCCTGTACTTGACAGTCCTTGAGGGGTCTATGGGGTGTGTACTGGGGCAGCATGACGAGTCTGGTCGAAAAGAGCATGCAATTTACTACCTTAGCAAAAAGTTTACCGACTGTGAAACAAGATATTCACTGCTCAAGAAAACTTGTTGCGCTTTGGCATGGGCTGCTCGCCGACTGAGACAATATATGCTGGTTCATACCACTTTGTTGATTTCCAAGATGGATCCGATCAAGTATATATTTGAGAAGCCAGCATTGACCGGACGGGTTGCGAGATGGCAAATGATTTTGACTGAATACGATATCCTCAGTACACTTCTCAAAAGGCAATAAAGGGGAGTGTATTGTCTGATTACCTCGCCCAGCAACCCATTGAGGATTATCAACCGATGAAATTTAAGTTCCCCGATGAGGACATCATGTTTCTCAAATCGAAAGATTGCGAGGAACCTATCCCGGAGGAGGGGCCTGACCCTGAGTCCGAATGGATTCTGATGTTTGATGGGGCCGTTAACGTGAATGGTAGCGGAGTTGGTGTTGTTTTGGTTACGCCGAAGGGATCCCACATTCCTTTTGTTGCCCGACTAACATTTGAATGCACCAACAATGTGGCTGAATATGAAGCTTGTATCTTGGGTGTCGAAGAGGCGATTGACTTGCGAATCAAGAACCTTGTTATTTATGGAGATTCGGCTTTGGTTGTGAACCAGGTTAATGGGAAATGGCATACGCATCAATCCCACTTAATTCCATACCGGGATTACACGAGGAGATTGTTGACGTTCTTCACCAAGGTGGAATTACACCATGTGCCGAGGGAAGAAAATCCTTTAGCAGATGCCTTGGCTACTCTGGCCGCTTTGATTAAAGTGCAGTGGTGGAATCAAGTTCCTAGTGTTGAGGTGGGACGGCTGGATAGACCGGCTTATGTGTTTGTTGTCGAGACAGTGCCTGATGATGAAAAGCCGTGGTATTATGACATCAAGCGTTATCTGGAGACCCAAGAGTATCCCGAGGGAGCGGCTAAGAAGGACCGAAAGACTCTAAGGAGGTTGGCCATGGCGTTCTATCTGAATAAAGATGGGGTTTTGTATAAGAGGAATTTTGATTAGGTTTTGCTCAGATGTGTCGATGACAAAGAAGCAAGCCAATTGATGAAAGAGGTGCACGAGGGATCGTTTGGTACACACGCCAACGGGAATGCGATGGTGAAAAGGTTGCTAAGGGCTGGATATTACTTTGATGACAATGGAGGCTCAGTGTTTCAACTTCGTGCGGAAATGTTATAAATGCCAGATTTATGCTGACAAGGTGCATGTGCCTCCAAATCCGTTGAGTTTGATGTCGTCTCCGTGGCCGTTTGCTATGTGGGGCATTGATATGATCGGAAAGATCGAGCCTACGGCTTCGAATGGCACCGGTTCATATTAGTCGCTATTGATTACTTCACCAAGTGGGTGGAAGTGGCGTCTTATGCAAACGTGACGAAACAGGTTGTGGCCAGGTTCCTGAAAAGAGACATCATTTGCAGATATGGGGTTCCCGAAAGAATCATCACTGATAATGATTCTAATCTCAACAACAAGATGATGGTAGAACTGTGCCGGGAGTTCAAGATCGAGCATCACAATTCTTCTCCTTATCGTCCAAAGATGAATGGGGCGGTCGAAACGGCTAATAAGAATATTAAGAAGATTGTGCAAAAAATGGTCGTGACCTATAAGGATTGGCATGAGATGTTGTCGTTTGCATTGCATGGGTATCGAACCTCAGTGCGTACATCTACTGGGGCAACGCCTTTCTCGCTTGTGTATGGGATGGAAGCTGTGCTACCAGTTGAGGTCCAGATTCCGTCATTGAGAGTCCTGATGGATGTGAAATTGGAAGAGGCTGAATGGGTAAGGACTCGGTATGAAGAGTTGAGCCTGATTGAGGAAAAGAGGTTGGCGGCCATTTGTCATGGGCAGTTGTACCAACAGCGAATGAAGCGTACTTTTGACCGGAGGGTGCGACCTCGTGTGTACCATGTGGGAGATATGGTGTTGAAAAGGATCCTTCCTCCTTAGAACGATCGTCGGGGCAAGTGGACACCCAATTATGAAGGTCCATTCATGGTCACAAAGGTTTTCTCTGGCGGAGCCTTATTGTTGACGACCATGGATGGTGAGGATTTTCCATCCCCTGTGAATGCGGACGCAGTTAAAAAATACTTCGTATAAGAGACCCGCTGGACGGAAAGAATAAAATAGTCCAGGAAAAAATGGGCATCCCGGCGAACCAAAAAAAATGAAAATGAAAAAGGTTCAGGCAAAAATTAGGGATAAAAAGGAAAAAATGTACACCCGGCAGGTCGAAAACCCCACAAGGGCGGCCTGGGCAAAAAAGGGTATCCCGGTGGACTGAAAACCCGAAAGGGCGATCCAGGCAAAAGAGGGAGTGAAACGAACAACTGCGTCTAGCATGGTCGTTTGTACTTTGGATTTGACACATGGATAATCTAAAAGCGGAGATCGGTCGGAAGCGTCTTGTTTCGAAAGGCAGAAAGCGCGGAGAGTCTTGAGGACATATGGGTTGTAACCGGGTTGGAACTTGATGAGATCACGGGTTCACATTGCCATTAGGATAGATTTTCCTTTTATGCGCAATTACCTCTTTTCAGGGGTTGCTTCATGTGTACTGCTCAGTTACGAGCCACCTTTTTCAATCAATAAAATACATATTCAGTCAAATAATTTTGTTTTTGTTCTCATTACCGCTTTGATTGCAAAAACATCCATTTATTTTGATAAGAATCTTTGCATTTTGAGATGTAGGGGTCTCTTCCAATGCATGTTTAGAGGATTGAAACTTGAAATCTTATTCGGAAGGTTGAGTGACCTGGGTGTTGATATTTTGGCGCGCCTGGGGCACGTTTTATCTGACGATCTCTTTTGCAAGTGCTGTTGGTTATTTTCACTCAATTGCAGGTTGTGGTGCGAAGCGTTTCTTTTTGAAAAAAGATTCCTTTGAGGTCCAATCAGGGACGAGGAATTGAAGAATGGTGTAGAGACGGTGAAAGAATTGTGACGATCCTAGAGGGTTAATCAAGAAGACTCTTCAAAGTCTGAAGAACTGGAGAGTTGGCACAAATCTAAGGAGGTCGATTTTCTTGAAGTAGGGAGAAGTCGAGAGTATAAGGTGATGAATCGGAAAAGACCGGATGAGTCTGGGAGCTCTTAAAAGTGGAAAATTGACACTGTGGTTAGATGGTGAATACCAATGTTCGACGAGTCAACGGGTGTTCCGTGTCAAATATTCCGTATCTCCCCAGCGGGTTCGAGGTCGGTGTTTCCTCAGCAGTCAGGCCTGAAGGTTACTGTTCCCTCGGCAGGGGTGTGCGTTGGTAGATTTTCTTCCCCCAAGCAGATCGAGTTCAGTGGAGGTCATCCCCAGTGAGGGTTACTCTTTCCTCGGCATCAATGTTATCCCAAGCAGGGTGGGAGATTGGAGCGATATCGAGTTCCTCAACAGAGTTGCTCGTGCCGTCCCCTGAGGGGATACTTTTTATGCATTCATCATTTAGAGAAGCATAGCATATTGCATAACTAATTGCGTAGCATTTCCATGGTTATGGAGCATTATGCTGTAAAACTCATGCATCGGCATTGCAAGCATAAGCTAGTCTCGAGCCGTGGTTACCGTTTGAGAGTTGGTTTAGCTGGTTGGCGAAGATGTTACTCTGAGGAGTTTGGCATCATGATTTTGAATCAACAGTATTCCCCAGTAGCGCGATATTGGAGGAAGAGATTCCGTCGTTCGGAGATGGAAATGAAGATTGGAGAACGTTACACGGTCAGCGCGGAGATTGGGGTCCACCAGGAGAAAAGGAAGTGTTGGGCATTTTCTGAAGAACGGGGTTCAACTGGAGATGGAGATTGGAGTTGAAGATTGTATCCGGGATGAGGTCCTCAGGATTTTCTTCTGATCATGTGTCACCTTAGACTTTGGCGAGGCCAAGAGAAGTCGTTATGGGTGTCTTCAAGGGAAGAAATGCACATGTTACCTTCCTTTTGTGAAGGTGTACCCTCTGGTATGTCGCCATCAAAGTGGGGATTGGTGTTATTTTCGACGTTGCCAACGGAATTATCACAAGAGAATGGAGAACGGGGTTCAAATGGAGAAGAGGAGACACAGGGTGTCTTCTGGAGAATGGGGTTCATAACGACGATCGATAGTTATCGTCAGGCGACTGGGGTTCAAATGGAGAACGGGGTTCATTGTTTGGCAGCAAGAGTGGCATGAAGTTGTCGGGGTTCAAATACGGTGATCAGGGATCATCCGCGCGAAAGAAAAATATTCGTGTAGGGGTCCAAGAAAAAAATCAAAGAAGTTTTTGGGGTTCAAGAAAAGAAAAAAAATAATAACAAAAAGAAAATTTCCAGTGGAGCGTAAATTGTTCGTTTGTTCTTGGTATTCAACCACTCTGCACACTGATCATCTGAAAGCCGAGGCTGTTCATATCGACAGGTTCACAGTGGATTGAATAGGGGCAGCTGTAACACCTCAAAATTTGCCCTCCTCTTCTTGAGACTAGTTTGGGGCATTGCATTTCATGTTTTAGGGCATTAGGCATTGCATTTTGCATCTCATATGAAAATGAGAAGGTCATCCTCCAAAGTCTTTTCAAAAGATGGGGAAGTTAGGTGATTCAAGCCTGAGGGTCTCTATGAATTGATCATCAACCATCCGAGGGTATGGGCTCCAATTAGGGTTTCTTGATTCTTCAAAGGTCTTAAGCATCATCTTATCTGCAAGGATATATCACCATCATCATGGTTCTATCATCATCAAGGGTGTCAGAGTTCATCCTCAAGTTCCTCTGGATTAGGGTTGTGACCTCTGGTCAACCCTAATCAATGCAATTCTTCCAACTAGGGTTTCTCAAAGAGATGAGGTATTTTCTTGGGATGAGGATCACATGATTATTATAAGGAGCTTACATGAGCTAGGGTTTCATTTTGAAGCAATTTCACCAAGTGGTAGAGGCTCAAGTTGATCAAGACATTTCAAGGTCATCTGAGGACCAAAAGTCAACTGTGCAGTCAACTGAGGGCTATGAGGTGGGGAAATGAGTTGAGGCACCTCAATCATGTTCAAATGGGGTCTATTAATCATTCTAAACATCCATCTTGAAGATTCAAAGGTCATGGCAAAAGTTACTAAAAATGGAAAATGACCTATAATTCAAAGTTTCCAAATTTGGCAAGTTTTTGGTCCACTTTCAACTTGACTTTTCAATATTAAAGAAATTTCAAAGGGATTTTTGGTGAACATGAAAGTTGTATATCTTTGTCTCCCCTTTCCAAAAAGTCCTAATTCAGGTCCATATGATGAATGGTTGAGGAGTTATGATCATTTGATCACAAAGTGTGCATGGAAATTCAAAATGACATAACTTTTGATATAATGCTTCAAATTGGTTCATTCTTTTTGCAAAGTGCTTCTCATGTTCAAGGCATCTCAAAATGACATCATTTGACTCAATTGTGCAAACTAAGCCTCAAGGAATCATGGTCAAAAGTCACATTATTTCACATTTGTTCTAAGGATGATATCATGCTACAAATCAAGATTCACAAAAAACCAAGGCAAGGCTTCACTTCAGCCTTCTTCATAGACCATATTTGTGTAAAAATGAGCCCTTGCCATGCATGAAAGAGGCGTGTATGTTCCTTGTTTCACACATGCTCAAAGTGAAGCAAATCTTCACCATTCATTCTTGGCTTAAGATGCAAGCAAAACAACCTTCAAATCCTCACCCTTGGTTGCTCTTGAGTGGATTAAAATCCTAGCATGGGGCTGAGCACGTGCATTATGGCCATGGGAACTCAATTTTCATTTTTGCAATTTGTATAACAACTCACTAATCATGATTAGTAAATGGCTAAAATGATTATCAGTGTTATTAGCAAGAAGTATAAGTAGGGAAACCCTAATCACAAGCCTCATAACTGCATTTTCAGATCTAAAATTCAAGAAAACTCTCTCAAAATTTCTCTCTTCGAATTTTCTTTTTCTTCACACAAATCTCAAAGATTGTTGCAGATTCTTGATCCTCATACTTCACTGATCAAGAATCACTCATCGTTTGGTGTTATTCCTCAAGAAATCGAGCAGTTCAAGTGCATTATCATGATGATCGGATTTGGAAATTGAGGCACATTCAAGAGGTTTCAGCCATTTCTTTTTGCATAAAGCTTCAAAGGAAGTTCAAAGGAGTTGATCTGGAGCAGCTCAGCTCGTGCGATCGTGATTCCAGAGATCTCCAGTTTCAGGTGACTCCATTTTCACTCTCTTCTTTTGCTGTTTTTAGGTTATAGAATTGAAGATCTTGCTGAGTAGGTCATGAATATGTGATTAGAATTGAGATTGAGTGAATATTAAGGATTTCATTGTGACTGGATGTTTGGATCTGAAAACTTATTCTCTTCGAATTGCAAAACCTAGGAAGAATTAGGAGAATCTAGTATGATTTTTGGAATCAGCGTGGAAAACTGAGTGGAATGACACTGGTCTGATGAATTTCTGGAAACTTTTAGGGTGGCGCCGCCGTGGGAGCCACCGGGGACTCACCGGGGAAGACGACCAGAGCGGAGCTCCGGCGTCTGTGTTATGATTAGGGTTTTGTTGAGTGTGTGCCATGTGGCTCAACGCGTGGAAGACTGATTGGATGAGGTTTGTTTGACTAAGGACACGCAGGCGTTGAATACTGACTGGGGTGGGTGACTCAATTAGTGAAACGGTGCGTTTCACTAGTTTGAATATGGACCATTGATCTCAGATGCGCGCCAGATCCAGTGGTCCATGTTTTTCCTGATTTAATTCAAATAATTCGTTTCCCTCCTTTTTCTATTTTATATTTCAATTATTTTGGTCATTTTGTTTAATTCATGAAAAATCCAAAAATTGTCCAATTGAGTCCCAATTTTTTTTCATAGTTTTGTATTTGTGTCTACTTTTTTATGGTGTTAAATTCAAGAATTTTTGATGTCTGGATCTTTTTGAATCAATATCGTGCCAAATTAACCTAGTGCATTCAATGTATTGTGAAATCCTCAATTTTGAACCTTTTGATCCACTCTTTTGCATACATGACATTCATACCTAGCATGAATTATTGGTCACTGGTTTGGATTTTTTTCTCACCTGTTATCATCATTTTTGACACATAGAGAAAATGTGACAATTTGTGTCACATTTTTGACATTGAATTGGTGCATTTTTGTTCACATAGCATTTGCATCATTTTGGACTTGATCTTTTGCATATTGAACATTCATGGCATAATGAACTTATACGAAAAATCCCAAAGTCATTGCATACATTTCTGATTTGATATGAATTTTCTAAGTTGAAAGTTCATTTTGTGCATATTTTTGGTCATTACATTGCATAGGCAAGTTGAGGTACTTGATCATTGATTTGATGTCGGTATTTTTGAGGACATTGGAGGGAGTGTTTGAATGTGTGATGTGCAAAAGGATGGGTCCTGGATTGGTCATTTGGTTAGGTTTTGAATCTTGTTTTTGTACTAGGGTTTTGACCCAATTTTAGGGTTTGCTCTTGGTCCATTCTTTGACTTGGTTTGGGGTCTTCTTTGTGGTGTGAGCCTTTTCCTCTTTTGCATTGGTTTGATCCCTGATTTGTGAGTCTTGAGTCATTTGATTGGCGCATTCATTCAAGTTATACATTATTTGGTACTTATTTGAAGATTGGGAACACAAGTGAATTCTCAAGGAGACTTGTAAGGTATTGAGGGAGTGGAGGTTCTTATTGGTATGAGATGACTTGATGGGCTTGTAAGTTGGATTTGTGACTCATTAGAGATGATTTTAGAAGCATGATCCTACTGATTTGTGAACTTTGGAATGGTTTGAGGCTTGTGGTGACTTGTTGAAGTGATTTAGGCCTATTTTGGAGCTTTTGAAGTAATTGAGTGGTATTTGAAGTAGGGTGGATCTTTGGCCTAGGTGGTTGATGTTTAGGGGTTCATTTGGTTCTGTTTGGGGCTTGTGATCATTGGTTGGAGTTTGTTTGGGGTTCTCATATCTTTTGGAGGCTTTAAGAAGTGTTTGAAGAGGTATGAAGCCATTGTGAGCAAGTTTTGAGTGCAAGCTTGTTCTACTTGAGTTTTCAAGGGGTTTATGGTTGATTTTGGATCATTGGAGTATGGATTATTGGGTGGTCATTTGAAGGACCCTACTTCTAACTTGGGGTGATCTTGATTCCATTCATCTCATGCCATTGTTTGTTTATGCTTTGTTGTGTTGATTGGATGTACATAAACTAACCTTGTCTCTTGTTTCAGGTTTGGATACTCATCATTGATGATTGGGTTTGTTCTCACCTTGTGAGATACAAAATGCATTGAGTTCTGGCCTATTTTTGTTTTGTAGGGTTTTAATTGATGTGGTGAGCTCATGAGCTTATTCGAGTGTTAGGGCACTTATGCATTGAATTGTGTAACTGTTAGAGGGTTTCACTGCTTGTCTTCTGGTTTTATGACTGAAGTACTAACTGTTTAGTCTTTGTACAGGTACCTTAGTTTCTTACTTGCTTTAGCTCTTGCTTGAGAATTGGATTATGGTTGACACACCACTCAGGTAGTTAGCTTCTTACTTCATGTAGTCTGGAGTCCTGTCACCTTTTTGGCAGGCACTTTGCTGGCAAGTCCTCCTTCAGAGGCTATGTTTGTGTTTGTTTAAAATTGTGCTCAAAGACCTCCAAGAAGAGGCATGTGTTATATTTGATAAGACCTCCAAGAGAAGAGGCAATTGACGGAAGGTAGGGATCTGTAACCGATTCCCCGTTATTCAGTGTGTCGTTCTTTATGCTCGCACTACGTGCTGATGCTTCTGAATATGTGCCCCAGATCTTTTATCCAGAGTCTGTCAAGTGGAAAAGGATCCCACTTTCTGGATCCCCACGCTTTCTGTGTCATGAGCTCACCCTGGCCAGGGTTAAGAGCATGAGGTCTCATCCTCATTTAAACTTTGATTAGCTTCACCCTGACGTTCTATGTTAGTGGTTAAGAGCTACAGATTACCCCTTACAGTTTGGCTTGTTTGTCGAGGTTGAGCATTCCCTCTTGACTAAAGCCCACCCATTGTTTGAGCCTCTTGTATGGATATAGTGTGAGATGTTTGTTTACTTGTGTTGGTGTGTTTATTTGCTTTCCTCTTCTCATCTCTATTTCTGTAGGAGTCGTACGATTAACTTCTGAGGAAGTTGAACGTATGGCTTGAGCTGACTTGCTTCCAGGATGAGTTAAGTTCTTGTTAGAGATCTCAATTTAGGGATATTGATTGCATGACAACTATTAGGCTCGAGTCTTAGTCTCCCTATTAGTTTGTTCTTTCCCCGGTCTCTGGTTAGGAGAGTGTTTTACCCCTGGTGAGGGGAACTACGTCGCCCTGATTCTCATGCCAGATGAGATACGTAGGCAGGAGGTTGAGAGCGATCTCTCCAGGCACCCTTTTCTTTGTTTTCGCATGTGTTCACCCTTTAGTTGTTTCCTTTTATATTTGTGTTGTTTCCTCTTTCCCTCTTCCATCGTTGACTCTCTGTTTGTTCACCCTTATTCCTAGTTGGTGTTTATCGTTTCGTGTCTTTGTTTCTGGCATTTGTTTTCTTTGGTGTGAGTACCTGTTTGTTCAGCGTGTGTGGGTGTTGTATGTTCATACCTTGGGGGATTTCTTCTGTTATTACTTGGGGTTCATATTGGGGTTCATCTTCGGGGTTCATTTGTGATGATTGTTATTCACTTGGGGGTTCATCTCAGGGCTCATTTATGACGATTGTTATTCACTTAGGGTTCATCTTTGGGGTTCATTTGTAGTGACTGGTTACACATATCAGGAGTTTATTCTGGATATTTGGTTACTTTGTTGGGGTTCGTTCTGATAACCTTTTTCTTTGGTGTTCGCTGGTTAGCGTTTGTTATTGTTGGGAGTCGGGTGTAAGTCCATGTATTGGCATTCTGTTTCCTTTTGGGTGTTTCTTTTGACGTCTCAGCGTCCCTTTTGGGTGTCCTGTTTCAGCATGCGTTAGCCGAGCTACGAGTGCTCTGATTCTCCTTTGGATAGAGAAGATACGTAGGCATAGGATGCGATGTCTTAGCGAGCATGTCTCCTTTTCCCGAACTATGTTGACTCTGATGTTTGTTTCTGACAAACTACGTAGGCCCAGGATGCAACATCCTGCCGAGTCCACTTCCTCCGTCTTCTTTCTCTCCCCACCTGTTTATCGTTCCAGTTTGTGCAGTTTCTTTGAGCAGTTTATTAGCAGCCCTTTCCTTTTCTTTGAGCTATCTTTTGAGCGTGGATCCGGTCGAGTACGGCGGACGTGAGGGGGTGTTAATCCTTCTCCTTGCGTAACCGACTCCCGTACCTTGCAATCTCTGGTCGTAAGACCGTTCCTTTCCCTTTCTTAGGTTAGTCCTGCGCTCCCTTTCCGTCATAGGATGAATAGCGTCGGTGGCGGCTCTGTATTTTCCCCGCCGGTTGTTTTTCGCGTTGCGACAAGAGCTATTCAAGAAATGCCAGTTCCCCGTACAGATAAAGAAGTCAGAGGTTTCTTGGGACACTTGAATTACATTTCCCGATTTATATCCCATTTGACTGCTACTTGCAAACCCATCTTCAAATTACTGAGGAAAAATCAAGAGATAATATGGAATGATGAATGTCAAGAAGCTTTTGACAAAATCAAAAAGTATCTCCAAGAACCTCCAATTCTGATGCCACCAGTTGAAGGAAGACCTTTAATCATGTATTTGACCATGTTAGAAAATTCAATGGGGTGTGTGCTGGGGCAACATGACGAGTCTGGTCGAAAAGAGCATGCAATATACTACCTTAGCAAAAAGTTTACCGACTGTGAAACAAGATACTCACTGCTTGAGAAAACTTGTTGTGCTTTGGCTTGGGCTGCTCGCCGACTAAGACAGTATATGTTGAATCATACCACTTTATTGATTTCTAAGATGGATCCTATCAAATATATATTTGAGAAACCTGCTCTCTCCGGAAGAATAGCAAGATGGCAGATGATTTTAACAGAGTATGATATCCAGTATACTACCCAGAAAGCAATCAAAGGAAGCGTGTTAGCTGATCATTTGGCTCATCAAGTAGTTGATGATTACCAATCTATGAATTTTGAGTTCCCTGATGAGGATGTTATGCTTGTTACTGATTATGAAGAACCTGGACCGGATGAAGGACCCGAACTGGGATCCCGATGGACTATGGTTTTTGATGGATCTTCTAATGCATTGAGCAATGGTGTTGGTGTTGTAATTATTTCTCCCAAGGGTTGCCATACGCCTTTCACTGCTAGACTATGTTTTGATTGTACCAATAATATGGCTGAGTATGAAGCGTGTATTTTGGGACTCAGAGCTGCTATAGACCTGAGAATCAAGTTTTTGAGTGTGTACGGAGACTCAACCTTAGTAATCAGTCAGATCAAAGGAGAATGGGACACTAAACATCTGAATCTCATCCCTTATCGAGAGCGGGTGTTGACATTAATCCCATACTTTGAAGAGATTACATTCGAACATATTCCACGAGAAGAGAATCAGTTGGCAGACGCATTGGCTACCATGTCATCTATGTTCAGAGTCAGATGGGACAATGAAGCTCCCATGATCACCATTGAACGATTAGATGAACCAGCATATTGTTATGAACTTAATGTTGATGAAGTAGAAGAGAAACCTTGGTTCCACGAAGTAAAAAGATATTTAGAAACTCAGGAATACCCTGAAGGGGCATCCATCAATGACAGAAAATTTCTGAGGAAGTTCTCCGCTAAATTCTTTTTGAGTAATGGAGTATTATACAAATGTAATCATGATTCGACTTTGCTTCGCTGTGTGGATAAAAAGGAAGCAGAAAAGATTATGGAAGACATGCATGACGGTATTTTTGGGACTCATTCTAGTGGACATACGATGGCCAAGAAGATTCTGAGATCAGGGTATTTGTGGTCTACCATGGAAGCTGATTGCCACCATCACTCCAGAACTTGTCAAAAGTGCCAGATCTATGCGGACAAAGTACATGTACCTCCTGCTCCATTGAACGTGTTGACAGCCCCTTGGTCCTTTGCAATGTAGGGCATTGATATGATTGGAGAGATTAAACCTACTGCTTCTAATGGACATTGTTTCATTCTTGTTGCTATTGATTACTTTACGAAGTGGGTAGAGGCAGCCTCATTTGCTTCTGTCACCAAGAATGTGGTGGCACGGTTCATCAAGAATAGTCTTATTTGTCGGTATGGCATCCCTGAAAGAGTTATCACTGATAATGGTACTAATTTGAACAACAAGATGATTACTGAACTCTGCACGCAGTTCAAAATAAAACACCATAACTCTTCTCCATACCGGCCAAAGATGAATAGCACCGTAGAAGCTGCTAATAAGAATATTAAGAAGATTATACAAAAGATGACAGTAACATACAAAGACTGGCATGAGATGTTACCATTTTCTCTTCATGGTTATCGCACTTCAGTACGCACTTCGACAGGGGCAACTCCTTTCTCTTTAGTCTACGGAATGGAAGCCATTTTACCAGTGGAAGTTCAGATTCCCTCTCTAAGAATTATGAAAGATGCAGGTTTAGATGAAGATGAATGGATTCAGACTCAACTCGATCAGATAAATTTGATTGATGAAAAGAGACTTGCGGCTGTTTGTCATGGACAGATATATCAGAAGCGCATGACCCAGGCATTTAATAAAAAAGTCAAGAGACAGGTGTATCAAATTGGCGACTTGGTGATAAAGCGTATTATATCTGTATCACATAATAAATAAATTAAAATTTATAATTTATATGAGAATGTATGCTAATGAATGAATGCAAATGTGAAATGAATGCCATGCATGAATCAATTTATCATAAAAATTAACAGGCAAATTTTGGGGTATGACAACGGCCATACTAGATCTATGGGCATTAGGGTTATGCCTGATTGGCTCTAGTGCTAGTGGGAGATTGTTGGTGTAAGCCCTAGAGGCCAATACTTTTGGTACTTGTATCGAATTATTTATTAATAATAAAAGGCTTTTTCTTTATTATGTTTGTTTAATAAAGTCCCTAGAATAGCTAGTTCGTTTAATGTATCAAGTATGACTTAATCATGAGATCACATTAAACATAAGGACACTATTCTTAAAGTATCCGTAGTCGAGCTTTATTGTGAAGTGGGATAACATTAAAGCATTAAGACTATTATGTTTGTAGACTGATGATCACATCTCACGGATCATGGATAAAGAGTTATCAAGTCTTAAACATAGGTATGAATATTAAGAGTAATATTTATACTGGATTGACCCGCTATGAGAATACTATGTAGAATGTTATGCAAAGTGTCATAAGTTATTCTCATGGTGATAATGGTGTATACCACTCTTCGACCTGAAACCACTATGGACCCTAGATGTAGAGTCGAGTGCTTTATTGCTGATCCAACATTGTCCGTAACTGGATAACCATAAAGACAGTTGATGGGTACTCCACGAAGCATGCTGAGGGACATGAGTGACCTAGATGGAATTTGCCTATCCTGCGTAACAGGATAAATGTCTATGGGCCCAATATTGAACTGGACAAGGATGACACGGTTTATGCCTTGTGTTCAATATAGACATAAGGGCAAAAGGGTAATTATACACATAATTATTATCACAAAAGGATTTGTCAGATCATATGACATTTTCGTGACTTGGGTAGCAGTGATGTGTTGCTAGATACCGCTCAATGTTTATTATGTTAAATGCGTGATTTAATATAATTGCCAACATCGCGAAAACCTACAAGGTCACACACAAAGGACGGATTGATGAGAGATAGAGTAACTAAGGAACACCGTAAGGTACGGTGCACTTAAGTGGTAAGGTACCACATGCTTAAGTGATTTTGGGCATATTATAAGACATGGGTCAAAATACACTTAAGTGGGCTTTTTAGCTTGAAGCCCACACAAGTGGTTCTATAAATAGAACCCTTGGGTAGAAGCATTGTCACTATTGCATTTCGTTTCTCTCTCTCACTCAAAGCCTTCATTCGTAGCAGCTAGCACTGAGATTGAAGGAATCCGTTCGTGTGGACTGAGTAGAGGCGTTGTCATCGTTCAACGTTCGTGATCGCCACAAGAGGTAACGATTCCATCACTGATCATGCCCATTCGTAAGGATCATTAAAGGAGAAATTTTTAAATTCCGATGCGCCCTGGATGGCAATTCTCCTTCACCGGTATCCCTGGTGTTCCTTCCTTCTGCTCCCTATTATGACTTTTGTCCCCTGTGGAGTCAGATTTTTCTAAGTGAAATATGCCTTTTTAGGTTTTCCTCAGATGTTTCGGATGATTGATATCTCTCACCCTTATACCGGTCTTAGATATTCTTTCTCCCTGAGTGTGTTGTTCTTTCGCCCGGTAACCGGTGTTTCGATCACATGTCTCTCTTTGAGTTTATTACCCAATAGCCGATAATATCTCGTTGTTGCTTCCTCAGTTGAGTCCTTTATGGACATCCCCACCTGAGTCCGAATTTTTTATCCGAAGTATCCTTTGTGGATAATCTGCTGTGTTGGCATATTCCCCAATACATGCGTTTTGCATCAGCCCGAATCTTTCCATCGATTTATTTTCACGGAATCCCTTCGTGTCTCCCATCAAGTTTTCAAGTCGTGACCTGCTCACACATTTTTACCTTTATTTCTCCCCAGAGTCTTTATTTCCTTAGTGAGCGTATTACTCCTATGGATTTCCAGTTTCTCCTGATTTCTTTTTCTTTGTGGCCATACTTCCCCACAGAGTATTAACTTTTGCATGCATACATTTGCATCATGAGGTCTCTTAGGGACCAAAATTCGTCTCTTTGTTATTATTTAAGCCCATTCTACCACGTTGAGACAAAGATTTTAACCTTCATATCTCCGGCTAGAATGACCTTAAATAGGGGCATCTGTAAGACCCTAATTTTGACCCTAAGATCCCTCATGGCATCATATCATTGCTCATTGCATTTGCCTCAAGGATCATAACATTTTGGCTCCTTACCCTAGGGTTAAGACTTGTGTGAGTTGGTTTGAGACCACCAAGCATGCTTGAATTGTATATTATTGCTTTTCTTATTTTGTTTACTAACCAAAAGCACAAAAATATGTCACTAACTTGTTTTGTTTTGAAGCTCAAGCAATCATGTGTGCCCTTGCTCCTAGGAGGCTCATATGCTCAATGAAGTAGCCAGATGAAGATGAAAGCAAGCATGAAAATAGTTCCCAAAGCTCTTAATCATCATATATGCCTCCCAAGTATCTCAATTTGCCAATTTGATCAAGATCAACCAAGGGGCTTGAGGCTTGTTTCCCAAGGAAAACCCTAATTCAACTGTGCATTGATTGTGCCTTTCCCATGAAGCAACCTCAACCTATGATCAAATTCAATCAAGGTAAGTTCTTTCATTCATCATTTTATGCATATATGAGCCTATGTGAGTATCCTCAAACATTCATTCATCAAGATTTGGAGTTTGGCCTTGAGAAGTTGACAAGTCAAGTCATCTGACCAAATTGAAATCCACTAAGACCTAACTTTTGATGTGTTTGTCGAATGAAGATGACCCCAAGAGGATAAATGTTCTTAAGAACCATATGAACAACTTTCATGTTCATCATAAATCCATTTGAAACTTGAAAGATCATCATTCATTTCAAAACATTATAGGTCATTTTGACTGAAACCCTAATTTTGGGTCAACTTCCCAAGGACCCAACTCCTCCATTTTTTATGATTTTGAGGTGATACCAAGTGCATCAGAAATCTTAAGATGTCTACTTCAAATTTTATGTTGGACAAAATTTCATAATTGAAATTTTGGTATCAGATATGAGATGTCGAAGGTAATGTCACGACACTAATATCTGAGTTATGCAAACAAGATAAAGATAAAGAATAGTAATGCAAGAGACACAAGAAATTGTTAACCCGGTTCGGTCCAACTCACCTACATCTGGGGGCTACCAAGCTAGGAGGGAAATCCACTAAAATAGAATCAGTTCAAAGACTCTCCGTACACTTCAACAAGTTACAGTCTTTCTCACCTAATCTCTACCCGTGCAATTTCTACCTAAGCACTCTTAGATATGAGAACCCACTCACTCCCCTACAATCACACCTGTGATTTTAAACAACAATTCCTTTAGAAAAGAAAACACTTTTCAATAAAACACACTTGATTTTACTTCATAGTTTCAATCAAGTAGACACACACTTGATCTTGCTTAACAGCTTTGATCAAGTAGACACACACTTGATCTTGCTTAACAGCTTTGATCAAGTAGACACACACTCTTGCTTACAAGCTTTGAGTGACAAATTACAACCATAAATCAGACCAATTCAATCATCTATGGATGACTTGAATGGCTTACAAGTCTCACGACTAAACAAGACACAAACCCTAGCTCTCTCTCAGTATTTCGCTCAGTACTGGTTGTGTATCAAATCAGGTTTTTCATGTACTATTTATAGAAGCACTCAGCAGGGCTTAGACATCTTGAAAACCTTAAACTATTTTCCAATTAAATCTTCTCATGACAACTAGTTAAATCTCCTTGGAAAATAAGTAAATCAGGTTGTAATCAATGATTGAATGCGCCTGCAAATCAGATCTTCAATCATACATAGATTGCCATTAAATGCGCAATCACAAAACACTAGACATTCACACTGAATGTTCTGTGTACAAGATGTTATGACATCGGGTCTGACATCCTGGAACAATCCTACATAATTCCATAAATCCTTTTATAATTTCTAGCAGGTACATAATATCAGATGTCATGACATCGTGTATGACATCCTGAAACAATCCTGCATAATTATGTCTTCCATTTAAACTCCAGCAGGTACATAAGATATCTTATGTTAAGACATCACACACAACATCTTGTGAACACTCTTTGTCTTACCAAAATTGTTGCCAACACTTAGAACCAACAAACTCCCCCTTTGGCAAATTTTGGCTAAAACATATATTTTTCCTTTTTGTTCACAAGAAAACTATCACCAGTTAAACAACAGTTTAAACAGCAGCAGAAGCAAACACAATTACTAGTTATAGCTACTAGTAATACACACAAGCACAAGGGTACTTCTTCTCCCCATAAATTTGTGCTACACAAATATCTCCTTTAATAATTATAGCACCTGTAACCACAACACCTGTAACCACAACACCTGTAACACTCAGAATATCATTCTGACATCTGCTTCAACATCACATGTGCACCACATATTGTCACCTGTGCACCACATCAGACATCCCCTTTGACATCTGTAAACAGAACAGCATCCTGTCTTACAACAAACACATCTCCTCCAATAATAGTTTTTTATCTCTTCAGCTACACTAGCACATACATCTCCTCACAGCTCCACATCTTTAACTGCTTCCACATCAACATTTCTTCTCCCCCTTTTTAGTCAAAATTGACAAAAGGTGACCAATTAGACAAAATAAATGTCAATTAGCCTAGAAGAGAATGTCACAGCAGATGTTATAACATTAAAAATGTTAAAACATAATTGTTAGGAGATACAAACCATCATCATACACAACTGTGATAGCTGAGATAATGAACAAATCCATGGAACTCAATAAGAGCCCAAAATATTACATAAAGGCATCAGTAAGGACTGCCACAAATTACATACATTTTAACAGAAAAAAAACAAATTCTTCAGCATCCAAAAACAGCAGCACCCAGAACAACCAACCCAACCCAGTCTTCATTACAGCACACACCACACACAGTCTTCATACCAGGGGAAACTTCACTTAATCTAAGGAAGTACCATCTTCTTCTTACAACCACCTTGCAAAACTCCTTGCTATTTTTGTCAGAAATATCCTCTAGGATATTAACCACAAACTCCTTTGATTGCTATAGGTTCTCATGAATACAGATCCCCAACTTCCCTCTTAAACATTCAAATTGATTGGCATCCAAAGCTTTAGTGAAACTGTCAGCTAATTGCTTTTCAGTAGTAACATGCTCCAGAGCTATGATCTTCTCTTCTTCAAGTTCTCTAATAAAGTAATGACGAATATCAATGTGCTTTGTCCTGCTATACTGAATAGGATTTTTGGAAATATTTATAGCACTCAGGTTGTCACAGTATAATGTCATGACTTCTTGTGTGACATTGTATTCAGACAACATTTGTTTCATCCAGACCAGTTGAGAACAACTACTCCCAGCTGCTATGTATTCAGCTTCAGCAGTGGATAGAGATACACAGTTCTGTTTCTTGCTAAACCATGATATCAGATTGTTCCCCAAAAAGAAACATCCTCCTGATGTGCTCTTCCTATCATCAGCACTTCCAGCCCAGTCAGCATCACAGTAACCAGTCAGCATAGATCCAGATCCATGAGTATACAACATCTCATAGTCACTGGTGCCATTGACATATTTCAGTATTCTCTTTACTTGGTTTATGTGACTGACTTTTGGTTCAGCTTGATACCTAGCACAAACACCTACAGCAAATGCAATGTCAGGTCTGCTTGCTGTGAGATATAGCAGACTACCTATCATGCTTCTATATAGACTTTGATCTACACTAACACCATTTTCATCTTTGGAGATTTTCACATGTGTAGGAGCAGGTGTCCTTTTATGGCTTGCATTCTCCATGCCAAACTTCTTCACAATGTTCTTGGCATACTTGCTTTGAGATAGAAAGATAGAATCTTCCATCTGTTTGACTTGTAGCCCAAGAAAGTAGGTCAGTTCTCCAACAAGGCTCATCTCAAACTTAGATTGCATTTGTCTAACAAAATGTTCAACCATCTGATCTGACATCCCACCAAATACAATGTCATCTACATATATTTGTGCCACCATGAGCTTCCCTCCTTCATTCTTCACAAATAGAGTTTTGTCAATACCTCCTTTCCTGTATCCATTGTTAGTGAGGAACACTGTGAGTCTCTCATACCAAGCCCTAGGAGCTTGCTTCAACCCATAGAGAGCTTTCTTCAATCTGTACACATGTTGTGGAAGATTTGGATTTGTGAATCCTTTAGGTTGTTCAACATACACTTCTTCATTTAAGTAGCCATTCAAGAAGGCACTTTTTACATCCATTTGGAACAGTTTGAATTTCAGAATACACGCCACTCCAAGCAATAATCTAATGGACTCAAGGCGAGCTACAAGAGCAAATGTTTCATCAAAGTCCACCCCTTCAACTTGAGTATATCCTTGAGCTACTAATCTTGCTTTGTTCTTAGTAACAACCCCTTGTTCATCAGATTTATTCTTATATACCCACTTTGTGCCTATGACATTTACTCCTTCAGGTCTAGGAACCAGTTCCCATACTTCATTCCTCTTGAATTGACCTAACTCCTCCTGCATGGCATTGATCAAGAACTCATCAGTCAAGGCTTCCTTGACATTCCTAGGTTCAATCTTTTACACAAAGCAGTCATGTGAGATCACTTCCCTTGATCTAGTAGTGACCCCTTTATTTGGATCTCCTATGATAAGATCTTTGGGATGATCCTTCTGAATTCTGATAGAGGGTCCCTTGTTGATTTTGTCATCTTCAGGTTCAGCTTCAGGAGATTCACTTTCCTTATTTTTGTCTGAGAAGTCAGCTGGGGAATCATTCAGAGATGTCTCGACATCTTCTGTGACATCAGTCTGTTGGTCATCAACCACAACATTAATGGATCCCATCAATACATTAGTTCTGGAATTAAAGCCCCTGTAAGCTCTGCTGTTTGTAGAATAGCCCAGAAATATTCCCTCATCACTTTTGGGATCCATCTTCCTTCTTTGCTCACGATCAGCCAATATATAGCATTTACTACCAAATACATAGAAGTATTTGACTGTAGGTCTTCTTCCTTTCCAGACTTCATATAGGGTTGTGGGAGTCCCTTTCTTCAATGTCACTTTGTTGTGAACATAGCAGGTTGTGTTCATGGCTTCAACCCAAAAATGGTAGGGCAATTTCTTAGCATGAATCATAGCTCTGGTTGATTCTTGAAGAGTTCTATTTTTTCTTTCCACCACACCATTTTGCTGGGGAGTAATGGGAGATGAGAACTCATGATGAATTCCTTCTGAAGAGCAGAATTCAGCAAATTTGCTGTTCTCAAAAACCTTTTCTCCTTCAATGGCTCTCAACCTTTTCTCAAGAACCTGATAACTCTCCTTCATGCCCTTAATCTCCTTGTGTCTCTCATATTCTCCATCTGAAGATTCAACAGTATGGTACACATGACGAGGGTTCTCAAACTATCGACATACCCTTGTATGGAAAATTGGATGTACTTCTATGACGAGTGGTAAAGGAACCACGTGTTGAGTAAACGGCACAATTTCTGGGGTTTCCTCAAATGGTGGTGAGTAGTTGGGAGGTAATACATATGGTAGCCATGTCGAAGGAACAGTTCTCAAAGGTTGGGGATCAAAGGTAGGACCTGAAATCTCTAAAATGATTGTCACCTAAGGAGGGTCAATCTTGGTTGTTAGAGCTTAGAGCATCTCCATCATCTGGCTCATATTTCCTTTATGGTCGTTAAGCTTTGCCCTTACCCTTGCGTTTTCTCATTCTTGATTCTCCATTCTTTAGTGAGCGCTGACTCGAGTAAAGTATCGATGTTAGGTATTCAGTGTGAAGCTAGTGAAAGAAAACATAATGAGTTTTTTTATTTATGGAAAATCGATATGTATGCTGATGAATCCAGATGCATGAAAAAAATTGTCTTTGATATTTAAAAAATGCAATGCCATACTCCATATGGATAAAATAAAAGGCCATGTATGGGCATAATGAAATACCAAGGTTGGGTGTAAGGATCTAGGACAACATGAGTAACCCGAAATACCCTATCAGGTAGGTTTCTCTATAACAGGTGGTTCTAGGCTTTCTAGTCATAAATGAAATTCTGGTATCAGATATAAGATGTCGAAGGTAATGTCACGACACTAATATCTGTTAACACAAATAGGATAAAGATACAGAATGGTAAAGCAAATGACACAAGCAATTGTTAACCCAGTTCGGTGCAACTCACCTACGTCTGGGGGCTACCAAGCCAGGAAGGAAATTCACTAAAATAGAATTAGTTCAAAGACTCTCCGTAGACTTCAACAAGTTACAGTCTTTCTCACCTAATCTCTACCCGTTCAATTTCTACCTAAGCACTCTTAGATATGAGAACCCACTCACTTCCCTACAATCACACCTGTGATCTTAAACAACAATCCCTTGAGAAAAGAAAATACTTTTCAATTACACACTCTTGATTTTACTTCACAATTTCAATCAAGAAGACACACTCTTGATCTTGCTTCACAGCTTTGATCAAGAAGACACACACTCTTGCTTAACAGCTTTAGAGTGACAAATTACAACCACAAATCAGTCCAATTCAATCATCAATGGATGACTTGAATGGCTTACAAGTATCACGACTAAACAGACACAAACCCTAGCTCTCTCTCTATTTCGCTCAGTCTTGGTTGTGTGTTCAAACCGGTTTTCTAAGTCCCTTTTTATAGAAGCTTTCAGCTGGGCTTGGGCATCTTGAAAACCCTAAATCTATTTTCCAATCAAATCTTTTTATAACAGCTGGTTATATCTCCTTGGAAAATAAGTAAATCTGGTTGTAATCCATGATTGAATGCGCCAGCTAATCAGATCTTCAATCATACAAAGATTGCCATTAATTTTGCAATCACAAAACACCAGACATTCACACTGAATGTTCTGTGTACAGGATGTCGTGACATCGGGTCTGGCATCCTGGAAAAATCCTGCATAATCCAATAATTCCTTTTATAACTTCCAGCAGGTACAACCATATCAGATGTCATGTCCTTGTGAATGTCATCTGAAACAATCCTGCATGAACATGTCTTTCATTTAAGCTCCAGCAGGTACATCCAATATCAGAAACCATGGCATTGTATGTGGCATTTTGAAACAATCATGCATGAACATGTTCTTGGACTCCAGCAGGTACATAGGATATCTCATGTTAAGACATCACACATAACATCTTGTGAACATTCTTTGTTTTACCAAAATTGCTGCCAACACTTAGAATCAACAAACCCCCCCCCCCCCCCCCCCTTTGGCAAATTTTGGCTAAAACATATAGCTGTCCTTTTTGTTCACAAGGTAAACTATCAGCAGTTAAACAACTTAACAGTAGTTTAAACAGCAGCAGAAGCAAAACAATTACTAGCTATAGCTACTAGTAATACACACATGCACAAGGGTACTTCTCCTCCCCCTAAATTTGTACAACACAAACAGAATTACTAGTTATGGATGCAACTAGTAAGACACACAAATGCACAAGGGTACTCCTTCTCCCCCTAAATCTGTGCACATAACAAACAGTCTTTATGAACATAACAGCTACTGTAACTCCAACACCTGTACCAGCCAGACTGTCATTCTGACATCTGCTTCAACAACAACACATGTGCACCATATCAGACATCCTCTTTGACATCTGTAAATAGAACAACATTCTGTTTTAACACCTATGCACTTCCTTCAATAATAGATGTTCTCCAGATCAGCTACATACATCAACACTTCTCCCCCTTTTTAGTCAAAATTGACCAAAGGTGACCAATTAGACAAAATAAATGTCAATTAGTCTATCAGAGAATTCCAGGACAGATGTTATAACATTAAGCATGTTAAAACATAATAGTTAAGCAGTACAAACCATCATCATACACAGCTGTAATAGCTGAGATAATGAACAAATCCAAGGAACTCTTTAAGAGCCCTAAATATTACAAAACAGGCATCAATGAGGACTGCCACACATTACACAATTGCCAAAAAAATAAAAAAAACTTCAGCATCCACACAGCAACAGCAGAACAACTTCCAGAATATCATCCACCACAATCTTCACAGCACCTTTTACACCATCTTCATCTCATCATACTATTCTTTACCACAGGAAGGAACCATTAATCAGAAGAAGAAGTATCACCTTCACCTTCACTTTCACCTTCAGAGCCTTCAGAACTTTCTGATCTGCCACTGGATTGGGCTTTTGCATCTGAATTTTTAGCAGCCTTCTCCATTTCTTCCTTTTCCATGCTGCAGATAAGAACTTCCAAAGCTTCTTTTCTTGCCTTGGCTACTCTTATTCCATTATCCAGTTCCTTGCAGGTATCTTTCAGTTGATCAATTAAGCTTCCTTGAGATGCAGGCTCTCTTCTGGCAGATGTCATGACAACATCATTTACATGACTTCCCTCAAACAGCTTATAATGAATGGATAGAGGGGGTTTTCTTCTGCTTGGCATGTCCTTTGTATTAAGAATGCCTGGGTGTTGACTCAAGATAATCCCACAAATAGTGGATGGGAAGGCAATGGGTAACTTCACAACATTTGTAGAGGCATGTCTGATGGTTTGATCAAATATAAACTTGCCAAAATCATAGTTAACCCTTGTTCCAATTGCATGAATGATTCTTCCAAGACTAACGGAGATGGTAGAGATATGATTAGTAGGCACCCAATTAGCTGAACCAATCTTGTGTAAGATGGCATATTTAACAGTGAGCTTCCCAGCTGATAAGTGATTCCTACTAGGCCATTCCTTAACTTGGCCAGCTGTAATAACCCTACAGACCTCATTGTCTGTGGTCTCTAGGTCCTCTCCTCCATCAGTTCCTCTTCCTATGAACTTGTTGATAATACTTGCTGAGAATTTCACACATTTTCCCCTTACAAACACCTTGTAGAACTCCCTGTTACTCTTTTCATAAATATCCTCAGGGATATTAACAACAAACTCTTTTACCAACCCCTCATAACATTGGGGTAGAGCTGCCACAGTCTTCATTAGTCCAACATTTTTGATCAAATTGATTACTTCCTTTACCTCTACAGCCTCTTTACCAAGCTCTCTTTCAACGGCTACTCTCCTCTGAATGACGAATTTCCATTTTGTAGCACCATCTTCTAAATGAAAGGAGATATTGTCAAGGTGCACAGCAGCAGCTTTGCCAGGAGACTTCTAAACAGCCTGCCTTTTTGCAGGGGAGATGTCTGGGACATCGTCTTCGACATCCTCCTCAAAGTCAGAGTTGTCTCTTTCTTTCCTTTTCCCAACCTCAACTTTGCTCCAGGATTTTGAGGGTCCTACACCAGCAGCCTTTTTCACTCTTGTTGTTCTCATTTTAGCCACACTTTTCCCTTTCCTAGTTCTCAGTTTCTCAGCTACACTAGGTTTTACAAGATGAACCAAAGGATCATCCTCTTCTTCAGAGCTTTCTTCCTCTAGGTCAATAACCTTCTCCTGAGACACATTTGGTTTCTTGCTAGGTAGGGTTTTACCTAGAGATCATAGCCCTTCAGCAGCAACTTCCTTTTCTGATCTAGATGAGTCATCATCTTTATCAGCATGAGGTTCCTCCTCAGGAGAGGGGTCCCTTCTGGACAGAGGGGTAGAAACCCCTTTGACTTCATGCCCTTCACTTAGAATCCTAGTGACTAGGTTCCTTATGGCACAATCAGCATAATGCATGTCTTTTGGAAGAGAGGAGTTACCAGAGGTATTACCTTGATTATCTCCAGCCTAGGAGGAAGGATTTGGGGTGCCGCCTGGTATCATGCAAAGTGGAGTAACGTCCATCACGTCTTCTTCTACAAACTCCATGGAGGGAGTCTTTGCATGGTGAGAGGACTTTGAACCAGATGATGATGGATGTTGAGACATGTTGTAGGACTTTTGAGAAAAGTTTCTTTGCCCTAGCTGAGCTTCTCTGAGAAGTTGAATGGAAATGGAGATTGTTGTGTTTAGGTAGCGTGTGCTAAAGGAATAGATATTATTTTCAATGCTAGGGAATGATTTGTCATTAATGTGGCTCTTTCTTTTAAAAGGGCAGACACTATTTTTATTTCTTTTATTTTTCCACTTTAATTTCCATAATTTCACAAGATTCCAAATCCCTAATTTTCCTCCCTCATATTCAATTTGAATTTCACCCAAATTCCTTGCAACCTTGTCTGCTAGTTCTAGTCCATGCTTTAGACCTCTGAATTTGTCTTCCACGAATTTTCTAATGAAGTGATAATAGCAAAAATAATACTTTGTCCATCTGTGCTGAGTCTGATTTTTGGACCTAGTTTCAGCATTCAGGTTGTCACAATACAATGTCATGACATCGTGTGTGACATTGTATGCAAACATCAATAGTTTCATCCAACCCAGTTGAGCCCAACTGCTTCCTTTCACATGTGTAGAAGCAGGTGTCATTCCAATCTTCTCCACGTTGTTCTTGGCCTTTTTGCTTCGAGATAAACATAAAGTCCCCTGTGGCCTAGTCCTAACAGTTCCATTCTGCCTATGACTGGTCATATGTCCACCTGTTTGATCTAACCTCTCAGTTGTTTGAGCCATCATAACCTTTTCTCCTCTGAACTTCTGGTGTGACATCTTTGTCTGACATTTCCCACAGACTTGTTTTTCATCACTCTTGAGAGCATCTATACTCATCCAATACTTTAAGGGATAATCCATTTGAGAGCTCCACATGTAGCAGTTGTCTTTGGTCCTGATTCCTTTCATAATCACTTCACTATTTTTGTCAAAGATTAGGCATTCAGTTTTGGTGAAGTTAACATTCAGACCTTGATCACATAATTAACTCATGCTTATTAGATTTGCAGTCAAGCCCTCAACTAGTAGAACCTTGTCAAGTTTAGGAACTCCAAGACAATCCAGCTTTCCTGTTCCCTTGATTTCACCTTTTGCTCCATCTCCAAAGTTTACATGGCTTATGGTATGATGATGCAGATCAGTTAGCAGGTCTTGGTTTCCAGTCATGTGTCTGGAACATCCACTATCAAAGTATCATTCTTCTCTGGCTGAGATTCTGAGGGGAATGTGAGCTATCAGACCAGTAACATTAGTCTTAGGGATCCATTGTTTCTTAATGATAGGCCTGTGCTGTTTGGGTATGGATTGATAGTGATTCTGATGATGATGAGCAGGCCTAGGATAACCATACATTTTATAGCAGAACGGCTTCAGATGACCAAATTTCCCACAGTGATGGCATCTCCATCTTTGGTGTTTCCCTTTCTGCTATTTTCTCCTCTGGTGTTGAGACATATGATGTGACATCACAGGTTTACTTTTATTATGGATGCACTTAGATTTTCCTTGAGATTTGACACCAGTGTAACTGCTCTCAGGCTTTGAGTCATTATACCCAATGCCAGATTTGTCTCCTGTTATTTGTCCAGTTTGGAGAATCTTGTCTAAGGAGTCAGATTCATTGCTTAACATCCTTACATACTTGGTCATCTCTTCTAGTTTAGAATTTAGAAACATGACTTCAGTTTTCAACTTAGAGATGGTTTCCACATGGTCTGCTTTCTCCCTTCCCAGCTGTGCTATCTTCAGACTTTCAGCTTGTGGATTTTCAACTAGCTTGGTATTCAGAACCACTGCTTCTGTTTGTAAATTGGAGATGGTTTCCAAGTATTCTACCTTCTCATTCTCAAGTTGAGTTATTTCCTTCTTCTGGTTTTCAACCTGTTTGCTCAGCTCTACACTTTTGTGACACAGCTTTCTGTAGGTAGAGGCCAGTTCTTCAAAGGTTACTTCACCATCACTTGAGTCTTCATCAGATCCCCATCTTCCTGTCAAGGCAGTCACAAGATTTGTAGCCTCCTCTGTTTCACTCTCATCAGACCAAGTGGCAGCAAGACTCATCTTCTATTTCTTGAGGTAGGTTCCACATTCAGTCCTGATGTGTCCATGCCCATCACATTCATAGCATTGTACCTCTTTGAGCTTCTCATCTGATCTTGCTCTTCTTCCAGCATTGTTGGATTTACTGATGTCAGATGAGATGTTCTTGACATTTGTCTTATATCTTACATCCATCTTTTTCAACAGTTTATTGAACTGTCTTCCCAGCATTGCTACTTCGTTGACCAAATCTTCATCAACCTCTTGACTCTTGTCCTC
The DNA here is from genome assembly GCF_024323335.1 of Lathyrus oleraceus. Lineage (NCBI taxonomy): Eukaryota > Viridiplantae > Streptophyta > Magnoliopsida > Fabales > Fabaceae > Lathyrus > Lathyrus oleraceus. The sequence continues at coordinate 85,848,109 of NC_066582.1, read as the reverse complement.
TTTTGTGTTTGACATAAAGGCCATGCTCTTTGTTTTCTTTTCAAAACCATCATTCAATCCCATCTCAAAGGTTTGGAGGGAACCAATTAGCTCATCTACCCTCATGTTGGAAATGTCTTGAGACTCTTCTATGGCAGTCACCTTCATTGCAAATCTCTTAGGGAGTGATCTGAGTATTTTCCTTACCAGTTTTTCATCTGTCATCTTCTCTCCCAGGGCTCCTAAGGCATTAGCAATTTCAAGGATACTCATGTGAAATTCATGAATGTTTTCATCTTCTTTCATCCTTAAGTTTTCAAACTTGGAGGTGAGGAGATGAAGTCTAGACATCTTTACCCTAGAGGTGCCTTCATGAGTGGTCTTGAGAATGTCCCAAGCATCTTTGGCCACTTCACAGTTGTTTACCAACCTGAAAATATTTTTGTCTACTCCTTTAAATAAGGCATTCAAGGCTTTAGAATTTCCAAGGGCTAGATCATCCTCCTCCTTGGACCATTGCTCTTCAGGCTTCTTCTTAGTGGTGGCTTCTCCTTCTTTAGTAATGACAGGATGCACCCAACCTGTTAACACGGCTTTCCAAGCCTTGTTATCAAGAGATTTTAAAAAAGCTAACATTCGAGGTTTCCAACAGTCATAGTTAGAACCATCCAAAATTGGGGGTCTATGAACAGATCCTCCATCTCTCTCCATTGTACCAGAAAATATTGTCCCTAGATCTCACCCAGAACCAGAGCAGGATGCCTGCTCTGATACCAATTGAAATTCTGGTATCAGATATAAGATGTCAAAGGTAATGTCACGACACTAATATTTGTTAACACAAATAGGATAAAGATACAGAATGGTAAAGCAAATGACACAAGCAATTGTTAACCCAGTTCGGTGCAACTCACCTACGTCTGGGGGCTACCAAGCCAGGAAGGAAATTCACTAAAATAGAGTTAGTTCAAAGACTCTCCGTACACTTCAATAAGTTACAGTCTTTCTCACCTAATCTCTATCCATGCAATTTCTACCTAAGCACTCTTAGATATGAGAACCCACTCACTTCCCTACAATCACACCTGTGATCTTAAACAACAATCCCTTAAGAAAAGAAAATACTTTTCAATTAAACACTCTTGATTTTACTTCACAGTTTCAATCAAGAAGACACACTCTTGATCTTGCTTCACAACTTTGATCAAGAAGACACACACTCTTGCTTAACAGCTTTAGAGTGACAAATTACAACCACAAATCAGTCCAATTCAATCATCAATGGATGACTTGAATGGCTTACAAGTCTCACGACTAAACAGACACAAACCCTAGCTCTCTCTCTCTATTTCGCTCAATCTTGGTTGTGTGTTCAAACAAGTTTTCTAAGTCCCTTTTTATAGAAGCTTTCAGCTGGGCTTGGACATCTTGAAAACCCTAAATCTATTTTCCAATCAAATCTTTTTATATCAGCTGGTTAGATCTCCTTAGAAAATAAGTAAATCTAGTTGTAATCCATGATTGAATGCGCCAGCTAATCAGATCTTCAATCATACAAAGATTGCCATTAATTTTGCAATCACAAAACACCAGACATGCACACTGAATGTTCTGTGTACAGGATGTCGTGACATCGGGTCTGACATCCTGGAAAAATCCTGCATAATCCAATAATTCATTTTATAACTTCCAGCAGGTACAACCATATCAGATGCCATGTCCTTGTGAATGTCATCTGAAACAATCCTGCATGAACATGTCTTTCATTTAAGCTCCAGCAGGTACATCCAATATCAGAAGCCATGGCATTGTATGTGGCATTCTTAAACAATCCTGCATGAACATGTTCTTGGACTCCAGCAGGTACATAGGATATCTCATGTTAAGACATCACACATAACATCTTGTGAACATTCTTTGTTTTACCAAAATTGCTGCCAACACTTAGAATCAACAATAAACCACTCACGTGATAGTTTCTAAGTTGATGGAAAGGGTTCCCAGAGTCATGGACTTTAATTGTATCAACGTCTTGCAATAGGTTGGCTATTTTTATTACGAGAGTGACAAAGAGGTCCATTTTGGACGCGGTCTTCGTGTTAGGCACATAAGGAGTGGTCCTTGGGAACTAACATTGTGCAATCACCAAAACATAAACGGGTTCTAAGAGGGGTTCCTAGAGTCATGGAGCTTTTATGAATCGATGTTATGCGATATGTTAGCCATCTTATAACGAGATCTACGAAAAGTTATACTCTAGGTGAAGTCTTCATGTTAGGCACACAAGGAGTGGTCCTATGGGACCAAAACTACATGATTTCCATTCTAACCTAAGTGTTCTATCTTCTTTTTGCAAATCTCGGGTGTAGAGATTTACTTAAGATACCATCCCAGGATCCACAAATAAGCATGATAATGAGCATATAATGACAAAGAGAAAGCAACAAACAACATAAGTAAAGCATAAAAGAAACAAATAAGTGAAGTTAACATTCATCGCAAAGTCAACTAAATTAGGCTTGACTCTCTCTTGCAGGAGCAGTCCTCAACAGAGTCGCCAGCTATTGCAGCATGAAAAATGACCATGAACGTCCGCATGTTCGAGATAACAGGGTCTCCACCGAACTTTATTTATTCTAAAAAAAGAAAAGGGGAAATATCAATAAAACTCTTGAAAGAAAAATAAAATGGTCGTCGTAACCAAATTTGGTCTCGGTAGTTGATTATGCGAGGGGAAGGTATTAACACCCATCACATTTGTTGTACTTAATGGGAACCATTTAGTTAAACTTGTGATTTAATGTTAGCTATCATGATTTGTTTTCTTCGACTGATTAAAAGTGTAAAGAGAAAAGAAAAAGGGGTTGCAAAAAGGTTTTTATTAGGGTGCTTGACGAGATTGTGGGTCTCGCTCCTACATATCTGGGTACAATGAGGAACTCAAAGCTTCGTAGTTCGGGGTAGAAAATGTTTGTTTGTTGGTCGATTTTAGCAAAATTTGTCAATGTAGCAATCAAATGGAAAACATTTCTTACCCAAATTAGTTAGAGTAGCGAGCGTTTGCATCATATTGAATGGATTTCTAGCTATCAACATTCACGGGAAAAGGTCACTTATTTCACTAACACATATGTGGACAAGGCATTATTTTGCATCATCTCCAAACGAAACATATTTTGTTTATGAAAAAAGGTTTATGATCGCACGACGGCGATAAAATATGTTTGATGTATTGAGTGTTTTGTAAGCGAATGATGAATGCTTGGTGAGAACGAGACGTGAGCCTAGGGACCAATTATACGGGGTTCCACTAGAATGCAAGATTCCAATAGTCCTTTTTCATTCAAGGTATTTAAGAAAAAAAATTATGGATAACAAACACTTGATAAGAACTAGATGTGTGCCTCGAAATCGATTGTTCAAGAGTTCCACTGGAATTTTAGACTCCAATGGTTATTTTCTTGTCCAAGTTTGTATTAAGTGTTTTGGAAACGAAAGAAAGAATAAGTGGCTAGCCCAAAATGTATGCCTCGGGACTGATTATTCGAGGGTTCTATTGGAATGCTAGACTCCAACAGTCATCTTTTTTCGCATTTCTTAAGAAAAATATTATTAACATTACGCTTAATTGCGAAGGGATTTGAATTGCGTCGATACAAAATTAATCGGGTTTGAGAAAGGTCACTTGGTATTGGACCAAGGTTTTTGAAAAACCCACTTGGCATTAGACCAAGAGTTTTTATATTGAAAAGTTTATTTTGAGTTATTGCATCACTTAATTATTTAATTACCAAGTTGATTAAAATGCATAATTCACAATGGATATAAGAGATGCATGATCAATAAAATAAAGTGAGTAATCAATCAAATGAATATTATAAATTTATTTAATTAAGATATAATTATATTTATTAATTAAAATAACTAATAATGATTATCATGATTAATTGGTTAATTTGACCATTAACAATGTTAATCACACCTAATCATCAAATTTAACTAATTAAAATAAAACTAGTTAATTAAATTAAAAGGATAAAAGATGAGGTACATTATCTAGCAAGGGTTCAATAGATAACAAAAGTATTTGGCCCAAAGACCACATTTGAGTACACATACAAATAAAAAAATTGGAGAGAGAGAGAGAGAAGAATATTTTTATTAGCATGAGATGAAAATATCTATAAGGCATTTATACAAGTGTTACAAAATGATTGGGACCTACCACATAGAAGTACACAAGTTAAGAAAATGCAAAACACGAGCATGTAATTGGTTACACCAAGCCTGTAACCAGTTACAACTGACAAGAAACTAATAACACTTTCATTGGTAACCGATTAACCTCGGGCGTTTACCGGTTACACCCTCGAGGATTTCACTTTTTCTGCAAATCAGAAATGCTTTTGGTCTTGCTGTAACTGGTTACACCTTTGTGTTAACCGGTTACAGCAGTTGAATTACTTAAAATCACTTTTAACACATCACCTTAATTCAAGTTCTCCAAGACTTCCATGCTCATGTTCATATTCAACCTCTTGAACATATCATTTGTGACTCCCTTAGTCAAAAAAAACAGTCAATTTGTCTTCACTTCTGCAATATCCTTATCTTAACCTTCCTTCGCTAACAAGCACCCTCAAGTAGTGAAACTCCATCTCAATATGCTTGCTCCTCCCATATAAAATTGGATTCTTACCAAGATTAATCGTGAAAACATTTCCAACCAGAAGTGTAACAACTTCACCATCACTGCTGCCTAGCTCCTCCAATAGATTCATAAGCCACACGACTTGGCAGACAGATAACAAAGCAGCAATGTACTCGGCCTCACAAGACGAGAGTGAAACTTTTGGTTCCTTCTTCGAACACCAAGAGATTTGTGTTCCACTGAATATAAAGATGTATCCAACTGTAGACTTTCGAGCTCTTTATCTCTACACCAAATGGAATTGGTAAAATCGAGAAAATTGCATTTTTTGCCCGTATCCGCTGCGGAAAAGAGAATTTCGCAGCCATCAGAACCTTTGACATATCTTATGATCCTTTTGACTGCTTCTAAATGAGACACCTTCGGTCTTCCCATGAATCTACTCATAATAATGAAACTAAACGCCAAGTTCAGTCGCGTATTGCACAAATAACGCAAAGATCTAATCAACCTCCTATATTGAGTTGGATCAACATCTTGCTCATCCTCATTCTTTGAAAACTGTATCATTGGTTCAGTTGGAATAATGGCAGCATTGCAATGCTCCATTTCAAACTTCTTCAATATCTCAAGTGCATATCTTCTTTGGCGCATAAGCAACTTCCTTTTGGACTTGTGGAATTCAATGCCAAGGAAGTATGTTATGAGGCCAAGGTCAGTCATCTAAAATTCTTACATAAGTTCACTCTTGAACTTAGATATACATTTTATGTTGTTGTCTGTTATCAATAAGTTGTCTACATATACACAAAGGATAATCACTTTTTCACTTGTATTCTTCTTCGCATATACTCCATGCTCAGGATACACATTTCTTGAAGCTAATCACCTTTAGGAAACCATATATTCTTTTGTTCCAAGCTCTTGGAACTTTCTTCAAACCATATAACACTTTCTTCAACTTGTAGAACTTTAGCTCTTGGTTTTTTACAAAAAAACCAGGGGCTATTCTACATACACCTCTTCTTCAAGCGGTTCGTTAAAAAACGTAGATTTGATGTCCATTTGGTTTATGGGCCAATTGTTGTTATTCTCAATACCAATAACTAGCCTTATTATTTCAATCCTAGTAACTGGTGAAAATACCTCTTTAAAGTCTATGCCTTCTCTTTGCAACTGATCGAGACTTATGCTTGATTATTTCACCTTTGGGATTTGCCTTTACTTTGAACACCCATTTCACACCAATTGGCTTCTTCCCTCTAGTAGATCAACCAACTCCCAAGTATTGTTCTTGTCAATCAATTCCAGCTCCTCCTACATATCACAAATCCAATTTGGATCACTTAAATCCTCTTCCGTTTTAATGGGTTCGGATTCGGCCATAAGTGAAAAGTGGACGAAATCACCATCATCGTTGACTTCATTGTCTTAGAACAGCTCACAATCTTGGACTCTTTGAGGTAAACCTCTTTACCTTGTTGATCTTCTAACATTCTCTTCTATTCGGGCTTTAGCAATAGGAGTTTATTCTCTTTCCATTTCTATAGAATTTGAATTTTCAAAGTTGAAACCGATTACAACTTTTATGTAACCGGCTACAGGTTATTGCAGCTCCTTGATTTTGTCAACAATGATGTCTCAACTTATCACAACTATCCTCTTTTGTTGCATCAAACAACTTGTAACCACCAGTAGAGTGTTACCCTACAAGTATCATCACTTTTCCCTTATCATCCAGCTTCTTTCTAATCTTTCCCGGAACATGTTGATACGCTACGAAACCAAAAACTCTCAAATGGTTTAGATTCGGTTTGAATCCCGACCTTGCTTCCTCTGAAGTTACCTTCTCAAGCTTCTTTGTTGAACACCTATTCAACAAATAGGAAGTTATGGATACAAATTCTTCCTAGGGATGGAAATTTGGCCCATCCCTAGTGGGTACCCAGAAAAAAAAACCACAACAGGTAGGGTAAAAACCCGCAAAAATGGGTATGGGCACGGGCTCGGGTAATTACCCACTTAAATAAGCGGGGATGGGTACCTTAGTACCCATCCCGCCCCATACTCGCATAATATATATATATTTATATATTTTAATGTATATTATTGTATCAAAATAAATTTCTATCAAATTTTAAAAATATATCAATTTTAAACTACTACTAATCAGTCACCAGTTGCATTAAGTTTTCGTTACTGATCCGACAAGAAACCGAGGATTTTGAAACACTGCGCAAGCATTTTTGATGCTTTTCAAGTCAATTTTACTTCTGGTATAATATTTAAGCATTTCCATTCATTGTTATATTTTAATTATACTTTCGTGATTTTATGCGTGGGAGATATGTGTTTTTGTCCGATAGGTCTAGGTAGAAGAACCAGGGAACTCAGAGCGAGACAGTGCGAGATTCCGGCAAGCAAAGGAGTGAAAAAACCCAGTACAGGAGGCCTGACACGGCCACCCGTGTCACCTAACACGGCCCGTGTCAGACAAAGGAGGGCGTGGCAATAAATACAGTGGCCTGACACGGCCACCCGTGTCAGCTCACATGGGTCGTGTCAGGCATCATCCCCAACCGTGTCAAGAGGCCATGGGTGTGTCACCAATAATAGTAGGCTAACACGGCCACCCGTGTCAGCTGAAACGGGTCATGTCAGCCCAAGCCCAAAATTTTCCTTTTTCTCGGGCTTTTGTTCGTCGGGCTTTTCAGAGAGATTTTTGGACATGTCCACCTGCTGCTTGGAATTTTCATTATAAAAGAGGACCTTCTGCCTAAGGAAAAATCATCTGGGAACAAGTCAAAAGACAGTATTGTGAAGCAATCAAGTATTACAAAGAACAAGGCGTTTGGAGAGCTGAAGGTTTTCATGAGCGGGAGAGATTGAAGATCAAAGTCATCCAATTACTTGTAATGTGTAATTTTTATCTTGCATTTCTTTTAAACAATATGAGTGGCTAAACCCCCCAATGCTAGGGGGTGTCCCTGATTTAGAATTGTAACAAATTTGAGTTTACATTTGCATTTATAATATTATTTTTACGGTAACCTTTTGATGTGTTTATTGCTTTCTCTTTCAGACCAATCGAGATTGAATTATGGTTATCAATTAGGCTAGACCACCATTGATAAGGTTTTCATAAGGTTACTCTACAGTATATATCACTTAGGACTAGGGATACCCTGTATGAACCAGAGTATTCTTGATATTATAAAGCTTAACTTCACCTTAATTGCCTATGACATAGAAATTAGGGTAGAATGATTAAAGGTTTTCTCACCAAGGACTTGGGAGAAAACACCCTTAAGAACTGGTAGTAATTGATATTTGTTGATGCCATAATGACTCAGAGTTGTTACAGGGATAAATCATACACCTTCCTTGGCATTGTTCCTTTTATCCTGCAAACCCTTATTTTCATTCTTATTTGTCTTTGCCTTTATTCTTATACTTTTACATCTAAAAACCAAATTAATACTTTTTGTTTAATTGAATGATAATTTAAACCGAATATTAACATGTAGTCCTTGAGATCGATATTCGGGGAATTTCCCCATTATTACAATAAAAGGCAAAATCGTACACTTGCTATTTTCCCGATCAAGTTTTTGGTGTCATTGTCGGGGACTGCCAAAATATAGAGTTTAATTTTAAATTCAATTAAAATTTTGTTGCTCTGAAATAAAATTATTTTTCTGTCATTTATAATTTGCTAATTTGTGTATGCGAGGAGAACCCTCAACTGAATTTCTTTTTGACGCAGAGATCGAAAGAACCCTTCACCGAAGATGTAGAAATCAAAGAGTGGATTCCAAAGAAGAAAGTACCTCTGATCACTCAGAAGTCAAAGAACCAATGGCTGAAGTTCCTCCAATTCCATCTCCTCCACCTCCGAAAAGACTCCTAGGTGACTATGGAGCTGCAAATGCACCGGGTGGTCGACTGACCATTGTCCACCAACCGGTGAATGTGACGAATTTTCAACTACATCCTACCACAATCAATCAATTGGAAAGAAAACCTTTCACCGGAAAGGTTAATGAAGATGCCAACAAACACCTGCAAAGATTTCTGACCATGAGCACCACCTTGAAAATTGATGGTCACACTGATGAAGCAAAGAAATTAAGAATGTTCCTGTTCACCTTAGCTAAAGATGTGGAAGAGTGGTTCTACTCTCTTCCAGCCGGCAATATCACATCATGGGAAGAGATGGAAGTTGCATTCTTAAATGAGTACTTTCCAGCATCAGTATTCCTGAGAAAAAGGTATGAAATCCTTAATTTCAAACAGAAGGATGATGAATCATTGGGAGATGCCTACAAAAGATTCAAAAGGGTCTTAGTAGCATGTCCAACTCATAATATGGATCAAATCGAACAAATGCAGATGTTCGTTAATGGGCTGAAAATAAAAATAAAACAGTTGATTGATACAGCAGTCGGTGGCTCAACAAATTTCTCAACAGCCACTGATATTAAAAGGATTATTGAAGTTATAGCTGCCAATGAGCATCTAGAATTATACGACAGGTGTACTAGTTAGCCAGAGGGGGTGATTGATCTCAAATTAGAGACAAATAAAATCCGTCTAGAAGACACAATTGTTGTCGAAGTAGACAAGAAGTTGAAAGCTATGAATATAGGTACTCAACAGATAGCTCAGGTCCAGCCGGCCCAGGCTAGCACTTATGAAATCTGTAATGGACCTCATCACACGGTCTATTGCTTTGCTACCCCTCAACAAATTGAAGAGATCAAATTCTTGAAGCAGAATAATCCCTACTCTAACACGTATAACCCAGGTTGGAAGAATCATCCAAATTTCTCCTGGAAAGATCAGAGAGGGAATGTTCCGCAACAAGGTACAGGGTAATATCAGACTCAGTATTAATAACAGCAGCAACAACAGGCAACTAAAAAGGCTGAATGGGAAATCGCCATTGAAAAATTAGCCGCCAACAGCATGCAGTTTCAAGAAGAAACAAGGATAATCAGAAAAACACCACAACCTCCATCAAAAATCTCGAAGTCCAAATGGGTCAGATAGCACAACAGTTAGCTTCAAATTCTCAAGCCCCGGGTACCCTACCTAGTGGTACAATAACAAATCCGTGGGAACATAACACTGTTAACGCTGTCGTAACCCGAAGTGGGAAGTCAACGGAGGAAAACAATGTGGAAAAAGATGGATTGTTAGAAGTGGATTTAGAAATCAAGGAAACCAAGGACCAAGATGAATAAGTGACACTACCACCTGTCAAGGAGAAAGAGAAGGTTCCAAAACCAGTCATCAAACTCCCTTACCCTCCAAGACAGAAAAAGAAAGATCAACATAAGAAAAAAATTGAGAGGTTCCTGGAAATGTTCAAAAAGCTGGAAATAAACATCCCTTTTTCTGAGGCATTAGAACAAATGCCAATATATGCCAAATTCATGAAAGACATCATCTCCAAGAAGCGTTCCACTGATATAGACCCGATCATCCTAACTGAAACATGCAGTGCCATTCTCCAAGGCATGAAAATCCCAGTGAAAAAGATAGACAGGGGATCGGTTACTATCCCATGCACTATTGGTGATAGAAAATTCAAGAAGGCTCTGATTGACTTAGGAGCAAGTGTAAGCTTGATGCCACTATCCATCTATAAAAAATTAGGCATTGGCACTGTTCAAGATACTCAAATGACACTTCAGTTTATGGATCGCTCTGTTAAGAGACCCTATGGGATTGAGGAAGATGCTCTTGTAAAAATTGACAAGTTTGTTTTCCCGGTTGACTTCGTCATTCTGGAAATGCCTGAAGATAAGGAGATTCCTCTCATATTGGGCAGACCGTTCTTAGAAACAGGACGGTGTATGATAGACATCGAGAAAGCAACAATGACCCTTAAAGTCTATGATGAATAGTTAATAGATGTGAGGAACACAATGCAATACAAAGATGATATTGGCACAAGCCACACTATAAAGATAATAGATCAAGTAATTGCTCAAGAAATTGAAAAGCATAGACCCCAGTCACCACTAGAACGGGTCTTAAGTCTATCAAGTTTTGAGAGTGATGAAGACGAAGGAGAGTCTGAGGTGCTCGCTATGATGGAAAAACAACCTGAATGGATTATATCTAGACCACACCACTGGGAAGATTTAAGACCACCACCACCATCAGATGTCACTGAAGAACCAAAGACAGGGGTAAATTTGAAGCAGTTACCAACAAATCTGAAGTATGTATTTCTGGATACTGAGAAAAAATGTCCAACTATTATCAATGCTAGTTTACAAAGTGTCCAAGAAGTAGAACTCATTCAAGTGCTAAAAAATACAAAGGCGCAATCGGATGGGCAATTGAGGACTTGAAAGGTATAAGCCCGACCGTTTGCATGCACAAAATCTTAATGGAAGATGATCACAAACCGGTGGTGCAACCACAACGAAGACTTAACCCAACCATGAAAGAAGTGGTACGTAAAGAAGTTGTAAAATTGTTGGATACAGGCTTAATTTATCCTATTTCTGATAGTTCTTGGGTAAGTCCAGTCCATGTGGTACCAAAAAAAGGGGCCACTACAGTGATAAAAAATGAGAAGAATGAGTTAATTCCAACCCGAACTGTTACAGGTTGGAGAGTATGCATAGATTACAGAAGACTAAACGTGGCACCACGAAAAGACCACTTTCCGTTACCATTCATTGATCAAATGCTAGAAAGGTTAGCTAGACACGATCACTATTGTTTCCTACATGGGTACTCGGGGAACAACCAGATTGCGGTTACCCTTGAAGATCAAGAGAAGACTACATTCACATGCCCCTATGGTATTTTCGCTTATAGAAGAATGCCATTTGGGTTGTGCAACACATCGGCCACTTTCCAAAGGTGTATGACATCAATCTTTGTTCTTCTTTCGATAAATGTTTAACTAACTTGTCACTTGTGTTAGAAAGATACCAGCAAACAAATTTGATCTTGAACTGGGAAAAGTGTCATTTTATGGTATGTGAAGGTATAATGTTGGGACACAAAATCTCCAACCGAGGTATCGAAGTGGACATAGCAAAAGTGGAGGTAATAGATAATTTACCACCTCCGGTAAATCAAAAAGGCATCTGAAGCTTCTTGGGACATGAGGGGTTCTACCGCAGGTTCATAAGATATTTCTCCAAGATCGCAAAGCCACTAACTAGTATACTGGTGAAGGATACACCATTCCTATTTGACAAGGAGTGCATGCAAGCCTTTGAGACTTTGAAGAAGGAACTTGTGTCAGCCCCCATAGTTATTGCCCCTGATTGGTCTCTCCCTTTTGAGATAATGTGCGATGCTAGTGATAATGCAGTAGGGGCAGTATTAGGGAAACGAAAGGAGAAGCTCTTGCATGTGATCTATTATGCAAGCCACGTATATAACCCTTCTCAAATGAACTATGCAACCACCGAAAAAGAGCTCCTGGCGGTTGTGTACGCGTTTGATAAGTTCAGATCCTATTTGTTGGGATCAAAGGTAATTGTGTATACTGACCATGCTGCTTTAAAATATCTTTTTGCCAAACAGGAGTCAAAGTCAAGGCTGCTGCAATGGATCCTACTACTATAAGAGTTCGCATTAGAAATCAGAGACAAAAAAGGTAGTGAAAACACTATTGATGATCACTTGTCTCGGATGACTCTAATTCAAGAAACAGAAGAAACACACCCCATCAGAGATGAGTTCACCGATGAACGTATCCTAGCCGTTACGCATATCCCATGGTTCATAGATCACGCGAACTTTGTGGTAGATGGACTAATACCTGATGACTTTGACTCTAACGGAAGAAAAAAGTTTTTGCATGATTGTAGGTTTTATGTGTGGGGCGATCTATTCCTTTACAAAAAGGGATTATATGGCTTGGTAAGGAGATGTTTTCCGGAGGAAGAGCAAAGGAACATCCTAAAAGCCTTTCACAACTCAGAATATGGAGGACATTTTAGCGGAGATAGAACCGCAACAAAAGTCCTCCAGTCTGGATTGTACTAGCCTACACTGTTCAAAGATGCAGAAGAGATGGTAAAAGAGTGCGACAGATGTCAGAGAACAGGAAACATATCCAAGAAAAATCAGATGCCTCAGAATGCCATGTTAGAGGTAGAACTGTTCGATGTGTGGGGAATAGATTTTATGGGACCCTTCCCACCGTCCTTTGAAAAGCAATACATTCTGGTCGCGGTTGACTATGTGTAAAAATGGGTGGAAGCACTAGCATTGCCCACGAATGACGCGAAAGTGGTAATAAATTTCCTCAAGAATTGTATCTTTGCACGGTTTGGGGTACCAAGAGCACTGATTAGTGTCGAAGGTACCCACTTCCTCAACAAGATGATGGAGAACCTACTAAGGAAATACAATGTCAAGCATAGAATCGCCACACTGTACCACCCCCAGACTAGTGGACAGGTTGAGGTATCAAATCGGCATATCAAGCAAATCCTAGAAAAGATAGTTAGCGCCTCATGAAAAGATTGGTCAATCAAGCTAGATGATGCACTTTGGGCATACCGGACAACGTTCAAAACCCAATAGGTATCTCCCCGTATCAACTGGTATATGGTAAATCTTGTTATCTGTCACTCGAACTAGAGCACAGGGAATTCTGGGCTACCAAATTTCTCAACTATGATCTATCCAAAGCGGGTAAATCTCGGATCCTTCAATTACAAGAGCTGGAAGAATTTAGAAATCGAGCATATGAGAATGCCAAGATATACAAAGAGCAAACCAAAACATGGCATGACAGGCACATTTAGAAGAAAGAACTTAAGGAAGGACAACTGGTCTTATTATTTAATTCAAGGTTGAAGTTATTCCCAGGGAAACTAAAGTCAAGATGGTCGGGACCCTTTATGATACAAAAAGTATTTCCGCATGGTGCCGTTGAACTAAGAAATCCCGCAAATGGAGACACGTTCAAGGTGAATAGGCATAGAGTCAAACCGTACCTATAAGACCAGGAGGGTGGCCTAATAGACAAAATTTGTCTCACCTAAAAAGACGGTGAACCGTCGAGCCATGCGATGTTAAACGCAGCGCTTCGTGGGAGGCAACCCACGCATTTTAAATCTAATCAGTTATGTATGTTTGTAGGTTTACACAGGAGCTCTACAAGGAGGGAACATCACTTCAACAAATGTCTAAGTCATGAAAAAGGATAATCAACGTCGCCAGAGGTACCAGAGGTTGAACAGGAGAAAAACCCAAAAAACTGCCAAAAGGGCAACCTGACACGGCCACCCGTGTCAGCTGACACGGGCCGTGTCAGGAGGGTGAAAATTTAGGCCAAAGATGTTAAATAACAGTGGCCTGACACGGCCACCCATGTCAGCTGACACGGGCTGTGTCAGGAACACTGAAAGGGAAAGGAAAATTTTTGTCAATAGTAGCATGACACGGGCGGTCGTGTCAGCTGACATGGCCCGTGTCAGGAGCACTAAAGGAAATATTGAAAACATGATGATGGACAGTAGCCTGACACGGCCACCCGTGTCAGGCAGGAGGAATTTTTTAAAAATTTTTGAAAATCCAAATTTTGCAGTGGTCCCCACCTATTTACTCCACCTTAACCACACTTTACCCCATTTACCTTATCATTATCAGAATTTTTTCATTCCACTACCATCATTCTCTCTCATCATTATCATCATTCTCAGTCTCTTTCTCTCTAAACATCACAAACCCCATTAAACCTCACAAACCCCATTACCTCAAAGCTTCCATAACCACCAATTCCACTCTCCTATTACAAAATCACCCTTCACAAATATTACTCCACTCGTCATCCCCGTTCTAACCACGGTTTCGGAATTTTCTAACTCCCTATTTCAAATAATTTCTATTTTTGCAGGTCCAAAATTCCCCCGAGGAGAATTCTCACCGGAAAGCAACAGCTTGCGAAGATGTCGAGGTCACGGAAGCGACCAAGCTGGAACCCAAATCCATACAACATCGTGTTTGACAATCCAGAACAAGAAAAGAGGTATCATATTCACCGGAAACGGAAACTCACACCGACAAGGTACATGTGTGAGCACACTCTGGACGCACTAGGGCTCAAAATTGAGGTATACCGGATGTTCCACATTTTAGGAATGCTAGAGTTCATGAGCCTGGAAGCGCCGACATACGGCGCATCACGCTCGAATTTTCAGCATGTTGGAATTCCAACTCGAAAAGAGGTGGATAAACACGACCAAGTATTATTTCGACACTTTGCGTTTCCGCTTGTTTAATAATTATCATGAATTATCGGTTGAGGAATTTGCAGGGATACTCTGACTCCCTCTGTACGGACCAGGAGCGGTTCCAGATAGGTTCTCACCTAAGGATTTCTGGATTACCATCACCGGGAGGACGGATTACACCTCCAAAGGTGCTAAGGCCTCCGGCATCCAGAATCCATGTTTCCGGTATGCTCAGAAGAGTTTGGCCTACACCTTGTTTGGAAGAGGCGATAACACACGGGTAGCTACTCAGAGAGAGCTATTTTTTATGTACTCGATGGCACAAAACAAAGCCATCAATGTAGCTGTCTTTGCAACTGACTATCTGGGCAGAGTTGGCCGAGCAGACTCTGGAGGCATCTTCGTGGGTGGCATGATCACTCAAATAGCTGAACATTTTGGGTATCAAGCTGTGTTACTCGAGACACGCCAATTGCAGGTAAGACCAAAATTGACATGTCTGCTCTAATTCAACAAGGTATGATTGTTGTTGCCCCGACTTACTCTTTTGTGCTTATCCATAAGAGGTATATTATAGTTCTGCCGGATCCGGACAGAGTTGATATTACTGACTGTGCCAACTGGTTATATGTGAACGCTGACCCCGACGCGGAGGAAGGCCACAACACTAACCATTTTACTGCATGTGAGCAGTTTGTAGATGACCAGGTGGATGCCACGGAGGCAGAAGAAGAGGAACCTCAAGCACCTCAGGAACAGTTTGTACCACCACATCAGGAACCTAACCAGCAAGAGGCAGGTTCCTCTTCCTGGTTCACTGACCAATGGACCTGGGTACAAACCGAAATAGGTGACTTAAGGATGGAACAACAATGGCAAGGCATTGAGCAAGCCCGGCAAGGGGCAATGTTGGATGAGATGAGTAGCATGATGCGACAATTGATGTTGCATTTTCCACAACCACCTCCTCAGTAGGGTACTGTGAGTGTCCTTCTTCGCTCTTGTTCACAAACATTGAGGCCAATGTTTGGTTCAAGTGTGGGGGAGATTTTATGTCTTTTATTGTTATTTTTAGTATTTTGTTATTTTATTTCAGTATGGTGTTATTTTAATTTTCTGTTTAAAGGTACATTATATTGCAAGTGTTTCAAGTCTGTGGTGATATTTTGGAAATGTCGCAACCTGAAAAATACAGTGCGCGAAAAAAACAACCGGCGAAAGAAAATGACAGAAGAGTCGCCACCGTGCGTTATTTAGCCCAAAGGAGGGAAAGGAAACGCTCGAAGTAAACCTGAAAAAGGAAAGGACAAGACGGGGTCTCGCAACCAAATCTTGGGTTCGGGAGTCGGTTATGCGAAGGGAAGGTATTAGCACCCCTACGCATCCATAGTACTCTACGGGATCCACTTTTGTGGTTTTTGTCTAAAGGGTATGGGTTTACCTAATGTGTTTATTTACTAAAAAGGTTAAGAGAAATGACTCGCGCGGATGTCGCATCCACTGCGTGCGTATCTCATCTGAATATGAGAATCAGAGTCTTCGTAGCTCGGCTGACCTATGGGTTGGGGGATGTGTGCTCGCTAAGACATCGCGTCTTATGCCTACGTATCTCATCTGGAATGAGAATCAGAGCAAGTCGTAGTTCGGCTAACTACGGGATTGTGGATTGGGTTTTGGACGAACGACGTCACTACGCAATCTACCGGATGCTCGACCTTTGGAGACTTACTCGCCTGTAGTAGAAGGAGTAAACGTGTTGCTTTGGGTTTTAGGGTTTGTGATGCTCGAGGGCAAACAGGCAGTCCTTGACGAAGGAACCGCGCTACATGTGGGGATATGAATACAAAACACAAAACATGTATCTCAAAGTAAAATGCCACCAAGGGGCTCAAACATTGCCTCCTATCGAGGTCTTCCAGCTAAGAAAGCGATAAAGTACGAGAAAAGGATAAAATTACCACACGGATAAAGATCCGAAGTTACAGCAATTAAAGGATTGATAAACCCTGAGATCCTTCCAAGCTAACATCATCAAAGAAAGTGGGTCAGTACAGGTAATCAGAATGAACCTCCAGGGGGGTATCCCACAAATAAAGTGGGAAACCACGCAAGTTATCCCTGCAAACGTCATGTGAGCCCTCACAAAAAAAAAACTCAACAAATAGGTTAGAGAAACAAAATAGGGTAACCAAGAGTTGCCCCTAAATCAAAATGTAACCACATGAATAATTCCATCAAAATTAACAAAAAAAGCTCACAAAAAGCAACCAAGGGTAGGAGGCCCAAACCTCTTGTCAAACACATGCATCAAAAGGGTATCAAATTCACCCATAATACCTCATACATTTAGAGCATTCAAATTAAAGGCATAGAGATGATGGATATAGGGCAAACCTGATTGGAGAGATTGATTAAGATTGAATGGTACGGCCGGATCTGCAAAGTAGTACTAGGGTTTGTGTGAGGCGGAGTGAACTTCTCAGGGCTGCCTGAAGGTCGCTGCAGAGTAGTTCCTAGGTTTCCTTCTCTCAAAATCTTTCTCCAGTGAATCTCCCAGTGTAACTCCAAGTGTGTTTTCCTCTACTGAAACTTCAGTATTTATAGACTGATTTTCGTGGGTAGTGGGCTCAAATGAGGGAGACCCAAGTCCAAAAAAATTTGTTATATTTTATTTATTTAATTAATTAATTTTATTTATTTATTTATTTTTAACTTCTTTTTTTTTCGTTTTTTTTTCTTTTTTCGCTTTCTTTATTTTTCTTTTTTTTTTAAGTTTCTTGGATCTAATTCTGATTGACATGATGAAATGCAATGTATCTAATGTTAAATGACCTAAAAATGAATGCATGCATGAGGTGTAAAGCGTATGCTTCCAGGAAAAATGAAGGGTAAATTTTGGGGTATTACAGCTGCCCCTATTCAATCAACTGGAGACCCGGAAAGAAGATGGGAGCTGCTTTCGTACTTTCGAGGTATCAAGGGATTGAATACAATAAAAGCCCAAAAATTTGCACTGAAGTGAAGTGAAGTAACAATGCCTATCAGAATCGGCAAAGAGGTGGCCTTGAAAGAAGAATCCGTCTGGTACGGTGAGAGTCAGTCTGAATACCGAAAAAGAATGTTAACTTGGATACCAAAATAAATGGTAACACAGAAATAACCATGGCCTGAATACCACAAGTTGCATCGACCTGAACGTCGGAAACTTCTTCGATCTGAACATCGGAAAATTGGCCTGAATGCCACAAGTTGCATCGACCTGACCGTCGGAAACTTCTTCGATCTGAACATCGGAAAACTGGCCTGAATGCCATAAGTTGCATCGACCTGAACGTCGGAAACTTCTTCGATCTGAACATCGGAAAATTGACCTGAACGCCACAAGTTGCATCGACCTGAACGTCGGAAACTTCTTCGATCTGGACATCGGAAAACTGGCCTGAACGCCACTTCGGTCTGAATACCGGAAACTGGCCTGAACGCCACTTCGATCTGAATATCGGAAATTGGCCTGAACGCCACTTCGATCTGAATATCAAAAATTGGCCTGAACGCCACTTCGATCTGAATATCGGAAATTGGCCTGAATGCCACTTCGGTCTAAATACCGGAAAACTGGCCTGAACGCCACTTCGGTCTGAATACCGGAAAATTGGCCTGAACGCCACTTCGGTCTGAATACCGGAAACTGGCCTGAACGCCACTTCGATCTGAATATCGGAAATTGGCCTGAACGCCACTTCGATCTGAATATCGGAAATTGGCCTGAACGCCACTTCGATCTGAATATCGGAAATTGGCCTGAACGCCACTTCGATCTGAATATCGGAAATTGGCCTGAACGCCACTTCGATCTGAATATCGGAACACTTCATGCCTGTCAGCATCGGCAGAAATATGGAAAGAAAATAGAGGCGACGCATGGGCCAATGACACTTGCTGGGGATAACCAAGGTAAGTCATGAACAATCTTCAGTCTGAGTACTGAAAACAACTTCTGGCTTATCACTTGGGATACCGAGAATGTTTTATGCTTACATGCGTATGTTTGAATTTTTCAATGGCGTAATGCTCCATGAAAATGGAAATGCTACGCGATTTGGGAGGATGCAATGCAATATGATTCTACATGCAGGGATGCGAAATGCTGGGTAGAATGCCAAGCTGAGGCAAGGGGATCTACTGGGGAAATGGTCACCATCTTCTCGACCCTGGCAAGGCTGTTGGAGATGCACAGCGCAAAGATTTCTGTGGGGAAATAACCCGCCACACGGTGTTCTAGCAATGACGAAATACCGAAATTCTGACTGGGGAGAGAACGACACTGAACACCTGCTGTTGGGGAAAGCGATAGTGGTTCTGGCAACCACGATCTGCGAGAGATGACTCAACAGGGGAAGCAAACACTAATACGGTACCGAGGTTCTGCTTCAAGGAAAGAAACCATGGATCTGGAATTGGGATTATCGATCTAGACTCGAACTCTAAGGAGCAGCCACTTCTGCTGGGAAGATACAGTCTGGCACTGTCAACTCCGCTGGGGATATATAGTCTGGCACTGTCAACTCTACTGGGGAGTGTATGTCCTGAAACAAACGCTTGGGGAAGTACAGTGGTGAGAACCTGCTGGGGATTGAAGAATCCAACGCTCTGATCAGCTCTGCAGGGATAAGACACCGGATTCGTCTGTTGGCGACTTCACTGGGGAAGATATTCACGATCATCTGCAAGGGATTTTAAGGAAATGCCCCGAGGGTATCTGTTCTGAATAGACGATCCAAAGCACTTAAAATTTACAGCAATTTTAAATGTTTATTGAGCATGTACCTGTAAAGCCCTTATGTGTCATGATGCAATGTTTATCAAAAATTCGGACGTCATTTTTGCAAACAAAACAGTAAAATGAAAATGAAAACAGAGATATACTGAATAACATGATTTTATTGATTGAATGGCCTCTGAATAGGCATTTACATCAGGAAGCAATCCCTGGAAAGAGGTAATCGCACAAAAGATAAAAACAGAAATTAATCTAATGGCAATGTGAAATGGATTTCTATTGGGTTCCAATTCTGCTATGACTTGCTCGTCTTCAAGATCCTCCAGATGATCAGCCTTCTGAAAAGGTGATTGGACTGTTTCCTACCTTTCGAAAATTTCCAGTCATCGATATTAGATGAGATTCAGAACTAACTCAGAACGCAATCATTCGCTTAATCCCTAACTTTTGCCTGGATCGCCCTTTTCGGGTTTTCAATCCACCGGGATACCCATTTTTGCCTAAGTTGCCTTTTCAGGTTTTCAACTTACCGGGTGTACGATCTTTTCATTTTTAATCCCTAATTTTTGCCCGAACCTTTTCATTTTCTTGGTTCGTCGGGATGCCCATTTTTGCCTGGACTATTCTTTTTACTGTCCAGCGGGTCTATTTTATGCGAAGTATTTTTTTAACTGCGTCTGAGTTCACAGGGGAAGTGAAGTTTTCACCATCCATAGTTGCAAGCATTAAGGCCCCACCATCAAAAACCTTGGTGACAATATACGGTCCATCATAGTTAGGAGTCCACTTGCCCCTGTGATCTGTCTGAGGAGGAAGGATCCTTTTCAACACTAAATCTCCGACTTGGAAACAACGAGGATGCACCTTCTGATCAAAGGCTCTCTTCATCCGACTCTGATACAACTGCCCATGACAAAATGGCTGCCATTCGCTTCTCTTCGATAAGACTCAACTCATTGAACCTTGTCCGAATCCATTCGGCTTCGTCTAACTTGACATCCAACAGGACTCTTAGAGAAGGAATCTCCACTTCAACAGGTAGGACTGCTTCCATACCATACACCAGGGAGTAAGGGGTTACCCCAATCGACGTACGTACTGAAGTACGGTACCCATGCAAGGCGAAGGGTAGCATCTCATGCCAATCTCTGTACGTGACGACCATCTTCTGCACAATCTTCTGTATGTTCTTATTTGCCGCCTCAACAGCGCCGTTCATCTTAGGGCGGTAAGGGGAAGAATTGTGATGCTGAATATTGAAGTTCTGACACAACTCCTTCATCATTTTGTTGTTGAGATTAGAACCATTATCAGTAATGATTCTTTCGGGAATCCCATAGCGACAAATGATTTCTTTCTTGATGAAACGGGCAACCACATGTCTGGTGACATTCGCGAACGACGCTGCTTCGACCCACTTGGTGAAATAGTCGATGGCAACAAGGATGAAGCGATGCCCATTGGAAGCAGTCGGCTCAATCTTTCCAATCATATCAATGCCCCCACATAGCAAACGGCCACGGCGAAGACATCACATTCAGAGGATTTGGCGGCACATGCACCTTATCAGCATAAATCTGGCATTTATGACACTTCCGAGCATATTTGAAGCAATCTGATTCCATGGTCATCCAATAATAACCCGCTCTTAACAATTTCTTAGCCATTGCATGTCCGCCGGCATGAGTACCGAAGGAACCTTCATGAACTTCCTGCATTAACATGTCCGCTTCGTGTCTGTCCACGCATCTGAGCAAAACCATGTCGAAGTTCCTCTTATACAGCACATCGTCTTTGTTCAAGAAGAAACTTCCTGCCAATCTTCTCAAAGTCTTTCTGTCGTTGTTGGATACCCCTGCAGGGTACTCTTGATTCTTCAAAAAGCACTTGATATCGTGATACCAAGGCTTGTCATCGACTACCAGTTCAGCAGCAAACACATATGCGGCCCTGTCAAGGCGCATCACATCGATCCTGGGAGCATGGTTCCCGCGAATTACCTTGATCATGGAGGATAGAGTAGCAAGTGCGTCTGCCATCTGGTTCTCATCACGAGGTATATGATACAATTTTACTATTGTGAAGAAAGTCAACAGTCTTCTCGTGTAGTCTCTGTAGGGGACCAGAGTGGGCTGGAGAGTATTCCAATCACCATTCACTTGATTGATCACCAGAGCTGAATCTCCGAAGATGTCCAAAGTCTTGATTCTCAGATCAATGGCTTGCTCAATACCCAAAATACAGGCCTCGTACTCAGCTTCATTATTTGTGCACTCAAAAGTCAAACGAGCGGTGAAAGGCATGTGGGCACCTTTCGGAGTAGTAATGACAGCGCCAATTCCACTTCCTCTAGCATTGACAGCCCCATCAAACAACAAAGTCCACTTTTCGTTTGGATCAGGTCCCTCCTCAACAACTGGCTCTTCACAGTCTTTCATCTTGAGGAACATGATGTCTTCATCAGGGAATTCAAACTTCATCGGCTCATAATCATCAATCGGCTGCTCGGCAAGGTAGTCTGACAGAATACTACCTTTGATGGCCTTCTGTGACGTGTACTGAATATCATACTCTATTAAAATCATCTGCCAACGGGCAACACGTCCGGTGAGAGTCGGCTTCTCAAAGATGTACTTCACTGGATCCATCTTAGAAATCAACAAGGTAGTATGGTTCAACATATACTGTCTCAGTCGGCGAGCAGCCCAGGCCAAAGCACAGCAAGTTTTCTCAAGCTGCGAATATTTGATTTCACAATCGGTAAACTTTTTGCTAAGGTAGTATATGGCATGCGCTTTTCGACCAGACTCGTCATGCTGTCCCAATACACACCCCATCGAGTTCTCGGTCACTGACAGGTACATTATCATAGGTCTCCCAGGAACTGGAGGTATAGGGATTGGAGGTTTCTGTAGATACTCTTTTATCTTCTCGAAAGCCCTTTGACAATCTTCATTCCACCTGATAGCCTGATCTTTCCTCAGCAATTTGAAAATTGGCTCACACGTGGTTGTTAGGTGAGAGATGAACCTTGCAATGTAGTTCAACCTCCCTAAGAAACTACGGACTTGCTTCTCTGTTCTTGGCTCTGGCATTTCCTGTATTGCTTTTACTTTGTCGGGATCCACCTCAATCCCTTTTCCGCTAACAATAAAACCCAGCAATTTTCCCGATCTCACCCCGAAAGTGCACTTGTTTGGATTAAGTCTCAGTTTGAATTTCCTCAAACGCTCAAACAGTTTCTGCAAATTCACCAAATGTTCTTCTTCTATCTGAGATTTGGCAATCATATCATCCACATAAACCTCGATTTCATGATGAATCATATCATGGAACAGAGTTACCATAGCTCGTTGATATGTTGCTCCGGCATTTTTCAGACCAAACGGCATCACCTTGTAGCAGAAGGTGCCCCATGGGGTTATGAAAGTTGTTTTTTCCATGTCCTCTGGTGCCATCTTGATTTGGTTATAGCCAGAAAAGCCATCCATGAAGGAGAATACCGAGAACTGAGTTGTATTATCCACCAAAACGTCGATGTGAGGTAATGGGAAATCATCTTTAGGGCTAGCTCTGTTCAGATCCCGATAGTCGACACACATCCGTACCTTTCCATCCTTCTTAGGTACTGGGACGATGTTTGCAACCCATGGCGGATAATTGGTGATTGCTAGAAACCCTGCATCCAACTGCTTTTGCACTTCTTCCTTTATCTTGACAGCCATCTCTGGTCTTGTTCTTCTGAGCTTATGCTTGACCGGAGGACAACCTTCTTTGAGAGGCAAGCGGTGTACCACGATGTCTGTGTCCAGCCCAGGCATGTCCTGATAAGACCAGGCGAAGATGTCAACGTATTCTTGCAGCAATTCAATCAGCCCTTTCTTCACATTGTCTTCTAAAGCAGCCCCTATCTTGATTTCTCTCTTGGCGTCCTTGGTGCCGAGATTAATCACTTCAACAGACTCTTGATGCGGTTGAATAACCCTTTCCTCTTGTTTTAATAACCTGGTAAGCTCTTCAGGGAGTTCACAGTCTTCATCACCCTCTTTTTCAGCTTGAAAGATTGGATTCTCAAAGTCGAAGTGAGCCATAGCAGAACCGTTATCAATAGGATC
Organism: Lathyrus oleraceus; assembly: GCF_024323335.1. Taxonomy (NCBI): domain Eukaryota; kingdom Viridiplantae; phylum Streptophyta; class Magnoliopsida; order Fabales; family Fabaceae; genus Lathyrus; species Lathyrus oleraceus. The sequence continues at coordinate 85,824,361 of NC_066582.1, read as the reverse complement.
CGGTGACGTGCATCTGCATGAGTGATGGTATGTGCTTATGAGTGTGAAAGAAAAAAGTGGAAACTAAACAAAACATTGCCATTTTTTTTATTTTGAAAAACTGCAAAAATAGAAAGACAGGGAACGAAATATTTGAATGCAAAAAGACGTCCTTTATTTATGATAAAAAATGCAAGTGTCACATAGATGGGCCCTACAATGAGTCATTACGCCCTGGACGGAACGTAAGACTTGGACATGCATGAATAAACAAAGAAAATTACTCCTTCAGAAAAGTGACTTGGACAATCTCCTCAGAAGACCAATTGTTGATGACTTCACCCGGGACCCTCGGACGTACCCAGTTATCGATGTCACAATCACTATCCCCATCTTCTTCGTTGACTGCAGAGACTTGACCGTACTGAATGATGCCAGCACTGGAGAAAGTGATCGGCCCCTGAAGTGTTGTAGAAGTCAAAACTGGCTGATACCCAATCCCGAACTTATCTTCTTTCACTGGTAATTCCAACAGACGCCCCCAACCGGGAGCAACACCTGAATCCACCACGGCCCGTGCCTGCTTAAAGGATGAGATAGAGGCACCCGCTTTAACCTCTTTCACAGACTCTTGGACAGACAAATCTTCAACCTGGAGGATACCTTTATCGAGCAAGGCCTGGATACCCTGCTGTAGCTTCAAACAACCTCCACTCTGAGTGGCACAATCCAAACAACCCTTCCCACAACCGGGGAAAACATCGGCCTTCAGCAAGCATCCTTTGATATCCAACAATGGAGTCTTCAACTTCAACACATCCTTAATGGACTTGGCTTTTCCCTCTATCATGTTAACGTTCGCACCACCATGCTGGGGCATGGGATTGTTAACGACATTCGGAGCCGGTGCAAGGTCGATGGCCTTTGAATCTATGAGGTCTTGAACTACGTGCTTAAAAGCTTTGCAGTTCTCAATATTGTGGCCAGGTGCCCCAGAGTGGAAGCTACACCTAGCGTTGGCGTCGTAACCCATCGGAAGTCTACCAATAGGAGGAGCCAGAGTGCGCATTTGCACAAGTTATAGTTGTTGAAGACTAGAAAGCAACTGAGCGTACGACATTGGAAGGGTATCGAAACGCCGGTCCATCATCCTTTGCCTCTGTTGATAAGCGGGTCTGTTACCCGGTTGCTGCTGCTGTTGATACTGAGCTGGTTGACGTTGTGATTGTTGTTGTTGTAGTGGCGTTGCAGCTGGAATGGTCACAGCCGCAACATACGGTTGCTGATGATAATTCTGAAAATTATTCCTCCGGTTATCCCTGTTCTGATAAGAAGATATGGCATTTGCATCCCCTTCTCTCCTCTTCTGTCCCTGAATGAACAGCTTCTTCACCCCTGATGAGGATCCACCTCCACTCTGGCTCTTATAGGTCTTTAGGTAATTCTCCACCCTTTCTCCAGTAGAGACCACATCAGCAAAGTTGGAAGCATTGCACCCCACCAGACGCTCCAGATAAGGTCCAGGCAGCGTATTCATGAACATGTTGGCCATTTCCTTTTCCAACATAGGAGGCTGAACACGGGAAGCTGTATCCCTCTAGCGTTGAGCGTATTCCCTAAAGCACTCATTGCTTTTAAGAGACAGATTCTGAAGTTGAGTTCTGTCCGGAGCCATGTCTGCATTATACTGATACTGTTTCACGAAAGCCTCTGCCAAATCCCTCCAGCAACGGATGTGGGCTCTGTCCAGCCTCATATACCATTCCAAGGATGCCCCAGCTAGGCTATCCTGGAAGAAGTACATAAGTAGCTTCTCGTCATCAGAGTATGCAACCATTTTACGGAAATAGGCTTGCACGTGAGTTTTGGGGCAAGGGCTGCCATGGTATTTGTCAAATATCGGGACCTTGAATTTCGGTGGCACTCTCACACCTGGGACCAGCCCCAAGTCAGCAACATCTACTCCCAGAAGATTATGTCCTTCCACTGCTTTCAACCTCTCTTCCAATCTTCTAAACATGGGGTCCATGCCAAAGTCTTCCTGAAGCAAGGGGAACTGATCATCCTGACCATCCTGAATGGGTTGTTGATCTAGGTTGACATGCGGGATCGGGATAGGCCCCGGTCCATTGGGACCATTAGCCTCTCCAGCCAGAGGATCAGCCAACGTCTCCGGTTGAGTAATAGGGGGATCCCTCTGTACCAACAATCTAAGCTCCTGCTATCCTTGAGCCACCCCTTGAACCAAATCCATGAATTGATTCATGCGAATCTTCATCTCGGCGAGCTTTGCTTGTAGGCTCTCCATCGCTCTTTGTTGATTCCTTCGGGTACCGTATCGGTGAATGCCTGAGTCAGCTATCCTGCTAGTGGGACACTAAACAATATGAGAACACTGCAGCGGTACCTGTTATGCAAGATATGACAATGAATATGTAAATGCAATGCCATGTTTATCAAATCCAAAAGGTATTCTACCCCCTTGATTCCAGTCTCACATCAGGCGAATAGTGCAAGAAGACTGAGTCATGGATAAACTTCTGAGATCAAGATGCAACAAAGAGAAACCAACATACAAATGAGTTCCAGGAAAGGGGCCTTAGCCAAAAGTACATCAAAAGAGGATCCCCACAACAAGCCTGTGGATTATCACTACACAGCGACAAAACAAAAAGTAAAGGGAGGAACATAAACCAGGGATCAGCCTCCTGTATACAACCCATAAGGACTGCTCCTCACTTCATCCAGTAATGCCACCGTGTCGGGATGATCTGGAGATTCTGTCAAATGCCGGATAAGCAGATTCCTCTTGTGAATGATCCCATTCAGTTCGTTGATGTGCTCTCTGTAGTAATTCCCATCATCTTCTCCGAATACCTCTTCAAGTCTGGATTTCTTCAAACCTGCCAACACCTTGAGTTCTTCAATCTGTCCTCGAGCCTCATCGAGTTGATCTGTGATGTAGCCATTAGTAGAACAGGCGCACAGAAGCTCATTGTTTTTCCCCTTCAACAAAGTCGTCAATTTCTCTATCTGACCAGTCAGTTCGGCTACTGTCTCCTCCTCCTTTGCCTTCCGAGAAGTTGAAAATGCATCCCATTGCTCCTGCCACCCAGCTAATTTACCATGAGCATCTACTAACTGTTGCTTGACTCGCCTCAACTCAGAACTGGATGATCTCAAGGCTTCGTCTGTCTTCCTGAAGAAGTCCGCCTCCACAGCAAATCTCCTCTCTGCTTCCTTTTGCACTCTGACGGCTTCCCCCTTCTGATATTCTGCCTCCTGGAATTGATGCATACAATCTTGCAACTTCTCACTTAACTCTGAGTTCTTGGTTTGAAGTCCCTCCATGGCACTCTTCAACTTGTCGTACTCCTCTCGGCTCACCATTGTTGACTGCTCAAGAGTAGGTGGATACAAAGGTTCTTCAATAGGGAACGGCAGACCAAACTCTTCGACTCTTCCTTGAAGCTACTCTTCATACCGAGGGTAAGTTCTACAATCTCCTTTTCCAAGGACGGTTCTTCCTCTCTTGATCACCTTGAGCCAGGCCTCAGCTGCCTTACGGGATACCGTCAAATCAGGCGAAGAATGGAAAAACAGAGATTCTTCCACATCCTTTTCCAAAGGCGGAGTTCTTAAAGCATATCCAAACTGTCTAACTGCTAGAGAAGGATTATAGTTGATTCCTCCTCTTCTTCCTACCAACGGAACATTTGGGAAGTTCCCACAACTATGAATAATATATGCCCGAAGCAAGCTCCGGTCGGACCACCAAGGAATATCTTCAGCTCTCAACCCCATCAATCTCTTCGACCAACTCAACGAGTCCTTGACATTAACGAACACTCCTGATTTGGGTAGATGAGAACTGAACCACCTATAAAACAAAGGCACACAACAATTCAACAATCCCCCTTTTCTATTCTTATTTCTGTGGTGCGCTGAATGAAAGAAATCTCCTAGCAAGGTCGGTACTGGATTTCTCAACACGAAGAGGCGTATTGCGTCCATGTCCACAAATTTGGCAACATTAGGGAACAAGACAATCCCATACACGCAAAGAGCCAACACAACATTGAAACCCCTCTGGTTACCGTCTTCCACCTTCTTCTTTGCTTCTCCCAGTAAGAAACTCAGATGAAAACCACTAACTTCTCCCTTCTGACATATATTAGCCTTCTAGACTGATTCCTCCAAATATGTGGCTGAAGCAACCATGCTGAGATCGGGCAGAAACTCAGAACTGTAGAACAATAACTGTGACCTGATAGGAACTCTGAGAAAACTGGCAATCTCCTCCAAGATATAATCCGGGAATGTGAAACACCTCAATGGAGGGTCATAGAACTGTAGCAGTGTGAATAGGGCGTCATGTTGATCTTTGGAAAGAACCGTGACGAAACTTAGAATCAGACCGTAATCCTCTCGGAATCCTTCTAGACAACCAGGATCCATTAGCTGCATCAACCGTTAGATGGGCTCCAGACAGACCACCGGAAACTTGTAGGCGACAAGTCTCTTTCTGCCAATATCCATCTTATGAGAACCAGAAAAACCCCGACTGGAATCAAGAAGAAGATGTAAACCCCCTTGAAATGGATAAACATGTGTTAAATGATATGAATGCAAATGATGTGATGATGTGAATGCAGTGCAGTGGTATGTCAATCAGGATTGCTGTATCTGCTTGAACATCTGTCGGGTTACACTGTCTGAAGAGAAAACCACTGAGGAATATAATACAAGATCAAAGCTCTGCTCCAGAAAACCGGGTTGGTTGGAGGTTAAGGTTTCCTGAATTTAGCCCGCCCCTCACTGGTAGGTTCTAAGAACAGAAGTTCGTCAACTTCAGCCCTTCAGTCGCGAATAATACGTTTACCACTGAAGGTTTGGCATTATTATGGGATAAAAGACCTCCACTGACTCCCCTCAACAGGACATCCTAAAGCAAGTTCCCAGTCTCGGGGTCCTCGGATTGATCAGCGAGAATGCGCCCACCAGAGCTAACATAATCACGTCTCGGAGGAGAGGCCTCGACTGAGTCCTCGGGAAATGGTCACCAGAGTCGACGATTTCTAAAGGAACATCATGTCGTTACGGAACATCCGTAGGACATAATATATCCAAAAGAAACCTCGTCTGGGTGTGGTTCTTCACGAACGACTTAACGTAGCAACATGCCACGCAAGCCTCATGATCATCCACTCTAAAACCTGTGTGTACACTCAAACCTGGGTAATGGGCTTATCTCTCGTAGAACATCCCATCCCAACAAACAAACAACAGCTCCAACAGATACAGCAGATGAATGCAAGCAAGTAAGTAAATAAATGTACAAAAGCATGAACACCCAATGAACCAGAAATCACACAAGCTAGGAGGGACTCGCTTAGGGAAGATGGACCAGCAGGAGGTCAACTTCTTGGTCCCCAGCAGAGTCGCCAGTTGTCGCAACCTGAAAAATACAGTGCGCGAAAAAAACAACCGGCGAAAGAAAATGATAGAAGAGTCGCCACCGTGCGTTATTTATCCCAAAGGAAAAGGAAACGCTCAAAGTAAACCTGAAAAAGGAAAGGACAAGACGGGGTCTCGCAACCAAATCTTGGGTTCGGGAGTCGGTTATGCGAAGGGAAGGTATTAGCACCCCTACGCATCCATAGTACTCTACGGGATCCACTTTTGTGGTTTTTGTCTAAAGGGTATGGGTTTACCTAATGTGTTTATTTACTAAAAATGTTAAGCGAAATGACTCGCGCGGATGTTGCATCCACTGCATACGTATCTCATCTGAATATGAGAATCAGAGTCTTCGTAGCTCGGCTGACCTATGGGTTGGGGGATGTGTGCTCGCTAAGACATCGCGTCTTATGCCTACGTATCTCATCTGGAATGAGAATCAGAGCAAGTCGTAGTTCGGCTAACTACGGGGTTGTGGATTGGGTTTTGGACGAACGACGTCACTACGCAATCTACCGGATGCTCGACCTTTGGAGACTTACTCGCCTGTAGTAGAAGGAGTAAACGTGTTGCTTTGGGTTTTAGGGTTTGTGATGCTCGAGGGCAAACAGGCAGTCCTTGACGAAGGAACCGCGCTACATGTGGGGATATGAATACAAAACACAAAACATGTATCTCAAAGTAAAATGCCACCAAGGGGCTCAAACATTGCCTCCTATCGAGGTCTTCCAGCTAAGAAAGCGATAAAGTACGAGAAAAGGAAAAAATTACCACACGGATAAAGATCCGAAGTTACAGCAATTAAAGGATTGATAAACCCTGAGATCCTTCCAAGCTAACATCATCAAAGAAAGTGGGTCAGTACAGGTAATCAGAATGAACCTCCAGGGGGGTATCCCACAAATAAAGTGGGAAACCACGCAAGTTATCCCTGCAAACGTCATGTGAGCCCTCACAAAAAAAAACTCAACAAACAGGTTAGAGAAACAAAATAGGGTAACCAAGAGTTGCCCCTAAATCAAAATGTAACCACATGAATAATTCCATCAAAATTCACAAAAAAAGCTCACAAAAAGCAACCAAGGGTAGGAGGCCCAAACCTCTTGTCAAACACATGCATCAAAAGGGTATCAAATTCACCCATAATACCTCATACATTTAGAGCATTCAAATTAAAGGCATAGAGATTATGGATATAGGGCAAACCTGATTGGAGAGATTGATTAAGATTGAATGGTACGGCCGGATCTGCAAAGTAGTACTAGGGTTTGTGTGAGGCGGAGTGAACTTCTCAGGGCTGCCTGAAGGTCGCTGCAGAGTAGTTCCTAGGTTTCCTTCTCTCAAAATCTTTCTCCAGTGAATCTCCCAGTGTAACTCCAAGTGTGTTTTCCTCTACTGAAACTTCAGTATTTATAGACTGATTTTCGTGGGTAGTGGGCTCAAATGAGGGAGACCCAAGTCCAAAAAAATTTGTTATATTTTATTTATTTATTTAATTAATTTTATTTATTTATTTATTTTTAACTTTTATTTTTTTTTCGTTTTTTTTTTTTTCGCTTTCTTTTTTTTTTTTTAAGTTTCTTGGATCTAATTCTGATTGACATGATGAAATGCAATGTATCTAATGTTAAATGACCTAAAGATGAATGCATGCATGAGGTGTAAAGCGTATGCTTCTAGGAAAAATGAAGGGTAAATTTTGGGGTATTACAGGAAATAGTAATGATCACGAATGGGAGTGGATGACAGGATCACGCCACTTATCATGACTTGTTGTGAAGGATCTCCCCAGGAAGTTGAAACTGCTGAGAAAGAAAGATCGGACGCAACGTATACAGCTTAACCAACATAAGTGTCCTGTACATTCCGAAGTAAGGAAGAAGTCGCACCAGGCTAAAGAGTATTGTGGATAATGTCAAAGCTTAACCAAACAGGGTGAGTCATAAAAAGCCAAACACATTGATCATCATGAGCGATATCAGGTTTGTCTTTATCACTTTAAATTTACGTAAACTCTCGGAGACTATCACTGCATGATTACACACACTAAGGCGCGTTGTTTGAAATTAACCCTGAGTCTTTCTATCCATCCTAAATAATTATATCCCTTATAAACCTCATTTGATCATGTATCCATTTGTTTGTTTAAACCCCATAAATGTACCTCTTGGCCAAAACACTTCCTTACCCTGTTCAAAGTCATGTTAATACATTTAAACTATGTTGAAAAACTAAGTTTGGGGTAAAAACCCCAAGAGTTCTAAAAGCCCAAGAAAGTGAGAAAACGAAAAGAAAAAAAGTGAAATAGGAAATCATCGAGAGAAAATAAAAAATTATTATAAATAAACTCGAAGATTTAAAAGAAGCACGAAAAAGGGAACTCGATTGAAAAATAGGGGGAAAAAAGAGAAAACCGAGCGAAAAAACACAAGAAACCAACACAGTAGGTAACATCGACTCTGAACCAAAAACCACTTGTTTCCCATTTTTGTTTGAATATCCACACCCTAACCCAAGCCAAGTTACAATCAGAAAGACCTCAAAAGTGTGTGTGTTGTGTGTAAGTGATATGAAAAAAGAGACTATTCGAACTTGCGAATTGATATTGCATATTCTGAATTATGAGTGAAAACACTTAACCCCAAGAGAATTGGTGAGAATGTGATATAAGCTGACAGGTGAAACGGTGCTTTGAAGTGGAAGTGCGATTGAAAACTAACAAGGAAAAAGCAGGACTTATGGAAGGAAGAGGGAAGACGTTAGTGAATGATCTTAGTAATGTTAGGAAACAAGAATCATGGGGAGTGACATGCAGTGTTATCATAAACATTACTTAAGGACAAGCAATGAGATAAGTTTAGGGTTGTGAGTAGTCACCATTTGCATTAAGTTTTCGTTATTGATCCGACAAGAAATCGAGGATTTTGAAACACTGTGCAAGCATTTTTGATACTTTTCAAGTCAATTTTACTTCCAGTATAATATTTAAGCATTTCCATTTATTGTTATATTTTAATTATATTTTCCTGATTTTATGCGTGGGATAGCTGTGTTTTTGTCCGACAGGTCCATGTATAAGAACCAGGGAACTCAGAGCGAGACAGTGCGAGATTCCGGCAAGCAAAGGAGTGGAAAACCCCGGTACAGGAGGCCTGACACGGCCACCCTTGTCACCTGACACGGGCCGTGTCAGGAAAAGGAGGGCATGGCAAGGAATTTAGTGGCCTGACACGGGTCGTGTCAAACATCATCCCCAACCGTGCCAAAAGGCCATGGGCATGTCAGCAATAATAGTAGGCTGACACGGTCACCCGTGTCAGCTGACACGGGTCGTGTCAGCCCAAGCGCAAAATTTTCCTTTTTCTCGGGCTTTTGTTCGTCGGGCTTTTCAGAGAGATTTTTGGACATGTCCACCTGCTGCTTGGAATTTTCATTATAAAAGAGGACCTTCTGCCTAAGGTTTTCATGAGCGGGAGTGATTGAAGATCAAAGTCATCCAATTACTTGTAATGTGTAATTTTCATCTTGCATTTATTTTAAACAATATGAGTAACTAAACCCCCTAATGCTAGGGGGTGTCCCTGATTTAGAATTGTAACGAATTTGAGTTTACATTTGCATTTATAATATTATTTTTACGGTAACCTTTTGATGTGTTTATTGCTTTCTCTTTCGGACCAATCAGGATTGATTTGTGGTTATCAATTAGGCTGGACCGCCATTGATAAGGTTTTCATAAGGTTACTTTACAGTAGATATCACCTAGGACTAGGGATACCCTGTATGAACCAGAGTATTCTTGATATTATAAAGCTTAACTTCACCTTAATTGCCTATGGACATAGAAATTAGGGTAGATTGATTAAAGGTTTTCTCACCGAGGACTTGGGAGAAAACACCCTTAAGAACTGGTAGTAATTGACATTTGTTGATGCAATAGTGACTCAGAGTTGTTACAGGGATAAATCATACACCTTCCCTGGAATTGTTCCTTTTACCCTGCAAACCCTTATTTTCATTCTTATTTGTCTTTGCATTTATTCTTATACTTTTACATCTAAAAACCAAATTAATATTTTTTGTTTAATTGAATGATAATTTAAACTCGATATTAACGTGTAGTCCTTGAGATCAACATTCGGGGAATTTCCCCATTATTACTATAAAAGGCAAAATAGTACACTTGTTATTTTCCTTATCAACTACATATTTAATATAAGTGATCATTTATTTCATAATTCAACAATAAATTTTTTAAAAATTTTTTAATGTTTTTAAAAACATAAAACAATACGATATTTATACTTGATATATTTATTTTTCTTAGAAATACGGGTAACGGGTACGGGTACGGGCACTTACATACCCATAGGGTATGTGTGCTAATGTTGGTATCCAAGCGGGTATGGGCTCAGGTACGGGGATTTTTCCAACCGCGGGTATGGGGATGAGTACTATAGTACCCTACCTAAACCTTGCCCATTGCCATCCCTAATTCTTCCCATAACTCTTTCGACAAGTTCTTCCCCTTTAACATGCTTCTCACCATGTTCATGATTGATCAATTTTTCCTTTCGGCAACATCGTTTTGTTGCAGTGTATAAAGTGGTAATACCTCATGTAGAATCCTTCCTTGATCACAAAACCTCTCAAAGTCTTTTGAGACATATTCGCCCCCACAATCTGTTTTGAGCACTTTGAGTTTGTGACCGTTTTACCTCTCAACCATGGACTTGAACTTCTTAAACACTTCAAATACCTCACCCTTTCTCTTTATTAGGTATATCCATAGTTTTCTACTATGGTCGTCAATGAATGTGACAAAGTATCTATTATCACCAATGAAATCTATTTGCGTCAGTCCACACACATCTAAATACACCACCTCAGGGTGATTCTTGGTTCTACAACTTGCATCCTTACTGAATTTACCTTTATGTTTCTTCGCTTGCCCACATTCTTCACAAATTTCAGTTGGTATGTTAATCAATGGAAACCCCATTATCATTCTGTTCTTTTGCAAGTCTTTGAGATATCGGAAATTGAGGTGCCCAAGATGAAATTGTCATATCTATTATTCTCGACTTGCCGTTATAGTAATACATCTATGCTCCATAATCTTCGGCTTAACCTTTAAGGTTCTATTGGCAGCCATAACAGCTTTAAGGATCAAAACTATGTTTGCATCTATAACACACAGCTAGGCCCTTGTTTTCCATGTGAATCTTGTAACCCTTCTCAAGAAATTGGCCAATACTTATAAGGTTACATTTGATTCTTGGAATGTACATGGCATCTTTGATCAAGGAATGTACATTGTTCCTTCTCATTATCAAAACATCACGGATCTCATCGGCCACTAGAGTGGTGTCATCCGTGAACTTTACTTAATTCTACATGCCACAATTGATTTTAACAAACCCATCCTTCCTCCTGTCATATGAATAGAACAACCTGAGTCCAAATACCATTCCCCGCTGCACAAAACTCCTTTCATACTCATCATGGCATTTTCTTCGGCATGTAATCGGTTAACCATATCATGTAACCGATTATAACATGTTTTTGCAGCATTCCTAGAATTGTTGTTGTTGATGTCCCACGGCCTGCTGCTGCTGCATTCTCCTTATGCGGTCATGAATAAGAGTGTACTCTCTTCATCAAACTTTTGTCTTGCAACCTTGGCTTCATACCCTTGAGGTTCCTTCTTCTTCGCACTGCGCACCGAACCTTTGACACCTAAAGCAATGCTTCTTGCTTTTGTCAAACCTATGCTTTTCATCTCTAAAGCTGCCTTGACCGTATTCATCTTCCAGCTTCTCTCACCCTTGTGACAAGTCAAATTCTTGGAATTTGGGGACTCTTTTCCACCAAAATTCTAAAAATTCCCTTTACTCTTCATGGGACATTTTCCTTTCGATCTCTTGCCCTTCTCGTTGAAGTGAGCTTGCAAAGCAATCTTTGCCTTTGCCTTATCATTATTTCTCTACTTTAGGCATGGCAACATAACCCGTACCCGCGGGTACCCACCCGAACTTGCCCCGAAGTTTATGGGGAAAACCCGCTTTGACTGGGTTTAGGTTTGGGTTTTCCCCGATTATAAAATATGGGGACGGGTTGGGTAATGGGGACACTAGTACCCACCCCGAACCCGCCCCGTTTATTTTATTATGTACATTATTATTTATTTTTGATGATTTAGAATATTAAGTAAGTGGCCAATGTTTTAATATTTTGATTTGTATTAATTATTTAAAATATTTGAAATGTATGTATGATATTTTTTTAGATTTTTTTATTTTATTATTTGTAATGTAATTTTATTTTAAAAAAATTAAATATTTCTATTCAAAAAATTGATTTCACTAAATGGATGGTGGCGGGGCGGGGATACGCGAACCCAACCCGAACCCGTTTGGGACGGGTTTGGGTTTTAATTTTCCATCCCCGTTTGGGTTTGGGGTGGGGAATGGGGATTGTTTGGGGATTCGGGTTTGGGTTTGGGGGAGGTAAAAATTGTCCCCGACCCGCCCCATTGCCATGCCTACTCTACTCCATCCTTTGCTAATGAGCCTCAAGAGAGCTCTACAACTCCTATTTTCTCATCATCACAAGATCCTTTGATTCCTCAACCGCTACAACCACGTTGTCGAATCTTAGTGTTAAAGAACTCAATATTTTCGCGATAACATACTGCTATGTGACTATTTTTCCACATTCCTTCACTTGATTCACCAATTGAGTGTGTAGCGGGGTATTCGTTACCTTTAGATTTATTGACTAAATCAAAATTAAATCATACAATTCGAGTCGCCACCGTACTTCTATTTATCCAAAGGAACGGTTAGAAAGCGAACAAAAATCGAGAAGTTTTATCAAATCAAAAACTAATAAAAATGTCAGAGGTCTGGGTAAGGGGGTTGGTTATGCAATGGGAAGGTTTTAAGCACCCAAAACATCCTAGGTACTCCTTGGGAGCCCTTTTCACAATTGTTGTAAGGTTGGTATTTGTGAAAATTTATTTGTGCAAACATGATTGGGGAGATGAGAGAAGAATATACAAGTTATTTACAATTTTGTGTTTGAATGGATAAACCCATTGCCTACGTACCATCTTAAAAAAGATTAGGATCAAAACCTCGTAGTTCGGGGTAAAAATCTCGAAAACAAGTTGGTGAATTGATTGGTCCAAAAGCCTTAAGGTCTTTTGTTATCAAAGGGATAAAAACTCAACCTAAAACCACAAATCCACCATGTGAGGAGAGCTTCAACATGCTAGTGAGGGGTTAACCCTATAATAAGCATGGAAGACTTATAGTCCATCACTAAGGATATAGGTGAGTATTATATCAACCTCAAGGATAACTCAAACCTAATAGTTAATGTTTATGAAAATTTTTGGCAAGAAGTGGCCATTGAAGCCACAAAAACAATTGAGTGAGTTTTATTTACCAATGAAAAGTATTTACAAAGTAAGGTCAAAGTTGACTTAGAATTCAATTCAAAATAAGTGTTATGAAAAGAAGTTTGAAAAATCAAAAGCATAGTGCTTAGGTTTCTAAATTTGAAAAGCAATGTTAATGTTTGCACAAAAGTTGGCTTGGGTTAGAGTGGAGAGAAGAAGAAGAATGGATAAGTCCTAAACATGCAAAGGTGAAGGAGGAGAAATAAAACCACATGGAGTTCCCTTCTTGAGATCATAGTGATGATCCAAGTTGTTCCCTTTCCTTTGGAATTAGCAAGCAATAAGCAAATAACTCAAGCAATCAAGCAAACAAGCAAGCTCCTAGGAATCTTCCAATTGGCTTTTGTATCTCTCACTTTAGATGCTCATGACAATGGTTCTTGTACTTGGCTCAAATTTGGATCCCTAGCACACAAGAACGCACAAATCAAAAAGTTCCACAATGCAATTGAAAGAATGGACAAGAGGGAGTTTAGAATTTGGTCCTTTCAATGTCTTCTTCAAGATTAAGCATTCTAAAGGCATGAGGCCTAGTTGCTCTTTGACATTTTTCTTCTTTTATAGCATTCTAAAGGCATGACGCCTAGTTTCTCTTTGACTCCATTTAGCATAGGTAAGGTCCTAAAATCTCAGTCCTTTTGTCCATTTGCATTGGGTTCACACAATCAAAATAAAGCAAGCACAATAGTATATACACAATAATGTGCCCAAGTGAGCAAAAGGCAAATTGCATTAACATAAACATGAGCTCAAGTGAGCAAAGGGCAAAAGCAAATGAAATAATGTACAAGAATATTAAATTGCATTAAAGTAAATTGCAAGTATTAAATGACTTGAATTAAAAGTTAATGATTAGTAGTTAGTGTATCATAAGGCAATTTAGCGCTATGTTAAGCAATCGTAAGTGGACTAATGTAGTAGTCACACCTATCTAAGGTCGGTCAATAAAACTATAGGCAACAAACACAAGTTAGAGACCATGACTAGTAAGCCAAGCTCCTATAACTTGCCATGCCAAAAGAAAAGAAGGATGATCTTGTATTGATTTAGGTTTTTTGCTTGACCAAGAAGCAACTTATCCTTAATGCAAAGCCATTCACTTGATCTTTGATCAAGATGAATCAGATTTGAATCAAGGAAGGTTAAGCCTCTCATATGTCAAGGCTAACCACCAATCTTTAACTCATTTATCAAAAAGAAAAAGATGAAGAAGAAGAAGAAGAAGAATGTACATGAATTGAAATTCAAATGAGATATCCAACACACATTGATCAAACATGAATAGAATCAAAGTCAATCAATGGTAAACAGAAGCAAGATGAAGTTTAGAATTCAAGAAACAAATAAAATATTTTTGGTATTTTTGATAATTAAAATAATACTTGAATTAAAATAAACAATTAAAGGTCAAACTTCAAATCCATTTCAAATCAACTTGGAAAAGTCCAAATGGATCATCCTAAGTTCAACAAGGTCAAACAAGGTTTGACAAAAAAATTCAGCATTTTTGGAAATTAGAAACTAATTTTAAACAATTAAAAATGAATAAAAATAACCTAATTGAATTAAAATCTCAAATAAATCTCAAATCAATTAAGAAATTGATGAGAATATTTTTCATAGATTCATCATCATTCAAAGAGGTTAATAAAATATCTTTTCCTTTTTTGAATATTGGAAACTATTTAAAATGAATTAAAAATAATCAGAAAAGAGAAAACTCACAAAAAATGTCAAATGGCAAAATAAAAAATATTAAAAATCATTTTCATAAACTAGAATAAAAAATAAAAATAATGCAATTGGTCTCATATTTTTTGGATTAAAAATGAAAGAGATATGAATTTTTGAAATAAAATGAAATAAAAGAAAATAGAATAGAAAAATCAGAAAATGGAAAAAGCCTGGCACGTTGGATCAAGTTTCATTAAATGATATGGCACATCAGAAGGGTCACAGGCGCGTGCTCACCAAAGGCTTTAGTCAACTGAGAAACATAATGCATTAAAAATAGTCATAACATTGCATGGCCCTGATTCAATCTGGAAATCACAATCAACGGCCTAGATTTAATCTGGCAAGGTTGACGGTGGTGTACCCCACCGTCTTCTCCGGAGAGCATGTTAGCTCCGGTGACACTTGCAGGTTTTGAAAAGTTGATGAAAACACGCGATCCTCATATCATTGGAAAGCTGGGGTGATGTACATCACCCTTGTGCCAATGGTTTCTCCTCTAGACTCTCATAGAAGGAGAAATCTGAGAGAGAAAATTATGGTGTTCAATCTGAACTTGATGAATTCGTGAAATTAAGTACACAGTTCAATTGCCTCTTATGAGAGGACTTCAGAGGAGCCAACAAACACAAGAAATGAGCAATATATTTGGAGTTTCGAATCAAAACAGTTTGAGGGAAAACCTT
Source organism: Lathyrus oleraceus (assembly GCF_024323335.1). Lineage (NCBI taxonomy): Eukaryota > Viridiplantae > Streptophyta > Magnoliopsida > Fabales > Fabaceae > Lathyrus > Lathyrus oleraceus. The sequence goes on along the minus strand of NC_066582.1, from coordinate 85,809,037 downwards.
TGAAGAGCAGCTTTCAAACACTTGATCCACTCCAAGTCTCTTGTGCAACTTGTTCTTGAGATGGAAATAGAGCTAGGCTAAGGAATTAGAGTTCAATAATCAACCAAGGAAGTTGAAAATTGAAACTGAAAAATGAAAGTGAAATGCAAAATTCCTTTAGGTGAGGTGTGGGGATTCAGTTTTGCAGCATGTAAGGCGCCTTAAAGTTGATTTGGAATGAAGCTGAGCACCTCTATTTATAGCACAAGGTGATGCAAGCAAGGTGAAATTCATGTGTGCATGAAGTAAGGGCCTCCATGCATGGGCCTGTACAGGCGCATGTGAGACCCAAACTCAATTGATTTGGCATGCTGAAATCATATAGATTAGGTTTGGACGTGTACATGGCATTGCAAATGAGTGTGCATGAATTTTCAACAAAGTTTCCATAAATGCACATAAATATTTACCTCTTCGTAAATGCACCTTGCCAAAATGAAACATGGTCATGTGGGTAATGGTTGGAAAGGTCTTGACATGAGGAATAATTGCTATATTGAACAAAAATCCATTTGGGATTGGGAAATTATTGAAAACAGGCCTTGAAGTTTAATGTACAAAACATGTGTATGTGAATTTTGCCAAAATGGACCAACTTCAAGCCCTTCTGTTTCAATGATGAAAGACTCAAATGATAAATCCTTCAACATAAAAGTTGTAGATCTTTTAAAGACAATCAATTTGGACTTAAATGTTGCATCATTTAGATTTTTGATGATAAAGTTATGGGCACTTGAAGTTGAACTTTTTCACATTTCAATGACTTTGGTCCAAAGTGACCTATAATGTTTTGTATTATCACATGTACTTATTTTAGGATTATGAAATTTTGTTCAACATAACAAATTCAGTAGACATCTTAAACTTTCTAATTCATTTGATCCCACCTCAAAATCATGAAAAATGAGTGAGTTATGTCCTTGGGAAGTTGACCCAAAATTAGGGTTTCAGTCAAAATGACCTATAATGTTTTGAAATGGATGATGACCTTCCAAGCTTCAAATAAATTTTTGATGAACATGAAAGTTGTTCATATGGTTCTTAAGAACATTTTTGATCTTGGGGTCATCTTCATTTTGTAAGTTTAAGGAGTGCCTTAGAGGGGGGTGAATGAGGCACTTAGAGTATTTTCCGGATTTTTGACGGTTTATGACTTTTACTTTCTGAAATGCTTAAGTGATGAAAAGCGGTAAAGTGCGAAAGGTAAAGGACACAGTGATGTATAGTGGTTCCCCTCACAGATCGAGAGTACTTCCCTCCCCTTTCAACACGAAAGAGAATTTACTATCTGTTATGACTTGTACACAACAGACACAATCACCAAGAACAACCTCTTGTGATTCACTAAGTTGATATGAGAACAATCCTCTCAAACTCAACTCTCTTGCTTCCAACAATCCTGGACAGCAAGGTGTTTACAAAACACACAATCTTATTTTTCAACAATTCTAAAAATAAGATATGGATTACAACAATGGATTGAATGTAAAATTTGTAGTAAAATGATCACACAAAGTGATATATCAATTTGCTTGATCTTCTCTTCCAATGAAAATAATTCACCACACAAAAATATTAGATTGCTCAAGAATTTTTTGTTTTGAATGATATGAAAATATGCAGAAAAATCTTGAATGAAGATTTAAAACAATAAGTGTGAATTCTGAAAAATTCTAAGAGATTGATTGGAAGAGGTGAAATTTGAATTTGAAAGATCATGTATTTATATGCACATAACACCTCAAATGAAACATGGTAATGTTCTGAAAAAATCATGAACAATTATCAAAGATGAAATGAAAAGATTCCATGAAATGGTGCATGAAAGGTGTATGAACAGCCACTGATTTTTCAGAAACGCACAGTGGTAAATCGATTTACATAATGGGTAAATCGATTACCCTGTTGCAACGTTTAAAATTTTTCAAAAACTTTCAGTGGTAAATCGATTTCCCTAAGAGGTAAATCGATTTACCTAGTTTAAAAACTTGAAATTTCGCTTCTGGAAATGTAATGCTCCAGTGGTAAATCGATTTACCTACGTGAAAAATTTAAATTTCGCTTTTAAAACATATGTAAGCTTCAGTGGTAAATCAATTTCCCTTATAGGTAAATCGATTTACCCAGTTTGAAAATGCAAAAAATTATTCTAAGTCATTTTCCATGCACAATGAAAAGTTATGCAATAGCCATATGAATACTTGAGCATACAAGTATACAAGCATATACACCTTTCTCCCCCTTTGACATTATCAAAAAGAAGGGAAAGATGGGTGAAAGATAACCACATGACAAATATAGACTAGAATATACAACATAACTCGTAAAGAAAAAATAGCCTTATGCATTCAAAAATAAACAATGCAAACAAACAAGGTTGAGAAACCAAGTACCTTACACCAAAATAGTTCAAACATTAGACATAATTAAGAACATAATGAAACCACATATGCAATTAGCAACCTATAACAAGAATAGTACAAATAAACAGAAAATGACTAAGGTTGGTTCATGTGATTGTTGGTGTTGTTGTAGTTGTTGCCTTGGTAAGGAAATTGTTGTTGAATGGGCGTAAATGTAGGAGCGGGAGCAGCCGGGTTAGTTGGATCATATGGAGGGATATTGAGATGCGAGTAGATATAAGAGAAATGTTGATTCATGTCGGTTTGAAGAAGTTTTATGTGGTTGGTGGTGGCTTCATGATTTAGTGTAATTTGATGATTTGCCGAATTCCATTGATCATTGATGAATGTGTTAAGGTTGGCAAATTGAGATGTCATGAAGTTAAAGAGGTCTTGATTACTTAAACCACTTGGAGGAAGAGCATTTGGAGGAGGTACATCTTCACCATCATTTCCTTCTTGAGGTATCGCTTCATTTTCTTCATTATTCCCACCAATAAACACAACCGACTTCGTTTCCGGATTATACCGATAGCCCATCTGCTTGTCCATATTCTTGATAGAGATTTTGTGACTTCTTGTATCCATAAGACAAAACTCAACATCACTAAAGTCAACATTAAAATATTCCATAATACGAGTGATGAACCAAGCATAAGGAAGAGACTTAAACTTGTTATTGTGAGTCATCAAATGGTGAAGAATGAGACGTGACCAATTAAGCGAAATGTCATTCTTAATGGCATACAATGCTTGCATATCCATATCGGTAACAGTACAATGATTTGAATTTCTAGGAAATATAACATAAGCCAAGAAATAATGAAGCAACCTATCATTGATGAAAAAAATTCCAACACTCCAAAAATCTTTTGGTGGTTCCTGCCCACCATGAGATTCAACCCTTTTCACATGATATTCGCCTTCCAATATCCTACTTGAGCCAAAATAAATTTCTCTTTTATTATAATCATTCCATACTTCATCCTCCGGATCATATAACATGTGACCACCCGAGGAAATGTCCAAAATTTGACCAAGTCTCTTAGGGGTCAAGGTAATCTTTTTCCCTCTAACATGTGAAACAAATTTTCCATTCTCAATGCACATGTTACAATAAAACATTCTCACTAAATCTGGATAATAGGGTCCAGAAGAAGTTATGAGAGCCCCTAAACCTATAGAGATTAATTTATCTTGAAAATTAAAGCATTCTACATGAAAGGAAGAGAGATCACCGGATTTTGGAGTTTGAACAATCTTCTTTTGATAAAACTTTTGATACCTCTCCAATTCTTCCGGGGTGTGATCTTTGAAGAAATGTTGAACATCCATGGATGATGACGAAGCCTTTTCTTTCCCTTTTCCAGCAGTTCCAGCTTTTCTCTTAAGTTTTGATGCCATGAGTAAAGGTTAGGAAATGATGGAGATAAGCTTTAATGAAGGTTTTGGGTGATTTTGAGAAGATGAAATTTTTGAGGTGAGAACACCAAGAGGGAAGATTCTGGCTGCTAGGTTAAAATGAGGTTTTGAGAGAAAGATTTTCTTTTAAATGGAAGAGAGAAGGGATGTGATTGGACCAACCAAAGTAGATGAAAAGAAGAAAATAAATTTGAACACGCAGGGGTAAATCGATTTACCCCATAGGTAAATCGATTACCATATGGCCAGAGAGCAAAAACATGAAAAGTTTTAGGGGTAAATCGATTTACATCATGGGTAAGTCGATTTACCTAGTTCAAAATATGCCACACACGAAAAAACAATGTTACTGTTTTATCGGTAAATCGATTTACAGCATGGGCAAATCGATTTACTCAGTGTCAGATGTGCCAAAAACAAAAACCAGTGCTACTGTTTTATGTGTAAATCGATTTACTCAGTGAAAAAAGGCTAAAAAACACATATTTTTCACAAAGATTCATGCAAGAGACACCCAATGAATAATGTAAAAGAAGAGAGTAGAAGTAGAGAGCCATGAAATAATTTTCACAAGTAAATAGATGAGTTGGAAACATATGTGCACCTTTGATGAATTATATGTCACACTCATCCAGAATGCCAAGTTCTCTTCGAATCTTATAGAATGGTTCTTTTGCGAGTGGCTTTGTGAAGATATCCGCCAGTTGATTATGAGTATCGACAAAGGTAACTTCGACATCGCCTTTAAGCACATGATCACGAGGAAATGGTGTTGAATGTCTATGTGTTTGGTCCTTGAGTGCATGACTGGATTCTTTGTGATATTAATCGCACTTGTGTTGTCGCATCGGAGTGGTATGCATCCAGATCGATTCCATAGTCACTTAATTGTTGCTTTAGCCAAAGATTCTGGGCACAACAACTGCCTGCTGCTATGTATTCTGCTTCAGCCGTACTAAGAGCAACACACGCTTGTTTCTTACAGGACCATGAGACTAGAGCATTACCAAGGATGTGACACGTTCCACTAGTACTTTTTCTATCTGTTTTACAACCTGCATAATCCGCGTCAGAATAACCAATTAACTTACAAACACTACCTTTAGGATACCATAAGCCAACGTTGGTTGTTCCTTTGAGATACTTCATAATTCTTTTGACCGCCGTGAGATGTGACTCCTTCGGATTTGCTTGGAAGTGAGCACATAAACACACGCTAAACATTATGTCAGGACGGCTTGTCGTCAAATATAATAAAGAACCAATCATACCTCGATACTTCGTGATATCAATTGACACACCCGATTCGTCTTGATCAACATAAGTTCCAGAGCCCATTGGTGTTGGCATTGCTTTACAACTATCCATTTCAAATCTCTTTAACAGCTCTTTGCAATACTTTGATTGGTTGATAAAAATTCCGTCTTTTAGTTGCTTGATTTGCAATCCAAGGAAGTAGTTCATCTTTCCCATCAAAGACACTTCAAATTCACCTTGCATAATCAACGCAAATTCTTCACATAGTTCTTTGTTGGATGAACCGAAGATTATGTCGTCTACGTAGACTTGAACAAGTAAGGTATTCCCTTTTATCTTCTTGATAAATAAGGTCTTGTCTACTTTTCCTTTTTCAAAACCTTTTTCACATAGAAAATTACTTAGACGATCATACCACGCCCTTGGTGCTTGTTTTAATCCATAGAGCGCTTTCTTCAATTTATATACATGTGAAGGATTCTTGAAGTCTTCAAAGCCCGGGGGTTGTTTGACATAGACTTCTTCGTTGATGTAGCCGTTTAAGAAGGCGCTTTTGACGTCCATTTGAAAACGCTGAAAATTCATTGAACATGCGTAAGCAAGTAATAAACGAATAGCTTCTAACCTTGCAACCGGAGCAAAAGTTTCTTCAAAGTCGATTCCTTCTTCTTGATTATACCCTTGAGTGACCAATCTTGCTTTGTTTTGAACAATTATTCCATTCTCATCAAGCTTGTTCTTAAACACCCATCTTGTTCCAATGATGTGCTTACCACTTGGTCTAGGAACAAGTTCCCAAACTTGATTTCTCTCGAATTGGTTTAATTCTTCTTTCATAGCAACAATCCATTGATCATCTTCTAGAGCTTCATCAATTTTGGAAGGTTCTATTTGCGAAACGAACGCCATGTTTAAGCATGCATCCTTGAGATTCAATCTTGTAGCAACACCTTGACTAATGTCACCAATTACTTTGTCAATGGGATGATCTCTATGAGTTCTCCATTCCTTAGGTAGATCATTTTCATTTGACTCTTGTTGAATCGGTGCTTCTTGAGCCTTGTTTGAAGTATCTTCTTTAGGAATTTCTACAAAATCATCATCATCACAAACAACAATATCCTCTTTCGAGGGGTTAGATTCGTCAAACTTAACATGCATGGATTCTTCTATATTTAAAATTCTTTTATTATAAATTTTGTATGCCTTACTTGTATAAGAATAACCAAGAAAAATACCTTCATCCGATTTTTCGTCGAACTTACCAAGGTTGTCTTTGTCATTGTTTAGGACAAAGCACTTGCATCCAAAGATGTGAAAGAAAGAGATGTTGGGTTTCCTTCCTTTGAAGAATTCATATGGAGTCTTCTTTAGGATAGGTCTTATGCTAACTCTATTGCTTACAAAACATATCGTGCTAACTGCATCTGCCCAAAAATACTTAGGAAGATTTGAGTCGCTAAGCATTGTTCTTGCAAGTTCCACCAATGACCTATTCTTTCTTTCAACTACTCCATTTTGTTGTGGAGTCCTTGGAGCCGAGAAGTTGTGAAATATTCCTTAATCTTCGCAAAAATCTTCAAAGGAGGTATTCTGGAATTCTCCACCATAATCGCTTCTTATAGAGGCAATTGTTAATGATTTCTCATTTTGAATCCGCTTTGCATACTTCTTGAATGCTTTGAATGCATCACTTTTCTGCACTAAAAAGAAAGTCCAAGTATATCTAGAATAATCATCAACAATAACTAAAGCATATAAGTTACCTCTGAAGCTTCTTGTTCTTGATGGACCAAATAAGTCCATGTGTAACAGTTGTAGTGGCCTAGAAGTGGACACCACATTTTTGGATGTGAAAGTTGACTTGGTTTGCTTCCCCTTTTGACATGCATCACAAAGCCTATCTTTGATGAATTTTATCTTTGGCAATCCAATGACAAGGTCATGTTTTACTAACTTATTCAAGTGTTCCATGTGAATGTGAGCAAATCTCTTATGCCATACCCATGAGTCGTTGTTATTTGCCACAAGACACTTAACCTTCAAAGAAACATCGTCAAGGGAAATCATGAAAATATTATTAATTCGCTTACCTATAAGCATTACCTCTTGTGTGATTTCGTCTTCAATTAAGCATTCATCTTTTGTGAACCTTATTTTGAATCATTTGTCACAAAGTTGGCTTATGCTTAAGAGATTGTGTTTTAGTCCTTCGACATATAGCACATCTTCGATGGATATGAAATTTGGTGCACCTACTTTGCCTATGCCAAGAATTCTTCCTTTGTTGTTATCTCCATAAGTAACATAACCCTTGGCCTTAAGCTTTAGATCTGAAAATTTGTGCACATCACCGGCCATATGCTTGGAGCACCCACTATCCAAATACCAAAGATTTGTTGTGGCCTTCAAACATACCTACAAAACAAAGTTAAGTTTTGTTAGGTACCCAAATTGCTTTGGGTCCTTTATAATTAGTACCTTTATCAACCCAAACATAATGCCCTTTTACTACACTAAAATTTATAATGTAGCAAGCATTAGGTGTATGGCCAATAATACCACAATAAAAACAGGTTGGTTCAAAATTGCTTTTATATCTAGGAACAAAAGGCTTTTTCTTGATAAACTTTTTTCTTTTTAGGATGTTGATGCACAACTTTTGGTGTGTTGACTCTTTCTTTTGGAGGTTGATCCTTAGGCCTTACAAAGATAGTTTTACTTGTACTTGGTTTAGAAATTTTGGAGTAACCAAGTCCACTTTTATCATTTGAGTACCTTTGTTGGCTAAGAACCCCTTCCAAACCAATTTGTCCTTTTTCATATCTTTCAAGGACTCTTTTAAGTTGGACAATTTGGAATGAGAGAGACTCACACTCTAGACATACAAAATTCTTCTTTTCACTAATCATCTCTTGTTTCTTATTTTCAAAAACTTCAATCTTTTCTTCCAATGAAGAAATTTGTTTCTTTTGAGATGACATAGTTTTATAAAGAATTTTGCACTCATTTAACAATTCATTAACTGCATCTTGTGCATCATCATCAAAAATAGAAAAATTATTACAAACCTCTTCTTCATCATCGGAATGATGTGAAGCCATTAGCGCCAAGTTTGCACATTCCTCGCTATCCGATCCGGATGAAGAACTAATTTCATTGTCCCCCCATGCAAGATAAGCCTTTTTATTCTTTAAATCCTTCTTGCTCTTGAATCCTCCTTTCTTTGAAATTTTAGGACATTCCGGCTTTACGTGGCCTTGCTTTCCACATTCGTAGCATGTTACATCTTACGTAGATGTGATGGCCTCTTTTTTCCTGAAATGTCTATTCTTTTTAGTGTTAAAGGATTTATCATTTTTGTTAAAGAACTTACCGAGCCTTTTAACAAAGAGCATAAAATTCTCATCTTCCTCCAATGCGTCATCATCTTTATGTTCTTTTGAGTCTACCTTCAAGGCAATCCCTTTAGATTTCTTTTCTTGGCTTTCATGTTTCTCAAGCCTACCAAGTTCTAACTCATGTTCTTGAAGTTTGCCAAAGAGTGATGCGGACGTCATTGTTGAAAGACTTTTCTTTTCGGAGATAGCCGTCACTTTCAGTTGCCATTCTCGAGTCAATGATCTTAGTACTTTAAGATTGAGATCGTCATTTGTAAATGTTTTTCCAAGAGCAATCAAGTGGTTTGTTAAGTGAATAAATCTCTTTTGTAGCGCCACGATGGATTCTCTGGGCAGCATTCTAAACATCTCATATTCTTGACTTAATGTATTCAACCTTGATCTCTTTACTCTGGCGGTGCCTTCATGTGTCTCCACTAAGGTGTCCCATATTTCTTTTGCCGACTTGCATTGAGATATGCGAAAGAACTCATCCATGCTTAAAGCACTTTGAAGAATGTTTATTGCTTTCTTTTCATTTAAGATTTTTTTTCTTATCATCTTCATTGTATGAACTCTTTATCTTTGGAGTACCAACGTTATTGACCACACTCGTAGGATTATGTGGACCATTTTCAACGGATTCCCATATGCCTTCTCCTTGGGCTTCTAGATGTGCCTTCATACGGATCTTCCAAAAATCAAAATATTCTTCCATCGTCTTTGAAAATCGGATTCGTGCTTGCGGAAGCCATGCGGATCTTTTAGGAACATGTTACCTATAACCTGCTCTGATGTCAATTGTAAGTTTAAGGAGTGCCTTAGAGGGGGGGTGAATGAGGCACTTAGAGTATTTTCCGGATTTTTGACGGTTTATGACTTTTACTTTCTGAAATGCTTAAGTGATGAAAAGTGGTAAAGTGCGGAAGGTAAAGGACACGGTGATGTATAGTGGTTCCCCTCACAGATCGAGAGTACTCCACTCCCCTTTCAACACGAAAGAGAATTTACTATCTGTTATGACTTGTACACGGCAGACACAATCACCAAGAACAACCTCTTGTGATTCACTAAGTTGATATGAGAACAATCCTCTCAAACTCAACTCTCTTGCTTCCAACAATCCTGGACAGCAAGGTGTTTACAAAACACACAATCTTATTTTTCAACAATTCTAAAAATAAGATATGGATTACAACAATGGATTGAATGTAAAATTTGTAGTAAAATGATCACACAAAGTGATATATCAATTTGCTTGATCTTCTCTTCCAATGAAAATAATTCACCACACAAAAATATTAGATTGCTCAAGAATTTTCTGTTTTGAATGATATGAAAATATGCAGAAAAATCTTGAAAGAAGATTTAAAACAATAAGTGTGAATTCTAAAAAATTCTAAGAGATTGATTGGAAGAGGTGAAATTTGAATTTGAAAGATCATGTATTTATATGCACATAACACCTCAAATGAAACATGATAATGTTCTGAAAAAATCATGAACAATTGTCAAAGATGAAATGAAAAGATTCCATGAAATGGTGCATGAAGAGGTGTATGAACAGCCACTGATTTTTCAGAAACGCACAGTGGTAAATCGATTTACATAATGGGTAAATCGATTACCCTGTTGCAACGTTTAAAATTTTTCAAAAACTTTCAGTGGTAAATCGATTTCCCTAAGAGGTAAATCGATTTACCTAGTTAAAAAACTTGAAATTTCGCTTCTGGAAATGTAATGCTTCAGTGGTAAATCGATTTCCCTAAGTGGTAAATCGACTTACCTAAGTGAAAATTTTAAATTTCGCTTTTAAAACATATGTAAGCTTCAGTGGTAAATCGATTTCCCTTATAGGTAAATCGATTTACCCAGTTTGAAAATGCAAAAAATCATTCTAAGTCATTTTCCATGCACAATGAAAAGTTATGCAATAGCCATATGAATACTTGAGCATCTAAGACTTTAGTGAAGGTAAGTATTCTCATTATACCTTCTTGAAGTGAAAAGCTTAACTTCTTGAATCAAGATGCTTTATCATAGAATAACATCTTTGTCTTCTTGTTTCTTGGAGTTTTGTCTTCATCAAAAACATTCATCATAGAGAGGCTTGATTTCACACATTTGACAAACATATTAAAAGTTAGGTCTCAGTGGATTCCAAAATAGTCAGATGAATTGACTGATCAACTTCTCAAGTCCAAACTTCAAATATTGATGAATTGATGATTGAGGACACTCAAATAAGATCAGATATGCATAAAATGATGAATGAAAGAACTTCCCTTGATTGTATTTGATCATGGGTTGAGGTTGCTTCATGAGCAATGCACAGTCAATGCACAGATGAATTAGGGTTTCCTTGGGAAACAATCCTCAAGCCCTTTGGTTTGCTTTGATCAAATTGACAAATTGAGATACTTGGGAGGCATATATGATGATTGAGACCCTTGTGAACCATTGTCATGCTTGCTTTCAACTTCACCTGGCCATTCTTTGAGCATAGGGGCCTCCTAGGAGCCTTGGATCTTATGATTGCTCAAGCTACAAAACAAAAGATGTTAGTGACATATTTTTGTGCTTTTGGTTAGTAATCAAAATAATAAAAGAAATAATATACAATTCAAGCATGCTTGGTGGTCTCAAATCAACTCACACAAGTCCCAACCCTAGGGTAAAGGAGCCAAGATGATATGATCCTTGAGGCAAATGCAATGTGCAATGATATGATGCCATGAGGGATCTTAGGGTCAAAATTAGGGTCTTACAGAGTGATTCTCATTGTGAAATCGTTCATTGTCTCCTTTTCCTCCATTTGAATGCACCATTTATCGTAATTCTTCGCATCAAGGATATGTAGGCTTGCAGGGATTCTTTTATTGGAGACAGAATTCATGTTGCACATTAGTTGTTTGTGGATCAGAATAAGGCTCTTGATGCCAAATGTTGGAACTTTGAACCACAATATTGGTGAACAATGATGGAGAATATTGGAATATGGAGAGTGAAAAAGCAAAATTGAGAGAGAGAGAGAGAGAGAAAGAAAGAGATAATTGACGGTGAGAAGAATATCATTATTAGCATGAGATGAGAATGTCTCCAAGGCATTTATACAAGTGTTACAAAATGATTGGGACCTAAAACATGCAAGTACACAACTGAAAAAAGAAAAAAAAACAGTGCGGGCCTGTAACTATTTACTATGAAATTTAGTAAACAAAAACAAGTTTTATTTTACTTAAGGGATTAAACTCGAAAATATCTCAGGACATATTTGTGCGAATCATAAGTTGTAAACAACTTTGACATCAAAGTCGGAATGCAAGATTTGCAATAATGACTGTAATTAAATTGCAAAATCGAAATGCAAGGAAACTTAAAGAGTGACAGAAACTAAATTCAATGCAATAAATGATTTGAAAATAAACTTTAATTTGTAAAAAATGGAATGCATACGTACATTCTTGACTCTTTTCTCACAACATACAAATACTTTGAGTTTTGCAGAACTTGTGTACAATTGCAGACCTTCAAAAGTCAAAGTGAATGCTACTTATATATTAATCCTAAGTTAACCGTCTACAACAGTCGACTAAGCAAAATATGCCACGTCTTCGTCTCTATGCAACCTTCGTCTTCTACAGGCTTCTATGTGTCCTTCAATAACTCTTTGATCTTATCCATCTATACCTCATTAAATTTCATAGAGGACATATTGGAAACTCTGAATTTCACTAAGTCCTAAAACTCCATGTTCTTTGTCTGACTAAGATTTCGACCATACTTAGTGCTCATTTTCGACAACTCATGTTTGTCGAGATCTTCATGGCCATAACTAACCATTTTGACTTTTCACCAAAACTATTATTACACTATTCTTATCACATTCCTGTAAATTAATGTTGGTGTCGAAAATCTGAGATAACAAATTCCGCCCAAAATGCCATGTTTCAATTTTTAAAAAGAGAAAGGTGGCATTTTAGAACATTTTTTCGACACTATTCACATTCTTACGCTGACGTCATTATCATCATTGTCACTTTTAATGCATATTGTCATTTTTCAAAAGATTCTCAAATTTTCATAATTACTCCTAGTTTTTAGGAGATCATGGATTTGCATGTTTCATCAACTTATCCACTTCTTACCAACTCTCCCACTTCTCAAGACACGAAACAATCCACATTACCACGCGTCTTCCAAGTGTCCATTAATGGCTCTATAAATAATCGCTTCTCATTTTTACTTCATCTTCTTCGCTTTCGCTCTCAGCATCTCACACTAAAAACCCTTTATTTGACCAAAAGCTTCAAACTTTAGCAATGGCAGTAACTACTCCAACCAACAAATTTGATATTAGGAAGAATCATATGGCTTTCATGATCCTGCCATCAGAAGTTGATGAAGGAAGGGATTTCGTACCTGAACTGCCAATGATTAAAGAGAAAATCTCCATTTGGCAAAAATAGATACTCATTCCCTTTATTCTTTCTGGAAAACTGTTAGCATTCTTAGGACTGTATTTGTCAGCTAACTTACAACCTATAAAGGTAAAGAATTTCTTCCCATGTTACCCTGTAACCATGCCTTCTGCATTTGAAGAATGCTCTGTCAATTTATCTTTACCGAAACTCATGTGCATGTCTTTCGATCTGCGCCTCCTACTCAAAGCAAAAAGTATTTTGCCTGGCTCAATAAAGTCGAAAGCAAAAGACAAAAATAGTGGAAAGACCTAAGCATCTTCGACATGATTCAAATCTCTAGAATTGGCTCTAGGTATAACGTAGCCATGCTTCTTGCGTCGATTTTATTTTGGGAAGGAACGAACAATACATTCCAATTTCCTTGTGGAATGCTCACATTGACATTGTTCTACGTAGCACCCATCATATGACTTTCCCCTCTTGGCGAAACTTTCACCCCTACCATAGAAACTACCCACAAATTCGTCTTCGAATGCTCTAGCTTCAAAAATTATATCATTGATCACCATGATAAGAGAATTGAAGAGGTTTCCAACCAAAATCATATCGCCTTTTTGACCCTTTGGCTCTCCTATTATGTTTTCTATTCAAGCTCTTTACAAATAGCTAAGAAATACGTTCCTCTAGCAATTCAACTTCATGAGGGTCGAAACATTTATGTAGCCAAAATTCTTTTAGCCAATTTATATCAATCACTTGGAAATTCTTCATATAAATTGAAACACCTTCTCGAAACCAACAAGTCATATCTCATCTCCGGCCCTTTATGTCTTTTACAACTCTGGTTAAGTGCTACATTTGAACCTAAGTTGCATGTAACTGAGTCGAAAGCTTTGCTGGAAGAAACTAATTGCAGAAACATTGAAGGCACCATACTTGCCTTAGTTACCCCCTTTGACAACCCTTCATAAATAACCTTTATGAAATACATCAACCTTTTCCTTGAGTATAAAACCTTTGTTTCGACCATGGCTCCTTTTGTGGACAAGTGTTTTGGTCCATCTTGGTTTCGAAATAGGTTTCCTGGTGTAACCCCTTAAGCTGCTGCAATATCAAACTCTATCTGGGCATTCTTTTTAACTCTAACACTCCTTTCCAGTTGAGTTGAAACTAGAACTACTTGTTTTAGCTTCATTGGCTATCAACCCGATCTAATGGCTAGATAATTAAGTTTTAGCCAGATGCTACCAAGCTCGCTCTACTCTTGGGAGAATGATATATGTTGGTCAAAGAGGAAACTTACTCCAACAGAATACCGAGACTGTATGGTGTTCACTCGTCAGCAAGTCCTTAAATTGACTACCTTCCAATTCCATCCATCCTTCTTTTTTATAGTGGAATTCGACAACTGGTAGACGAACTACTTCCAATGCCACTTCTCTAGAAAAAAACTTCTGCAATAGGTTGTCGACTGCCTTCTCTAGCTTATAAGAGAATCCAAAAAAGAAAACAGGTATATATTCAATCATTCAAATTCTTTTCATTAATACCTTCGACTTCTCGCATGTTTCCATTGTAGATGAAACTGCAGCAAAGGGTGACACAAATGTTCAAGGCTCTTTTCGATGCTGGCAAAGATAAGAAGAAATAAGAACCCCAACAGGAAAAGGCAAGTTTTCCTTTCTTCATATTTACCTAATATTTGAAACGGATCTAACACTGCCTTTTTATTCATAATCAGAAACGTGATCTCGACTCCCCTACAATCATAAAAACCAAGAAGAAAAATAAATCCAAAAAGATTACCTCAACACATGTATGTATTTGATTTCTCCTATGATGGCTTCGATGACAGCAAAACTAAACAATATTTTTTGAACATGCTACTCCAAAACCAATAGAGGATGTAGCTGAAGTCCAAAGCTCATAGGACAATGAACAAACTCTAATCTTCTCGAGACCTAACCCTAAGACTCTTTCCAAATCAATGTTAGCAAAAAAGGCGTTGCCCATACAATTATTCCTCCAAAAGAAACAACGACTTCGACTGTTGGTCCCTCCAATAAAGGCAAAGGAAAATAAGACTTGTCTATTGATGAACAAGTGCAAGACGAGCCAAAAACTCTCCTAGTCAAACAACAAGAAAAAAATCCCAAGGTATTGCTTTACACTGTACAAGCTCATCTCTCGACTTTAACTCAGCTAATCATTCCTTTATTTCTAGGAATTGCCAAAGTTGAATGAGAACGTGGATATCAAGCCAATAGGTATTCCCCGTTCGACTCCTTCTGATACTTTTTCTCATATCTATTGGTCAGATTTCATTAATTCCAGTCTTGCACCTATCCATCGAGAAAACAAACCAACTGGTTACTGAACCAAACCTTGAAGCAAAAGCTTATTTCGACCAACTTTCTTCTCACCGGAATGAAGAATTGGACGACACCATGGCTTCTATTCAAGATAATCTAACTCAAAATGACCCAAAAATCAAAAGCCCTGAAAAATGGAACAGGAGCAAACTATTCCAAGTGACGAGAGTGTTCCCACATAAGAACAAGGTCAATCTGCCACCACCAAGGAAAATCAAGCCTATCATATTGTTCATGACTCATCATCCAACACTTCTTTGAGCCAAGATGAAATTTTGGCCATCAAAAGATAAAACCTTGTAGAAGCTTTGAGAAGACTCCAAAAGCTCCAAAAACTCTCAATTAGGTGGAGGTCCTCCCATTCTTTTGATGCTTCATTAGATGACGCAGGTGCAGGTTCAGTAAATCTCTTAATGTAACAACTGAAAGCCAGCATTTTCTAAGTCGACCTTCTTACTGCTATCGAGGGGGTGCTCAACATGGCACCGACATTCGCAAATGGCTGACTGAGCTTAACAAACAATGAGTCCCAAACTCCATGATATAATTCTTATTCAAATTCGAAGCCTACTTCGACCAGGTCTATCGAGAGATCAACCTAAAGAAGACCTACATCACTCGGCTTGAGAAAGCGAAAAAGGATATAACTGTAGCATGTGACCTAACATTGCGTCTGAAAAAGAGGTTGAGAAGCTTGAAACTCGACTCCAAGAATATGTAGACAAGAAAACTTCACTTGATAAAGAGATCTCAAAATGCCGTGCCCAGATCATTGAGCTTACTAAAGAAATAAACAATCTTGAAAAATAGAAGGCTGAACTTGCGTGGGAAAAATCATTGCCTACTAGGGAGATTATTTATCAAGAGGCCATCGAGGGTGTCGTACCCGCTCTTTTTTCCTTACCAAGACATCCAGTGTTGTTAACCTTTCCTCATCCAAATCGACCATTTCATCCAACATCATATTCCAATAATGATCATATGGAATCTCTATATGCCTTTGAATTCAAGTCGACTGCAAATATACTTCGACAGGTAAAACAACCTCATGTCCATAAGTCAAATGAAAGAGAGTAGTATTCATCATCTCTTTAGGAGACGTTCGACATGCCCATAGGACTTGGTGTAGGGTTTTATGTCAATTCTTTGGATTTTCCCCCACATGTGTCTTAATCAAACCAATAATGACTTTATTGACTTCCTCGACCTGGCCATTGGCTTTGGCATAATAAGGCGTAGACATTAACAACTTAATTCCCATCTCAAAGGAAAATTCATGCATCTTTTGACCAGTGAATACCGATCCTTGATCAGTCGTAATGGTCCCAGGAATTCCGAACCTATAAACAATATGTTTCTGAATGAGCTCTACTATTGCTTCTTGGTTAGCATTTACTAAAGGAATTGCTCCTATGCACTTAACAAAATAATCAATACCAACCAAAATATACTTCTATCTTTTAGACGATGTTGGTCTAATTTTACCAATCAAATACAATGCACAATCTCTGAATGGTCATGGCTTCACAATAGCATGTAATTCACTTGCAGGGACATGCTGAATACTTGAATGCACTTGACACTCTTGACAACCCTTAGCAAACTCAACATAATATTTTAGCATGGTGT
The DNA here is from genome assembly GCF_024323335.1 of Lathyrus oleraceus. Classification (NCBI taxonomy): domain Eukaryota; kingdom Viridiplantae; phylum Streptophyta; class Magnoliopsida; order Fabales; family Fabaceae; genus Lathyrus; species Lathyrus oleraceus. The sequence continues at coordinate 85,792,112 of NC_066582.1, read as the reverse complement.
TCTAATAAACGCCTTGTCGAAACAATAACCACCTCATTTTATGTCCTACCTAATAGGCACCACATGCCCCACTATGAATGTTCAATACTGCTAGATACATTTCACCTTCACTAAGGCATTTGAGCAAATTCCTTCAGGCGTCTTCTTGAACAATTTTTCCATATGATAACATAGCTTAAGATCTATACTTAACTTTTCGATCAGTTGATCATGTCAATTCTTTAAGTAATTGACTATTGGTTTTCGTCAGTCAGTAACAATCAAATTTTCAATGGCAAAGACCTCAAAGTTTTCAAGATCGGTCGCCCCTAACTTCATCATTAATAGACCTGAAGGAGACAAACTTGTTGATTTCACTCTTCCTCGTACTTCAATCAAATATTATAAATTTTCCTTTGACGCCTTGTACCCTAAGGCAATTTGTGCGAACTCATTCACCTTTTGATTTTCAAGTCGAGGAACATGTTGAATGTCCACAAAGTCGAAACACTTGATTAGTCGGTTGGCTATAACAAAGTACATGATTAAGTTTTCCTTAATACATATGTACTCCTTTGTTATCTTCTTAATAATATTCTCCACTAACTTCAACTCTCCCCCCCCCCCCAAATCTAACAAGATTTCGAGACCAGCTATTAATGCTTCATACTCGGCCTCATTATTGGGCAAGAACCATCAATTCTATATTTGAACTTCGTCAGAATCTTATAAAGTGAAATCATCAAAATTTTAATACCAGTTCCATTTTTATGGCTAGATCCATCAAAGTATAACTCCCAAGGTTTCGGATCCATATAATTTTGAGGTGCCTCGACTATCACATGATCCACGATGAAATCGATGACCACATGTCCCTTCATTTCCTTTAAAGGCACATATGTTGGGGAATATTCTGTCAGGGAAAGAGCCCATTTTCCAATTCGACTATGCAAAATTGATTTAGATAACATGTGTTTAATAATGTCAAAATGTGAAGACACATACACATTAACTGGTTTTATATAGTGTTTTAATTTCATACATGAGAAATACAAACAAAGGAACATCTTTTCTATAAGACTATACCTAGTTTTTGCATCATTCAAGACTCGACTGAAGTAATAAATAGCCCTTTCGATACCATTATCATCCTCTTATGCTAACATGCTTCCTATAGTCGAATCTGAAGCATAAATATACAACCTCATGCACTTATTTATAATAGGAGGGGACAAATCGGAGGATTCATCAAGTACTCCTTTATTTCATCAAAACCCCTTTAATGATTTGGCTGCCATTTGAACTCTTCCTTTTTAGGCTAAGTAGTGGCGAGAAAGCTCGAACCTTGCAACTCAGGTTTGAGATAAACCTCCTCAAAAAATTTATCTTCCCCAATAAAGATTGGAGTTCTTTCTTGGTCGAAGGAGGTCGAGTTTCCATGATGGCCTTAGTCTTGTTCTGGTTAATCTTAATGCCCTTCTTATGGACCATGAAACCAAGGAAATATCCAACATGCACACTCACACTTTAGAGAATTCATTTTTAGTTCGTACTTCCTCATTCTTTCGAATGATTGTCGAATGTGGTCGAGATGACCATTTCCTGACGCATACTTAATCACTATATAATCAATATATATTTGCATAAACATTTTGATATAATCATGAAATATAGAATTCATCACCATCTAGTAATTCTCCCCAACATTCTTCAAGACAAATGGCACCACCCCCCATTCATAGGTGTCTAAGGCTCTTGGACATCAAAATCTGTATTCGACACATCGTATGCAATAAAAATTCGGTTATAACCAAAATAACCATCAAGCATACTAAGATATTCGAACCCCGTTGCTGAGTCGACCAACATTTCGACGACTGGCATTGAATATTCGTCTTTTGGGATTGTTGCATTCAGATCTCGAAAGTCGATGCAAACCCTCAATGTTCCATTTTTCTTGATCATTGGGACAATATTTGCAAGCCATTCGACATACCTTGTCTTCCTTATGAACTTAATCTTTAGGACTATTTCGATCTCCTCTTTTATTTTGAACATAACCTCCAGCACAAACCGTCTAGGCATCTGCTTGACCGGCTTCTTCCCAGGCTTTATGGGCAGCTTTATCCCCACCAAACCTCTGCTCAAACCTGGAATTTTGGTATAGTCCCAAGAAAAACAAGCTTTAAATTCTTGTAGTAATTTAATTACCGCTAACTTTAAACTTGGGTCAATATTGGCGGTGATATATGCCGGCCTTCTATTGCTCACATCGCCTCGACTTCTTCCAATGGATCCTGGGGTTGCATCTTTGTTGCTGATATGACAGGATCCTTTTTGAAGCCCAAAGGCTCATCATCAGAAACGCAGTCGAGCCTCTAGCTTTTTAAGTCATCATTTTCTATGCCTGCTAGTTACGGCTTTTCGAGTAATTTTGGCTCAATGTTGATTCTCTGCCCCATGTCGTATACCTCTAATTCTTTGGCTTCGACGGCCATGTGCGGTACCTCGGCCTCTAAGGCCGCTTTTAATCTATGTTCAACTACATAAGCCAAAATTCTCTTTAACGCGTCGAACACAAACATCGTCGTTGAATTCGTCAACCCAGCCAGTTGGTCGGATGGTGCCATAACTTCTTTCACCCATAATTTCCCTGTCCCACATGAATCCATGGATTGAGTGGAGTTTAAGAGAGTAAAATTCCTCTTCTAAAAGTATGTATGAAAACCCTGCTGGGGTGCAAGGTATTATATTAGCTAGATTCTTGTCGAAATTCCTTCTATCAACATGATTTACTTCTGCCATGTAATACCCTTGATCTGCTTCCACATTCTCCACAATTCCGCTGTTCTCCAAATCTCTATCATCTGATGAAGTGACAAAGGTACAACCCACATGTCATGTATCCACTCCCGACCAAGGAGCATAGTATAGCTCGCTTTCGATGTGATAACCATGAAAATAGTAGGTCGGGTTATCGACCCAACCGTCATATTGACTTGGATAACGTCCATTGTCTGCCATGTTTTTCCTTCATATTTCGATAGCATCATATTATGTGGCATAAAATCAGTGTCCTATTTTCCTATTTTTCTCAGCAAAAAATTGGGCATAAGATTAACAACATCCACTAGAATTTTATTCACTGTAGTGTCTTCAACCTTCGCCCTTATAAAAAGAGGCTTCAGGTGATTCTTCATTCCTTTATCAGGTCTTTCAAAGAACACATTTTGTTCTTTGATGCAACCATTGTTCATTACAAAATAGCACACAGGTTTGTATGTTTCCATTTCCTCCCCCTCACAATCTGTTGGTTTAGAAACTTTCGTGACATAATCATACTCCATTGGAAGCACCGACACCATGTTGTATAGCACATCAAAATCGTCTTCCGACCCCGAATCAAAATTATTTGTTACTAACTCATCTTCCTTAGATGGTAATTCCTCCTTCACTTTTCCCTTTGACTTGACTTGTTTAGGGGAAAACAATTATCTTCCAACTGGCTTCTTGGTTTGATCACCCACTCTACTTTGACATGGTTTTTTTGTGCTTGATTCAACAACTTTCTTCTCAGCCTTCTTTTTTCTATGAAATCTTATCCACTGCGTATTGACATCAGATTCTTCCCCTTATAGTTGTTGGGACCATAAGAGGGTTTTCTGATACTTGGAACTTCTCCCGATTTATCAGTGAATATTCCCTATTCGACTCGAAATTTCTCCCCCTTTGTGGGCCAGATTTCTCTTTGTCAGTAGGTCTCACCCATTTCCTTTGGGGAACATTGGATGATCGCACGCAGGTGCCAGGCTTGCCCCTATGATGGGTTAGAAACTGCTAGTTCCTCTGGGGAACTCTCCTTTTGTTAAAGTGGTACTGAGGTCACCTCTTCTCCCAATTTTCTCTTTTGCTTTGCCTACTGGACACTTTCCACCTTCCTTGCATCCCTCTTGTCGAACATAGCATTGCACCTAGTGCATATCATTACTTTCTAACTCAGTTTTATGTGAGTGAAGGCAATCGAGCAAACCTTCTCCAGCCTAGGGGTAGACATCCTCTATTTGGTTTTCACTGCCTTCGACAACTTCGTATTCGACTCCCATGTCACAATCCTCGAAATCCTCAGTGATCTCGACCATGTTGACCTCCACTGGTTCAACGTAACTAGCTTCCTCGACCTACAATGGGTCAAAGTCTATCATCATGTGCGGCTTTCCCTTAGTGAACTTCAAACTTCCATCGTTCAAAGCACTTTGCACAAGATCCCTGAAAAGAAAACCCTGTGAAGTTGTATGCCCCAAAAAATTGTGATATTTACAAAACCCTATCTTCTTTCTTTGTTCTATTGGTGGAACTTTTACGCCATGTGGCACTAAAATTTGGCCACCTGCAACCAATAAATCTAAAATATTATCACATTTGGTCACATCAAAAGTATATATTTTATTGGGGAACTTATCACTCTTTTCAGGTTCAGACGGGTTCTTCCCATTCACTGGTGTAAGAAGTTTACACACATAAGGGGTCCTGGCTTTTTCAGCCTTCAAGCGTTCAACTTGTCAAACTCTATCTGCCAACTGGGCCATGTCCCTTAGATACTATGTATCTGACTTCTTTCTAATCGAATAATGTAATCCTCTAGCGGCCATTTCGACTAATTCGTGTTCAGGTACCTAGGTAAAACACCTTGTTTTCAATAGTAAGAATCTATTAAGGTAGTCTTCGATTGTTTCAGCGAACTTTCACTTCACACTTGACAACTCTTTCAGACTGAACTTAGATTACCCCATATAGAATTGTTCATGGAACAACCTTTCTAAATGAGTCCAATCATTTATAGAATGTCCAGGGAGGATTGTAAACCATGTAAAGGCATTCTTTCTAAGGGGACTACAAAAGTATATCATCCTTAAGTTCTCATTATTCGTTATGTCCCCCGCTTTAGTCAAATATCGAGCAATATGTTCGATTATGGACTCATTAGTACCACCAGCCAATTTTGTGAACTTAGGTAGCTTCTATCCCCTTGGGAGTTCTGTTTGTAAAACATGTTCCGGCAAGGGAGATGTATAATTCAGCCTCTGTAGGCATATGTTCACACCATTATGCGCCTTTATTCTTTCAACTACGGATGCAAGATTGTTTTCTCCTAACATATTTTCTTGTCGAACTTGACAAACCACTTGGTCGGCGTCCTGATCTCGATTAACTACCAAAACTGGTGTTCGTTCGACCTTTCCAGGCCTCTCTTGTTCGACTATGTGGGGCACAAATTGTTTCCCCTAGTTTACTGTGTTTTCCTCAAGGACTATTCCCTCGTTTCGAATTGTCCTGGCCAATTGAGGTTGCATAATAGGTCGAATTTGTGTTGAAAGGGCGCCAAAGAAGTCAGTGATTCAATTCATTTGTATTTCCAAATGTCGGTAACTCGGATTCATGTTTTGAATTAATGGGTTGAATATAATACCCATTTGTTGAGTAAGTGTGTTAATCATATCATGGTTACTTTCGTCCATCTGTTGTCTCATCGCCATAACAAATATCGTAGTGAATGTTGGGATTACTTGGGAACCAAATCACATCCCCACTTGGGGTTGCATGGTCAGACCAAGGTACCTATAGTCGATCCCGACATCAATAATGGTGAATATGCATTCGCATAATTGTCAGCAAATGTTGAAGGGTTAGTATGTAAGTTAGCCATCATTAATGTTGGCAATACCATATGGTTGTTCTCGCCCAAGCATAGGCATTGTGAAACTTGTTGCAAAAGGCATAAAATATGTTGCTATAATCGATCTAAGAGTCACTGGGTGACTCTGTGTTATTGAAAGGAAAAATCCCACCCCTTCTTGGGCCATTAACGGTACAACCTTGGTTGACGGCACAATTGTGGTTGACGGTATGACCGTCGTGCTAGCAACAAAGGGAATTGGTTCAATCGAACTTGCAGTGACCATGCCTGCCCCTGGGTTATTGGAATGTTGGTGTTCCTGGGATTAACCATTCTCCAAACATATCTCCTCGTTGGGTTTCTGATTTCTTTTTTGGTTATCCTACCACTCATCAATATCATGCACACTCAATAATTAAAAGTTTCTTAAATGAAGAACTTTAAAAATAAATTTAAAAAAAAAACAAAAACAAAAAATATAACTTCACACAAAAATGGCCCCACTAGGCGTACCAATTTGTTTACTGTGAAATTTTGTAAATAAAAACAAGTTTCGTTTTACTTAAGGGATTAAACTTGAAAAGATCTCGGGACATATTTGTGTGAATCATAAGTTTTAAATAAGTTTGACATCAAAGTCGAAATGTAAGATTTTAGAATAATGATTGTAAAATCGAAATGCTAGGAAACTTAAAGAGGGACTGAAACTAAATTCAATGCAATAAATGACTTGAAAATAAACTTTAATTTATAAAAAGTGGAACGCATACATACATTTTTTACTCTTTTTTCATAACACACGGATACTGAGCTTTGCAGAACTTGTGTACAATTGCGGATCTTCAAAACTCAAAGTGAATGCTACTTATATACTAATCCTAAGTTAACCGTCTACAACGATCGACTAAGTAGAATATGTCACGTCTTCTTATCCATGCAACATTCGTCTTCGACAAGCTTCCATGTGTCCTTCAATAACTCTTTGATCTTATCCCTATATACCTCCTGCATATAGTACATCTTGGAAACTCTGAATTTCACTCAGTCCCAAAACTCCCTGGTCTTTGTATGACTATGATTTCGATCACAATTAGTGCTCATTTTCGACAACTCAAGTTCGCCGAGATCTTCATTGTCATAACTAAATTCAATGCAATAAATGACTTGAAAATAAACTTTAATTTATAAAAAGTGGAACGCATACATACATTTTTTACTCTTTTTTCATAACACACGGATACTGAGCTTTGCAGAACTTGTGTACAATTGCGGATCTTCAAAACTCAAAGTGAATGCTACTTATATACTAATCCTAAGTTAACCGTCTACAACGATCGACTAAGTAGAATATGTCACGTCTTCTTATCCATGCAACATTCGTCTTCGACAAGCTTCCATGTGTCCTTCAATAACTCTTTGATCTTATCCCTATATACCTCCTGCATATAGTACATCTTGGAAACTCTGAATTTCACTCAGTCCCAAACTCCCTGGTCTTTGTATGACTATGATTTCGATCACAATTAGTGCTCATTTTCGACAACTCAAGTTCGCCGAGATCTTCATTGTCATAACTAACCATTTCGATTTTTCACCAAAACTATCATTACAGGATTCTTATCACATTCTTTTAATTTAATGTTAGGTGTCGAAAATCTGAGACAACAGTAATTGATTACACCAATCCTGTAACCGGTTACAACTGAAATAAAAATAATAACACTTTCAATAATAACTGATTAATCTCATGTGTTAACTGGTTACACCTTCAAAGATTTCATTTTTTCTATAATTTGAAAATACTTTTGATCTTACTGTACTCAGTTAGCCATGTGTTAATTTGTTACGACCATTGAATTATTAAAAGAAATCACTTTTAACATTTAATAATAGATAATGAAGCTATAGATACATTGGAGTTGTAATTTAAGCATCAACTCAATAGTTCAAGTTATTTTAGCCGCAATGAAGATCAACGAATTGCAGTCCCCGTGTATTCAACAACATAAAATTGTGTTTTATTAATTTTAATCATTTGAATCCATGGTGTTTTCATTAAATCTGTACATATTTGTTAAAATCATATTTTAAGGGTATGTTTAATTTTGTAATTTAATGTTTACAATTTTATATTTATGAAATATCAAATCAATAATAATTTTAAATTGTTCAAAAATTAAAATATATTTTATCAGATTGAAAAATATATCTTCCATGTTTGGATGCACAGATTTATTAACAAAAGAATTTTAAAAGACAATATTAATAATAATATTTACTGTAATTTCTTTTAAATTTTAACTTTTTTAAAATTTTGAAATATAAAATTTAATTAAGTCTTGAAATATAAAATTTAATTAACTCATTTATAGAAAATTTATATTGGAAAAAGCAATTAAAAATTTAATTTTATACTTTTATTAAAATCAATATACAATTTCCAAGCAAACATTTCTTTTTTAGTTTTTATCTTGTGCCCTAGCATTCCCATATTTGATTTGTTTTGAAGCTTTTTAGGAAAAAACAATATCTTTTATTTTGTTAAGCATTTAAAACATATAAATAGGGGTCATATAATACATACGTTGAGCAAGCAAAGTTTTGTTAAATTTGAGTATGATCTAATCTAACATAAACTTATGACTTTCTCGAATTATCCCTTAAATAATTTCTTAATTTTTTCTACCAAAATTACTCCATAAATGATTGACTTCACAATATTTCAAATTTTAAAAAAACTGAAATAAAGATAATTTCTAATGCAATATTTTTTCTTTTTTAAATGAATTTATTCACCAAGTTTATTACACAAATAATTTAAATTTAAATTTAAATTAATTAAAAAATCATTTATATTTTTGACGCGTGTGTTCACGAGAATCCGTTTAGATGCTAGTATATATAATTTTAATACATGCGACTTTGTTGCAAGTTGCCTATAATAAATCTTAGTCATTCATGTTTTTTAATAATATATCCATAACATGATTTTAGGTTCATAAGATACTTTCTAAAACTCACCTTATAAAAAGAAAAATATGTGACATTTTCCAATTTTCAGAAATTAAAACAAAAATTGATAAAATGGAAATATGCTTTGGAAAAAATGAACTACTCAAGACCAAAAATGGAAATATGCTTTGGAAAAAATGAACTACTCAAGACCAAAAATGGAAATATGCTTTGGAAAAAATGAACTACTCAAGACCAAAAATGGAAATATGCTTTGGAAAAAATGAACTACTCAAGACCAAAGGAAGCAATTGAGTAGAGGGAAATGAAGAATAAAAATCATCTACCTACTTAGTTTTTCATTTATTGTGAGACGTCTCCACCCACCACTTTAATTAAAGTCTTGTCGATTTCGAAACTTCTTAAAAGGTGTAGTCCAACATGACACCTATATTTCTATATAAATTAATTTAACTTTGATACAGGATCACTAATGCTTACTCCTGGATGATAAGATCCTATTTTGAATTAATTTCATGAAACAGTGATATTGAAATTCACTTCGTTCAATTAAAGAGAATAGCAAATTTCAGAGCATCCTATACAACGCATACTCAGAAAAGCAACATAATATCATGATAAACACAATGATGCGTGAATTGGCTGCAATCACTACCAACCAATGAGTTGAGGTGAATGCTGTCACGTGAATTGCTACTACAACTTGGCAATCACTAGAAAGATAGCTAAAATTATGCTTTTATCAAACTCACACAAGTCCACTAAATTTGAACGAGCAAAGCACAGCAGATTCATAAATGCACATAAAATAGTTGATGAAACAAGAAACCGTGTATTTCGTTGATCAATATCTTTCTCAACCAAAAAAAAGCAAATAATAAAATATAAAAATTATACCACTTAATCTATGATTTACACTTAGTAGATATGCCTAGTAATATTGTGAGTTCGGGGCGTGGGAATTATCAAATCCCATATTGCGGAACGATATGCCTAGAAAAGAAGACTGAAAAAACAGAGTAAAAGAAAAGAAATAAAAAATAAGAGAAAAGAAAAGAAATATAAAAAAAAATAAGAACAGAGAATTAAAAAACAAATTTGAGAAGAAGACATAGCAACCCGCGACCCTTAGAAACAAAGCAGACGAAGGCGGCTGAGAAACGAGCAGGAGGCGGCATTGGGTGGGAAGTAGATCGTGAGAAGAAAACTTTGAAAACTGCAACCGAAGGGAAATCGTGTGAGAAGAAGATTGAATCCTCTATTTTGTGTTTTGAGTTAGGGCAAATTGAAAAAAATCTCCAGAACTCCTCGACGTCGATTAATTAAGGGTAAATATGAGTCTTCAAGTTCAATCGTCGATTTATTAAGGGTAAATCTGAGTCTTTACGTTCAAAATGGTTAAAACCTAATCCCGCTACCCACTAAACATCAAATAGCGGCCGCCCGCTCCTCCATATTAGAGGGTAACCGCTCCTCTTTCGGTTGCTATCGATAACTCTGATTGTGACATTGTCAGATAATTTCTCTCCTAACAAACAGAATTTTCTTAGCTGAAAGCACTTTTTGTTGAGAGAAAAATTTAGTTTCAAATTGAGCATCTTATCACATTATACGTGTTAGCTGAAACAATAACTAAAGCCCCTCTCGAAATTTTTCACAATCACACATCTCGAGTAGTAGTTAATTAGTATTTGAATGCTTATGGTCAAAGAATGTCTAAAATTGTATATCTGCTTATTCTTTTTGTCATTATTATGCTACTTTTATCATGTTTATTTCTGCAGTTTTGCACTAAAAAGAGGACAGTTTTTTCTCATTCACCAAAATCTATTGATCAAATCACTCAATAATATCAGCTGAATGCAGAGGCACAATTTAGACCTATCACTTGAATGCAAAGGTGTTTAATTTACTATAATCTTGTATCTGCAATTGATCTAGGTTTATAGAATATTAGATAACTCAATCAATAACCAATATTACCAAATGAAATCATACTTGAAAATTAAGTATTAACACAAATTAACAATCCATACCAAATAGAGAACAAATGCAACTTCACAAAGTAAAACTGCAATTCAATAACAACTTTTCAGAGCATCAAGGAAACTAAATTCATTAACTGACCATTAATATGAAACACTGAATAAGCATATATAAGACAAAGATCAATCTCAGACCCAATACACAACTAAAATATGAATAAAATAAGCTGAATGAAATAAACAGAAGTAAAATAACATAATAATACTGATGATAATCCGAATGATAATAAAATAATTACCTAATAGTAGTACAATACACCACCACATATACCCAAAAGCAAATTTCGCATCCAAAAATGAGATAGACATGTTGAATCAGTTCTGGCTGTCGATCTTCCTTCCAGTCCCTTCCCCGTCTCTCTGTTCCAACAACCTTCCAGCCTCTTCATCATTCTGCTGAGCCTTCTTCTGAGTCTCCGAAGCCTTAAGTGCCTGCAACTTGGAATGATTATAATACGCAACCCCCAAAAACGCCAACCCATAACCAATCAAATTAATCGGTGTAACAGTGTCCTTAATCACAGACCAAGAAAACGCAATCAACAGCCAATCCTTAACAACCCCAGCAACATTCATAGTCAAAGCAGAAGTCTTTCCAACCAGCAAAAACACAGCAAGATTCAAAGCAAAAGCACAAAGCGAATTGGTCCCGAAAACCGCAAAATCCAAATGGAAACTAGAGTTATCCCTCAAAGAAGGATACTCAACAATCAGCCAAGGAACAGACAAAAACACCAAACAACAAGGAGCAATGTAATAAAGCGAGGTAATCGGATTCAATGAAATCCCCTTAGAGTTAAGCAAAATCTGAATCAAAACCAAACGAGTAGCTTCAAAAGCAACAGCCATAAGCTGCAACGTAACACCCCAAGTATCAAACTTAGCTTCACCATAAGCAGCAACAGCAACACCAAGTGAAATAGAAATCATATTAGCCATAGTTTCATTCTTAAAACCCTCTTTCTTAAACAAAACACCAATCGAATAAACAGCAACAGGCATAAGCGCTTTAAGCATTTGAATAAACGAAACAGAGAGATAAATATAAGCGGAATTCGAAAACCAAAGCGAAAGCGAGTAAAGTGCACCAATCGGAACAACGGATTTCAGATACAGATCGCGCGACATCGAAACAGGTTCAACGAGCTTGAAGACACGAACGAGAAGATACGCCAGTGAGGAACAGAAAGCCATGTGAATCATGGTTAACGAGATCGGGTAGGACCAATTGTACATCTTCTTATCCAAGATGTACTTGTTGTAAACGATAACAGTGAAGCTGAGGAAGATCCATATCGCTACATAGGTGTAGGAGAGGATCACTTTCTTGACGACGCCATCGGAGACTGCCATTTTTTCTGGTCAACCCTAACCCTAATCGGAAGAAGACGACGGATCTGGAGGAATTGATCGGAATTCAGTGGAATTGAATCGGGTCGGGTTTCATGTGATTGGTGAAATTGAGCTTTTGAGGAATAAGAGAATAATGGGAATTAGAGATGCGAATTTGTATTACTTTCAGATCTAGTTTCTTAGTTTGAGTGAGAGAGTGACGTGTAGTTTTAAATTGTGACACTTGCCAAACCAATGACTTTTTGGGCTCTTTAAATTAATGGGCTTTTTTTGTTTCATACCCAACAGCTAGATTAGGAAATGCATAACAAATTCTTGTATTGAATAGTCAAATTTGTACGCTTAATGATAAGCCTAACAAGTTAAATTAGGTTTTGAATCATGTAAATATGGTATATTTCTATTTTCTATATGAATATTAATAGTTTTAATTTGCCTTTAATTACACTTTTCTATTACAGTTCATAACTTTATATTTCAATTATTAATATCAAAATTTTAATTTTAAATATAACTTTTTTTATAAAAAAAATTACAAAGTTAATCAGATGTTCTCTCGGTCTCAAATTATAAATTTATTAAAAAAGGAATTGTCTCAAATTATAAGTCATTTTACAATTTCAATATAGTATTAATGATTTTTTTCTAACATATCCTCTATTATTTATTACTATTTCTTACTTAAATTCTTTAAATTTTTCTTTAATCTCTAATAAATAAATGATAATATTATAAAGTATATATAATTTCTCTTTTCTATAATAATTATATTTTTTAATTTGCGTGAAAGATCCAAAACATCTTATTATTTGGGACACATGAAGTAGAAATTTAAAAAAAGAAATTTGTGTGACACTTTCAATTTGAGCATTTACGGTTGTGAAAATTTTGGATAGGAATGAATTCCCTTCCACTAAATGAAATCGCATCCATTCTTTTTTCAAGCACATAAAATAAATTCGTTAAAAAATAGATGAAGGGTTAGAATTTTCATTGGAGGTGAGGGCAGAGGACTAATTGTTATCCCCGACTGAGTTTGGGAGCGGGGGACGAGACTGATTCTAAGAGGCGAGACAGGGCTAGTAATACTTAAATTAATCTCGTCCCGCTCTGTTGTCATGCCTAAGGATGTCAATTTGTATTAGTTAATGAAGATCTTTGTGGGGATTATCTACTTGGGAATCCGAAGTTGAGGATTTTTTCCACGCGGGGATGGGAATAGAGGGAAAAGTTCCCCCGACGATACTTCGTGACGGGGATCGGGAAAGTATCATCCTCCCCGTGGATTCCCCCACCCCGACCATATTATTCAAATTTTATATATAATAGATTATACAATACATTATATAATATATGATTATATAATTTTACATGTTTTTTTATATATAAAAAAATTAATATATTAGGAAATGAAGAGTCATTATTGGACACAATGATTATTATTTTTTCATTATATCGTTTCACTACCTCAATATCCAACCCTAAAAAGTGCACTCAATTCATACAATGTACACATCATATTTTCCTCTTCTTTTCTCAATTCTCTTGTTCTTCGCCATTTATTATCTCTTGTGTTCTCATCATCACATCAACAATTACTCTGATGAACAAACTTCTTCTCAAGCATATCTTTCAGTTGCTTTTTCAATTCACTCAACTTATAAGTAAACATTTTATAAGAATCCATTGACACTAGACTAGTACCAAGTACTAAGTCTATAGTAAACTTAACTTTGTGCTCTGGCGGTAAAACACTAATATCATCTAGAAACACCTATGGAAAATCACACGCCACTGGTAACTCGCCAATCACAGATTTACTTTTTGCCTTCATGGAAGCTAATATCATAAACACTATAACATCGTCCTTCACGAACTCATCCACCTGCTTGGCCGACACGAACAACTCGTCACTTGCATCAAACTCTGAAAATGACATTGTCTTGTCGAAACAATTGATATGAACATAGTTGTGTAGCAGTAAATTCATGACCATCAAGCTATGGATAAGCTTGACGTCAATAAAACCAGAGTCGCCACCGCGCTTTTATTGTTTCCAAAGGAAAAGGGAAAAGTACGAACAAAACCCAAAGATGAGAAGTTTTCAAATCAAAACTAATAAAATGCCAGAGATTACAGGTAAGGGGGTGGTTACATAAAGGGGAGGTGTTAGCCCAAATATTTAATTAAAATAACAATGTGTCAATCAGAGTAATATGCAATCAAGGGTGTCACACAATTACTTCACACCATTCACCAATATAACGGTCATGCTCTTTTATTAAATTCAAAACATAAGCATTTGCATAAAACGCAGCGGATATAAATCTCATCAATCATGTAAAACATTACGTGTAAAATGGTTCACAACCAACATTAAAACATTTAAAACAAGTTAAAACCTCCCATCCCGATGTTACATCTATCAGAGCACGACCTACTAAGGAGACTACACTAGACTCCAAGCATTAACTTCTACTCAGCTCATTGCTCGTTACCTGAAAAATAGTTGTAAGGGTGAGTTCCTCAATCGATATAATAAGCATTATAAATTATCATGTCATGCTAAGTAAATAACACATTTCATCACCCAAATCAGATTACACAGTCAGCAACGGCAATATCAACTCAATCATACTCATACTCAATGTCAACACAACCACACGTATAATATTGGAATACATCCATTCATATTATACGACATACATACGTTATGCAATGAGACTCCACACATGCGGTACCGACTATTCTTGAACATATAGTTCAAGCTCACCGATCAAATCCAGATACGGCTACTAAGCTCACTAGTCCCACTCATTTGAGACCTAGTGACTCACTCACTAATTCCTCACCATGGGAATTAGCTACAGCCCCAAAGGCTATGTTATGCACACTAATCATCTAGCATGCAGACATCAACAACAATCTACAATAATTCACTCACTAATTCCTCACCATGGGAATTAGCTACAGCCCCAAGGCTATGCTATGCATGCTAATCATTTAGCAATGCAACATCAACAACAATCCACAATGGACACATGCTCACACTCTAAGCCATACAACAGCCCATTCATAAATACATGCATACTATATACATTCGCAACGTTATGCATATCATCATACATCATCAACACATTTGTCAAAACATCATATCATCTCAAATAAATGAACACAGTATTAGCACACTCTACTAATACCTATACTGCTCAGAACAGCGGGAAATAATCCCTACCATATCACACACTGATATAGGCAACCACCAATTAGGCACACAACATTTAAATTAACAATTTTTCCACTCTGCAACAGTGTTAACCGGTTAACGCCCTGGGTTAACCGGTTAACGCAGGCAAAACACGCTTACTGCCCAAAACTTATCAGTGTTAACCGGTTAACGCCCTGGGTTAACCGGTTAACGCAGGCAAAACAGCACTAATTCTCAATTCGTAACAGTGTTAACCGGTTAACACCCTGGGTTAACCGGTTAACGCAGACCAAATAGCAGTTCCTGCGCTAACACAAAGCAGAATGCAGAATTCTCCGCATTTTCCGCCGTTGGAGGACTTCCGGACCTCCGATTCCAATTCCGTAAAAAGCTATACGTTCGGGAAAACACGACTCACACAGTTACGGATTCAATTACAGTTTTTAACACAGTTTATCCAACGAAATTTTCAGCATTTCCAATCCCAATTAGGGTCAATTCAACGGTTTATCACTACCCATTACATGCTAACCCATAATACCCATTAAACGACGATAAACCCCCCTTACCTGAGTTAATCCGGCAATCTCTAAGCTCCAAGCTCTTCTCTTCTCCAATCTTCTTCCTCTTGCTCTGCCTCTTTGCCCTTTCTCCTCTTTCTCAATCGCTTCTCTGTTTCACGTGAAAACCTTTTCTTTACCAAATGGGCTCTTTTTCTTTATTTCACACTTATATATTTTCCAATTTATTTTATTATCCCAATAAAATAATAATTCAATAATTCCAAAATAATAATAATAATAATCCAATTATCTAATTAAATTAATAAATATATTATTAACTTAATTTAAATAATTACCATATTATTATCGGGGTGTCACAACTCTCCCCCACTAAAAGAGTTTTCATCCTCGAAAATATACCTCAAGCGAACAACTCTGGGTAAGACTCCTTCATCTTACTCTCCAGTTCCCAAGTCACATTGCCACCTGCTGGTCCTCCCCAAACTACCTTCACCAAGGCAATCTCTTTACCCCGCAACTGCTTCAACTCTCGATCCTCAATCCTCATAGGTGATGTTTCAACAGTCAGGTTATCTCTCACCTGTACATCATCTATTTGGACTACATGCGACGGATCATGAATGTACCTCCTCAGCTGAGACACATGAAAAACCTCATGCAAATTCGCAAGCGACGGCGGTAAAGCGATACGATAGGCTACCTCTCCTATCCTCTCCAAAATCTGATAAGGACCAATAAATCGAGGTGTCAACTTTTTCGACTTCAAAGCTCGCCCAACACCAGTTATCGGAGTAACACGAAGAAACACATGATCTCCCTCTTGAAACTCAAGTGACTTCCTCCTCTTATCATGATAACTCTTCTGACGACTCTGAGCAATTCTCATCTTCTCCTGAATCATCTTAGTCTTTTCCGTAGTCTGTTGAACAATCTCTGGTCCAACCACAGCACTCTCACCGGACTCATACCAACATAAAGGTGTCCGACATCTCCTACCATACAAAGCTTCAAACGGTGCCATACCAATACTCGAATGAAAACTATTGTTGTAGGTAAACTCAATCAAAGGTAAATAACAATCCCAAGCACCTCCTTTTTCCAAAACACAAGCCCTCAAAAGATCCTCTAGTGACTGAATCGTCCTCTCAGTCTGACCATCAGTCTGCAGATGATATGCAGAACTCAATCTCAGCTTAGTTCCCAAAGCCCTCTGCAAACCTTCCCAGAACTTCGATGTAAATCTAGGATCTCTGTCCGAAACAATACTAGACGGAATACCATGCAAACTTACAATCTTCTCAATATACAACTCGGCTAATCTCTCTAACGGATAATCCATTCTGATCGGAATGAAATGAGCCGACTTTGTCAATCTGTCAACAATCACCCAAATAGCTTCACAATTCTTACTTGTCCTCAGTAAACCAGAAACAAAATCCATACTAATACTATCCCACTTCCACTCTGGAATAGCCAACGGTTGCATTAGCCCAGACGGCTTCTGATGCTCAATCTTTGACTTCTGACAAGTCAAACAGGAATAAACAAAACTCGCAATTTCTTTCTTCATTCCCGGCCACCAAAATAACTTTTTCAAATCATGATACATCTTCGTAGCTCCAGGATGAATACTTAAGCCACTACGATGTCCTTCTTCAAGAATACTCTTCTTAAGTTCGGTAACATCCGGAATACACACCCGATTACCAAATTTCAAAATGCCATTCTCATCAACTCTGAATTCACCACCTTGACCTTGATTCACTAGAGTCAACTTATCAACCAAAAGCACATCGGATTTCTGACCCTCTCTGATCTCATCCAGAATACCACTCGTTAACTTCAACATTCCCAATTTAACACTATTGTGAGTACTCTCACACACCAAACTCAAGTCTCTAAACTGCTCAATTAAATCCAATTCCTTAATCATTAACATAGACATATGCAATGATTTCCGACTCAATGCATCAGCCACTACGTTTGCTTTACCCGGATGGTAATTCAAACCAAAGTCATAATCCTTCAGAAACTCTAACCATCTCCTCTGTCTCATATTCAGCTCTTTCTGATCAAACAAATACTTTAAACTTTTATGGTCACTGAAAACCTCAAATTCCGACGAACTCGGTAATATCAGAATAGGAGCAGTAGTTAACCTTCTCTTTAACTCTTGGAAACCTTCTTCACACTTTGAGTCCCAAACAAATGCTTGCCCCTTTCTAGTCAACATCGTCAACGGTAACGCCAACTTAGAAAATCCCTCAATGAATTTCCTATAGTAACCAGCCAATCCCAGGAAACTGCGAATCTCAGCAACAGACTTCGGAGCTTCCCACTTAGACACCGCTTCTATCTTAGAAGGATCAACAGCAACACCACCTCTTGAAATCACATGACCAAGAAAACTAACCTCTTCTAACCAAAATTCACACTTTGACAGTTTAGCAAATAACTTCTTTTCTCGTAGAACTTTTAAAACCATTCTCAAATGCTCAGCATGCTCTTCTTCAGATTTCGAATACACCAAAATGTCATCAATAAACACCACAACAAACTTGTCTAGGTACGGATGGAAAATCCTATTCATATACTCCATGAATACTCCAGGCGCATTAGTCACACCAAAAGGCATTACAGAATACTCATAATGTCCATACCTTGTTCTGAAAGCAGTCTTCTGAATATCCTCAGTTTTCACACGTATCTGATGATATCCTGATCTCAAATCTATCTTGCTGAACACACTCGCACCAACCAATTGATCCATCAAATCATCAATCCTCGGCAAAGGATACCGATTCTTGATCGTCACTTTATTCAGTTGCCTGTAGTCCACACACAACCTCATAGTACCTTCTTTCCTTCTTAACCAATAACACTGGTGCACCCCACGGTGACACACTCGGACGAATAAATTTCTTATCCAACAGATCTTCCAACTGACTCTTCAATTCAGTTAACTCAACAGCAGACATACGGTACGGAGCCATCGATATCGGTCTAGTACCAGGTACCAAATCAATCGTGAACTCAACTTCACGCTCTGGTGGCAATTCATTCACTTCTTCAGGAAACACATCAGGAAAATCACACACCACGGCTAGATCGCAAATCACCAGTTTATCTTTAGCCTCCAAAGTCGCTAACAGCATAAACAACTCTGCCCCATCTGCTACTGCCTCATCCACTTGTCTCGCTGATAGAAACAAATCCTTTCCTTCCTCAACCTCAGGAATCTCTCTCTGAACATAGCCCAAGTGATTTCAGCATTCCCAGCAGTTTCCAACTCAGTGCGGGTAGCAACCCACCAATCATCAGCTTCCTCTGACAGCATATGCGTACCGAACCTGACCTTCTGGTTATCGGCACACTCAGTTACTCGGAAGATCCTCTCGATCTCCTTCAACCACTTCTGAGCGCCATCTGGATCGTATGCTCCCTTGAACATTGGAGGATTGTTCTTCTGGAACTCACTCAGTTGACGAGCAGCTCCCATTCCCACAACATTCGGGTTCCCTCCAAGTACTCCAGCTAGCATGCCCAGAGCCTCAGCAATCGCAGCATCATCTCTACCTCTTCCAGCCATCTCTATTCTGAAAACCCAACAAGCTAAAACAATAAGTACTGATAGGGTTACACAACACCTATCCCGTACAGGGGAAACAGAATAATTACGACTCGACTCGACCGACTATGCTCTGATACCACTAATGTAACACCCTTCTAAAATACCCTAAATATTTAATTAAAATAACAATGTGTCAATCAGAGTAATATGCAATCAAGGGTGTCACACAATTACTTCACACCATTCACCAATATAACGGTCATGCTCTTTTATTAAATTCAAAACATAAGCATTTGCATAAAACGCAGCGGATATAAATCTCATCAATCATGTAAAACATTACGTGTAAAATGGTTCACAACCAACATTAAAACATTTAAAACAAGTTAAAACCTCCCATCCCGATGTTACATCTATCAGAGCACGACCCACTAAGGAGACTACACTAGACTCCAAGCATTAACTTCTACTCAGCTCATTGCTCGTTACCTGAAAAATAGTTGTAAGGGTGAGTTCCTCAATCGATATAATAAGCATTATAAATTATCATGTCATGCTAAGTAAATAACACATTTCATCACCCAAATCAGATTACACAGTCAGCAACGGCAATATCAACTCAATCATACTCATACTCAATGTCAACACAACCACACGTATAATATTGGAATACATCCATTCATATTATACGCCATACATACGTTATGCAATGAGACTCCACACATGCGGTACCGACTATTCTTGAACATATAGTTCAAGCTCACCGATCAAATCCAGATACGGATACTAAGCTCACTAGTCCCACTCATTTGAGACCTAGTGACTCACTCACTAATTCCTCACCATGGGAATTAGCTACAGCCCCAAAGGCTATGCTATGCACACTAATCATCTAGCATGCAGACATCAACAACAATCTACAATAATTCACTCACTAATTCCTCACCATGGGAATTAGCTACAGCCCCAAGTGTAACACCTGAGGTCGGAGAGGCCGAAGAGTGGTTACATGTGACACCCGAGGGCGAGGGAGTGGTTGTTTATGCATGAGGCATGACAATGAGACACTCCTAGCAGCTTCTAGGGGAAAAACCGAATTCACATCGGAATGAGAGGGATCCTGAGGCTATGCAGGTATGGGACTGCATGGTTGAGTGAAGGCTTATAAGGATTAATTGGTACTACCTATACCAACAAGATGCATCTTCTTTTCGGTAGCCCAATAGATAAGAACTCCATAGTTAAGCGTGCTTGACTTGGAGTAGTATTGGGATGGGTGACCTTCTGGGAAGTTTCCCGGAAAGTGTGTGAGTGAGGACAAAACATGCCGAAAAGACCCGTGTTGGTTTGTGGGGTTAGTCGATAATCCTGAAAGCAGTTTGGGCTGTTACAAATGGTATCAGAGCCAAACCTCTCCCAGTACGATGTGGTTCGGGGACGAACCAAGCGGAAGTTGGTGGGCATGTAACACCTGAGGTCGGAGAGGCCGAAGAGTGGTTACATGTGACACCCGAGGGCGAGGGAGTGGTTGTTTATGCATGAGGCATGACAATGAGACACTCCTAGCAGCTTCTAGGGGAAAAACCGAATTCACATCGGAATGAGAGGGATCCTGAGGCTATGCAGGTATGGGACTGCATGGTTGAGTGAAGGCTTATAAGGATTAATTGGTACTACCTATACCAACAAGATGCATCTTCTTTTCGGTAGCCCAATAGATAAGAACTCCATAGTTAAGCGTGCTTGACTTGGAGTAGTATTGGGATGGGTGACCTTCTGGGAAGTTTCCCGGAAAGTGTGTGAGTGAGGACAAAACATGCCGAAAAGACCCGTGTTGGTTTGTGGGGTTAGTCGATAATCCTGAAAGCAGTTTGGGCTGTTACACCAAGGCTATGCTATGCATGCTAATCATTTAGCAATGCAACATCAACAACAATCCACAATGGACACATGCTCACACTCTAAGCCATACAACAGCCCATTCATAAATACATGCATACTATATACATTCGCAACGTTATGCATATCATCATACATCATCAACACATTTGTCAAAACATCATATCATCTCAAATAAATGAACACAGTATTAGCACACTCTACTAATACCTATACTGCTCAGAACAGCGGGAAATAATCCCTACCATATCACACACTGATATAGGCAACCACCAATTAGGCACACAACATTTAAATTAACAATTTTTCCACTCTGCAACAGTGTTAACCGGTTAACGCCCTGGGTTAACCGGTTAACGCAGGCAAAACACGCTTACTGCCCAAAACTTATCAGTGTTAACCGGTTAACGCCCTGGGTTAACCGGTTAACGCAGGCAAAACAGCACTAATTCTCAATTCGTAACAGTGTTAACCGGTTAACACCCTGGGTTAACCGGTTAACGCAGACCAAATAGCAGTTCCTGCGCTAACACAAAGCAGAATGCAGAATTCTCCGCATTTTCCGCCGTTGGAGGACTTCCGGACCTCCGATTCCAATTCCGTAAAAAGCTATACGTTCGGGAAAACACGACTCACACAGTTACGGATTCAATTACAGTTTTTAACACAGTTTATCCAACGAAATTTTCAGCATTTCCAATCCCAATTAGGGTCAATTCAACGGTTTATCACTACCCATTACATGCTAACCCATAATACCCATTAAACGACGATAAACCCCCCTTACCTGAGTTAATCCGGCAATCTCTAAGCTCCAAGCTCTTCTCTTCTCCAATCTTCTTCCTCTTGCTCTGCCTCTTTGCCCTTTCTCCTCTTTCTCAATCGCTTCTCTGTTTCACGTGAAAACCTTTTCTTTACCAAATGGGCTCTTTTTCTTTATTTCACACTTATATATTTTCCAATTTATTTTATTATCCCAATAAAATAATAATTCAATAATTCCAAAATAATAATAATAATAATCCAATTATCTAATTAAATTAATAAATATATTATTAACTTAATTTAAATAATTACCATATTATTATCGGGGTGTCACAACTCTCCCCCACTAAAAGAGTTTTCATCCTCGAAAACATACCTCAAGCGAACAACTCTGGGTAAGACTCCTTCATCTTACTCTCCAGTTCCCAAGTCACATTGCCACCTGCTGGTCCTCCCCAAACTACCTTCACCAAGGCAATCTCTTTACCCCGCAACTGCTTCAACTCTCGATCCTCAATCCTCATAGGTGATGTTTCAACAGTCAGGTTATCTCTCACCTGTACATCATCTATTTGGACTACATGCGACGGATCATATCAAAATAATAATTAGCACAAAGATAGGGTAGCAGATGATTTCAAACAAGATCCCAGGCTTGCATCAGATGAAGGCTCAGTTCAACATAACTTGGTTTCAAAATGTTGGCATTGGTCAAGTCCTTTTGCACAGGGAATGTTGCCTAATCCTAAGTCCAATAGTTCAGATCAAGATCAACAGTCCACCAAATATTTTTTAGGTTTTTTGTTGTTATTAAGTATTTTAAGGTCCTAAAACCACAAACAAAATCAAAATGCACAAACAAATATGTACAATCATAAGATATGGCTCAAATGAGCAAAGGGAAAATGACATAAACATTAACAATTTAAATGAAATGTAAATGGCAATGAATGATAAATGACTGAAATTTAAATTACATAAAGTAGATGACTTGAAAGTAAAGCAATATTAACAAGAGTTAGTCAAAGGTTAGTCAAGTGTTAGTGGTAATTTTTTAATTGATTAAGTCATTCTTTGGAGAACACTCAACCATCCATTCACAAGTATGAATCCTTAAACCAAGACATCTTCCATGAGAAGGGTTTCAACTTTGATAATTCAACAAGTATGCCACTAGCTCTCATGAAAGGAAAAAGGGTAAAGTTTCCACATAATACCATGAAGAATGGGAGACTTACAATCTCACTTACTAGAATGCTATGCTTTTAGGGTCAAATTTAGCTCTATGTTAAGCAATCGTAATTAGACTTATGTAGAATTCACAACTATCTAAGATCGGGCAATAAAAATTTAGGTGTTAATGCATGTTAGAGATTTGGTATGAAGAATCAAACTCCTAAAACATACCACACACTAAAAGAAAAGATCAAGAGGGATGGACCAATCTCATTCATACTTGTATTGGTTCATCTGACACAAGGTCATTGATGAACCAACTAGCCTTAAGATATTAGAGATTTCATTGGTCAAATGAGAGAATGAGAAAGAATGGGAATAAATATGAAGAGGGATGGGAATATAGAAACACAAATTGACCAAGGGAGGATTTTATCAAATCAAAACCATTCATTCATTTTGGGAGATGAAATTTATATTTCATCAATCCCCTAAATCCAATGGTTTTGATCTAACAAAAAGTCAAATCAACTTTGACCAAGGCCCAAACAAATAGTCAAACATCACAAGACTATAAAAATGACTCAACATAATTTTTACACATTTAATCAATTTAAAAATGAATTAAAATACATTTTAATTTGGTCAAAACCTAAAATCTCTTCAAAACACCAAATAAATGGCCAAGAGATTTATCCTAGGTCAAACAAGGTCAAGGGACCTTAGACAAAAAATTTCATGATTTTTAAAAAATCAGAAGTATTTTTAAATAATTAAAAATATGTAAAAAAAACATTTAATTCATGAAAAATATCAAAATTAATCCAAAAAATAATTTTAATTTAGAATATAAAAGAGAAAAATATTTAAATATTTTTGGTGAAAGTCTCATATTCTTTGGATTAAAAATGAAATTAATATGAATTAAACAAAATAAAAGGAATAAACATAAAAATGAGAAATTAAAATAAAAAAAAAAAAAACAAGGGTCATCAGATCTCCCTCATTAATTGAGCTGGCATATCTGATGGTCCCACGCGCGTGTTCCATGGTGGACTTTAGTCAACTTGTTGTACGCATGGTAATCAAATGCAACAGTCCAGATTATAACATTTAAACATGATCAGATGGCCAAGAAGCGTGACAACACACCACCGGAGCTAGGGCTCCGGTCATCTTCTCTGGTGACCTCCACCGGACTGGTCCAACTTCATCTTAATGAAAAATGAAAAACAAGGACACTATTTCAAAGAGAAAATGCTCAGGATCACGAATTTAGCCTCAATTTTCTCCAATTCCAAGTATATAAAAAGATACATGGATTTGAATTTTGAGGATCGTGAACCGAGTTTCTTTGATTTGACCTCAAAGCAACTCAATCTTGTTGCCTATATTGGTAAGACTTCAGCCAACCAAAAATCACAAAGAATGGTGAAAAATTGAAAGAGAATCGAAGAGATGAAAATTCTGGAAAATCACCTTCAAGTGAGCTTCAAACTTGCTTGATCTTGCTTCCAATTGGCCTTGGCTTGACTTCAGAAGCTTGCAAGAGTTGAATTGGATAAAGTAAAAGATTAGACTCTTAGAGTTTCAATCTCAAAATAGAAGGAGATTTGAAACTCAATTTTCAAATGAAAACCTTTAAGATTATCCTCTAATGGTAAGGGTTTGGATTGCATGTTCAAAGCTTGGGCAAGGTATCCTTATTTCTGAGCCATGAGGGTCTTATTTATAGGCAATGCATTTGATTTCCACACACTTCCAAAACTGACCAAAAATAGCAATTCACTTGCATGCTTGCATCGGCGTGTCATAGGCCCATCAAATAATGCTATCAGGTCCAAAATCCTTCATGTGCAATGCTGAAATCATGTCATGTGATCATGCAATGGAGATTGAAATGTGAATGTGAATTTCATCCAAATGAACCTTTGAAAGGAACCCATGCGCAAGTCCTCCAATTCTTGTCTAAATGATATGATCTTGAACTTTCTGGAAAGGAGAGATCAAGAGGAACAACTTTCATGTTGAACACTTTTCCATTTGAAGCTTGGATCATGATGAATTTTGAGGTGGAAGTTTGGAAAATCAAACATATTTGAAAACTTTCCAAGTACCAAGGCAAATGTTCACTTCTTCCACCTTGAATAACTTTTGCTATGGGATTCAAATGGAAAAAGTTCCTTCATAAACATTGTATCTCTTTCAAACCTCTTAAATTTGGTATTAAATTTGACCTAATTTGTATTTGGCAAGAAGGAGTTATGCATTTTAGAAGTTGAGGAAAATCACTTGTTCAATGGTAATGGCACAAAATGACCTATAATCTTTCCTCTTGGCTTTCTCCATAACACATCAGACCACTCCCTCTTCATATATCGACAAGGTTTAGACATGGCCTACGTTATGTTGTATGTAGACGAAATCATCCTCATCACCTCCACTCAGGTCCTCCGCCAATCAATTATGTCACTCTTAGCATCTGAGTTTACAATGAAGGATTTGGGCCCTCTGATTTACTTTATGGGTATTGCAGTATCTCGTCATCCTGATGGCATATTTCTCAGTCAAAGCACTTATGCTTCAGAGATCATTGAACGTGTTGGCAAGGCGTCTTGTAAACTATCAACCACTCCAGTTGACACCAAGCAGAAACTTAGCACCTCCTCCGACACTTCTTATGAGGATCCCTTCTTTTATCGGAGTCTTCCAGGGGCCCTACAGTATCTCACCTTCACTCAACCTCATATATCATATGTTGTTCAACAAGTTTGTCTTCACATGCATGCCCCTTGCACGAAACACATGATTGCTCTTAAGCGCATCTTGTGTTATGTTCATGGCACCTTACATTTTGGACTACACTTATCTCCATCTCCCATTATAAAGCTTATCTCCTACACTGAGGCTGATTGGGGTGGATGTCCTGACACCAGACGTTCTACATCTGGTTATTGTGTTTTTCTAGGTGACAACCTTATTTCTTGGTCTTCCAAAAGGCAGCCAACTCTCTCCTGTTCCAATGCTGAAGCCGAATATATGGGGGTTGCCAATGTTGTCTCCGAATCGTGTTGGATTCACAATCTTCTCATGGAACTTAATTTTCCTATTCCTCATGCCACTTTGATGTATTGTGACAATGTTAGTGTCATCTATTTATCTGGTAATCCTGTGCAGCATCAACGCACTAAGCATATTAAGATGTACATTCATTTTGTTCGGGAAAAAGGTAGCTCGTGGTCAGGCTCGCATCCTTCATGTTCCCTTAAGACATCAGATCGCATACATATTCATCAAAGGACTTCCTCGCATTCTCTTTGATGATTTTCGGACTAGTCTAAGCGCCTGTGAACCTCCCGCTTCGACTGCGGGGGTGTGATAGAATATAATATATTGTTATAATTAGTCATAATTAGTTTCCTGTAATTATGTTGTATCATAACTATATAGTTGACCAAATGTTACACATTGATGTATATATATCCTATTTAGATCAATGAGAAGGACACAAATTCCATTTTCTTACACAGATGTTATCGTATGAGGGATTTGGTGAAATGAATTTACCAAATACTACTACAAAGTTGGTGTTGGTTGATGATTGATGGAATCAATGGATTACATGTATGAATTTCTTAGCGAGGCATATATGAACTTTATAATTTGTGAAAACTGAAAATTATTATGTAAATCTCAATGTCTTAGTGTTGGTACGAATATCAAACTAGGTGTACCCGAGGCAGACAATAGTGAATATGTTTATTTCACTTGGAAGAACATCACAAATAAGATTCTTTAGTTTGGTTATATTTCGTTTATATATTGTTCTTTGCTTCCGAAGTATTGTTTATTTTTCTTAATGTAATTTACACATTTGTCGAAGTAATACATAAGAACTATTCTTTTTTCATATCATTGTTTATTTTTTAGACTATGTGAATATGTTATATAATACAATTGTCCAACACACAAATAACGCATACTCTTTTGACATTTACCATGCGACTGTACGATTTTACAATACATATATTTTGGAAATTTTCATGAAATCTCATATAAACCCTATAACTTATGACATATAAAACATCCCTTTTAAATGAAACGGGGTTATATATCGATTTTTTTGTTGTATATGACTTGCTGGCCACTATGGTGTTGAAACTATAAAGTATAACAAATGGAACCTCTTTTTCTGTGTTGTTCATTAAGTTGTCTTTGAAAATAACTATTCATTTATCTCATTTTTTCTATTATCGAGATAATATAAGTTATGTAAAGCTTGATAGAAATCGTGTTGCTACGATCATCAAACTAGGTGTACCTGAGGCAGTCAAAAATGAATATGTTTATTTTACTTTGACCCTATTTTCCATGTCGTTATTAAATTTTGTTGGAAACTAAGTGTATTGTAATGAATGTTGGTGTATTTTCAATTTTTCTATGACTTCATTAATTGAATCGTCTTTATTACCGAACACATTTAACAAGATTAACACATTAGTTGCATATTATTATGAACATTAAAAAGTTATGTGCATTGCAGTGTTCATGGCACAATTTCTATCTATAGAAACTACTAAGGGTATTTATTGTATCTTTAATTTTCCTTATAATAGACATCAATATCATATTAGAAGTTTACTATCTATTCTTTATAAGTATACAAAGCATCCTCTATATTTCATTCTTTGCTATTTTATTATTCATCATGTCTATCGTAAATGTTGAAGCCACTATTGCATTTCAATATCTTAGAGGTTCCATTTCATAACAATTTTATCTAATTGCATATTGTGATTCAAAATTTAATGTACTATCTCAATATATATTTTTTACTTTTTCAGGACCTTTGGAATCATTACCAACATCTGATGATAATCTTCATATTAATTCTTTGAAAAATGAAGTATAAAACATATTACATGGAATTTGACATGAATATGGTTAGATTTTATTACAAAATTGATAATCATCAGATGAATTTTGAATTATTGATACATCAAAGTTGGTTTACTTAATTTCATATACCCGTTATACCAAAAGAAACTAGACAGAAAGATGTGCACGCCACAATCAATTCATCATACTTATGGGATTCATGAGAATTTCTTACATTTACCATGAGACTTCTAAATGGTAAACCAAATTAAAATATTGGTGAGTTAAAGCGGTTTTTTAATTGAGTTTTGGGTATTGGTGATGGTTCAATCGAAGATTCTAATGACATTGATATTACACTTGATATCCCACACGACTTGCTTATCACAAAAGATAACAATCCCCATGGCGCAATTGTTGAAAGCACACATCCTTTTATTTTAGATAATATTAACGATGCATATCTTTTCAAAAGTAGGGCTATATTGGCTAAAAAAATCCAATGTTGATATGATTAATGATTATGTGTTGGATTTATTTCTAGGTGAAGAAAAAATATATTTAAGTTATGATAGTTTGTATTTATCCAATTTAGAGATTGTTATAGCCGATGACATTCACACTAGACTTATGGACACAATTAATAATTATGGACTTCCAAAGCACAAGTTAAAATTTAAATTCGGGGTACTAGTAATGTTATTAAGAAATATTGATCAGTCTTTAGGATTGTCCAATGGAACTCGACCGATAATCACCAAGATGGGAGAATACGTTGTTGAAGGAAAGGTTATCTAAGGAATTAGTATCAGAGATAAGATCTTTATACCTCGATTGTCCTTGACACCAACCGATGTTAGAATTCCTTACAAATTCCATTAAGTGTTTATTTTGCAATGACAATTAGCAAGAGTCAAGACCAATCACTTAAGAATCTTGGAGTTTTTATTACTTTGTCGATTTTTTCACACACTCAATTATAAGTGGAAATTTCAAGAGTTACTTCAAGAGGAGGATTCAAGATGATGATAATTGATAAAGATACTCTATGTATTGATTAAACATCAAACATTGTATACAATTTTTTCGAAATGTGTGACGTAAATAATGTCGGTTTTTTTACCCAAATAACCCACTTTTTCAAGGAAATTCCCAAAATACCCCTAGTTTCAAAAAAATCCCAAAATACCCCACTTTTAGGAGGAGTCGCCAATTGAATTGGAGAATCCTCTTAAAACTTGAATGGAGGCGCCAATTGGATTGGCTAGGGCAGGTGCCCTAGCCAATCCAGTTGGCGCCTATGTGTAGGTTTTAAGAGGAGTCGCCAATTCAACTGGAGACTCCTCCTAAAATGCATTTTTTTTGTGTTTTATGGTATAAGTGAAAGATAAATTTGATATAATACGACTTGATATTAATAAAGTTTGGAGTTTACACAAAGAAACCTAATGGTGATGACCAGGATCACCTAACCGACCTCTGGTCCCACATCCTCTAGCTACCCTAACCCTTGGCCCTAACCCATGTTGACGATTCTGCACTGGTGTTTGATCATCTGAGGGGCCAGGAGTGTCACTACCAACTACAGGAGAAGGTCCGTTGAGGTATTCAGACAAGTCAACATAGTCTTCAGTATGCATTGATGGTGTATCGCTGTAGTTGAGCTCATGACCCATGCTAGAGAAGTTGGGATGTGGTTGACTCATGGATAGGCGATCGGGACGGTTGAAGGGAGACATGGGTGTGAATGATGCGTCGAGGAAAGGTTGGAAAGGTTGTTGGGGTGTTTGGTAGAGATAGGATTGTTGGATGTTTTGGTTTTATGATGTTTGGGCTTCTTGGCTACGGTAGGAGGAGGGGCGGTTGGTGTTTTGGCTAAGGCGACTTTGGTAGGGTGATGGTGTGGGTGCGAAGCGATGTTGGGTCTCAGGTTGATGGTCAATTTGTTGGTGGTGGTATGGGGTATGCTCTTGGTATTAGGGTTGGGTGAATGGCATGTTTTGGTTGTATGTTTGTGTGTTTATGGAACGGAAAGTTTGACGAATATGGGGTTGTGAGTAACCGGGTTGAGAATGTTGTTGGGGGTTAGATGTTGATCCTTCTTATGTGTAACTTGCCTGGCGTGGGTCGTATAGGTACATATCTTCGGCGATAAACTGAAAACCAACCAATCTGTACCAAGCCATATAAGTACGACTTGGTTTTACCTCAGTTGGCATGATTGCGTCAGTTAAGACATGGTCATGACGGTGCTTCCACTTGCGACACTCCGGTCTTGCGAAGTTTTGCCATGGGTTGAAGTTCCATTGGTCGTTAACTTTACGTAGATGCCATTCTCCTAGGCTAGCTTGGGGATCTGGGATATTCTGGACCATACCGAATTGCAGCTTCACACGATCGGTGTTGTGCATCTCCATAGTTATGAACCATATTATCGGTGTGCATGTTGTCCATACGGTTGCGTCTTCAGCGTTGACCTCATGGTCATGATCCAAATTAAGGTATGAACGCCAAATGAACTGAAATGTTAAAGAAGATAGGATTATGATTAATGTAGAAAAAGTTAACAAAATATAACGAAATAATTAAGTTATTTTGCTTACGTTTGTCGGTCGAAGGTGATCCAATAGGTTACGATACTGAGTAATACAGTGTCTCGGATATCTGTTGTAACTCATACCACGTGCCGACCATCTACACCAAAAAGTTAAAAAAAAATTAGTTTGAGGTAATAAACTTTAAGGAAGTAAGTAAAGATATAGCAATTTAAACAACTTACTTTTGTGCATATGGAAAAGTGAAAGGGTTGTTATTAACCGGTGCTAGAGACAGTAGTCTTGACCAACCCCATGCTTGTAGCAAAACAGCACATCCAGAAAATGTAGATGTGTCTTTGTGGGAGTTTTTGCACAACGAGCTATAGAGATAGGCTAGACAAGCAGATCCCCAACTGTAACTTCCTATTCTATCTATATGTCTAAGTAGAGGTAAGTACATAATATGCATGCTAGAACCACTAACTTCGGGAAATAAAAAGGATCCTATTAACAACATAATGTAACACCTAGTTTTTATTATTCGAGCATCTTCGGTAGAATGCTCATCTAAGTATAAACTATTATAATATGACTTTAGGCGTGAGAGTAGTATACCTTGACCTATAGCATTATCATCTAACAAATCAATGTCTAAGAGCTCCATGCAAATTGAATTTGCATAGTTGGTCTTACCATTAACAACCTTGCCTTCAATTGATAGTCCTAAAAGCATGTAGACGTCTTCTAACGTCACGGTACACTCACCGGTTGGGAACCAAAATGTGTGTGTCTCTGGTCTCCATCTTTCGCATAAGGCTAGAATGAATTTGTTATCTATAGACCAAGACAAAATCTTGCTAATATGACCAAAACCGGCGAGTTCAACATAAGGTTGAATCATCGGGTCCATATGGACATATTCGTGGACCCGAGTTCGAAACCTTAATACATCCTATAAAAGAAAGAATAAAACACTTGACTAAGTTGGTATGTCAAAATAAAATGGGGTTGGTGAAGATGAAAGATAAAAAGTTAACAAAAGAAAAAACTTACATATGTTGCGATGTTTGCAACCGTTCCTCTATGTGCTTCGCCCATTGTGAGTAAATACATTTTGTTGGGGGGTTGGTGTAGATGAAACTAGAAGATGTTGTTGAAGATGAAATTGTAAAAGAAGTATTGTAGAGGAAGTAGTGAGAGTGATGGTGTGGAAGAAGTGTTGATGGAGTGGATGTATTTATAGGCAAATGGATGGGAGCATGAAAAGTTGTGCTTGCATGGTGTCTCCACATGAATTGGCGACCATGTACAATGTAACAACCCAATTTTAGTAATTATTTCTTATATTATTATTATTATTATATTTTATTTTATTTATTTGGAGTGTTAAGTAATTAATTGGTTGTTAGGTAGTATAATAATTGATTATATTAATTGATTTGGTGTGTTAATTAATTGGTTTAATTTATTTGAATTAAATAGAGATATTATAATACTAGGTATTATTGGGTCTAATAATTAAATTAGAGGTATCATTCTTTAAGCCCAAATATAATACTAGGATATAAGAGGTGGGGAGAGTGAGAAGTAGGATTCATTTGATCATTTGACGACAACAGAGAAAGAAAAGAGGAAAAGTAAGGAGAAGAGGGGAAGAACAAGAGAGAAGCTAAGGTTTCCAGAAAATTGAAGAGGTAAGAGGGAGAATCCTTATTATTATGGGTTAGTGTGATTGGGCCAATGGGTAGGAATATGTTTACGTTGAAATCCCTAAATTTCATGGTTTTGGAATTGTTAGGTTTTGATGAGTATTCTTAATTTGTGGTGATTTGATTGTGTTAAAATTGCAAATTAATGTTATATACTTAGAGTATTGTATGAATTATAATTTTTTGAACGTTTGGCTTTTTACGGAATCGAAATCGGAGGTCCGAAAGGTCTCCAACGATGAAAAATGCAGAAAATTCTGCATTTTGTTTTGTGTTAACCGGTTACCCTGAGAGCGTTAACCGGTTACTTGCTTAAAAATATGTGCAGGAAATTGATTCTGTTTTATGTTAATCGGTTACCCTGAGAGCGTTAACCGGTTACTTGCTTAAAAATCTGCGCAGGAAATTGATTTTGTTTTATGTTAACCGATTACCCTAGGAGCGTTAACCGGTTACTTGCTAAAAACCTGCCCATAAGTGATTGTGTTTTGTGTTAACCGGTTACCCTCAGAGCATTAACCGATTAAAACTGTTGAGAAAAAAATGAAAAAAAATTGAGATTTTAAAAGTTGTATTCATTTTGAAATGCAATCTAAGTGTGCGTAGTTGATAATTAGCCTATATTTATGAATGATATATTGTTATGAATGTGTATATGTACCATTGATGGATAATTCATAGAGTTGAATTATGGTGATATGTGGAATGTTAAGATGGTAGAGATGATCTTAATTGCATATGTGTTGGTATTTGTACATTCATTCGTGGCATGGTCGGCTTCATGGTGGAAGCGGTGAAACTGTGGGTTCACATAGTATTAGACGTTGATCCTTGAATGGAAATAGGCGTAGCAGACGTTGATCCTTAATTGGAAATAGACGTAGTGGCTTTGATCTTGTCCGGATTGGAAGCGTGGCTTGGATTCTAGATATTGAATCGGAAAGCGGTGAAACGTTGGGTTCACATTGCGGTACCACATGCATAGAGTCACATGTCTTGCATTGAGTCACATTAGAGTTATGTGATAATTGAATGTTTGCATTGATGTGATTGTGAGGTGTGTATGAGATATAGTAATTGAATTTGGTGATGTTTGGATACATAATTTGGCAAAATATGTGATTATGTGATAATTGTAGTTATGTGTATAATTGGGAATATAACATTGGATTGTAATATTATACTCCCTGAGTTTTTATGTGTGCTTGAAACATGTGAAATAAATGTTGGTTAATATTATTGACATGGTTATACAAGGTGTGATGAATTCCGTTCATTGTTGATTTAATCATTGTGCTTTATTATACTTCCTCATAATGATTTGAATTCTCATCCTTCTGTTTGAATGTTGCTTTACATGGCATCGTGCAGCTACTCCAGAGTAGTATTGCGGAAGTAAGTGAACGGTAACTCACTCGAGATTAGCTGGAGAGTTCCGGTGCTTTGTTTTAGAGACTAAGTTGTGAGTCAATGCTCTGGTCATGTAACACGGGGGTAGATTGGTAGTATTGAACTCATATCTGATTTGGATACGTATTATGTTATTACTTGTGAACATGTTTATTTGAAAATTGCGGTTTGAGAGGCCATAGTGCCAAATATTCTGGATATGGTTTTAGCTATAATTGAGGAGATTATTGAGAGATTATCATGGTATGGGACATGGATCATTTTATGAAATACATGAGTATTCAATATTTTGCGCTGCGAACGCATATTCTTGAATATTCATGATAAGTGAATTGTGTTATTTTAAATGACCAGGTGTATTGTATATTGATGATGAACGATGTTGGTTTTTGAAAGCTTTTAGTTTTTGAAAACGTCGATGTGACGCCCTTTCGTTTATATGCGTGCTTATTTACTCTGATTATATGTTAAGTATTTTGGGGTAGAAAAAGGGGTGTTACATTAGTGGTATAAGAGCATGGTCGACCAGTTGGTCAATAGTCGTTAATGTTTTCCAATCCCGTTGTATTTGATTTGTGTATCTGACACGATCGATACTGTTTGTCTGGTTGTTCGGGTTGTTCAGGACGATGGTTGCAGGCAGGAATGATGATGCCATTGCTGAGGCGCTGAGGATGTTGGCTGACTCCATTGGTCAGATCCCTCAAGCGAATGCTGGTAACCGAAATGGAGATGATGATGAGTTCCGTGCTTTGGGGAGATTCCAGCGGAACAATCCTCCTGTCTTCGAGGGTGAGCATGAACCTGATAAAGCTCAAGCTTGGCTGAAGGCAATTGAGAAGATCTTCAGAGTCATGAACTGTACTGATGCTCAGAAAGTGCAGTTTGGTACTCATATGCTTGAGAAGGAAGCTGAAGATTGGTGGAGTAACACTCTTCAGAGGTTTGAAGGAGACAACATTGAGGTTACTTGGGCTCTTTTCCGTGATGTCTTCTTGGAGAACTATTTTCCAGAAGATTGTCGTGGGAAGAAAGAGGTGGAGTTCCTTGAATTGAAGCAAGGAAATGGTACCGTTGCGGAATATGCTGCTAGATTTCAGGAGCTTATCAAGTATTGTCCTCATTACAATACTGCTAATGCTGAGAGATCTAAATGTTTGAAGTTTGTGAATGGCTTGAGACATGATATCAAGAAGGCCATTGGTTACCAACAGATTACTCGTTTTGCAGAGTTGGTTAACAAGAGTCGGATTTATGATGAGGATAGTAGGGAAAGTGCTTCTTTCTACAAGAGTTTGAATGGGAAAAACCAGGATCGTGGGAAACCGTATGATGACAAGAGGAGACAATCTGGTTCTGGCAAGAAGCTAAGTGGGGGAGGATCTTCTACTCCACTCAAGTGTTTCAAATGTGGCGTTGAAGGTCATCGTGCTATTGATTGTAGTAAGGATTCTGTGACGTGTTTCAAGTGTGGCAAGAGTGGTCACAGAGCAAACCAGTGTGGAGTTGGTTCGAGTGTGACTTGTTACAATTATGGTGAGAAAGGTCACATTAGTACCAAAAGTGATAAGCCAAAGAAGGAGCAAGCGAAGGGAAAGGTGTTTGCATTGTCTGGTGCGGAGGCCACTACCGATGATAGGCTAATCCAAGGTATGTGCTTTATTAATGGTACACCTTTGACTGCCATTATTGATACCGGTGCAACACATTCTTTCATTTCTTTGGATTGTGCTAAGAGATTGAATCTTATATTATCTGATATGCGTAGAAGTATGGTTATTGATACACCTGCTATGGGTTCTGTTTCTACTTCTTATGCGTGTCTGAATTGTCCGTTGAGTATCTTTGGTAGGGATTTTGGAATTGATTTAGTTTGTCTTCCTTTAGAGCAACTTGATGTGATTTTGGGTATGAATTGGTTAGAATTAAATAGGGTGTATATCAACTGTTTCGAGAAGACAATTATTTTTCCTGAGGTTGGTGCTAAGGAAGATTGGTTTGTGTTTGCTAAGCAAGTTGATGAATCGGTGCAAGACGGTGCCGAGTTGTTTATGCTGTTGGCAACCTTGGATATTCGTGAGAAGAGGACGATTGAAGAATTGCCAATAGTTTGTGAGTTTGCGGAGGTATTTCCGGAAGATATAAGTGATTTACCGTCGGAACGTGAGGTTGAGTTTTCGATTGATTTAGTTCTTGTAACTAGTCCTGTATCGATGGCTCCCTATCGAATGTATGCTTCTGAGTTAAAAGAGTTGAAGAGTCAACTTGAAGACTTGCTTGAGAAGAGGTTTATTCGTCCTAGTGTGTCGCCGTGGGGTGCACCTGTTCTGTTGGTCAAGAAGAAAGAAGGTTCTATGAGATTATGTGTTGATTATAGACAACTGAATAAAGTGACAAATAAGAACAAGTATCCACTTCCGAGGATTGACGATCTGATGGATCAGCTGGTTGGAGCTTGTGTGTTTAGCAAAATTGATTTGAGGTTTGGGTATCATCAGATTCGTGTAAAGGTAGAGGATATTCAAAAGACTGCTTTTCGGACAAGGTATGGTCACTACGAGTACTCCGTGATGCCTTTTGGTGTGACTAATGCACTTGGTGTATTTATGGAGTATATGAATAGAATTTTTTATGATTATCTGGATAAGTTTGTTGTTGTGTTCATCGACGATATATTGATTTATTCTAAGAGTGAAGAGGATCATGCCGAGCATTTGAAGGTTGCGTTATCGGTGTTGAAAGAGAGGAAGTAGTTTGCTAAACTCTCTAAATGTGAGTTTTGGTTGAGTGAAGTAAGTTTTCTTGGGCATGTGATTTCGAGTGGTGGTATTTCTGTGGATCCTACGAAGATTGAAGTTGTATCTCAATGGGAAGCTCCTAAGTTTGTTGCTGAGATTAGAAGCTTCCTTGGTTTGGCTGGTTATTATAGGAAGTTCATTGAAGGATTTTCTAAGTTGTCGTTACCATTGACGCAGTTGACTAGGAAAGGTCAAGCTTTCATTTGGACTTCGCAGTGCGAAGCGAATTTTCAAGAGCTTAAGAGAAGATTGACTACGGCTCCTATTTTGATTTTACCGGATTCGTTAGAACCTTTCGTTGTGTATTGTGATGCTTCTTTGTTGGGTTTGGGAGGTGTTTTAATGCAAAAAGGGCAAGTGGTAGCTTATGCTTCAAGGCAACTTAAAGTTCATGAGAGGAATTATCCGACGCATGATGTAGAGTTGGCCGCCGTTGTGTTTGTGTTGAAGCTTTGGAGACATTACTTGTTTGGATCGCGATTTGATGTGTTTAGTAATCACAAGACTTTGAAGTACTTGTTCGATCAAAAGGAATTGAATATGAGGCAAAGGAGATGGTTGGAATTCTTGAAAGATTATGATTTTGGTTTGAATTATCATCCTGGAAAGGCGAATGTTGTAGTCGATGCATTGAGTAGGAAGGCATTGCACATGTCTATGTTGATGATTCGAGAATTTGAATTGTTGGAACAATTTAGAGATTTGAGTTTGGCTTGTGAAGCGACGTCTTCATGTGTTAAACTTGGTATGTTGAAGCTTACGTGTGACATTCTTGACGAGATTAGAGAAGGTCAGAAGTCAGATTTGAAATTAGTCGATGTTATGACATTGATTAATCAAGGCAAAGGTGGTGACTTTAGGATTGATGAGAATGGTATCATGAGGTGTCGTGATCGAGTTTGTGTTCCGGATGTTGCGGATTTGAGAAAGAGGATTCTCGAGGAAGGGCATAGAAGTGGTTTGAGTATTCATCCTGGTGCTACTAAAATGTATCAAGACTTGAGAAAGATGTTTTGGTGGCAAGGTATGAAGAAGGATGTAGAGGAATTTGTGTATTCATGTTTGACTTGTCAAAAGTCAAAGATTGAACATCAAAAGCCGTATGGTTTGATGCAACCGTTATCTATTCCCGAGTGGAAGTGGGATAGTATCTCTATGGATTTTGTTTCGGGTTTGCCGAGAACATCGAGTAATTGTGAGGCGATTTGGGTCGTTGTGGACAGGTTGACAAAATGTGCTCATTTTATTCCGATGAGGATGGATTATTCGATGGAGAGACTTGCTAAGTTGTACATCGAAAGGATTGTGTGTTTGCATGGTATTCCGTCGAGCATTGTTTCGGATAGAGATCCGAGGTTCACTTCGAGATTTTGGGAAGGTTTGCAAAGTGCTTTGGGTACGAAGTTGCGTTTGAGTTCGGCATGTCATCCGCAAACTGATGGTCAAACGGAGAGAACTATTCAGTCACTTGAAGATCTTTTGAGGTCTTGTGTTTTGGAACAAGGAGGAAATTGGGATAGTTTCTTGCCTTTGATCGAGTTTACATATAACAATAGTTTCCATTCGAGTATTGGAATGGCACCTTTTGAGGCTCTTTATGGTAGAAGGTGTAGAACTCCTTTGTGTTGGTACGAATCGGGAGAAAGTGCTGTGGTTGGACCCGAGTTGATTCAAGAGACTACGAATAAGATTAAGATGATTCAAGAGAAGATGAAGGCTTCTCAGAGTTGTCAAAAGAGTTATCATGATAAGAGGAGGAAAACTCTTGAGTTTGAGAAAGATGAGCATGTGTTTCTTCGAGTTACGCCAATAACGGGTGTTGGTAGAGCTTTGAAGTCGCGTAAGTTGACGCCGCGTTTCATTGGTCCTTATCAAATTTCCGAGAGGGTAGGTGAAGTGGCATATCGGATTGCATTACCACCTTCACTTTCTAATCTTCATGATGTGTTCCATGTGTCTCAATTGAGGAGGTACATTGCAGATCCATCGCATGTTGTTCCATTAGATGATGTTCAAGTGCGGGATAATTTGACGGTTGATACATCACCTATGCGAATTAAAGATCGAGAAGTGAAGAAGCTTCGTGGTAAGGAGATTGCTTTGGTGAAAGTGATATGGGGCGGAGCCGCCAATGGCAATATTACTTGGTAACTCGAGGATAAGATGCAGGAATCGTATCCAGAGTTGTTCGTTTGAGGTAAATTTTCGAGGCCGAAAATCTTTTAAGTGGGGGAGAGTTGTAACAACCCAATTTTAGTAATTATTTCTTATATTATCATTATTATATTTTATTTTATTTATTTGGAGTGTTAAGTAATTAATTGGTTGTTAGGTAGTATAATAATTGATTATATTAATTGATTTGGTGTGTTAATTAATTGGTTTAATTTATTTGAATTAAATAGAGATATTATAATACTGTAGCGGTGTATTCGTCGCTATATGATTTATTGATTAAACCATAAGCAAAGTATACAATGAATCGAGTCGCCACCGCACTTTTATTTATCCTAAGGACTGGTTAAAAAGCGAACAAAAACCTAAGAAGTTTTACACGTAGAAAACTAATGAAAAAGATCAGAGAATCTGGGTAAGGGGTAAATTACGCAATGGGAAGGTGTTAGGCACCCATCACGTCCTAGGTACTCCTAGGGAGCCCTTTTCACACTTGTTGTATAAAAAATGTTTATTTGTTTTGACATATTGTGCAAACATGAATGGGATGATGAGAAAAGAATGTACAAGTTAGTTATTTTTGTGTTCGAACGGATGAACCCGTTGTCTACGTACCTTCCCTCAAAGGTAAGGATCAAAACGCCGTAGTTCGGCTAAAAGATTTCCAAAAATTAGTGAGTTCAATTTTAAAACACAAGCATTAAGGTTTTTCATTACCAATGGGAGAAAACTCAACCAACATCAACAATCCACCATGCGAGGACGACTTCAACATACTAGTGAGGGGTTAACCCTATAATAAGTATGGAAGACTTACAATCAACTCACTAAGGATAAGGTAAGATTTACATCAACCACTGTGGTAATTAAAACCTAAGGTTAATGCATGAAAACATATTAACAATGGACAAAGCCAAAACAATTGAATGGGTGAAGTTAATTGATTAGGATTATTCATAAAATATGGTCAAGGTATGATTAAGATTGATTCAAAGAAGTGTTATGAAAAGTGAAGTATGAAAAATCAAGGACTTAAGGTCCAAGTTTCTAATTTGAAAAGACATGACGATGTTTGCACAACAAGTCAAATGTTTTCTTTGAAAGCAAAGTGTGAAAAGGTTTAGGACAAAGAGGGTATGGATGATGGAATGTAAAACTTCTTAGAAAGGTTCACCTCTTGAAATCATATAGAAGATGATTCAAGTGTGTCCTTAGGAATAGGCAACAAAGCAAGTAAGCAAAAAAAAAGAAAAAGCAAGGTGATACCGGATGCCATCAATGGTCTTATACCAATCTCACAAAACAAAAGCGGATGTCGGATACCAAT
The DNA here is from genome assembly GCF_024323335.1 of Lathyrus oleraceus. Taxonomy (NCBI): domain Eukaryota; kingdom Viridiplantae; phylum Streptophyta; class Magnoliopsida; order Fabales; family Fabaceae; genus Lathyrus; species Lathyrus oleraceus. The sequence continues at coordinate 85,752,111 of NC_066582.1, read as the reverse complement.
AAATGGGTTTACACCAACCTCCTAAAATAAAACAATGATACCGGATGCCATCAATGGTCTTATACCAATCTCACAAAGCAAAAGCGGATATCGGATACCAATAAATGGATTTACACCAATCTCCTAAGGTAAAATAAAACTTGGATGTCAGATGCCAATCTATCTGGACTTATACCAACCTCCAAAGGATGATCATAGGAATACAAATGCCAACAACATGGACTTACACTCGCATCCTCACATACAACAAACAAACAAGCACTAAGCAATGGACATGAGTGACCAAGTGAAATGGTCTTACACTCTATCCCTTCCAAATCCTAGGAACAATGGCCAAAGAACATGGTCTTACAATTGTCCTCAATGGGTAAACTCAAACATGGATCACAAAGATATGCAATGATGATCATGCAATAATGAACAATCAATGATGATAAGTGCACAAGGGCAAGCAAGCAAACATGTACAAATGCAACAAGCAATCAAATAAAGTCATTTAACACACACTATAACCAAACAATTAGGCTCAATCAAAGGGTTAGACTTAAAAGTCAACTGGAATAGGGTAAAGGGCGCTCTTAACCTGGACATTGAGAGCCAAGGTGAAGCAGATGAAAGAATATGAGGGGTGTGCCTCATCACTCTTATCCCTCGTCAGGGAGAGCATTGAATATCAGAAGGTGTGGGAGTTCAGAAAGATGGAACTCTCTCCACAAGTTAGACTCGATAGATCTTGGGTTTTTACTCACTATGCATCAACACATGTGGTGTGAGCAAGGCGAGAGACTCACAGAATATTAGGAGATAGGCTACATATCTCTTTTGTCTACCAATCGCCTCACATGAGGTCTTTACCTGCTTGGGGACAAAGTTAAACAATCACAAACATCGCCTCTTAAGGAGGACTTTAGACAGTTGCCTGGCTAAATAACGAGCCAGGTCTTCCAGACTACATGGAGACAGGAGAGTCTACCTCAATGCTTAAGCAAAGCAAATATAATCAGTATACCAATCACAAAGTCAAAACAGACAAGTTATGAACCAACAGACAACACAATCAATCACATGTGCAAAGCACAAACTCAAAGCAAATGAGTTAGCATCCTACAAGACAAACCAAGTTAGTTCATGATAATCAATTAAACCAAAATCAATCAACTTAAATTAAACTCCTTGAAGCAAATGCTTCTTTAACCTGAAAAAACAACTCAAATGTGAGAAGTAAGACCACTAGGACAAGCCTAGGGTCAAAAGGAGGTGAAAAATTCAAAACAGCAAGTGAAAATTGATCAAAATCAAGATTTATCAAACAAGAATAGAATCCAATTGGTCTAGCATCAAAACTATGCACCAAATCCATTTTATACACAAAACATGTCAAACTATGCATTTTGGAATCACATTGGAGCAAACAGAATGATCACAATCAAACCAATATCAAAATAGCTCAATAAATTCCCAGAAAATTCAAGCTTAAACAAGACACATTCAATGAGCAGCATATCAAATTTCATGCTATTTGAACCAGAGGAAGTATGGGAATTAAATTCACTAAATCATGGTAAGCAAAAATGAACCAATACAAGGCTACAAATGATGTATCAACTTTAGGCAAGTGTAAAACAGAAATGACATAAGATAAATGAGTCACTCTAAAGCCAAAATGAAGTTAAGCATGTCAAGACTCAATCCACAAAATTTCAGTTTCATATGATAAGGCATGAGAATTTCACAAGTCATGTAAGATGATCACTCACGAAAAAGTCCAAAAATGACTAAACAGAAAAATAAAATCCCAATCAAATAGGAAATGCATCAACAAATCCTACAAAAAATCATGTTCAAACTAGACATACAGGAGTAAACACAAGCAAAAATCCAGAGCAAATGGCATTCAATAAGCATGGAAACAAAATTCAAGAAGTGGACATAACCTAGTGTGACACACATTGTCACACTCATAAAGATCACATCATATCTCCTAATCCAGAAATGCAAAATTAGCAAACCATATACCAAAATCACCAGGAAAGAGTCTAAATCATGCATATAAAATTTCATGCATTTTGGATAAGGAATCATTATTTTATGAATGAAATGGCAAAACATATACACAAAGCATACTTGATCAAAGTCTCTAGACAAAATTAAAAATCAATCAGGCACAACTTTTATTATCATACCTAAAAAAAACTAGAGAGAAATTGGAGATGAATGCAAAAATCCTCACTCAATTTGGATCAAGGATGAATCATTTGTGAATTTTTGAAGTTAATTGATGAAATGAAATAAATATTTAAAACCTAAAATGAATTAATTGGCGCGGATGGCAATTTTGTAAATATGGAGATCACTTAATGAAACGCTGAGTTTCATTAAGTGACTTGGCAACGCGTGAGTGGCCAACAGGCGCGGGAAACAGCGAATTCAAACGCAGGCCAGGCAAAATGGATCAAATACGCGTTTTGGAAAGGAAAATTGGAGTGTTCATCGTGTTCTTGAACAGAAATCATGCTCATGACCAAATCTTCATGGAAATGCACAAACTATATATGGATCGAATCAGCGTGCAACGTACATCAACAATATCAATTCAATTTCATCTAACATCCAACACAGAAAAAGATTCGATCCAAGAAAGTTTTGATGTCCAAACTTCAAATCAAGATTTCTCTATGAATACTCAATGATTTAGCACGATTCGAATTTCAGAATACTCTATGTTGCACGCTCTACCTAAGCCACATGTCAATTTCATGAATTAGAGGTTTTGAATTTTTACCTTCTTGATGATGCAGTGATGAAATCGAGCGTTTCAGGACTTCAATGGTGAAAACAGATCGCCTAGAGTGATGCAGGAGGTGTATGGAGGTGGTTGTTCAGCTCAGAAACGCTTGGATAATGGTGAATTCTCAAACTGCCATGCGAGCTCAAGGTTGCAACAGTTGGATTTCTTCAAGATTCTTCCAGTGCTAACTTCAAACAGTTCTTCCAATCCACCTGCAGATGAAGATCAGTACAACAAGAAGCAGAAAGAATCAAGAAATTCGATCCAAAAGGTGAAAAAAGTGTGAAGAGAATTTGAGAGAATTGAGAGAATTTGAGAATTTTGTGATTTGATCTGAAAATGTGAATGTGGATCTGGAATTTCTGTTATGATTAGGACTATATAGTCCTGTTAATCCAATGCCTTAATCATGATTAGCACAAATTGGAAGTGATTAGCAAGTTGCACATGTTATGCATTTTGGCCAAATTGCCCTTTTGCACTTGTAGCCAATGGAACAGTAAATTCTCCTTTGAAGCAAGTCACAAATCATGTTTATAAGTGAATTGAATTGGCTTGGAGTGAAAATCCCATGTATTTTTGAAAATCACCTTTTTTCCCACCAAAATTTAATTGGTTCACTTGAAAAATGACCTTTTTATGTGAAGGTTTTTAATAAAATGTGCTGATGGATTTGAATAGTACACATCAAATGTGGTTTGCTCAAAAAAGAATCGACCAATTTGGCCTTTCCATTCAAAAGTTATGGCACTTTGAATTTCAATTTTTTCTGAAAATGATTTGATCATAACTTGCCAACCATAAATGGGAAATGAGTGTTCTTGGACTTTTTGGAAAGGTAAGATCAAGATCTTCAACTTTCATGTTGGACAAAATTTCGATTTGAAGCTTGCTTGGACATGTAATTTTGAGGAGAATGACTTTCCATTTTTGGCAGCTGAAAATTACAGGTCATTACTATTTTGGGAAACTTTTTGTCTGACCTCAAATCCTTCACTGTGGATGTTTGAAATGTTAATTGAAGCTTGTATGAACATGAATGAGACCTTTCCAACCATCTCACACCTTCCAAATCCTGATTAAATGCACAATTGACTACAGTTGACTTTGCTAGGGTTTTGGTTGACTGAGCCATGCTTTGATGAATTTCAAGCCTCTTTCTCTTGAGATCTTGACTCCAAATGATATCACAACTCATATGAACTCTTGATGAATGATCATGGTGTCCAAATTCTTCAAGAATGGCCACCATCCATTGCTCAATGAATGATTTGACTGTTTGACTGATGATTGCTTCAGCTGCAAGTAACAAGGTTAGATGACAATATTTTTGTACTTTTGGTTAGTAAACAAATGAAAAGCAATGATATACAAATGCAATACATGCTTGGTGATCAAGAACCACACTCACAAGGTAACCTACCCACTAGGAGGGAAGCAAAGATGCGCAATGATCCTTGAGGCAATGAATGATATGATATGATGCCCTGAGGGATCTTAGGGACAAAATTGGGGTCTTACAAATACTAGGTATTATTGGGCCTAATAATTAAATTAGAGGTATAATTCTTTAAGCCCAAATATAATACTAGGATATAAGAGGTGAGGAGAGTGAGAAATAGGATTCATTTAATCATTTGACAGCAACAGAGAAAGAAAAGAGGAAAAGTAAGGAGAAGAGGGGAAGAACAAGAGAGAAGCTAAGGTTTCCAGAAAATTGAAGAGGTAAGGGGGAGAATCCTTATTATTATGGGTTAGTATGATTGGGCCAATGGGTAGGAATATGTTTACGTTGAAATCCCTAAATTTCATGGTTTTGGAATTGTTAGGTTTTGATGAGTATTCTTGATTTGTGGTGATTTGATTGTGTTAAAATTGCAAATTAATGTTATATACTTAGAGTATTGTATGAATTATAATTTTCTGAACGTTTGGCTTTTTACGGAATCGAAATCGGAGGTCCGAAAGGCCTCCAACGATGAAAAACGCAGAAAATTCTGCATTCTGTTTTATGTTAACCGGTTACCCTGAGAGCGTTAACCGGTTACTTGCTTAAAAATTTGCGCAAGAAATTGATTCTGTTTTATGTTAACCGGTTACTCTGAGAGCGTTAACCGGTTACTCTGAGAGCGTTAACCGGTTACTTGCTTAAAAATCCCGCAGGAAATTGATTTTGTTTTATGTTAACCGGTTACCCTAGGAGCGTTAACCGGTTACTTGCTAAAAACCTGCCCAAAAGTGATTCTGTTTTGTGTTAACCGGTTACCCTCAGAGCGTTAACCGGTTAACACTGTTGAAAAAAAAATAAAAAAAAATTGAGATTTTAAAAGTTGTATTCATTTTGAAATGCAATCTAAGTGTGCGTAGTTGATAATTAGCCTATATTTGTGAATGATATATTGTTATGAATGTGTATATGTACCATTGGTGGATAATTCATAGAGTTGAATTATGGTGATATGTGGAATGTTAAGATGGTAGAGATGATCTTAATTGCATATGTGTTGGTATTTGTACATTCATTCGTGGCATGGTCGATTTCATGGTGGAAGCGGTGAAACTGTGGGTTCACATAGTATTAGACGTTGATCCTTGAATGGAAATAGGCGTAGCAGACGTTGATCCTTAATTGGAAATAGACGTAGTGGATTTGATCTTGTCCGGATTGGAAGCGTGGCTTGGATTCTAGATATTGAATCGGAAAGCGGTGAAACGTTGGGTTCACATTGCGGTACCACATGCATAGAGTCACATGTCTTGCATTGAGTCACATTAGAGTTATGTGATAATTGAATGTTTGCATTGATGTGATTGTGAGGTGTGTATGAGATATAGTAATTGAATTTGGTGATGTTTGGATACATAATTTGGCAAAATATGTGATTATGTGATAATTGTAGTTATGTGTATAATTGGGAATATAGCATTGGATTGTAATATTATACTCCCTGAGTTTTTATGTGTGCTTGAAACATGTGAAATAAATGTTGGTTAATATTATTGACATGGTTATACAAGGTGTGATGAATTCCGTTCATTGTCGATTTAATCATTGTGCTTTATTATACTTCTTCATAATGATTTGAATTCTCACCCCTCTGTTTGAATGTTGCTTTACATGGCATCGTGCAGATACTCCAGAGTAGTATTGCGGAAGTAAGTGGACGGTAACTCACTCGAGATTAGCTGGAGAGTTCCGGTGCTTTGTTTTAGAGATTAAGTAGTGAGTCAATGCTCTGGTAATGTAACACGGGGTAGATTGATAGTATTGAACTCATATCTAATTTGGATACGTATTATGTTATTACTTGTGAACATGTTTATTTGAAATTTGCGGTTTGAGAGGCCATAGTGCCAAATATTCTGGATATGGTTTTAGCTATAATTTAGGAGATTATTGAGAGATGATCATGGTATGGGACATGGATCATTTTATGAAATACATGAGTATTCATTATTTTCCGCCGCGAACGCATATTCTTGAATATTCATGATAAGTGAAATATGTTATTTTAAATGACCAGGTGTATTGTATATTGATGATGAACGATGTTGGTTTTTGAAAGCTTTTAGTTTTTGAAAACGTCGATGTGACGCCCTTTCGTTTATATGCGTGCTTATTTACTCTGATTATATGTTAAGTATTTTGGGATAGAAAAAAGGGTGTTACATACAACCTTTAAGAGGGGTCGCCATTCAAATTGGCGCCTCCATAGGGACATGCATGCAAGACCTAGGTCTGAATGCTTGGTTTCGAGGTCTGAATGCATGGTGTCTCCACTTGAATTGGCGACCATGTACAAGGAATAAGTGGAGGCGCCAATCCATTTGGAGTGTGTGTCTGCATGTCTGACACGTGGCTGTCTTGTCTCCTGCATGCTGAACAAGTCACTTCTTGATAGCTTGCATGGTTGACACATCATCTCAGACTATTTTGCATGTCTGACACATCATCTTATACTAGCTTGCATGTCAGACACGTCATCTCAGACTATCTTGCATGTCCGACACGTCACTCCGAACTAGCTAGCATGTGAGACACTTCACTCATCTATTTAAGTGTCTTACTATCAATATCCAAGACACTTCACTCACATTCGTCTATAGTAAGAAAATAGTTTTCATATGCACAATGTCATCTTCATCATTATACAGTGTCAGCGTTCATTATAACGGTGAAACATCCGAGTCTGAGCTACATGGTTTTTGTTTTCGAAACACTGATACCATTAGAATCACGATCAAGAGAAATGCAACCTTCTTGCATTTGAAAAAAAGAATACAATCTTTTATAGGATCAGGTATTGTGTCAAAGATCACATATCAAAATCCAATATTTTTTGAGAATGGTCAATGCAAGTATTTCCCCCTTAAGGTACGAGACGATGAAGATGTTGAATACATGTTTGTTAGTCATGAACATTCAGGCTGCAACTGTATCGAGTTGTACATTACTCTTCAACCATGTATACCATCTCAACAGTCTCAACTAACCGATCAGGATGAAGCTGGTGAAGATGATCCACAATGGTCAGATGAAATCAACCCAGAAGCAGAAGCAAAAGTGGACGTTGTTGATGAAGAAGAAGAGGAGACCGAGATACAGGTTGATCACATGCTGAACAACGACGATGAAGATGATGATCAACCACCACCAATACCTCCTAGTCATGTCTACAATCCGCCTCAACATATGACAAATATGGATCTTCACGACGATGAAACATCCAACAGTGTTTTCTATAATCTGTATCCAAGATTAGAAGGCGGATTAAAGGTGGGAGACATGTTTCGTATCAAAGAAAAATGTGTTCTGGCAATCAAAAAATTCCACATGAACAACTCTGCTGACTTTACAGTGAAACGCACTGATTCTAGAAGGTATGTTATCGAATGTCGTAACATGCTTTGTAAGTTTCGTTTGGCTGCGTCTTACAAGAAGAAAAATGACTCTTGGGAGATCGCTTCAATAGACCCACCGCACAGTTGCATTGCAACTAACGTTGAACAAGATCACCGTAAATTAAGCGCAGCTTTGATATGTCAAGACATTCTGCCGTTGGTTAATAAAGACCCATCAGTGAAGGTGAGTATAATTATATCCCATATCAGAACAACATATAATTATACTCCATCTTACAAGAAAGCCTGAATTGCAAGGACAAAGGCTGTTGAACAGGTTTTCAGCAACTGGGAGGATTCATTCAAGGAATTGCCACGGTTTTTATGGGCACTAAAAACATATGTCCCAGGAACTATGGCAATTATGGAGACAGTTCCAACAATGATGCCAGACGGAACCTGTGCTACAGGTAATAGAATATTTCACCGTTTCTTTTGGGCATTTGACCCGTGCATCAAAGGTTTCGCATTCTGCAAACCTATTATTCAAATTGATGGCACTTGGTTATACGGAAAATACAAGGGTACTTTGCTCATGGCGGTTGCACAAGACGGCAACAACAATGTCTTTCCCATTGCCTTTGCTCTTATTGAAGGTGAAACGGCTGGTGGATGGGGTTTCTTTCTTCGACATCTCAGAACGCATGTGGCTCCACAAGCCAATCTCTGTTTGATTTCTGATAGACATGCTGCCATTGAGAGTGCCTACAACAACCATGACAACGGATGCCATGATCCTCCTTCTACACATGTCTACTGTATCAGACACATTGCACAAAACTTCATGCGTGCTATAAAAGATAAGAATCTTCGCAAGAAGGTGGTGAATGCTGGGTATGCTTTAACTCAACCATCATTTCAATATTATCGTGATGAAATTAGACTGTCTAATGAAGACGCAGGGAGATGGATAAATAACATACCAGTAGAGCAGTGGACAAGGGCATTTGACAGAGGTTGTCGATGGGGCCACATGACGACAAACATTGTGGAATGCCTGAACGAGGTTTTCAAAGGAATTCGAAATCTGCCGATAACCGCCTTGGTAAGATCAACCTATTATAGGTTGGCTTCTATGTTCGCAACCAGAGGTGAAAGATGGAGTGCAGTGTTAATGTCCGGGCAAGTATTCAGTGAGTGTTGCATGAAGGTCATGAAAGAGGAGAGCATCAAAGCTAGCACACACGCTGTAACAGTCTTTGACCGTCATAGACAAAATTTCAGCGTCCAAGAAACAATGGGCAACAACGAGGGGAGACCAAATTTAGCCTACGCAGTTAGACTAAACAGAAGTTGGTGCGATTGTGGAAAATTCCAGGCCTTCCGCATACCTTGCTCCCATGTCATAGCAGCATGCGCTTATACTCGTCAAGACGCTTACAACCATTTATCTGATGTGTACAAGGCCAACACCATCATGAATGTATATACTCAAAGCTTCTCAGTACTACCAATGGAGGATTACTGGCCTCCATATGAAGGAGATATTGTTTGGCACAATGACGAGATGCGTAGAAAGAAGAAAGGAAGGCCAAACAGCACACGTATCATAACAGAGATGGATTTCACAGATAAAATGATAAGATTATGTAGTATCTATCGTCAACCAGGACACAACAAGAACAACTGTCCCAATCGAGGAGCATCATCTAGGTCTTAAGCTTTTTGTAACATTGTATTTCTGTAACATTCAATCATTATATATCATTAAGTTCTTGTTACAACGAGGTTCACAACAAACATCAGTACAAAACATCTGAAAACATAAATATTTCTAACTGATTACAACAATCAAATTGATGTCGTCTCGACCGAACATCATTTCCCTAGCATCCTTATCAGTCTTCATTCGCACCCAACCAAAGATACTGTCAAGTCTCTCAATACTTCTGATTTTTTCCTCTTCTGGTATTTTCCCATCTAACCAACGAACCAACTCCCTCTTCAGTTGATCGAACGTGGTGATGTTCCAAAACAGCATCAGCATTTGAGGTTTGTCTCTCGCATAAATCACCTTTCCGTATCAGCGACGAACACCAAACATGATAGCCAAATGATTATATGAGATGTGGAACAATTGGTCACACAACGCATCTATTTATAAGACAAAAAATGCATTTTAGGAGGAGTCTCCAATTGAATTGGCGACTCCTCTTAAAACCTACACATAGGCGCCAATTGGATTGGCTAGGGCACCTGCCCTAGCCAATCTAATTGGAGCCTCCATTCAAGTTTTAAGAGGAGTCGCCAATTCAATTGGAGACTCCTCCTAAAAGTGGGGTATTTTGGGATTTCTTTTGAAACCAGAGGTATTTTGGAAATTTCCTTGAAAAACTGGGTTATTTTTGTAAAAAAACCAATAATGTCAATATTATAAAAGCATTTGTACTTTATATCCTTTTATGCTAGTTCCAATCAAATAAATACATTTCGAATCAGACTTGAGCTTCGCGCGAGTCAACATCTATAAAAGGACGATTCAATTCATCTATAACTTCAATCTTTAATTTTTAATAGTATTTTATTTAGGGCAAATACTAATAATATATATCTATATATAAAATGTATACTTAGTTTTGTTGTAATTTGTTTCAATTATGAGTTTTATTTAAACTATTCTGTTTATAATTTATTATAATATTTATAATATTATTTAAACTTTTAATTAAAAAATTAATTAAGTCTTGTAATACAAATAACTTAACTACAATAGAAGCAATATCATACACTACACTACAGAAAAACTCATTCTAGTCTTATTTATAAAAAATATTTAGTTATAGTATACATTTTTTTTTGTATAGTGAAATGTAATAAATTAAATGAAATATCCAATTAAAAGTAATAAAAAATAAAAGACGTAAAAACTCATTTATCACTGTGTTTAGTTAGGTTTGGCCCATTAAGTTAATTGAGAATTGAAATGGCCCAAGTTAGCTCTATCAATGTTTTGCCAGAGTTCTAACACTGTCGATTTTGTTCTTCCTCCGGTGCTATTACAAACTTCCCGACAAGAGATTCTCGCGACGAAACCCTAGCTTCCCAAACGGTACGCCAATATCCTAAATCTCATTTTTTGATCTTATTGTTATAAATACGTGATATTAATTGAACCGTGATTTGATTTTGTTATTTTCATTCAAGACCTTTAACACCACTTGCAACTATTGACGAAAATGGCTTCGAGATTCTGGACCCAGGTATTCAACATTTCGCAATTCTGGATCATTTCTACCATTTTATTGAATAAATTATTAATATTATTATTGTTATTGTTTTTCTTGTTGTCTTTGTTTATGAATCATAGGCTGGTAGTGATTCTGAAGATGAAGAGAGTGATTATGATGAGGAGGTTGATGAAGTAGCAGGTGAATCTGGCCCTGATCCGACTAAAACCAATTACTACCTTCAGGGTAATGCTAGTGACAGTGATGACTCTGATGGCCAAAAGCGTGTTGTTAGATCGGCAAAAGATAAACGATTTGAAGAGATGGCTTCAACTGTTGACCAGATGAAGAATGCAATGAAGATTAATGATTGGGTGAGTTTGCAAGAGAGTTTTGACAAGATTAATAAACAGCTCGAGAAAGTTATGCGTGTGGCGGAGACTGATAAGATTCCTAGTCTTTATGTTAAGGCTCTTGTCATGTTGGAAGATTTCTTGGCTCAGGCTTTGGCGAATAAGGATGCTAAGAAGAAGATGAGTAGTAGTAATGCCAAAGCTTTGAACTCGATGAAGCAGAAGTTGAAGAAGAATAATAAGCAATATGAGGAGTTGATTAATAAGTGTAGGGAGAGTCCTGAGAGTGAGGAGGAAAAGGAGGAGGAGGAGGAGAGCGAGGAGGAAGATGAAAGTGATGGTGAGATTATTGAGCCGGAACAGCTTCGTAAGCGGGAACTTAAATCGGATTCGGAAGTTGAATACGAGGATGGAAAGGAAGATGCTGGTGAAGGACCTTGGGACCAGAAGCTTAGTAAGAAAGATAGACTTTTGGATAGACAGCTCATGAAAGATCCAAGGGAGGTCACATGGGATATCGTTAACAAGAAGTTCAAGGAGATTGTGGCGGCTAGGGGCAGGAAGGGAACTGGGAGGTTTGAACAGGTTGAGCAGCTTACCTTCTTAACAAAAGTGGCTAAAACACCTGCGCAGAAGCTTGAGATTCTTTTCAGTGTGGTTTCTGCTCAGTTTGATGTTAATCCTGGCCTCAGTGGCCATATGCCAATAACTGTGTGGAAAAAGTGTGTTCAGAATATGCTGCTCATCCTTGATATTCTAGTTCAGTTTCCAAACATAAAGGTTGATGATTCGGTAGAGCCAGATGAAAATGAAACTCAGAAAGGGACTGACTATAATGGACCAATTAGGGTTTGGGGTAACTTAGTTGCTTTCTTAGAAAAAATAGATACCGAGTTTTTCAAGAGCTTGCAGTGCATAGATCCTCATACAGGGGAGTATGCTGCGAGACTCAAGGATGAGCCCTTGTTTTTGGTTCTTGCTCAAAATGTCCAGGAATATCTTGAAAGTAGTGGGGATTTCAAAGCATCTTCTAAGGTAGCCTTGAGGAGGGTTGAACTCATTTACTACAAACCACAAGAGGTTTATGATGCCATGAGAAAATTGGCTGATCTGACCGAAGATGGAGAGAATGAAGGGGAGGCGAGCGAGGAGTCAAAAGGGTTTGAGGATACAAGAATTCCTACTGCATTTGTTGTTACTCCAGAGCTTGTGGCTCGGAAACCCACCTTCCCGGAGAATAGCAGGACTCTGATGGATGTTTTAGTTTCACATATATACAAACATGGTGATGAGCGCACTAAAGCACGGGCAATGCTTTGTGATATATATCACCACGCTCTTCTTAATGAATTCTCAATAGCTCGTGATCTGCTGCTTATGAGTCATTTGCAAGAAAATGTTCAGCACATGGACATTTCAACACAGATACTTTTTAACAGGGCTATGTCACAGTTAGGTCTATGTGCTTTTCGGGTTGGATTGATTTCTGAAGCGCATGGCTGTCTATCTGAACTTTATTCAGGTGGAAGGGTGAAAGAGTTGCTTGCACAAGGTGTGTCACAAAGTCGTTATCATGAGAAGACTGCAGAACAGGTACTTACAGATCCCTCTTCCCAAATGGTTGTTTAATGACATGGTGTAGGAAATGCAGTTTTTATTATGGTCATGTCTATGTATGTGCTTACTGCTTACCATATATTATGGTTTAATGAAAAGCATCTCAAAATACCAAGATTCCGTATTTGTTTGTCACTCACCCTAGCTGTCATGACCGCAGCAAGGTATTATACGCTACCTGTCATTTGTTTGGTGGACATATATTTACATATTATAGTACATGCATTGTTTGGCGGCCCTCTATTTTTCATTCGATACGTAGATACCTCCATTTGTATATGTAAGACCATTTTGTAAAATTTTGTTGTCCCATTTTTTTAGATCTTTCTAAATTACAAGATGCAGTATACCCCTCCCCCATCACAAAAACATCCCTAATTAAATGGAGAGAATTATGAGATCTACCATTTCTCTTAATAAGTGAGGGATAACTTTGGAAAGAGAATGTACATTGGTGACAAAATTAATATAAAAAGTACTTTTTGTTAATTCTTATGCTTGGTCAAAAAAGTTTATATATAGGGACATGTAGTTCTTAGGAGCTATAAGCAAGCAACACCGAAGAGGTAGACCTCTTTCTAATAAAGACTTCATCCATGTCAAGAATCCTGAGTGACATTTTGTTGAGCAAAAGGAATACCATTTCTCTTAATAAGTGAGGGATAACTTTGGAAAGAGAATGTACATTGGTGACAAAATTAATATGAAAAGTACTTTTTGTTAATTCTTATGCATTGGTCAAAAAAGTTTATATATAGGGACATGTAGTTCTTAGGAGCTATAAGCAAGCAACACCGAAGAGGTAGACCTTTTTCTGATAAAGACTTCATCCATGTCAAGAATCCTGAGTGATATTTTGTTGAGCAAAAGGAACTAGGCCAGCATTTCTCTAATCCATCCCTTTGCCATACTGATACTCAGGAGAAGAGACAGATTGAGAATCCTTTTGTTGGGTTTTTAATCTTCAAGCTGCTATGCTTACATGCTTGCTTGTTTTTTATTTAATAGTCCAAAATTATTCATTTTAATCTCACATAAATAAATTAATGTAGAAAAGATAAATTCAGTTTTGAGGCATAATAAAATTTCCAATGTATTTTAAAATGTTGCTGGGTGTAGAGAGCTATCAGTTTAGGCCATGTGATTTCTCGGTGCAAGAAGTTCAGAACTTACAAATAAGTTTGAATATACTGGGAAAGTATGGTAGGATTTTTCTTTCTTGGTCTCATTTGTGGCTTGTGGGTCTATCAGTTGTGAAATATGTTTGGTTTTTCAAATGTTTGAGGTCGACTCTATTGAATCAACTCATTGCCAATTAGAGAATTGGTTGTTGTGAGAGTGCCCATGCGTGCATGTTATTTTTTTCTGTAAGTTAGCTTAAAAGTAGAAATATATAATTTTATTAAAGCTGATGATATGTTAGGACTTAGAATAAAGTGGAGTTTGTTAGGATTGGAGTTATGTTAATTAGAAGTTAGTAAGATGATAAGTTTGTTAGGTGGTTATTTTTAGAAAGTCTTTAAATAACTCTCGACTGTAGAGGGGAAGTTAGCTTTGAATAATTAAATTTAGTGAAAGGAGAATGCTCTAGCGTGAAAGGAGAATGCTCCTTTGGGGTAGCCTCCCTTGAGCCCTCCTATTCAAAGAATCCTTCATTTCTCAATTTTGGTCAATCTTTATTCTTGTTATGATCGTTCTCTTGTTTTTTCATTTCCTCCCAGTTTTGGCAATTCTTTCCATATATATCAGAAAGAAAGGTCCCTAACATGTTACTATGCATTGGCCTTTGCCATATATTGCTAAATTACTATAATTTCTTTCAGACAAACTTATATAGTCTTCCCTTCCTCTGATACATATTTATATTGTGATCATTTTCTTTCATTTGTTTTGGAATTGTGAGAATACATTTTACTCTCTATTGTTCCTTCAGGAAAGGTTGGAAAGAAGAAGACAGATGCCATATCATATGCACATAAATCTTGAGCTCCTGGAAGCAGTGCATCTTATATCTGCTATGCTGCTGGAGGTTCCCAATATGGCAGCCAATGTTCATGATGCCAAGCATAGGGTCATCAGTAAGAATTTCCGCCGCTTGCTTGAGATCAGTGATAAACAAACGTTCACTGGTCCTCCCGAGAGTGTCAGAGATCACATTATGGCTGCCACAAGGGTTCTTATTAAAGGAGACTTCAATAAGGCTTTTGACATTATTACCTCTCTCGATGTATGGAAATTTGTGAAAAATCGAGAAGCTGTACTTGAAATGCTGAAGGACAAAATCAAGGAGGAGGCCCTTAGGACATATCTCCTAACCTTCTCTTCATCCTATGAGTCTTTGAGTGTGGATCAAGTCACAAATTTTTTTGACCTCTCTGTTCCTCGCACTCATAGCATTGTGAGTAGGATGATGATCAATGAGGAGCTTCATGCAAGCTGGGACCAGCCAACTGGGTGCATTGTTTTCCAAAATGTTGAGCACTCTAGGCTGCAAGCATTGGCATTTCAGTTGACAGATAAATTATCTATTCTTGCAGAGAGTAATGAGAGAGCCACAGAGGCAAGGATAGGTGGTGGATTGGATCTGCCCCCAAGACGGAGGGATGGCCAGGACTATGCTGCTGCTGCTACTGGAGGCGGCAGTGGAACAGGGTCAGGTGGTAGGTGGCAAGACTTGTCCCATTCTCAGCCACGGCAAGGGAGTGGACGTGCAGGGTATGGTAATGCTGGTGGAAGGCCATTGGCATATGGTCAAACAGCTAGGAGTGGCTATTCAAGGGATCGAACGGGTCGTGGAACAGGTGGTGGTTATCAGAGTTCAGGGAGGGCTACTCAAGGGGGTTCAGGACTGAGGGGATCCCAGGGCGATGTATCTACTCGAATGGTTAGCCTTAAGGGAGTTCGTGCTTAAAGAAGTTTACTAGAGATGGCATGTGATACAAGTTTTCTGCATCTTAAATTTGCTCATGCATGTCAGTTTTGATAAATTGACTATAGCACTAAAAGCATTATTGTTTTCATTATTGTCCTGTTTTATTTTTTGATGCATTTCATCTAAAGTTCCAATGAGATATTTCTTGGGGGTTTTATGTTTCTTTTTATAACCATTGTTGGTGTTTTATGTTTCTTTTTATAAGCATTATTGGGGTTTTATGTTTCTTATTATAAGCATTGTTGGGGTTTCATGTACTATGACATGCGCTCCATTCCATTCCCAGCCCTCATTTATATTTTGTCTAAGGTTTAACAAACCAAAGTCAACATGGTTAATGAGGAGATTTAATCATCTTTTCATCATAGTACCTTATTCGAAGAAGGTTTGAAGCTGTCAGATCTTCCGACAAGAATTGGTCACATTGGACGGTTTTGTTGAACCTTTCTCGAGAGGCTCCTCAGCTTGATCTTTATGTTGATAACTAGCTAAAAATCTGTGTCCGCCCATATTAAAATTATTTTGTACTCTAGCATAATTGTACATAAATATATAAATATACATTGAGAGCAATATTTATATAAGATTTTTTTAATCCAATCACATTTTTAATATTAGAGATAAGTGCAAACAATTAGAATGATATAGATAGTTGTTTTTCTATAATATATTTATAAAGATTAATTTATTAATGGGTTTGAAAAATAATTTTAATTTTAAAATTACTAATTATGAGGGGATGGATCGAATGGATTAATGGAATTGCTATCTCTAGCATTTAGTTTATTTAAACAAAAGTGTGAATCTTCAATTTAGGTAATACATTATTCTTCAACTTCTAATCTTTAATATGCATATTTACTTCAGGAAATTCACCTCAAAAATTTAAATAGAATGATATGGCTCCATATTCTAAAAAAAAGTACTCTGAATCATATAATATGTTTTTTGCATTTGTTTTTCATTATAATTCATCTAGATTTAGATCTTACTCAGTGTGTGTTTCATTGTATAAATTTAGATCTGCAATATATCTAATTCATCGACCATTCTATACTCTGATTAAGATTGTATTAACTCTATACTTAGATTAATTGCTTGTTAAGGCAACTTCGTCTATCTCGGTTGGTTTCAATTTTGATTGAATCATACGTATTACGAAGACGATGAATCTCATTATTCTTGAGTCCATCAACTCTATTTTGTTTCCGCTTATCACGTTTACTTCTGCATTTTGAACTCTTATTTTACTTGAGATTTTTTTATTTAAAAAATGGTTAAAGGGGATTGGTCTATTCAGCCTTTCCCCCTTTATAGACCATTCATTCTCATATTGTCGAACAAGATTTCATGCAGGACGATATTTGGTCTTTCCCTGTATCATGGCTCGTGTGTTTTTCCTTCATCACTCAAAAAGTCCCGCCTTTGGTTCCCTATTATCATGATAATTATAAGATTGTATAGTCTAACTATACATATGGAAACCTAGTGGCGGCTCCGGGATCGGGTCCGAGGGCGTGAAGGCGCTAGTGGCGGCTTATAGGCGACACTTGAGCACTTCCAGGATTTTGGTCGTTGCTTAAGTTTGAATTTCGAATTCAAAATATACAACACTTCATGAAGTGGTGCATTGTATGATCATAGGTGAACCATTGCAACATATGGTGAAAAAGTGTTGTTTCATCAAGAGATACAAACTTATGAAACAACACATGCATGACCTATAAATACATGATTCTGAATTCGAAAATAACTCACTAAAAAATCTGCACACCCTCTTAAACATTCCAAACACACTTCCTTGCATTCGAGTTCTTCATCTGTCTTGTGCAGACTCGACCAAAAGGCTAAATTATCTTGGGTATTCTTGTTTTCCGACTCTAAGACATCAAAAAGAATGCTTGAAATACTTTTAAGGAAAGTGACTTTGTTCACGATTTAACCTGAATCCATTTAATTTTCTCGAAATTTCTAACAGTCTTGAAAGTATTTACACAATGGCTTCCGACCCTGCAGTTTCAAGCATCAAGGTTATGAATCAGGATCTTGTCAAGTTGGATCGCTTTGATGGAACCAACTACACCAGATGGAAAACAAGATGACATTCCTACTGATTTCCCTAAAGGTCACTATGTCTTAGATCCTGACTTAGCACCAATTCCTGAACCATCAAAAAATGAATCTGAAGAAGTCAAGAAAGAGCGCAAGAAACGTAAGGATGACGAACTGTTATGTCGTGGACATATTCTGAATACACCTTCTGATCATCTCTACGACCTCTATATGGATAATCCATCTGCAACAGAAATCTGGAAAGCGCTCGAATTCAAGTTCAAGGCCGAAGAGGAAGGTACGAAGAAGTTTTTAATTTCTAAATATATATTTTTAAATTTATAGACTGCAAGCCCATTCTTCCCCAAGTGCATGAGTTGCAAGTCCTCGTGAATAAAATAAAAACGGTGAAAATATACATCCTTGAGACCTTTCAAGTCGGTACAATCATTGCAAAATTGCCACCTTCGTGGAAAGGCTACAAAAAGAAATTGTTGTACGGTTCTAAGGACTTCTCTTTGGAGAAAATCTAGAAACATCTTCGAATCGAGGAGGAATCGAAGGAGAGGGAGAAATCAGAATCTACGGGTCTTTCTAAAGCCAATGCTATGACCACCAAAGGAAAGAAGAAACATGATGGCATAAAGAGTCATCTTGGACCAAAAAAGGAACATAACAAGTTCAAGAATTCTGGCGGTCATAAGGGTCTGAAAAGAGGATGTTTTGTTTGTGGAAAACCTGGACACTATGCTAGAGATTGCAGACACAACAAGTCAAAAAACGAGATCAATGCAGTCCATGCAAATGATGACATAATTGCTACAGTGAGCGAAATTATGGCAATCAAAGGCAAAGTTCAAGGTTGGTGGTATGATACATGCGCTACGGTGCATGTCTCGTATGACAAGGCTGCTTTCAAAACCTATTCTGAGAAAAATGATGGATAAAAAGTGCAGATGGAAAATGAAGTACGATCTAAAGTTGTTGGAACCAGATCAGTCGAACTCAACTTCACCTCGGGAAAGAAAGTCACTCTCGTCAATGTGCTTCATGTCCTGGACATGAATAGGAATCTTGTTAGTGGGGACTTATTGGGAAAACTGGGTATTAAATATGTTTATGAATCAGACAAACTTATATTGACCCGTAATGGTGTATTTCTTGGAAAAGGATATTCTGCTGAAGGAATGATCAAACTATGTACTGCCAACAATATTATCAATGAAATTTCTACTTCCGCTTACATGCTTGAATCTGTTTCTCTATGGCATAATAGACTAGCACATTCCGGTATTAGTTCTATGAAAAGACTAATTAAATCTGGATTAATTTCATGTAATATAAAGGATTTCAAAAAATGTGAATTATGTGTCAAATCAAAGATGATTAAGAAAACTTTCAAAAGTGTTGAAAGAAATACAAATCTACTTGATCTTGTACACTCAGATTTGTGCGAATTCAATGGCATGTTAACCCGTGGGGGAAATAGATATTTTATTACATTCATCGACGATTCTTCTAGATAACACATGTATATCTCTTAAAGCATAAAGATGATGCTTTTAATGCCTTTAAGATTTATAAAGCAGAAGTGGAAAATCAATTAAGTAGAAGTATTAAAGTCCTTAGGAGTGATAGGGGCAATGACTACTTTTCTACTGAATTCGATGCATTTTGTGAAGAACATGACATAATACATGAATATTCGGAACCTCGCACCGCAACAAGATGGCATGAACGGAAGAAAGAATCGAACATATCAAGAGATGATGAATGCCATATTGATGCATTCTGAACTGCCCCTCAATTTATGGGGTGAGGCCTTATTATCCGTTTGCCATATAATCAATAGAATTCCCTTAAAGAAAACCGGTATTTCTCCATATGAGACATGGAAAGGAAGACATCAAATATCGGTTACTTTAAAGTGTGGGTGTGTGTGGCTTACTACAAAAACATGGATCCTAAAAGAACCAAGTTGGGTCCTCGAGGGATAAGATGTGATTTTGTAGGATATGCACAAAATAGTAAAGCATATAAACTCTTAAATCTAGAGGCTAATGTAATTGTAGAATCCCGGGATGTAGAATTCTTTGAAAATCTTATCACCAAGGATAAAGAATCAGAGTCGGTCGCAACTAAAGAATCTTGTGGAAAAGATTCATCTTAGAATGTAGAAATACAACCTGAAGGCACCTCTCAAACCATTGAGTCACAACCCGAGCCTAGGATAAGCAAAAGAGTCCGAAAAACAAAGAATCTAGGACCAGACGAAATTGATCCTCAATTTATTTCCTTTTATCTAATTGAAGGAAATTGCAAGAATTTCGTGCAAAGTATTCCGATCATTCTTCAATTAGGAGATGATCCTAAAACTTACAAGAAAGCAATAACTTCAAGGGACTCCTCTTTTTGGAAGGACTCTATCCAAGATGAAATGGATTCAATTGTTTTAAACCACACTTGGGAACTTGTTGACTTACCAAAGGGATCAATGGCCATTGGATGCAAGTGGGTGTTTAAAAAGAAATATCATATTGATGGTACCTTAAACACTTATAAGGCCAGATTAATGACAAAAGGATTTAGACAAAAGTAAGGTATAAATTACTTTGACACATATGCACCAGTAGCAAGGACAACCACAATTAGATTGTTGTTTGCCTTAGCCTCTTTAAATGACCTTATAGTTCATCAGATGGATGTTAAAACAACATTCCTAAATGGATATATTGATGAGGAAATCTACATGGAACAACCAGAAGGCTACGTGCTTCCTGGAAATGAACTAAAGGTGTGCAAGCTTGTCAAATCCTTATATGGCTTAAAACAAGCACCAAAACAATGACATCAAAAATTTGATTCCATGATACTTTCAAATGGATTTATTCCTAATTATTGTGACAAGTGTTTATACACAAAAGTGTGCAAAACCACAATGATATTTCTTTGCCTCTATGTTGATGACATGCTAATAATTAGCAACGATTTGAATGGAATTCTAGAGACAAAGAGGTTTCTAACTTCCACTTTCAAAATGAAAGATCTTGGACTTGTTTTACACAATTATAGGGATCAAAGTTAAGCGAAATAGTGGGGGTTATGAACTTAGTCAAACACACTATATTGAGAAAATGCTTGATAAGTTCAAACACCTAAAATTTAAGGAAGTAACCACTCAATTTGATCATGTTGTCAAACTTCAAAAGAACGATGGAAGAGAAGTAGCTCAATTGGAATATGCAAGTGCAATAAGGTGTCTTATGTACTTAATGCAATGTACCAGGCTTGATATATCATTTGCAGTTAGTAAAATGAGTAGATTTGCTAGTAAGCCAAGTAATGAACACTGGAAGGCAATAACGAGGATTTTTGGCTATCTACTGAAAACCAAAAACCTTGGCCTTCATTATGGTAAGTTCCCCACCAAACTAGAAGGATATATTGATGCGAGTTGGATATCTAACGTTGGAGATTATAAATCTACAACTGGATGGATATTTACACTAGATGGAGGAGCAATTTCTTGGAAGAGTAAGAAACAAACATGCATTACTCTTTCGATCATGGAATCAAAGTTTGTGGCTCTCGCTTCCGCTGGTCAAGAAGAAGAATGGTTGAGGGATCTTCTGTTGGGAGTTTCATTGGCTAAAGACAATGTTTCAAAGGTGATGATACACTGCGATAGCCAAGCCAGTTTAGCAAGAGCATTCAACAAAGTGTATAATGGAAAGTCTAGGCACATAGTACTTAGACATTCGTTTGTGAGAAAAATGATTAAGGATGGAATCATTTCACTCACCTATATACAAACAAGCTATAATTTGGCCGATCCATTTACTAAGCCACTGGCCAGAGACTTAGTAAAAATAACCTCGAGAGGCATGAGGTTGAAACTCCTTGAATAAGAGTTCCAACGACGGCGACAACCAAATCTTATGTTAACAGAACATTAACTTCAAGATTCAATGGGTAACAATAAGTCGTTGATTTAGATGTAAGTCAGGAATTGGAAAACAATGTTGACTATTTTAAATAGAGGGTTGAGGTTTTCAAAATCTCTTAATGAAGTTTATAACCGAGGAAACGTATTTGATGGAAAAGGATACAACATTAACTTCACCTATGTGAATTTTGAGATGATGTTGTCTCAAAGTGAGATTTGGAGTTTCTCTCATGAAAAATTCATGAAACAGGATAGCATATGGTCATAAATAAGTGTTAAGCGAGATATGTAGAGGAAGAACCTTTAAAGAGTGTGTGTAAGGTAACACCGGTATAATCATATGGATTAATAGTTTAAAAGCATTGCTACCTAATATTCCGATTAAACTTTGTGTTATCCTCACTACAATTAAGTTTTAAATCGAAAGATACCTGACTGTATTAACACTCTTTATATCTCATTTTCTTGAATTAGTTTTGTCATTATTAGAACAAGTGGGAGATTGTTGGAAATTATAAACAATAATTGCCATGGGTATGTTCCAATATGAAAAAATTGTGCTTTGAACAAATGACAATAAATGCATTGCAAATAGTCCCACATAGAAAGTGAAGCTAACATTAAAAGCATTTATAGAAACATTGAAACATTAAACTCACCAAAGGAGTCAAAAATGGTAAGGTGCCACATGGACATATGTGGTGGTCCTAAGCATTATGCCACATGTCATATCCAAACAACCCCTCGTCGGTGTAGCCACCGGCGACATCGGCTCTGACTCCGGGATCGGGTCCGAGAGCGTGGACGTAGAGGCGCTAGTGGCGGTTTGTAGGCGGCACTTGAGCACTTAGGCACGACGCATCAGAGCAATCAGGCTATTCGCCGGAGCGTGAACGTAGAAGCGCTAGTGGCGGCTTGTAGGCGGCATTTGAGCACTTAGGCACGACGCATCAGAGCAATCAGGCTATTCGCTCAATCAAAATGCTGAATTATCCCATGTATTCTTGCTTTCCGACTCTAAAACATCAAAGAGAGTGCTTGAAATACTTTTAAAAAAAGTGACTTTGTTCACGATTCAACCCGAATCCATTTAATCTTCTCGAAATTTCTAACATTGACAACTTATACTCGACTGAAATCATTGTAAGAATATCAATGCAAATGTCTTTTTATCTCCCAGATTTACAGAGAATAGAATTCTTGTGCAATTTTTTTTGTGCTAATATAAATCACACTTCTCCTTCTCCTATTATTTTTTACTCTATTCTTTTAGAGATTAAGAATAATTTTGTAAAGAATAGGCTCGGCTTATTTATTTATTTTAATAAACTCATTTCTTTTTTTTTTTAGAAGATTTTGATCTAACCCCTGTTCTTGTTGTGTATCATTTTTTTCCCTTCTATATATGACTCTTATTTATAAATAAAATTCAACCTGGCAGCAGCAATAAATTTAAGCAAGTTAGCTGTTGAAAAAAATTGGAAAGTGGCTGTCAGAGACTTGTGTGATAGGACTCACCAGAAATTATTGCCGTGGCACACGAATTTCCTGTTTATTATTTAAAGAGATCTTATAGTACAATGTACATTGAACAAAATCTATAACATATATATGGGATCTTTACTCTTAAGAGTCCATTAACTTTCTTTTACTCAAAAAATAAGTTTTTCTATTCTCTAATCAAGAGAAAGTGCAGCGCACTCTAGCCAACAAAAGAAAGTAATTCAAGAAGTGAAGTTAAAATTCTTTGCTTCATTTACAAGTTATGATGTCAAATGAAAACTGTAAAAATCTAATTTACAAGCTTTTTGTCTTTTTGTCTTTCTGTTTTAAGTTTTTCTTTTTGAAAAGGTGTTTTAAGTTTGGTTTTTAATGATTTTTCCTATTCTCTCTATTTTCCCTTTGTTAGAGTTGGTATGGGAAGAAGGACAAAATTGATAAAACGGGACACACTATATTTATCTTTTGTTTGTGAAAGGTTTTAATGGATACTTGATTTTGGCCAAAATTAAAAAGCCATATAATGTTGCTTTGATTGGAATTAATTTTAGGTGGAAATCTTTCGGTCTTAAATATAAATAATTTGTGCTTTAAGTTTTCCCCACCATCGGATGAAACTTTATCTTCCATTAATCTTAGTTATGTTTTGCACGTTACTATTACAATAGTTCTTAATTATAAGACAGTTGCTCATTTTCTTTTCATAATATAACATACTTTTAAAATTTTATATGCATCAGTAATCTCTATAAAAAAATTATAGTAAAGAAATTTGTAAAAAATACTATAATTATGAAATTTGTAATTTTTTTTTGAATATTTAAGTTATTTCGATTTTTAATTGAACCATTTAGTTAGTATTCTAAATGGTTCAATTAAAATATCTAACTTTTGTTTTATATTTATGGTGAAATTATGTTCCTAATTGGACAAATGTTGGACATGATGTTGGGATAATCGATCCAACTTTTTAAAACCAGTATGACACTAATATAACTACAACAATAACACAATAAATAAACCAACAAAGGAAATTCAATACTTCGAATTAGTATAATTAGTGGCTTTCAATTTGGGTATCTCTTAAATATAGAGTGGTGTACACAAATAGATTCAACACTAATACAATATTAGCTTGAAATACAAGAAACAAAAGAATCACAAACCGTAAGCACTAAGAACTTAATCTAGCGCACAAAACTCACACCTAAATATGAGAATTGAGTCTCCTTATATAGATATGTCTTCTAGGCCTTTTCTCCTTGGATATCTGTATTTAATTCGTCCATAATAATAGCTGGATTTTGTTTGATTTTATATGCTCCATAAAAATCTCCAAAAGATATGATTTGTTATATTCAAATTGAAATTTAAATCTCCATTAAATCTAATTTGATCTTCAACATCTGTCAAACAAATCAAACAAATATTGCTAAATAATCTGCAGTAAATTTGATTGAATCTTAATAAGAAATTTCACACCAAACAACATCCATCACGACCTGCTGACCAGGGTCAGATGTTGCATTGCACACATGCTGGAACATCGTATTCCATATGTTGCACCAGTACATCCAAATTAACTCTTCTCCATGAATTGTAGATCTTCTTTGCAGAGTGAATTTTGGATAGAATAATTATGATCCAAAACTGTAATATCATCTGTCTGTTGTCAGAGACCAGGTGTTGTAGCACACATGTTGGAACATCGTGTTCCACATGTGTCCCTTCTGCACCAGAAATAACTTGAACAAACTCCATGTTGCTTTGTATAATGCATCAAATCCAAAAGGAACAACAATCTTCCCCTTTGGAATTTTTTGGCAAAATAACTCTTCAAGCAGAAACACAACTGAGTATAAAAAATATACTTAGAACAAACATCAACAACAACAGAAGAATAAAAACATCAGAGCATACATCAGCAGCAGCAAAAGCTAGTACAACATCAACACATATTAGTAGCATAGTTATTGTTACACATCAGTCAGTTGACACACAAAGGCTCCTATAAACAGTTAGCATGCAATCATTCATGATAGGTTAGTCATGCATGCACACTCAGTTAGTAGTCAGTAGTCAAAGGTCAGAAGCTGCTACTAACACACAAATATATTAACACATACAATCACACAAGGTTGAGAGCTAGATGCTAGGCTAGATGTTGTAGCATGTGTGCACGCAGAAACCAAATCAGTTTGTATCACACATATAAACAATACTAAGCACAACAAGATATATCAGGTAAGAGAAGATCCTCATACATCAAAAAGTTAGTAGTCAAGTTAGTAGTCACACCACTCCACTACACACCGTTATTCCCCCTTTTCGCCATAATTTGGAAAAGGTGTTCCTCATAAGTTAGTCAGCCAACTCAAAGATTAGAATGTTATCACATACACAAATTAGATTAGGAGTAGACAACCAAGACGTTTAACCTGAGGCTAGAACATCATTCCTTCAAAATTGGTGATACTTTGTTCAGTAGGAAGATAATAGTTAAAGTTACATCACCATTGCAGCCCAAGTAGTACCCATATAAGGGCCAAAAATACATATGAAAATAAAATAAAATAAATATGTATTTAAACAACAGCCAACTACATCAGATACCACATGTCAGACTAGATGTCTGGCAGATCCTGGTTGACACCATCAGACATATTACTCTTCAATGTTGTCTACATATGCTTCACATGATGATTCACTTCTATAATACTCTTATTCACTCTCAGTTTATTCTTCATTTGAGGATTATGTGCTACCAAAAGCTTCATCACTTGTATACTTCCATTCTCCTCATATTCGTTGTGAGCCTCTTCTGCCTTTTCAACTTCCTTCTCATTGGACAAGTTTTTGATTAGTTCATCTATATTTCTCTTAATAGTAGTAATAATATCTTGAAGAGATTTTGAAACTTACATCATCTTAGAAAACACATCTTTACTTATGGTTTTTGATATTGAAGAAGAACTCCTACCTGCAGTCTGATTTTAGTGCCTAGTCACCACATTGTTTGGGACATGTATCCCCATAAATAATTTCCTATCAAGGGTCATAATCCCAGTACTTTTGCTTGGTGTTTCTTAGGGGTACAAAACTTCAGGGTGTTGTTTCAAGATATTGCCAGTGATTAAGCAAGGAAAAGCTATAGGTAGTTGTACAACAAAAGAGTCTGCATGCTTCATTGTTTTATCAAACACATACTTTCCAAAATTTAGCTTGGCTTTGTAATAATTAGGAAGATAAGCTTGGCCAAAGCAATAGTAATACTAGAGTTGTAATTTGTAGATGCCCAGTTAGATGCACCAATCCTATTCAATATGGAATACTTCACACTTAATTTTCCATTAGGGAGAAACCCTTTGATGGGTCATTTCTTTATTTGTCCAATAATGAGTTAACTGCTGGACAAATAAAGAAATTATTGATAATGAGAACCCTTAAGATTGCTAATGAGTTAACTATTGGACAAATAAAGAAATAATTATCTTCTCCTTGAAATGAGAAATAATTAGTTGTACAACTACCATCAAAGAGTTAACTGCTGGACAAATAAAGAAATGACCCAACAGTTAACCCATCAAAGGGAGAACCCTTACGTAGAGATAATTATTAATAAAAAAAGGAGAAAACTTAACACATTTTTCTTTGACATAAACTTTATTGGACTTTTGAATCTATTCATTATTTCATGCATGCGAGATATTCACAATAAACTCCCTAGCTAGCTTTTCATAGCAAGGATCAAATTCAATAACCATCTTCATTAATCCTGAAGCTGTTAGCAGTTCTACAATCTCTTTGAAATTCAAGGCTTCTTTACTCATCTATTTTTCCATCTCCGAACACTTGATTCAGAATGAAATGACACATTATCCAAAGGTGTATCAAGAATGTTCATATGAACTTTTTTCCATTTACTTTCCTTCTGAGGATGGGCACAATGTCATAAACATTAGCTTTAGCATCTGTCTCTGAATCACTGGTGAGAGTAATTGTTATTTTAAGAGGCTTCTTCCCTTCAATTTTCTTTTCATCTCGTCTCTTCTTACTCACATGAGACAATTAATCATTATTCCTCTTCATAAGAGCAACCTTTTCTTCAACAATCTTGTTCACGAGGTTTGCATGGGATTATCATCAACATCCTCATTATTTTTTTCATAAATGTCAGTCTATTTGTTTTGAGGGTTCTCATTCCTCAATTATTTTGAAGAATCATTCCTTTCAACCAGTGTCTCAAGAGGATCAAAAGTAGGCAGAATCACCTTAGGATTTTTAGTGGATTTATTAAGAGGTTCATCAGATGTCCGACCATATGGTTTAACATGTTGACCATAATTTATTTTACCAAACTCACCATATTTATCATTAGTATAAGCATCAATCTCTTTAATGATATTATCAAGATTGTTCGTAGAGGTATCTTAAACAAAAAGTCTTACCCTTTTTAATGAACTATGCTTTTTGCAACAAGAGCACTTGGAGTTCTTCTCAGAGATATCGACAGGTACAATCATTCAAAGAGGTTCAACATCATGTATAGCCTCTTACTTTTCATCCTTATTGCTAGAATAAAAAACCCTAGGTTTCTTAGAATAGCATTTTCTCCCATTTTGACTCCTAACATCTTGACTCCATAAGAGTTTGTGACATGTTTGGGCTTGGAGATTTTGTTAACATCAGATTGTTGACTCATTTTTGAGAAGATTTGTTGACTTGGGAAATGAGAGAGACTTATGATTTGTGTGAACCAAGTGAGAGAGAGAGAGAGAGAGAGAGAGAGAGAGAGAGAGAGAGAGAGAGAGAGATAGATAGATAGATAGAGATAGAGATAGATAGAGAGAGAGAGAGATAGATAGATAGAGATAGAGATAGAGAGAGAGAGAGAGAGAGAGAGAGAGAGAGAGAGAGAGAAGAGAGAGAGAGAGAGAGAGAGAGAGAGAGAGAGAGAGAGAGAGAGAGAGAGATTTCTTTAGGAGTGTGGGCTCAGTGAGATCTTGGAACTGAGTTAAATAAGAAAAAGGTGTCTTGTTTATTGTGTAGTAATGATCACATGAGAGAGAAGCTTTCCTTTTTCACATTTCCTTGATATCATTAAATTGTCACACATGTAAATGTAAATAGTCCCCTTTTTCTTTTCATACCCATACTTATTTTGTGGGTACTTAACACTTAAGCAATTTAGAGACTTCCTTTCTCAGTCTCATCATAACTTCAAGATTCACATGTTGGACAACATATCCTAACATATGGTATAACTTTCCATAACTCTTGATTATCATGAGTTCTTCATTACCGTTCTTAACACATAAGGTTTCATTTATTTCTCCTATGTTTCCCATGTGCCTTGGCCTCAGACTCATTGGAGTGGAATGATGCTGGAGCATCATTTGGGAAATTTTGGTCATCTTGAAGTCTTCATTGTTCTTGAGCTTAAGATGCATCATTTTAGTCTCATCTTTCGAGCTTGTTTTGGGATGACTTATGATCCACATATAACAATTGTCCTTGGACAGTGAGCCCTTCATTATTACTTCATGATCTTTGCTGGTGACACTGCATTCATAATTTTTGAATTCAACCTTTAAACTTTGATCACATAGTTGACTTATGCTGATCAAGTTTGCAGCAAGACCTTTTACTAACGAAACTGCATCAAGGCTATGAATACCTAGATAAACCAATTTTCCTATGTCTTTGATCTTTCTTCTAGTTCCATCACCAAAGGTAACATTACTCTGAGAGTAAGTTTTTAATCCTTCAATATAGCTTTTTTCACCAGTCATATACTAGGAACACCCATTATCAAAATACCAATCCTCTCTTTAAGATATTCTAAGAGATACATGAGCTAGGAGACACTTGACAGTCTCCTTGGGTTTCCACACTTTATTTGCTTGTGTTTTCTTCCCTTTTTTTTGTTGATCCTTTTCTGACTATAGAATTAAGGATATTCATACAGTCTATAACAAAATAATCTTATATGACCATATGTACCACAATGGTGACATCTCTTTGCATAGTTCTCGTAACCTCTGTGATGAGGGTACACATGTCGAGCATGATGCTAAGGCATATGGTCTACCATATAAAACCCAGTCTTCTCCTTAGGAGGAAATTTGATCCTTTTGTTCATGTAACTGTAGTCAAACCCTACAACTTTCATACTCCCTTCTAAGACATCATGGAACATATCTGAATTAATGTTCAACATATGTACAGATTCTGGAAAATTTTCAAGTTTAACATTCAGGAAGGTGATTTCTTCTTCCAGATCTGTGATGGTTGATGCAAGATTTTCTTTTTCTTCATGAAGCACACTTATGGTTTTCTTTCTCTTCTCCACTGTTATGCATGCTTTTTTCCACTTGGTATGCAAAAGTCTAAAGTTTGCAGCTAGTTCTTCTTCAGACATGTCTACATCACTAGACTCTTCATCAGACTCATACTTTCTAGTGAAAGACATTACCTTTTTTTGGCAATTTCTCCTTCATTTTCATCATAAGATTCAAACCAAATGATTTTCAACCCCCATTTATGTTTCTTTAGGAAAGCGGGGCATTCATTTTTAATGTGACCAGAGCCTTCACATTCAAAGCATTTTGGTCTTTTTCCTTTAGAATAGTCTTCCTCTTTGATCTTGTGCTGAAGACATATGTTTGACCCTTTGCCTTGCACATTTTCCCTCCATTGTTTGTCCAACCTTCTTAAGGATTTGTTAAACTTTCTTCCAATATAATCTATAACATCTAATAGGCTTTCTCCAATATCCTTTTCATCTCGATCTTTATTCTCTTGAGAGTTGGATGCAAAAGCTACACCTTTTGTTCTTCTTTTATGATCTTCCATTTATAGAAACTTCAAAGGTTTGAAGAGAGCCAATGAGTTCATAAACCTTCAAGGTGCTTAAGTCTTGGACTTCTTTAATAGTTGTTACCTTCATGTCAAACTTCTGAGAATCTTTCTAACTAGCTTTTCTACTGTCATCT